>NW_028142966.1:0-600000 GCF_977018435.1 Lepisma saccharinum | reverse complement strand
CCTCCCATTTGAAAATTTGAAAATTCCTAAAAAATCCGTCCAAAATCTTGATGACCCCAATCCTATGTTTTGTATGTTTTTCCACGTGTCTTGACATCCAATGTATCCCTGAAAAGTTTGGTGAAGATCTGAGTATGTCGTTTTTGACCTTATCTGGAACATCCTTTCTGAAAATTTGAATATTCTTAAAAAATTCGTCCAAAATCTTGATGTCCCTAATCCTATGTTTTGTATGTTTTTTCCACGTGTTTTGACATGCAAAGTATCCACGCAACGTTTGTTGAAGATCTGAGTATGTAGTTTTTGACCTTATATGGAACCTCCTATCTGAAAATTTGAAAATTCTTAAAAAATTCGTCCAAAATCTTGATGTCTCCAATCTCTTGTTTTGTACGTTTTTTCCACGTGTCTTGACATCCAATGTATCCCTGCAAAGTTTGGTGAAGATCTGAGTATGTAGTTTTTGACCTTATCTGGAACCTCCCATTTGAAAATTTGAAAATTCCTAAAAAATCCGTCCAAAATCTTGATGACCCCAATCCTATGTTTTGTATGTTTTTCCACGTGTCTTGACATCCAATGTATCCCTGAAAAGTTTGGTGAAGATCTGAGTATGTCGTTTTTGACCTTATCTGGAACATCCTTTCTGAAAATTTGAATATTCTTAAAAAATTCGTCCAAAATCTTGATGTCCCTAATCCTATGTTTTGTATGTTTTTTCCACGTGTTTTGACATGCAAAGTATCCACGCAACGTTTGTTGAAGATCTGAGTATGTAGTTTTTGACCTTATATGGAACCGCATTTCTGAAAATTTGAAAATTCTTAAAAAATTCGTCCAAAATCTTGATGTCTCCAATCTCTTGTTTTGTACGTTTTTTCCACGTGTCTTGACATCCAATGTATCCCTGCAAAGTTTGGTGAAGATCTGAGTATGTAGTTTTTGACCTTATCTGGAACCTCCCATCTGAAAATTTGAAAATTCCTAAAAAATCCGTCCAAAATCTTGATGACCCCAATCTCTTGTTTTGTACGTTTTTTCCACGTGTCTTGACATCCAATGTATCCCTGCAAAGTTTGGTGAAGATCTGAGTATGTAGTTTTTGACCTTATATGAAACCTCCTTTGTGAAAATTTGAAAATTCTTAAAAAATTCGTCCAAAATCTTGATGTTTCCAATATCTTGTTTTGTACGTTTTTTCCACGTGTCTTGACATCCAATGTATCCCTGCAAAGTTTGGTGAAGATCTGAGTATGTAGTTTTTGACCTTACAAGAACCTCCTTTCTGAAAATTTGAAAATTCTTAAAAAATTCGTCCAAAATCTTGATGTCCCCAATCCTATGTTTTGTATGTTTTTTCCACGTGTTTGACATCCAATGTATCCATGCAAAGTTTGGTGAATATCTGAGTATGTCGTTTTTGACCTTATCTGGAACCTCCCATCTGAAAATTTGAAAATTCTTAAAAAGTTCGTCGAAAATCTTGATGTCTCCAATCTCTTGTTTTGTACGTTTTTTCCACGTGTCTTGACATGCAGAGTATCCCTGCAACGTTTGGTGAAGATCTGAGTATGTAGTTTTTGACCTTATCTGGAACCTCCTATCTGAAAATTTGAAAATTCTCCAAAAATTCGTCCAAAATCTTGATGTCTCCAATCTCTTGTTTTGTACGTTTTTTCCACGTGTCTTGACATCCAATGTATCCCTGCAATGTTTGGTGAAGATCTGAGTATGTAGTTTTTGACCTTATATGGAACCTCCTATCTGAAAATTTGAAAATTCTTAAAAAATTTGACCAAAATCTTGTTATCCCCAATCTCTTGTTTTGTACGTTTTTTCCACGTGTCTTGACATCCAATGTATCCCTGCAAAGTTTGGTGAAGATCTGAGTATGTAGTTTTTGACCTTATCTGGAACCTCCCATCTGAAAATTTGAAAATTCCTAAAAAATCCGTCCAAAATCTTGATGACCCCAATCTCTTGTTTTGTACGTTTTTTCCACGTTTCTTGACATCCAATGTATCCCTGCAAAGTTTGGTGAAGATCTGAGTATGTAGTTTTTGACCTTATATGGAACATCCTTTCTGAAAATTTGAAAATTCTTAAAAAATTTGTCCAAAATCTTGATATCTCCAATCTCTTGTTTTGTACGTTTTTTCCACGTGTTTTGACATCCAATGTATCCCTGCAAAGTTTGGTGAAGATCTGAGTATGTAGTTTTTGACCTTATATGGAACCTCCTTTCTGAAAATTTGAAAATTCTTAAAAAATTCGTCGAAAATCTTGATGTCTCCAATCTCTTGTTTTGTACGTTTTTTCCACGTGTCTTGACATGCAAAGTATCCCTGCAACGTTTGGTGAAGATCTGAGTATGTAGTTTTTGACTTTATCTGGAACCTCCTATCTGAAAATTTGAAAATTCTTCAAAAATTCGTCCAAAATCTTGATGTCTCCAATCTCTTGTTTTGTACGTTTTTTCCACGTGTCTTGACATCCAATGTATCCCTGCAATGTTTGGTGAAGATCTGAGTATGTAGTTTTTGACTTTATCTGGAACATCCTATCTGAAAATTTGAAAATTTTTAAAAAATTTGTCCAAAATCTTGATGTCTCCAATCTCTTGTTTTGTACGTTTTTTCCACGTGTCTTGACATCCAATTTATCCCTGCAATGTTTGGTGAAGATCTGAGTATGTAGTTTTTGACCTTATATGGAACCTCCTATCTGAAAATTTGAAAATTCTTAAAAAATTTGACCAAAATCTTGATGTCTCCAATCTCTTGATTTGTGTGTTCTTTCCACGTGTCTTGACATCCAATGTATCCCTGCAAAGTTTGGTGAAGATCTGAGTATGTCGTTTTTGACCTTATCTGGAACATCCTTTCTGAAAATTTGAAAATTCTTAAAAAATTCGTCCAAAATCTTGATGTCTCCAATCTCTTGTTTTGTACGTTTTTTCCACGTGTCTTGACATCCAATGTATCCCTGCAAAGTTTGGTGAAGATCTGAGTATGTCGTTTTTGACCTTATCTGGAACCTCCCATCTGAAAATTTGAAAATTCTTAAAAAATCCGTCCAAAATCTTGATGTCTCCAATCTCTTGTTTTGTAAGTTTTTTCCACGTGTCTTGACATCCAATGTATCCCTGCAAAGTTTGGTGAAGATCTGAGTAAGTCGTTTTTGACCTTATCTGGAACCTCCTATCTGAAAATTTCAAAATTCTTAAAAAATCCGTCCAAAATCTTGATGTCTCCAATCTCTTGTTTTGTACGTTTTTTCCACGTGTTTTGACATGCAAAGTATCCACGCAACGTTTGTTGAAGATCTGAGTATGTAGTTTTTGACCTTATATGGAACCTCCTATCTGAAAATTTGAAAATTCTTAAAAAATTTGACCAAAATCTTCATGTCCCCAATCCTATGTTCTGTTCGTTTTTTCCACGTGTCTTGACATCCAATGTATCCCTGCAAAGTTTGGTGAAGATCTGAGTATGTAGTTTTTGACCTTATATGGAACCTCCTATCTGAAAATTTGAAAATTCTTAAAAAATTCGTCCAAAATCTTGATGTCTCCAATCTCTTGTTTTGTACGTTTTTTCCACGTGTCTTGGCATGCAAAGTATCCCTGCAACGTTTGGTGAAGATCTGAGTATGTAGTTTTTGACTTTATCTGGAACCTCCTATCTGAAAATTTGAAAATTCTTAAAAAATTCGTGGAAAATCTTGATGTCTCCAATCTCTTGTTTTGTACGTTTTTTCCACGTGTCTTGACATCCAATGTATCCCTGCAATGTTTGGTGAAGATCTGAGTATGTAGTTTTTGACCTTATATGGAAACTCCTATCTGAAAATTTGAAAATTCTTAAAAAATTTGACCAAAATCTTGATATCCCCAATCCTATGTTTTGTATGTTTTTTCCACGTGTCTTGACATCCAATGTATCCCTGCAAAGTTTGGTGAAGATCTGAGTATGTAGTTTTTGACTTTATCTGGAACATCCTATCTGAAAATTTGAAAATTTTTAAAAAATTTGTCCAAAATCTTGATGTCTCCAATCTCTTGTTTTGTACGTTTTTTCCACGTGTCTTGACATCCAATTTATCCCTGCAATGTTTGGTGAAGATCTGAGTATGTAGTTTTTGACCTTATATGGAACCTCCTATCTGAAAATTTGAAAATTCTTAAAAAATTTGACCAAAATCTTGATGTCTCCAATCTCTTGTTTTGTATGTTCTTTCCACGTGTCTTGACATCCAATTTATCCCTGCAAAGTTTGGTGAAGATCTGAGTATGTCGTTTTTGACCTTATCTGGAACATCCTTTCTGAAAATTTGAAAATTCTTAAAAAATTCGTCCAAAATCTTGATGTCTCCAATCTCTTGTTTTGTACGTTTTTTCCACGTGCCTTGACATCCAATGTATCCCTGCAAAGTTTGGTGAAGATCTGAGTATGTCGTTTTTGACCTTATCTGGAACCTCCCATCTGAAAATTTGAAAATTCTTAAAAAATCCGTCCAAAATCTTGATGTCTCCAATCTCTTGTTTTGTAAGTTTTTTCCACGTGTCTTGACATCCAATGTATCCCTGCAAAGTTTGGTGAAGATCTGAGTAAGTCGTTTTTGACCTTATCTGGAACCTCCTATCTGAAAATTTGAAAATTCTTAAAAAATCCGTCCAAAATCATGATGTCTCCAATCTCTTGTTTTGTACGTTTTTTCCACGTGTTTTGACATGCAAAGTATCCACGCAACGTTTGTTGAAGATCTGAGTATGTAGTTTTTGACCTTATATGGAACCTCCTATCTGAAAATTTGAAAATTCTTAAAAAATTTGACCAAAATCTTGATGTCCCCAATCCTATGTTCTGTTCGTTTTTTCCACGTGTCTTGACATCCAATGTATCCCTGCAAAGTTTGGTGAAGATCTGAGTATGTAGTTTTTGAACTTATATGGAACCTCCTATCTGAAAATTTGAAAATTCTTAAAAAATTCGTCCAAAATCTTGATGTCTCCAATCTCTTGTTTTGTACGTTTTTTCCACGTGTCTTGACATCCAATGTATCCCTGCAAAGTTTGGTGAAGATCTGAGTGTGTCGTTTTGACCTTATCTGGAACCTCCCATCTGAAAATTTGAAAATTCTTAAAAAATCCGTCCAAAATCTTGATGACCCCAATCTCTTGTTTTGTACGTTTTTTCCACGTTTCTTGACATCCAATGTATCCCTGCAAAGTTTGGTGAAGATCTGAGTATGTAGTTTTTGACCTTATATGGAACCTCCTATCTGAAAATTTGAAAATTCTTAAAAAAAAACGACCAAAATCTTGATGTCCCGAATCTTATGTTTTGTATGTTTTTTCCACGTGTCTTGACATCCAATGTATTCCTGCAAAGTTTGGTGAAGATCTGAGTATGTCGTTTTTGACCTTATCTGGGACCTCCCATCTGAAAATTTGAAAATTCTTAAAAAATCCGTCCAAAATCTTGATGACCCCAATCTCTTGTTTTGTACGTTTTTTCCACGTGTCTTGACATCCAATGTATCCCTGCAAAGTTTGGTGAAGATCTGAGTATGTAGTTTTTGACCTTATCTGGAACCTACTTTCTGAAAATTTGAATATTCTTAAAAAATTCGTCCAAAATCTTGATGTCCCTAACCCTATGTTTTGTATGTTTTTTCCACGTGTCTTGACATCCAATGTATCCCTGCAAAGTTTGGTGAAGATCTGAGTATGTCGTTTTTGACCTTATCTGGAACCTACTTTCTGAAAATTTGAATATTCTTAAAAAATCCGTCCAAAATCTTGATGACCCCAATCTCTTGTTTTGTACGTTTTTTCCACGTGTCTTGACATCCAATGTATCCCTGCAAAGTTTGGTGAAGATCTGAGTATGTAGTTTTTGACCTTATATGGAACCTCCTATCTGAAAATTTGAAAATTCTTAAAAAATTTGACCAAAATCTTGATGTCCCCAACCCTATGTTTTGTATGTTTTTTCCACGTGTCTTGACATCCAATGTATCCCTGCAAAGTTTGGTGAAGATCTGAGTATGTCGTTTTTGACCTTATCTGGAACCTACTTTCTGAAAATTTGAATATTCTTAAAAAATTCGTCCAAAATCTTGATGTCTCCAATCTCTTGTTTTGTACGTTTTTTCCACGTGTCTTGACATGCAAAGTATCCCTGCAACGTTTGGTGAAGATCTGAGTATGTTGTTTTTGACTTTATCTGGAACCTCCTATCTGAAAATTTGAAAATTCTTCAAAAATTCGTCCAAAATCTTGATGTCTCCAATCTCTTGTTTTGTACGTTTTTTCCACGTGTCTTGACATCCAATGTATCCCTGCAATGTTTGGTGAAGATCTGAGTATGTAGTTTTTGACCTTATATGGAACCTCCTATCTGAAAATTTGAAAATTCTTAAAAAATTTGACCAAAATCTTGATATCCCCAATCCTATGTTTTGTATGTTTTTTCCACGTGTCTTGACATCCAATGTATCCCTGCAAAGCTTGGTGAAGATCTGAGTATGTAGTTTTTGACTTTATCAGGAACATCCTATCTGAAAATTTGAAAATTTTTAAAAAATTTGTCCAAAATCTTGATGTCTCCAATCTCTTGTTTTGTACGTTTTTTCCACGTGTCTTGACATCCAATTTATCCCTGCAATGTTTGGTGAAGATCTGAGTATGTAGTTTTTGACCTTATATGGAACCTCCTATCTGAAAATTTGAAAATTCTTAAAAAATTTGACCAAAAGCTTGATGTCTCCAATCTCTTGTTATGTATGTTCTTTCCACGTGTCTTGACATCCAATGTATCCCTGCAAAGTTTGGTGAAGATCTGAGTATGTCGTTTTTGACCTTATCTGGAACATCCTTTCTGAAAATTTGAAAATTCTTAAAAAATTCGTCCAAAATCTTGATGTCTCCAATCTCTTGTTTTGTACGTTTTTTCCACGTGTCTTGACATCCAATGTATCCCTGCAAAGTTTGGTGAAGATCTGAGTATGTCGTTTTTGACCTTATCTGGAACCTCCCATCTGAAAATTTGAAAATTCTTAAAAAATCCGTCCAAAATCTTGATGTCTCCAATCTCTTGTTTTGTAAGTTTTTTCCACGTGTCTTGACATCCAATGTATCCCTGCAAAGTTTGGTGAAGATCTGAGTAAGTCGTTTTTGACCTTATCTGGAACCTCCTATCTGAAAATTTGAAAATTCTTAAAAAATCCGTCCAAAATCTTGATGTCTCCAATCTCTTGTTTTGTACGTTTTTTCCACGTGTTTTGACATGCAAAGTATCCACGCAACGTTTGTTGAAGATCTGAGTATGTAGTTTTTGACCTTATATGGAACCTCCTATCTGAAAATTTGAAAATTCTTAAAAAATTTGACCAAAATCTTGATGTCCCCAATCCTATGTTCTGTTCGTTTTTTCCACGTGTCTTGACATCCAATGTATCCCTGCAAAGTTTGGTGAAGATCTGAGTATGTAGTTTTTGAACTTATATGGAACCTCCTATCTGAAAATTTGAAAATTCTTAAAAAATTCGTCCAAAATCTTGATGTCTCCAATCTCTTGTTTTGTACGTTTTTTTCACGTGTCTTGACATCCAATGTATTCCTGCAAAGTTTGGTGAAGATCTGAGTGTGTCGTTTTGACCTTATCTGGAACCTCCCATCTGAAAATTTGAAAATTCTTAAAAAATCCGTCCAAAATCTTGATGACCCCAATCTCTTGTTTTGTACGTTTTTTCCACGTTTCTTGACATCCAATGTATCCCTGCAAAGTTTGGTGAAGATCTGAGTATGTAGTTTTTGACCTTATATGGAACCTCCTATCTGAAAATTTGAAAATTCTTAAAAAAAAACGACCAAAATCTTGATGTCCCGAATCTTATGTTTTGTATGTTTTTTCCACGTGTCTTGACATCCAATGTATTCCTGCAAAGTTTGGTGAAGATCTGAGTATGTCGTTTTTGACCTTATCTGGGACCTCCCATCTGAAAATTTGAAAATTCTTAAAAAATCCGTCCAAAATCTTGATGACCCCAATCTCTTGTTTTGTACGTTTTTTCCACGTGTCTTGACATCCAATGTATCCCTGCAAAGTTTGGTGAAGATCTGAGTATGTAGTTTTTGACCTTATCTGGAACCTACTTTCTGAAAATTTGAATATTCTTAAAAAATTCGTCCAAAATCTTGATGTCCCTAACCCTATGTTTTGTATGTTTTTTCCACGTGTCTTGACATCCAATGTATCCCTGCAAAGTTTGGTGAAGATCTGAGTATGTCGTTTTTGACCTTATCTGGAACCTACTTTCTGAAAATTTGAATATTCTTAAAAAATCCGTCCAAAATCTTGATGACCCCAATCTCTTGTTTTGTACGTTTTTTCCACGTGTCTTGACATCCAATGTATCCCTGCAAAGTTTGGTGAAGATCTGAGTATGTAGTTTTTGACCTTATATGGAACCTCCTATCTGAAAATATGAAAATTCTTAAAAAATTCGACCAAAATCTTGATGTCCCCAACCCTATGTTTTGTATGTTTTTTCCACGTGTCTTGACATCCAATGTATCCCTGCAAAGTTTGGTGAAGATCTGAGTATGTCGTTTTTGACCTTATCTGGAACCTACTTTCTGAAAATTTGAATATTCTTAAAAAATTCGTCCAAAATCTTGATGTCTCCAATCTCTTGTTTTGTACGTTTTTTCCACGTGTCTTGACATGCAAAGTATCCCTGCAACGTTTGGTGAAGATCTGAGTATGTTGTTTTTGACTTTATCTGGAACCTCCTATCTGAAAATTTGAAAATTCTTCAAAAATTCGTCCAAAATCTTGATGTCTCCAATCTCTTGTTTTGTACGTTTTTTCCACGTGTCTTGACATCCAATGTATCCCTGCAATGTTTGGTGAAGATCTGAGTATGTAGTTTTTGACCTTATATGGAACCTCCTATCTGAAAATTTGAAAATTCTTAAAAAATTTGACCAAAATCTTGATATCCCCAATCCTATGTTTTGTATGTTTTTTCCACGTGTCTTGACATCCAATGTATCCCTGCAAAGCTTGGTGAAGATCTGAGTATGTAGTTTTTGACTTTATCAGGAAAATCCTATCTGAAAATTTGAAAATTTTTAAAAAATTTGTCCAAAATCTTGATGTCTCCAATCTCTTGTTTTGTACGTTTTTTCCACGTGTCTTGACATCCAATTTATCCCTGCAATGTTTGGTGAAGATCTGAGTATGTAGTTTTTGACCTTATATGGAACCTCCTATCTGAAAATTTGAAAATTCTTAAAAAATTTGACCAAAAGCTTGATGTCTCCAATCTCTTGTTATGTATGTTCTTTCCACGTGTCTTGACATCCAATGTATCCCTGCAAAGTTTGGTGAAGATCTGAGTATGTCGTTTTTGACCTTATCTGGAACATCCTTTCTGAAAATTTGAAAATTCTTAAAAAATTCGTCCAAAATCTTGATGTCTCCAATCTCTTGTTTTGTACGTTTTTTCCACGTGTCTTGACATCCAATGTATCCCTGCAAAGTTTGGTGAAGATCTGAGTATGTCGTTTTTGACCTTATCTGGAACCTCCCATCTGAAAATTTGAAAATTCTTAAAAAATCCGTCCAAAATCTTGATGTCTCCAATCTCTTGTTTTGTAAGTTTTTTCCACGTGTCTTGACATCCAATGTATCCCTGCAAAGTTTGGTGAAGATCTGAGTAAGTCGTTTTTGACCTTATCTGGAACCTCCTATCTGAAAATTTGAAAATTCTTAAAAAATCCGTCCAAAATCTTGATGTCTCCAATCTCTTGTTTTGTACGTTTTTTCCACGTGTTTTGACATGCAAAGTATCCACGCAACGTATGTTGAAGATCTGAGTATGTAGTTTTTGACCTTATATGGAACCTCCTATCTGAAAATTTGAAAATTCTTAAAAAATTTGACCAAAATCTTGATGTCCCCAATCCTATGTTCTGTTCGTTTTTTCCACGTGTCTTGACATCCAATGTATCCCTGCAAAGTTTGGTGAAGATCTGAGTATGTAGTTTTTGACCTTATATGGAACCTCCTATCTGAAAATTTGAAAATTCTTAAAAAATTCGTCCAAAATCTTGATGTCTCCAATCTCTTGTTTTGTACGTTTTTTCCACGTGTCTTGACATCCAATGTATCCCTGCAAAGTTTGGTGAAGATCTGAGTGTGTCGTTTTGACCTTATCTGGAACCTCCCATCTGAAAATTTGAAAATTCTTAAAAAATCCGTCCAAAATCTTGATGACCCCAATCTCTTGTTTTGTACGTTTTTTCCACGTTTCTTGACATCCAATGTATCCCTGCAAAGTTTGGTGAAGATCTGAGTATGTAGTTTTTGACCTTATATGGAACCTCCTATCTGAAAATTTGAAAATTCTTAAAAAAAAACGACCAAAATCTTGATGTCCCGAATCTTATGTTTTGTATGTTTTTTCCACGTGTCTTGACATCCAATGTATTCCTGCAAAGTTTGGTGAAGATCTGAGTATGTCGTTTTTGACCTTTTCTGGGACCTCCCATCTGAAAATTTGAAAATTCTTAAAAAATCCGTCCAAAATCTTGATGACCCCAATCTCTTGTTTTGTACGTTTTTTCCACGTGTCTTGACATCCAATGTATCCCTGCAAAGTTTGGTGAAGATCTGAGTATGTAGTTTTTGACCTTGTCTGGAACCTACTTTCTGAAAATTTGAATATTCTTAAAAAATTCGTCCAAAATCTTGATGTCCCTAACCCTATGTTTTGTATGTTTTTTCCACGTGTCTTGACATCCAATGTATCCCTGCAAAGTTTGGTGAAGATCTGAGTATGTCGTTTTTGACCTTATCTGGAACCTACTTTCTGAAAATTTGAATATTCTTAAAAAATCCGTCCAAAATCTTGATGACCCCAATCTCTTGTTTTGTACGTTTTTTCCACGTGTCTTGACATCCAATGTATCCCTGCAAAGTTTGGTGAAGATCTGAGTATGTAGTTTTTGACCTTATATGGAACCTCCTATCTGAAAATTTGAAAATTCTTAAAAAATTCGACCAAAATCTTGATGTCCCCAACCCTATGTTTTGTATGTTTTTTCCACGTGTCTTGACATCCAATGTATCCCTGCAAAGTTTGGTGAAGATCTGAGTATGTCGTTTTTGACCTTATCTGGAACCTACTTTCTGAAAATTTGAATATTCTTAAAAAATTCGTCCAAAATCTTGATGTCTCCAATCTCTTGTTTTGTACGTTTTTTCCACGTGTCTTGACATGCAAAGTATCCCTGCAACGTTTGGTGAAGATCTGAGTATGTTGTTTTTGACTTTATCTGGAACCTCCTATCTGAAAATTTGAAAATTCTTCAAAAATTCGTCCAAAATCTTGATGTCTCCAATCTCTTGTTTTGTACGTTTTTTCCACGTGTCTTGACATCCAATGTATCCCTGCAATGTTTGGTGAAGATCTGAGTATGTAGTTTTTGACCTTATATGGAACCTCCTATCTGAAAATTTGAAAATTCTTAAAAAATTTGACCAAAATCTTGATATCCCCAATCCTATGTTTTGTATGTTTTTTCCACGTGTCTTGACATCCAATGTATCCCTGCAAAGTTTGGTGAAGATCTGAGTATGTAGTTTTTGACTTTATCAGGATCATCCTATCTGAAAATTTGAAAATTTTTAAAAAATTTGTCCAAAATCTTGATGTCTCCAATCTCTTGTTTTGTACGTTTTTTCCACGTGTCTTGACATCCAATTTATCCCTGCAATGTTTGGTGAAGATCTGAGTATGTAGTTTTTGACCTTATATGGAACCTCCTATCTGAAAATTTGAAAATTCTTAAAAAATTTGACCAAAATCTTGATGTCTCCAATCTCTTGTTATGTATGTTCTTTCCACGTGTCTTGACATCCAATGTATCCCTGCAAAGTTTGGTGAAGATCTGAGTATGTCGTTTTTGACCTTATCTGGAACATCCTTTCTGAAAATTTGAAAATTCTTAAAAAATTCGTCCAAAATCTTGATGTCTCCAATCTCTTGTTTTGTACGTTTTTTCCACGTGTCTTGACATCCAATGTATCCCTGCAAAGTTTGGTGAAGATCTGAGTATGTCGTTTTTGACCTTATCTGGAACCTCCCATCTGAAAATTTGAAAATTCGTAAAAAAATCCGTTCAAAATCTTGATGTCTCCAATCTCTTGTTTTGTACGTTTTTTCCACTTGTCTTGACATCCAATGTATCCCTGCAAAGTTTGGTGAAGATCTGAGTAAGTCGTTTTTGACCTTATCTGGAACCTCGTATCTGAAAATTTGAAAATTCTTAAAAAATCCGTCCAAAATCTTGATGTCTCCAATCTCTTGTTTTGTACGTTTTTTCCACGTGTTTTGACATGCAAAGTATCCACGCAACGTTTGTTGAAGATCTGAGTATGTAGTTTTTGACCTTATATGGAACCTCCTATCTAAAAATTTGAAAATTCTTAAAAAATTTGACCAAAATCTTGATGTCCCCAATCCTATGTTCTGTTCGTTTTTTCCACGTGTCTTGACATCCAATGTATCCCTGCAAAGTTTGGTGAAGATCTGAGTATGTAGTTTTTGACCTTATATGGAACCTCCTATCTGAAAATTTGAAAATTCTTAAAATATTCGTCCAAAATCTTGATGTCTCCAATCTCTTGTTTTGTACGTTTTTTCCACGTGTCTTGACATCCAATGTATCCCTGCAATGTTTGGTGAAGATCTAAGTATGTAGTTTTTGACCTTATATGGAACCTCCTATCTGAAAATTTGAAAATTCTTAAAAAATTTGACCAAAATCTTGATATCCCCAATCCTATGTTTTGTATGTTTTTTCCACGTGTCTTGACATCCAATGTATCCCTGCAAAGTTTGGTGAAGATCTGAGTATGTAGTTTTTGACCTTATCTGGAACCTCCTATCTGAAAATTTGAAAATTTTTAAAAAATTCGTCCAAAATCTTGATGTCTCCAATCCCTTGTTTTGTACGTTTTTTCCACGTGTCTTGACATCCAATGTATCCCTGCAATGTTTGGTGAAGATCTGAGTATGTAGTTTTTGACCTTATATGGAACCTCCTATCTGAAAATTTGAAAATTCTTAAAAAATTTGACCAAAATCTTGATGTCTCCAATCTCTTGTTTTGTACGTTTTTTCCACGTGTCTTGACATCCAATGTATCCCTGCAATGTTTGGTGAAGATCTGAGTATGTAGTTTTTGACCTTATCTGGAACCTCCCATATGAAAATTTGAAAATTCCTAAAAAATCCGTCCAAAATCTTGATGACCCCAATCTCTTGTTTTGTACGTTTTTTCCACGTTTCTTGACATCCAATGTATCCCTGCAAAGTTTGGTGAAGATCTGAGTATGTAGTTTTTGACCTTATATGGAACATCCTTTCTGAAAATTTGAAAATTCTTAAAAAATTTGTCCAAAATCTTGATGTCTCCAATCTCTTGTTTTGTACGTTTTTTCCACGTGTTTTGACATCCAATGTATCCCTGCAAAGTTTGGTGAAGATCTGAGTATGTAGTTTTTGACCTTATATGGAACCTCCTTTCTGAAAATTTGAAAATTCTTAAAAAATTCGTCGAAAATCTTGATGTCTCCAATCTCTTGTTTTGTACGTTTTTTCCACGTGTCTTGACATGCAAAGTATCCCTGCAACGTTTGGTGAAGATCTGAGTATGTAGTTTTTGACTTTATCTGGAACCTCCTATCTGAAAATTTGAAAATTCTTCAAAAATTCGTCCAAAATCTTGATGTCTCCAATCTCTTGTTTTGTACGTTTTTTCCACGTGTCTTGACATCCAATGTATCCCTGCAATGTTTGGTGAAGATCTGAGTATGTAGTTTTTGACTTTATCTGGAACATCCTATCTGAAAATTTGAAAATTTTTAAAAAATTTGTCCAAAATCTTGATGTCTCCAATCTCTTGTTTTGTACGTTTTTTCCACGTGTCTTGACATCCAATTTATCCCTGCAATGTTTGGTGAAGATCTGAGTATGTAGTTTTTGACCTTATATGGAACCTCCTATCTGAAAATTTGAAAATTCTTAAAAAATTTGACCAAAATCTTGATGTCTCCAATCTCTTGTTTTGTGTGTTCTTTCCACGTGTCTTGACATCCAATGTATCCCTGCAAAGTTTGGTGAAGATCTGAGTATGTCGTTTTTGACCTTATCTGGAACATCCTTTCTGAAAATTTGAAAATTCTTAAAAAATTCGTCCAAAATCTTGATGTCTCCAATCTCTTGTTTTGTACGTTTTTTCCACGTGTCTTGACATCCAATGTATCCCTGCAAAGTTTGGTGAAGATCTGAGTATGTCGTTTTTGACCTTATCTGGAACCTCCGATCTGAAAATTTGAAAATTCTTAAAAAATCCGTCCAAAATCTTGATGTCTCCAATCTCTTGTTTTGTAAGTTTTTTCCACGTGTCTTGATATCCAATGTATCCCTGCAAAGTTTGGTGAAGATCTGAGTAAGTCGTTTTTGACCTTATCTGGAACCTCCTATCTGAAAATTTGAAAATTCTTAAAAAATCCGTCCAAAATCTTGATGTCTCCAATCTCTTGTTTTGTACGTTTTTTCCACGTGTTTTGACATGCAAAGTATCCACGCAACGTTTGTTGAAGATCTGAGTATGTAGTTTTTGACCTTATATGGAACCTCCTATCTGAAAATTTGAAAATTCTTAAAAAATTTGACCAAAATCTTGATGTCCCCAATCCTATGTTCTGTTCGTTTTTTCCACGTGTCTTGACATCCAATGTATCCCTGCAAAGTTTGGTGAAGATCTGAGTATGTAGTTTTTGACCTTATATGGAACCTCCTATCTGAAAATTTGAAAATTCTTAAAAAATTCGTCCAAAATCTTGATGTCTCCAATCTCTTGTTTTGTACGTTTTTTCCACGTGTTTTGACATGCAAAGTATCCACGCAACGTTTGTTGAAGATCTGAGTATGTAGTTTTTGACCTTATATGGAACCTCCTATCTGAAAATTTGAAAATTCTTAAAAAATTTGACCAAAATCTTGATGTCCCCAATCCTATGTTCTGTTCGTTTTTTCCACGTGTCTTGACATCCAATGTATCCCTGCAAAGTTTGGTGAAGATCTGAGTAGGTAGTTTTTGACCTTATATGGAACCTCCTATCTGAAAATTTGAAAATTCTTAAAAAATTCGTCCAAAATCTTGATGTCTCCAATCTCTTGTTTTGTACGTTTTTTCCACGTGTCTTGACATCCATTGTATCCCTGCAATGTTTGGTGAAGATCTAAGTATGTAGTTTTTGACCTTATATGGAACCTCCTATCTGAAAATTTGAAAATTCTTAAAAAATTTGACCAAAATCTTGATATCCCCAATCCTATGTTTTGTATGATTTTTCCACGTGTCTTGACATCCAATGTATCCCTGCAAAGTTTGGTGAAGATCTGAGTATGTAGTTTTTGACCTTATATGGAACCTCCCATCTGAAAATTTGAAAATTCTTAAAAAATCCGTCCAAAATCTTGATGACCCCAATCCCTTGTTTTGTACGTTTTTTCCACGTGTCTTGACATCCAATGTATCCCTGCAAAGTTTGGTGAAGATCTGAGTATGTAGTTTTTGACCTTATCTGGAACCTCCTATCTGAAAATTTGAAAATTTTTAAAAAATTCGTCCAAAATCTTGATGTCTCCAATCCCTTGTTTTGTACGTTTTTTCCACGTGTCTTGACATCCAATGTATCCCTGCAATGTTTGGTGAAGATCTGAGTATGTAGTTTTTGACCTTATATGGAACCTCCTATATGAAAATTTGAAAATTCTTAAAAAATTTGACCAAAATCTTGATGTCTCCAATCTCTTGTTTTGTACGTTTTTTCCACGTGTCTTGACATCCAATGTATCCCTGCAATGTTTGGTGAAGATCTGAGTTTGTAGTTTTTGACCTTATCTGGAACCTCCCATTTGAAAATTTGAAAATTCCTAAAAAATCCGTCCAAAATCTTGATGACCCCAATCCTATGTTTTGTATGTTTTTCCACGTGTCTTGACATCCAATGTATCCCTGAAAAGTTTGGTGAAGATCTGAGTATGTCGTTTTTGACCTTATCTGGAACATCCTTTCTGAAAATTTGAATATTCTTAAAAAATTCGTCCAAAATCTTGATGTCCCTAATCCTATGTTTTGTATGTTTTTTCCACGTGTTTTGACATGCAAAGTATCCACGCAACGTTTGTTGAAGATCTGAGTATATAGTTTTTGACCTTATATGGAACCTCCTATCTGAAAATTTGAAAATTCTTAAAAAATTCGTCCAAAATCTTGATGTCTCCAATCTCTTGTTTTGTACGTTTTTTCCACGTGTCTTGACATCCAATGTATCCCTGCAAAGTTTGGTGAAGATCTGAGTATGTAGTTTTTGACCTTATCTGGAACCTCCCATTTGAAAATTTGAAAATTCCTAAAAAATCCGTCCAAAATCTTGATGACCCCAATCCTATGTTTTGTATGTTTTTCCACGTGTCTTGACATCCAATGTATCCCTGAAAAGTTTGGTGAAGATCTGAGTATGTCGTTTTTGACCTTATCTGGAACATCCTTTCTGAAAATTTGAATATTCTTAAAAAATTCGTCCAAAATCTTGATGTCCCTAATCCTATGTTTTGTATGTTTTTTCCACGTGTTTTGACATGCAAAGTATCCACGCAACGTTTGTTGAAGATCTGAGTATGTAGTTTTTGACCTTATATGGAACCTCCTATCTGAAAATTTGAAAATTCTTAAAAAATTCGTCCAAAATCTTGATGTCTCCAATCTCTTGTTTTGTACGTTTTTTCCACGTGTCTTGACATCCAATGTATCCCTGCAAAGTTTGGTGAAGATCTGAGTATGTAGTTTTTGACCTTATCTGGAACCTCCCATCTGAAAATTTGAAAATTCCTAAAAAATCCGTCCAAAATCTTGATGACCCCAATCTCTTGTTTTGTATGTTTTTTCCACGTGTCTTGACATCCAATGTATCCATGCAAAGTTTGGTGAATATCTGAGTATGTCGTTTTTGACCTTATCTGGAACCTCCCATCTGAAAATTTGAAAATTCTTAAAAAGTTCGTCGAAAATCTTGATGTCTCCAATCTCTTGTGTTGTACGTTTTTTCCACGTGTCTTGACATGCAGAGTATCCCTGCAACGTTTGGTGAAGATCTGAGTATGTAGTTTTTGACCTTATCTGGAACCTCCTATCTGAAAATTTGAAAATTCTCCAAAAATTCGTCCAAAATCTTGATGTCTCCAATCTCTTGTTTTGTACGTTTTTTCCACGTGTCTTGACAT
The DNA here is from genome assembly GCF_977018435.1 of Lepisma saccharinum. Classification (NCBI taxonomy): domain Eukaryota; kingdom Metazoa; phylum Arthropoda; class Insecta; order Zygentoma; family Lepismatidae; genus Lepisma; species Lepisma saccharinum. Next base: position 582,627 of record NW_028142966.1, on the reverse strand, counting down.
CCAATGTATCCCTGCAATGTTTGGTGAAGATCTGAGTATGTAGTTTTTGACCTTATATGGAACCTCCTATCTGAAAATTTGAAAATTCTTAAAAAATTTGACCAAAATCTTGTTATCCCCAATCTCTTGTTTTGTACGTTTTTTCCACGTGTCTTGACATCCAATGTATCCCTGCAAAGTTTGGTGAAGATCTGAGTATGTAGTTTTTGACCTTATCTGGAACCTCCCATCTGAAAATTTGAAAATTCCTAAAAAATCCGTCCAAAATCTTGATGACCCCAATCTCTTGTTTTGAACGTTTTTTCCACGTTTCTTGACATCCAATGTATCCCTGCAAAGTTTGGTGAAGATCTGTGTATGTAGTTTTTGACCTTATATGGAACATCCTTTCTGAAAATTTGAAAATTCTTAAAAAATTTGTCCAAAATCTTGATGTCTCCAATCTCTTGTTTTGTACGTTTTTTCCACGTGTTTTGACATCCAATGTATCCCTGCAAAGTTTGGTGAAGATCTGAGTATGTAGTTTTTGACCTTATATGGAACCTCGTTTCTGAAAATTTGAAAATTCTTAAAAAATTCGTCGAAAATCTTGATGTCTCCAATCTCTTGTTTTGTACGTTTTTTCCACGTGTCTTGACATGCAAAGTATCCCTGCAACGTTTGGTGAAGATCTGAGTATGTAGTTTTTGACTTTATCTGGAACCTCCTATCTGAAAATTTGAAAATTCTTCAAAAATTCGTCCAAAATCTTGATGTCTCCAATCTCTTGTTTTGTACGTTTTTTGCACGTGTCTTGACATCCAATGTATCCCTGCAATGTTTGGTGAAGATCTGAGTATGTAGTTTTTGACTTTATCTGGACCATCCTATCTGAAAATTTGAAAATTTTTAAAAAATTTGTCCAAAATCTTGATGTCTCCAATCTCTTGTTTTGTACGTTTTTTCCACGTGTCTTGACATCCAATTTATCCCTGCAATGTTTGGTGAAGATCTGAGTATGTAGTTTTTGACCTTATATCTGAAAATTTGAAAATTCTTAAAAAATTTGACCAAAATCTTGATGTCTCCAATCTCTTGTTTTGTGTGTTCTTTCCACGTGTCTTGACATCCAATGTATCCCTGCAAAGTTTGGTGAAGATCTGAGTATGTCGTTTTTGACCTTATCTGGAACATCCTTTCTGAAAATTTGAAAATTCTTAAAAAATTCGTCCAAAATCTTGATGTCTCCAATCTCTTGTTTTGTACGTTTTTTCCACGTGTCTTGACATCCAATGTATCCCTGCAAAGTTTGGTGAAGATCTGAGTATGTCGTTTTTGACCTTATCTGGAACCTCCCATCTGAAAATTTGAAAATTCTTAAAAAATCCGTCCAAAATCTTGATGTCTCCAATCTCTTGTTTTGTAAGTTTTTTCCACGTGTCTTGACATCCAATGTATCCCTGCAAAGTTTGGTGAAGATCTGAGTAAGTCGTTTTTGACCTTATCTGGAACCTCCTATCTGAAAATTTGAAAATTCTTAAAAAATCCGTCCAAAATCTTGATGTCTCCAATCTCTTGTTTTGTACGTTTTTTCCACGTGTTTTGACATGCAAAGTATCCACGCAACGTTTGTTGAAGATCTGAGTATGTAGTTTTTGACCTTATATGGAACCTCCTATCTGAAAATTTGAAAATTCTTAAAAAATTTGACCAAAATCTTGATGTCCCCAATCCTATGTTCTGTTCGTTTTTTCCACGTGTCTTGACATCCAATGTATCCCTGCAAAGTTTGGTGAAGATCTGAGTATGTAGTTTTTGACCTTATATGGAACCTCCTATCTGAAAATTTGAAAATTCTTAAAAAATTTGACCAAAATCTTGATATCCCCAATCCTATGTTTTGTATGTTTTTTCCACGTGTCTTGACATCCAATGTATCCCTGCAAAGTTTGGTGAAGATCTGAGTATGTAGTTTTTGACTTTATCTGGAACATCCTATCTGAAAATTTGAAAATTTTTAAAAAATTTGTCCAAAATCTTGATGTCTCCAATCTCTTGTTTTGTACGTTTTTTCCACGTGTCTTGACATCCAATTTATCCCTGCAATGTTTGGTGAAGATCTGAGTATGTAGTTTTTGACCTTATATGGAACCTCCTATCTGAAAATTTGAAAATTCTTAAAAAATTTGACCAAAATCTTGATGTCTCCAATCTCTTGTTTTGTATGTTCTTTCCACGTGTCTTGACATCCAATGTATCCCTGCAAAGTTTGGTGAAGATCTGAGTATGTCGTTTTTGACCTTATCTGGAACATCCTTTCTGAAAATTTGAAAATTCTTAAAAAATTCGTCCAAAATCTTGATGTCTCCAATCTCTTGTTTTGTACGTTTTTTCCACGTGTCTTGACATCCAATGTATCCCTGCAAAGTTTGGTGAAGATCTGAGTATGTCGTTTTTGACCTTATCTGGAACCTCCCATCTGAAAATTTGAAAATTCTTAAAAAATCCGTCCAAAATCTTGATGTCTCCAATCTCTTGTTTTGTAAGTTTTTTCCACGTGTCTTGACATCCAATGTATCCCTGCAAAGTTTGGTGAAGATCTGAGTAAGTCGTTTTTGACCTTATCTGGAACCTCCTATCTGAAAATTTGAAAATTCTTAAAAAATCCGTCCAAAATCTTGATGTCTCCAATCTCTTGTTTTGTACGTTTTTTCCACGTGTTTTGACATGCAAAGTATCCCTGCAAAGTTTGGTGAAGATCTGAGTATGTAGTTTTTGACCTTATATGGAACCTCCTTTCTGAAAATTTGAAAATTCTTAAAAAATTCGTCGAAAATCTTGATGTCTCCAATCTCTTGTTTTGTACGTTTTTTCCACGTGTCTTGACATGCAAAGTATCCCTGCAACGTTTGGTGAAGATCTGAGTATGTAGTTTTTGACTTTATCTGGAACCTCCTATCTGAAAATTTGAAAATTCTTCAAAAATTCGTCCAAAATCTTGATGTCTCCAATCTCTTGTTTTGTACGTTTTTTCCACGTGTCTTGACATCCAATGTATCCCTGCAATGTTTGGTGAAGATCTGAGTATGTAGTTTTTGACTTTATCTGGAACATCCTATCTGAAAATTTGAAAATTTTTAAAAAATTTGTCCAAAATCTTGATGTCTCCAATCTCTTGTTTTGTACGTTTTTTCCACGTGTCTTGACATCCAATTTATCCCTGCAATGTTTGGTGAAGATCTGAGTATGTAGTTTTTGACCTTATATGGAACCTCCTATCTGAAAATTTGAAAATTCTTAAAAAATTTGACCAAAATCTTGATGTCTCCAATCTCTTGTTTTGTGTGTTCTTTCCACGTGTCTTGACATCCAATGTATCCCTGCAAAGTTTGGTGAAGATCTGAGTATGTCGTTTTTGACCTTATCTGGAACATCCTTTCTGAAAATTTGAAAATTCTTAAAAAATTCGTCCAAAATCTTGATGTCTCCAATCTCTTGTTTTGTACGTTTTTTCCACGTGTCTTGACATCCAATGTATCCCTGCAAAGTTTGGTGAAGATCTGAGTATGTCGTTTTTGACCTTATCTGGAACCTCCCATCTGAAAATTTGAAAATTCTTAAAAAATCCGTCCAAAATCTTGATGTCTCCAATCTCTTGTTTTGTAAGTTTTTTCCACGTGTCTTGACATCCAATGTATCCCTGCAAAGTTTGGTGAAGATCTGAGTAAGTCGTTTTTGACCTTATCTGGAACCTCCTATCTGAAAATTTGAAAATTCTTAAAAAATCCGTCCAAAATCTTGATGTCTCCAATCTCTTGTTTTGTACGTTTTTTCCACGTGTCTTGACATCCAATGTATCCCTGCAAAGTTTGGTGAAGATCTGAGTAGGTAGTTTTTGACCTTATATGGAACCTCCTATCAGAAAATTTGAAAATTCTTAAAAAATTCGTCCAAAATCTTGATGTCTCCAATCTCTTGTTTTGTACGTTTTTTCCACGTGTCTTGACATCCATTGTATCCCTGCAATGTTTGGTGAAGATCTAAGTATGTAGTTTTTGACCTTAAATGGAACCTCCTATCTGAAAATTTGAAAATTCTTAAAAAATTTGACCAAAATCTTGATATCCTCAATCCTATGTTTTGTATGATTTTTCCACGTGTCTTGACATCCAATGTATCCCTGCAAAGTTTGGTGAAGATCTGAGTATGTAGTTTTTGACCTTATCTGGAACCTCCCATCTGAAAATTTGAAAATTCTTAAAAAATACGTCCAAAATCTTGATGACCCCAATCCCTTGTTTTGTACGTTTTTTCCACGTGTCTTGACATCCAATGTATCCCTGCAAAGTTTGGTGAAGATCTGAGTATGTAGTTTTTGACCTTATCTGGAACCTCCTATCTGAAAATTTGAAAATTTTTAAAAAATTCGTCCAAAATCTTGATGTCTCCAATCCCTTGTTTTGTACGTTTTTTCCACGTGTCTTGACATCCAATGTATCCCTGCAATGTTTGGTGAAGATCTGAGTATGTAGTTTTTGACCTTATATGGAACCTCCTATATGAAAATTTGAAAATTCTTAAAAAATTTGACCAAAATCTTGATGTCTCCCATCTCTTGTTTTGTACGTTTTTTCCACGTGTCTTGACATCCAATGTATCCCTGCAATGTTTGGTGAAGATCTGAGTATGTAGTTTTTGACCTTATCTGGAACCTCCCATTTGAAGATTTGAAAATTCCTAAAAAATCCGTCCAAAATCTTGATGACCCCAATCCTATGTTTTGTATGTTTTTCCACGTGTCTTGACATCCAATGTATCCCTGAAAAGTTTGGTGAAGATCTGAGTATGTCGTTTTTGACCTTATCTGGAACATCCTTTCTGAAAATTTGAATATTCTTAAAAAATTCGTCCAAAATCTTGATGTCCCTAATCCTATGTTTTGTATGTTTTTTCCACGTGTTTTGACATGCAAAGTATCCACGCAACGTTTGTTGAAGATCTGAGTATGTAGTTTTTGACCTTATATGGAACCTCCTATCTGAAAATTTGAAAATTCTTAAAAAATTCGTCCAAAATCTTGATGTCTCCAATCTCTTGTTTTGTACGTTTTTTCCACGTGTCTTGACATCCAATGTATCCCTGCAAAGTTTGGTGAAGATCTGAGTATGTAGTTTTTGACCTTATCTGGAACCTCCCATTTGAAAATTTGAAAATTCCTAAAAAATCCGTCCAAAATCTTGATGACCCCAATCCTATGTTTTGTATGTTTTTCCACGTGTCTTGACATCCAATGTATCCCTGAAAAGTTTGGTGAAGATCTGAGTATGTCGTTTTTGACCTTATCTGGAACATCCTTTCTGAAAATTTGAATATTCTTAAAAAATTCGTCCAAAATCTTGATGTCCCTAATCCTATGTTTTGTATGTTTTTTCCACGTGTTTTGACATGCAAAGTATCCACGCAACGTTTGTTGAAGATCTGAGTATGTAGTTTTTGACCTTATATGGAACCTCCTATCTGAAAATTTGAAAATTCTTAAAAAATTCGTCCAAAATCTTGATGTCTCCAATCTCTTGTTTTGTACGTTTTTTCCACGTGTCTTGACATCCAATGTATCCCTGCAAAGTTTGGTGAAGATCTGAGTATGTAGTTTTTGACCTTATATGGAACCTCCTATCTGAAAATTTGAAAATTCTTAAAAAATTTGACCAAAATCTTGATATCCCCAATCCTATGTTTTGTATGTTTTTTCCACGTGTCTTGACATCCAATGTATCCCTGCAAAGTTTGGTGAAGATCTGAGTATGTAGTTTTTGACTTTATCTGGAACATCCTATTTGAAAATTTGAAAATTTTTAAAAAATTTGTCCAAAATCTTGATGTCTCCAATCTCTTGTTTTGTACGTTTTTTCCACGTTTCTTGACATCCAATTTATCCCTGCAATGTTTGGTGAAGATCTGAGTATGTAGTTTTTGACCTTATATGGAACCTCCTATCTGAAAATTTGAAAATTCTTAAAAAATTTGACCAAAATCTTGATGTCTCCAATCTCTTGTTTTGTATGTTCTTTCCACGTGTCTTGACATCCAATGTATCCCTGCAAAGTTTGGTGAAGATCTGAGTATGTCGTTTTTGACCTTATCTGGAACATCCTTTCTGAAAATTTGAAAATTCTTAAAAAATTCGTCCAAAATCTTGATGTCTCCAATCTCTTGTTTTGTACGTTTTTTCCACGTGTCTTGACATCCAATGTATCCCTGCAAAGTTTGGTGAAGATCTGAGTATGTCGTTTTTGACCTTATCTGGAACCTCCCATCTGAAAATTTGAAAATTCTTAAAAAATCCGTCCAAAATCTTGATGTCTCCAATCTCTTGTTTTGTAAGTTTTTTCCACGTGTCTTGACATCCAATGTATCCCTGCAAAGTTTGGTGAAGATCTGAGTAAGTCGTTTTTGACCTTATCTGGAACCTCCTATCTGAAAATTTGAAAATTCTTAAAAAATTTGACCAAAATCTTGATGTCCCCAATCCTATGTTCTGTTCGTTTTATCCACGTGTCTTGACATCCAATGTATCCCTGCAAAGTTTGGTGAAGATCTCAGTATGTAGTTTTTGACCTTATATGGAACCTCCTATCTGAAAATTTGAAAATTCTTAAAAAATTCGTCCAAAATCTTGATGTCTCCAATCTCTTGTTTTGTACGTTTTTTCCACGTGTTTTGACATCCAATGTATCCCTGAAAAGTTTGGTGAAGATCTGAGTATGTAGTTTTTGACCTTATATGGAACCTCCTATCTGAAAATTTGAAAATTCTTAAAAAATTTGACCAAAATCTTGATGTCCCCAATCCTATGTTCTGTTCGTTTTTTCCACGTGTCTTGACATCCAATGTATCCCTGCAAAGTTTGGTGAAGATCTGAGTAGGTAGTTTTTGACCTTATATGGAACCTCCTATCAGAAAATTTGAAAATTCTTAAAAAATTCGTCCAAAATCTTGATGTCTCCAATCTCTTGTTTTGTACGTTTTTTCCACGTGTCTTGACATCCATTGTATCCCTGCAATGTTTGGTGAAGATCTAAGTATGTAGTTTTTGACCTTATATGGAACCTCCTATCTGAAAATTTGAAAATTCTTAAAAAATTTGACCAAAATCTTGATATCCTCAATCCTATGTTTTGTATGATTTTTCCACGTGTCTTGACATCCAATGTATCCCTGCAAAGTTTGGTGAAGATCTGAGTATGTAGTTTTTGACCTTATCTGGAACCTCCCATCTGAAAATTTGAAAATTCTTAAAAAATCCGTCCAAAATCTTGATGACCCCAATCCCTTGTTTTGTACGTTTTTTCCACGTGAGTAGAGTAAATATGTACTTCTGACGACAACTCTGATTTCTTGACTAAACGACCACAAAAAGTTGAAAAACTCACTTTCCCCCCCCGTTCCGCGCCTCATTTATTACGCTGACGACGTTTCACGGGCGCAAAAAGGCAGTGATGAGTGAAAGATGAGCTCTCATCCCCTCATCCTCTCATCTTTCTCATTCTCTTTTTATTCTCTCATCTTCCTCTCATCCTCCTCTCATCCTCCCATCTTTCTCTTATTCTCTCATTTTTTTATTTTCTTATTTTCTTATTTTTTGAAAGATGAGTGCATCTTATCGTAATTTTCCAAGTCTGGGACCAAATGTTTATATATCATGACCTACGTAAACCTCTTTTCTCATTCTCTCATTCTCTCATTCTCTCATTCTCTTATTTTTTGAAGGATGAGTGCACTTTATCGTAATTTTCCAAGTTTGGGACCAAATGTTTATATATTGTGATCTTCGTAAACCTCTCTTCTCATCCTCTTATTCTCTCATTCTCTCATTCTCTCATTCTCTCTACCTTTAGAATATTGTCGTCAATATTAGAGATGAAGTTGGAGTGCTGGAATCAACGGGGCCAAATGTTTATATATAGTGATCTTCGTAAACTTCTTTCTCGGGGGGGGGGGGGGAAAGATGTGGCATATACACATGCGCGCGCTCTCATCTTCTCATTTTCTTATTCTCTTATTCTCTTATTTTTGAAAGATGAGTGTATTTTATCGTAATTTTCCAAGTCCGGGACCAAATGTTTATGTATTGCGACCTACGTAAACCTCTCCTCTCATCTTCTCATCTTCTCATTTTGAAAAAATGAGTGCACCTTATCGTAATTTTCCAAGTCCGGAGCCAAATGTTTATATATATCGTGACCTTCGTAAACCTCTCCTCTCATTCTTTTATTTTTGAAAGATGAGTGCACCTTATCGTAATTTTCCAAGTCCGGGACCAAATGTTTATGTATTGCGACCTACGTAAACCTCTCTCTCGGGGAGGGAACGATGTGCCACACACATACGTGCGCGCGTGCGTATGCCTCTTATTATTTTCCGTATTGTAACACAAACAAGCAAACAAATAATAATTGTTGTTTTTTAGAATGCCTGGCCCCTATATAACCTCGCCGGGGGGGTGCATGGTGGCGACGAAATCATCACGAGTTTAGATTTGTACTGTGAATGTTGTCAAAAATTTAATCAATATTGTTTATTCTCGATGCTAGAATCTTACATAAATTATTCTCTAAAAACAAAAATCGATAATCCTATGCCAAGCCCCCAAGGCATTCAGGCAATTTCTAATGTTCGCGTGGATAGCGACGCTCGGTAGAATTTTTCCTGTCCCACTGTGGAGCAATTGTGTTTCGTCGCCCAATGTAACATTTTCATCACGGACCAAACTATCCACAGCAACCCCTCCCCGAACCCATTCACCTTGCATCCTCTTTCGCCCGAAGAGATTCTATTTTTTTTCAGCTTTCCCACGGTTCTGAATGAAGAATCCATCACATCCCCGATAACAATAGAATCAGAGGGGAATATGACGGAAGCAAACACAGCAGCAACTTCCGCTTTTTGAGTTTTATACTGGGAATCGTTTGTTTCACACACCACACCCTGACGGGGCGTGGAATAGAGGCCGGGGGGGAAATAATCGACAATACATACATGGGTAGAACTATCAACGTCCCGTTTATTGTTATTTGTCCCCACAGGATATTGTGCGCATCATAAAATCTTTTGTTGAAAAAAAATATAGCATGAATAAATGAATCAGCCAACAAGGGTTTTATTTGCTAGAATATTGACTATAGCGCTCATTGTGTTTTCACCAAAGAGAGTTGCGTGGAGTAGGAAGGAGAGAAGGGGGGAAAAAAAGGAGTTCCTATATAACGTACCAGTTTCTTCTTTTGTACATTATTATCATAGTGAACGTCAATCGTGGCAGTTCAGTATTTTTTAATTTGTTTGTCTGGCAGTATACATATATCATATATCATCGTGGAAGTTTTAGTGAGCTACAAGTTTTATTTTGAAGTCTCTCTATCTCTCTTGAAAGGTGAACGTCAATCGTGGCAGTTCAGTATTTTTAATTGTTTATCTGGCAGTATACATATTTATCATCGTGGAAGTTTTAGTGAGCTACAAGTTTTTATTTTGAAGTTTCTCTCTATCTCTCTTGAAAGGTAAGTTTTTATTTTTTCATGATATATTAATATTTTTGTTTTGCGTCTGACACACACATATTCAGAGGAGCCATAAAAAATTGACACACACTTACATGTCCCATATTTTTAACCTCCTACAACAGTGCACACACACATACATACATACATACTGTTCGCGTCTAATATATATGTGGAAGGAAAAAATATCTAGCATTTTTCAACTTTTTTTTCCTTCTGTTTCAGTGCGCTTTCCACTACCATCACCACAACCTCCCCAAAAAATTTCTCTGTATATATATATAAATAACAGAGAGAAAAATGGAATCGCAACCAGGTCCCTCCGGTCTTTGCGGGAAAGTGGCATGTCGCAACTGTGGAAAGTTGATTTCTAAACCTAATATTGCTAGGCATTTGAAAAAATGTCGTCGACCGGATCATGATGTTGTAGCCCCGCCGGCAAAAAAATCTCGCATTGATGTGCATGAAGACGGTGCTTTGAATAAAAATGCACGCATCATGACGTATAAATCTGGAAGCGACGAAAAATGTGACTCGAGCATCTTCCTCGACAATGTGAAATCTCTGGTAGTCGATAAATTACGTGATTGCCTCGTCAATGTTGCAATTAAAATTCATCTCGTCTTGACCCTGCTGTATGAGAAAGTTGTCTCGTCCGAGTCAAGCACTTTTAGCTTTTACGTAGGGTGTGAAAGCTTACACGATGACAATAACGAGAATCTTGACGAGATAGTGACACGGCTATTTGAGCACCTGACACAAAAACAAGAAGAGTTTGAAGGTAGAGGAAGTGGGTGGAGTCTTTGCGGTCACAACCACATGTTAGAACTTCGAGTCTGCAATTACAAACCATTACGCAGCACTCAAAAAAAAACAAAAAAACAAAAAAAACAAAATGCAGTGTTGAACATACAAAGTAATGATCAGAAGAGTTTCCTATGGTCTGTCATCGCCGCATTACACCCAGCTAATAATGTTCACCCCGAACGCCTGTCCAATTACAGAGGATACGAGGGAAGATACGAGAATATGATGAGAGGAATTTCCTATCCTGTGCCCCTGAATAAGATCAATCAATTTTTAAAAAACTATAGAGAGGAAAAAGGAGAATATATCGATATTTCTGTGTTTGGGGTTGACGATTCCGGCAATATTCGTGTGTTAAGACCTGCTAGAAGCCAGAATAATGTAATTCGACTCTTGCTTGTAGATGGCCGTTACAGTTTGATACGGAATTTCTCAGGATTAGTAGGAAGACAGATCACCAAGCATCACGATAAGATCGAAATTTGCGATCGATGCTTGAGAATTTTTCGCGAGGGAAAGAAGATGAAAGAACAGCACAAGTGTTTTGGCTCCGTGAATGCAGAACCCGAAGATGTCATGCCGGAACCCGGAACCAAGATGAAATTTCAGAAACACCAGGCTCTTCTCCACCATCCCGTCGTCCTTTATGCCGACTTTGAAAGCTTCCAAGTTCCCATGACGTCTTGCAACCCTGATCCCTCTACCTCAAGCACGACCCAAATTTTTCACCACGAGCCTTGCAGTTTCTCCATCTACGGAGAAAAATTGAATGATGTCATCTTGTATTGCGGACCCGATGCGGCAAAACATTTTGTTGAGAAGATAGCGGAATGCGCGAGAGAACTTGCACCCAGCCTGAAAGGCTCTTACGTTTCTCCACCTGCTCTCACAACAGAACAACAACAGAGACATGACGCGGCGACAAGATGCGAGGAGTGTAACCAAGCTTTCACCCCCGAAAATTACAAGGTCGTCCACCATAACCACCAGAATGGATTATTTCTAAGCACCATCTGTAATTCGTGCAATCTTAAAATTAAGGAGTCGCATTTTGTTGCCGTGTTTCTGCACTACACGGAGAAGTACGACACACATCTCTTCGTCAAAGAGCTCCACAACATAACTTCTCGAATCAGCATCATTCCGAGAACGAGCGAGAAGTATATTGCGGTGAGAGTGTGGATCCCTCTCCAAGAAGGAGGAAGTGTGGAAGTGCGAATCCTGGACTCGTACAATTTCCTGTCCTCCAGCCTCGCAAGCCTTGCATCTCAACTTGACGACGAAGATCTTGTGGCCACCAAGCAAAAATGTTTTTCGGGGAGAGATGAGAATTTGAATCTGTTGCGTCGCAAGGGCGTCTACCCCTACGAGTACGTCAACGATTTCGAGAAATTTGATGAGACGGAACTTCCACCCCGGAAGGCATTTTATTCTCATCTCACGGAGGACGTCTGTTCCGAAGAGGACTACGAACACGCTCGTAGTGTATGGACGGCATTCAATTGCCAAACTTTTCGGGATTATCACGATCTTTATCTGAAATTGGACGTGACACTTCTGATGGATATTTTCGAATCGTTTCGTAAGAGATGCATCGCGATATACAAGTTGGATCCTGCGTATTTCTTCACCACGCCGGGATTGACTTGGGAATCGATGATGAAATACACCAAGGTGGAACTGGGCCTCATCGCAGAGAAGGAACAGTATGCTTTCATGGAGAGTGCGATACGCGGTGGCATCGTCCAATGTCCCCGACGCCATGCTCAGGCAAACAATCCTCATACGCCTGGTTACGATGCATCGAAGCCCAACACCTATATTGTCTACTGGGATGTCAACAACCTGTACGGCCACTCCATGTCCCAGTGTCTTCCCATCAGCGACTACGGGTGGATGACCGAAGAGGAACTCTCCTGCGAAGATTTTCTCAACTGGAGCGAAGATAATGAATGGGGCTGTTTCTTGGAAGTCGATCTCGATTATCCCGAAAGGCTTCACGAGAAACATCACGGATTGGCCCTGGCCCCCACCAAGGAGAAGCCACCTGGAGGATCGGAGCCAAAACTCATACTAAGCATGGAGAACAAGCGGAATTACGTTCTGCACTACCGACTCCTCCAATTTTACATAAGTCACGGCTTGCAGTTGAAGAAAGTTCATAGAGGATTGAAGTTCCGACAGAGCAAGTGGCTCGAACCGTACATAGCCGAGAACACGCGACGCAGAGCGCAATCGACATCGCCTGCAGACAAGGATCTGTACAAACTGTTCAATAACGCCATCTACGGCAAGACGATGGAGAACGTGCGTAATTACATCGACGCAACGTTGGTCACGGACGAAAAGAAATTTGAAAAGATCGTCGCGTCCCCCTACTTCAAAAACTTCACCATTTTCGACGAGAATCTAGTATTCGTCGAGAGGAACAAGAAGCAAGTGATGCTCAACAAGCCGATTGCCATAGGTGCCACTGTCCTTGAACTATCAAAATTGCACATGTACCAATCGTACTACGATCAGTTTCAACCTTTTTATGGAGATAACATCCAAATATGTTACATTGACACGGATAGCTTCATTTTTCTAATCCAAACACCAAGCCTCGAACATGATCTGACTAAGATGAAGCATCTGTTTGATTTTAGCAACTTACCATCAGGCCATCACTTACATTCGGCAGAAAACAAAATGACGATTGGAAAATACAAAGATGAAGTTGGCGGGGAGTACATCAGCGAATTTGCGGGGCTTCGTGCCAAAATGTACTGTGTAAAGATTACAGAAGAAAAAGAGATCAAGAAGGCGAAGGGGGTGGGAAAAATAAGTACCAGCAAATTTAGCATGCAAGACTACAAAGAATGCCTTTTTCATGGTAAAAGGCAACTCAGCACCGATCATCGCATTGCAAGTAAATTGCATGATTTGTACACGATGCGCGTAACCAAAGTAGCATTGGATGCAAGGGACAACAAGTTACGTGTTCTCAATTGTCAAATACACACGCGAGAGTGGGGGCACTACAATGGAAGCGATAAATGTGACGTGTGTTAACCGTAACCCCATAGCATGAAGTCCGCTGTGTTTTTTCCTCTTCAAAAGCAGGCGGAGGAAAAGAATGAAAGTGGAAGCCCTCGGGCGATGAAAATAAGAGTTGAATTTAATGAGTCTCGTTTTGGAGCGGGCTTAACAGCATAATAACAGGTTGCAACTTTTCATCGCCCGAGGGCTCCCACTTTCATTCTTTTCCTCCCTATGCTATTCTTCTTCAAAAAACACAGCGGACTTCATTAACACTTATTGTGTTAAATAACTAACAAGGACAATGAATCTCTTTGGTTTTCGCAAAGAAAGCAAGATGGACACTCCTTCACCGAATTCTAATAACCTCTTACCTTCCGTATTATCTAAACTCAATGGTCTACTAATTGTACATCTTAATAGTATATGGACGGAAATAAATAGCGATGTGGGCAAGATGTTTTATGTTTTTAATAACAATTTACATTTCTATGAAATTCCGATCGACGGGAAACTTCAAATCACCGTGAATCCGGAGAACACAGGCGAAATCAAAATATCTACCGGCAAGAACATTTTTCGAATGAAGCACGACAAGATACTTTCTAACATTACGTACGATGTGTCTGCAGGAGATTATCTTTACGTGGAACTCCTCGGAGACTACGACAAACTTATTCCTCTCTTCGTAGAATTACGAATCGTCTATCCTATTATAAATAACCGTTAACCAAAAAATGCCTAACGACATTTTCGGCAACACCAAGCGTGTGGACCATGCAGAAGAGATTCTCATGTTGGACATTCGAGTTAAGAAGTTGAGGACTGATTTGATCGCTTTGCAGGAAACCTTAAACAAAAGTTTAGAGTCGGAAATCGCTACGCTCCAAACGCAATGTCTCGACCCTATTCTGAAAATCGATTCCGAACTGAAAACGCTGATAAAAAATTATGTCGACGTACCTTCTTACGACAGTGTTCAAAATATACAGTTGAACGTGGATTCGCTTCAAAATGATTTGGCCAAATTACAACAATTTCAATCGAAAAATGAAGATTTGGAAAAATTGAAACTCGAAATCGAAGAACGAACTTCCGCAATAGAAAAGAATTTCTCTGAACTTCAAACTGTGGTGAACGATATAGACGCAGAACGCTTGCATGTCGTTGTTTCCAAATTACAAGAAGAATTCACCAGCACGTTGGAAGAAATTAAATCCAAGTTGCAGACTTTGGAAGATACAATGACGAACCTACCATCGTCGGACGAACTGCAGGTCATCGGTAAAAGCGTTGCGAACATAAAAATTCAATTGGAGGCTTATCAAGATTTCGAACACATTCAAACCACCATTGCTACGCTTCAGGCGTCTCTGGAGTTGATCAACGAAGAAATTAAAAATATTCACGCTGAAGCAAGTGTGTTGACGAGTATTCAGGACACGTTAAGCACAGTTCAGCAGAAGATCCAATATTTGGAAAATTTGAACGTCGAACCCAATCTTCCTCATTTTCATCACGTACTGGACAACATACAGGGTGACTTGGAATCGTTACGAACAAGCGTGCCTTCGAGCGAAGATTTGGAAAAATTGAAAACGGCGGTGACGGCACTATCCGATTCGAGTGACATCAAAAGTTCGTTGAGCGATCTCGAGAGTAAAGTGGCCAATCTCCCTACCTCCAAAGAATTACACGCTTTGAAAAGGAACATATCACGTATGCTGAAACGACTGGAAACGGAAACGGCGAATGTGGAAGAGATTCGAGACGAACTTGCTTCGCTGGTGTCGACGCTACCCACTTCGCAGAGCGTCGCTGACCTTCACACGCAGTTTACAGAGATGCGAAACATCGTGAACGATCTTACCGAGAAGAGCTCGAAATTGAATCAAGTCGAGAACCTTCAGAACATTGTGGTCAACATCAGAGATCAAGTTGGAGTGCTGGAATCAACGCAGGAATCAACACTGGCCTCTTTCGGTGCCAAGTTGCAAGAACTCAACGAAAGCTACAAGCAGTTGAACGTGGAAGTGAAAATCAAACCGTCATTTTCTACCGTAACGGATACCATAGTCGAGCATTTGGTGCCCGTACAAAACACACTGGGTCAGCTTCACAGCAACCTCGTTAGCATCGATACTAAATTCGCTAAACTGCATTCTCTGCAAGCCATCGAAATCAACAGCGTACCCAATCAACAGAGAATCTCCACCTTCGTCGAAGGTAACAAACTGTACATGTTGCATCCTTATCATCCGTACTACAAGTTTCTCCTCGATGGCACGATTCAGATAAACGAATTTTCGTACTGGTCTCACGGCAGAAAAGCTAGCGTTCCCACCATGACTTTGATATCGAATCGTGGTGTCCAGAAAGCAGGAAACATTCCTCTGGCGCGTTGGAACGAAACGCGCAACATATATGAAATACACGAAGACGAAGATCTTACTGTTTTCGACGTGAGTGCCGGCGATAAGCTGATCATTCAAAACACGAGCGAAGTGCCACCCTCTTTGAATCCCATCACGCTGGTGCTTCTTTTGAAACGTAATCTCTAAAAAAATAATAAAAAATGTCTAGGCAAGCTATCGTCCAAGAATTGCATAAACCTGCGCGCCGCAACTACAAACGTTTGGCTGTGGTAACCAAGGGAATCGACGACCTCTGGGAAAGTGACCTCGTGGAGATGAGTAGCGGCAAGTTAAAAAACGTACATAAATTGAACAAGGGCAACAAGTACCTCCTCACCGTCATAGACACGTTTTCGAAATTCGCATGGGCTCTACCTTTGAAGGCGAAAACGGGGACATGCGTCACGGAAGCATTCAAGACAATTTTTCGCGAAAGCGGCGGCAGACAACCACGGTTTCTGCACACGGACAAAGGGAAGGAATTTTACAATGCCGTATTCCAAAAGTTTATTCGGAAACACAACGTTCAACATTACTCGACCTTCAGTGACGTCAAGGCCAGCATCGTGGAAAGATTCAATCGCACTCTGAAATCGCGCATGTGGTCACGCTTCACGCTTCAGGGAAGCTACAAGTGGGTCACTATTCTTCCGGAACTTGTTAACGACTATAATCACACACGGCACGCAACGATAGGCATGAAGCCAGCTGACGTTACCAAGTCTGATGAGCAACGTTTAATTTCTAGCGTTTACTGTCCAAAATACACGCCCACGACAAAAAAGGCTAAATACAAAATTGGAGAACAGGTGAGGGTCAGTAAATTGAAGCGAACGTTTGACAGGGGTTTCACACGAAACTGGAGTACTGAACTTTTTACCGTGGTTCGAGTTCTACCCGGGAACCGTCACACGTATATAATAAAGGACAGTGGCGGTGAAATTTTATTGGGGCGCTTCTATGAAGAGGAACTCTCTAAAACTAAATACCCCGACACGTACCTTATTGAAAAAGTTTTGCGCAAGAGAGGCAACAAACTTTTGGTGAAATGGCTGGGACTTCCGGAAACAAGTTGGATCGATTCAAACGAAGTGATTCTATGAGTACGTGGAATGTTGTGAAACGTTTACCTAATTCGGAAAGTGGAAGGAAGAAAAAGAACGGCGAATTGCTTCCCGACAGCATCCGCTGTCTGATCGTAGGTCCTTCGGGGTGTGGGAAAACAACACTGCTCGTGGACAATTTTCTCCTCGCACCGAATTGGTTAGATTGGAAGAACAGGCACCTGTACGTGTTCTCGAAAAGTTTGGAGCAATCCAAATACCAGCAACTGATGAAACTGTACGATGGTCTGGACATTGCAACGTTCGCCTCGGAAATAAAACCACTCGACGATTGTCGTGAAAATTCAGTTGTTGTGTTCGACGACGCCATCCTGGAAAATCAAAATGAAATTCGCAACTTTTTCACGCAAGGTCGTCACAAAGGAATGGATTGCTTCTACCTAGCTCAAACGTTTTCCAAAATTCCAAAACAGTTAGTACGCGACAATGCTAATTTCATATGTTTGTTTCGTCAAGATCACACCAACCTCAAGCATGCGTACGATGACTACGTAGGCGGAGACATGAACTACAATCAATTTTCGGAAGGCTGCTCTTCTTGCTGGAACGCTGACGATTTCGGATTCGTGACGATCGACATGACGAGGAAACCCAACGACGGAAAATACAGAAACAAAATCAACGACTTTCTAAACGTTGCAACGTTGTGAGAAACGACGTATATAAATAACGTCATGAGGAAACGAAAAATTGAAGACGAAAATCTCAAGCTTCGCGATTACCTCGCGAAACGCTTCAAAGGTTGGAAATCCGAAAATCGCGGATTCTACGAAGAGAAGAAACGTCAGGATCAACCTGTGATCGATGCCATCAGCGGTCTAGGTAAAGAAATTAAAAGTGTCACGGAACAAAATAAAAATTTGATTAATGAACTCGTGCCACTCGCAGCTAAAAGTTATGCCGTACCCACGCCTATTTCAAGCATTCCTTCGACGCCGTTCGAACTGAAGGATGCACCGGCACGACGTCGAGCCATAGGCAGCACGTCGTCGTCTTCGGATAAAATCGAGTTGGGACCTTTGGCACGAGACTACCTGAGTACAGGGAAATTCGACAAGGATGAAGTGTTCGGATTGTATCCCAGCATGGAAACCAGCGAAGGTGGCGGTGTGGTGTGGAAGATTGGGAAATCGAAGGTGACCTTCGAAGGCAACGACATTAAAGTCAATTTAGGCGACAAGGATAGTTGGAACAGGTATCCGGGTACGGTGGGACTGTGGGAACTTGTTGCCAAAAAGCAGCCGAAAGATTATACCGACGAAGATTACCAGAGTTACAAGGAAATTCTGATCATGACGGATGCCTTGTACCAGAACAACGACGCCTCGCAGAATAGGGTGAAATCAAGCAGCGGCGAGAAGTACAGGAATCTCATCAAACCGATTTGGAACCAGGTCAAAACAGGCAGCGGTGTCAAACGCTACAACACGTTACCCAAAGAATTCGTTTGGGTGGACGACGTTAGGAAACTCGTGGACCGATTGTTGGTGATAGCCGGCGAGGAGAATGCAGGCAACCGTAATTTCTACAACGAGAAGGTTGGCATCGTGGACATGATCAGCACGAAACTTTCCAACTTCATCGTGAACGACGACAAGGGCATAGGTTACCTGATCAAAATCATCAACACGCTGCCTCCTAAATTTTGGAACGTGGCCGAAGGAAAGGGACTCGTGAACGACATCATCAACAAGTTACCTTTCGAGATGCATCTACCTGGCTACCAGTACTGCGGACCGGGTACCAAACTCGAGAAAAGATTGGAGAGAGGAGACAAGGGTGTGAATCCGTTGGATGCCGCATGCAAAGATCACGACATCGCTTACAACACCACACAGACGGATCTGGACGCACGTCACGAAGCAGACAGAAAGTTAGAGCACGCAGCTTTCGAAAGGTTCGTGAGCAGAGACGCATCGTTGGGTGAACGGGTCGCCGCACTGGGTACCACCATCGCCATGAACACGAAACAAAAATTGGGGTGGGGTATATAAATAACATACCGTAAAAAAAAACAACATGGATTACATAACTAATTTGCCACCCGAGCTATTATCTAAAATATTCAAAAAGATAGTAAACGGAGATGTTAATAAACTTCTAATCATGGCAAGAACAATGCCGGAATTTCGCATCCCTTGTGAAATGGTTCTCAAGGACCTTCTTCGGGAGATCAGCGGCCTGAGGTGCGGTGATCTCAACATTCTGCTTTCGGCTGCAGGGGAAAAATTGGACGATAGGTCGGACGAACTGTACGAGGCGATGCAGGGAAGAAGACAGTATACTGATGATTGGTACAAGTCTATGCAGGAGAAGGAAGATATCACTACGCACATCCTCGCGTTTTCCGAAGCACGAACTTTCTTCCTCTGTTAAAAAAATAATAATATATATACGTGTCAAAAAACTTGATATATAAATAACACACATCGTGAAAAAAAAACAATTAAATTTCTCTAACACACACACTGAAATTTTTCTCTTCTTCGATATGACAACTGAAAAAATGAGTGATCTCCAGGCATTAAAACAAATGCTAAATTTGTCAGTCGAGTATGTAAAAATTCGGGAATTGGAAGTCGACAAATCTTACACGATAACTTCCGGTTCAATCGTTTCTACCCAGTATGGTCCTAAGGTACGCCTGTTGCTCAACGCACAATACAGTCTATTTTTACCAGATCGATACGCTAACATGTTATCGGATGAGAAGCTATCTATTTTAATCGAGAACAAAACTCGAATCGTGTACAAGGGGACAAAGGAACTTTTTGGCAAGAAAACAAAGCACGTTATAGAATTTGTGTAACGACTGCGAGGCCTTGAAAATATATAAATAACATACCGTAAAAAACTACACAAGAAAAAATCTCAGAATATATATATAAATAACATACCGTGAAAATAACACATAGAGCATCAACATGAAGCCCAAGGGTGTCGTGTACCAGATACCATACTCCAATCTAAAAAATCTAGGTACCCTCGATGGGTTACTCACCAAGAAACAATGCGAGAAGAAACGTTCTTGCTTGTCGAAAGGACATGGAATGAAATTGCTGCTCAGCACACCTCAATTGAAAAGGTTGCAGCGTTCGCGGAAACAGCAAAAGATCGGAGGTTTCATATTCAGCATCCCGGCCATCCTGGCAGCATTGGGGGCCGTTGGAAGTTTGGCCGGCGGAAGTGCCGCCATTGCGAAAACCGTCATCGACTCGAAGAAGAACAAGGCGGAATTGGAAGAACAGAAACGTCACAACCTGGCCATGGAGAAGAAGGGGAAAGGTATAACCAAAAAACAAAAAAGCAACCTCGATGCTTTGAAGAAATATAAAAAAAAGAAACAGAAGCACTCACCAACCGAGACATTGAATCTCTGATCGAACCGTTACAAATCAAACACTTCAGAGGAGTTTTTATGTCCGACTCGTTACCTTCAAGCGTCAAAAGAAGAGAATGCGGAGTAGTCAACTTGGACGGTCAAGAAAATCCAGGCACGCATTGGATATGTTACCACAAAAACGATAATGATAAAGCATTCGTTTTCGATTCTTTCGGAGGCGTTCCACCTACAAATTTAGTTCATTATCTGAAAACGAGCAAAACCTCTATATACTACAACGACGAACGCATTCAAGATTTCGGAGACGTGAACTGCGGTCATCTCTGCCTCTCCGTGCTCGCGTTTCTCTCTAAAATAAATAACCCTACGATCGAGGATTTCCAGAAAGTACTGTGGAACCTGAAACAGCATCACTAGGATGGGCGTGTTCCATCTCACGAGCGAATCTTCAATCTTGAAACTCACGCTGCACGACGACATTGTCTATCCTAAATCCGTGGCTCTGCGTGCATTCTACAGCATGTACCTCATACCTAATGTTACGCAGCACAACAACAAAATTAGCGTCGGAAGCGAACACATCGTCGTCACGCCAGGACAATACAATCTTTCCACTTTGCAAGCTCAGTTACCCAAAGGCACGTACCTTTCTCAAAATTCGGTCACGCACAGAGTGGAAATCCTGTCGGCGACGGAGACCGTGGACCTGGGCACCATAGGAGAACTTTTAGGTTTCGAGAACAACACAAAACTCGAAGCTGGCATCAAGCACGTGGCAACAAACATTCCTAAATTTTTGGCCATAGAGACTCTGAACGTACACTGCAACGTGGCAGAAGGTATGATCACGAAATCCTCGGACGAATTGTTAGGAAGTCACAAGCAGACGGGAATCATAGCCACTTTCAAACCAAGTTCCGAATTCATGGAACCGATCATCTACACGCCCTCTTCGCCGATCTATTTTCCAGTATGTCGCAACCGCATAGACGACATAGAGTTGGTGGTGACGAACGAGAAAGGAGACGTGGTGGATTTCGCAGGTGCAACAACTACTGCCATCGTGGAGATCAACGTATAATAAATAACCATACATGTAAAATGGAGCAAATCGAAAGTTACGAATTGCAATCTTTCCCTCCCAACCGTCGCACGTTCGCCAATCTCAACGAGGCGAACAGGGAGATCGAATACGACGTTGACGTAGGCGATGGGTTCATTCATCCTCACAGAGCAGACCTCTACCTTCAATTCGACGTGGTGAAAAAAGAAAGCGGAGACACGTTTCCCGCAGCAGCAAACTTGATACTCGTAGACAACTTCGTGCCTCACCTGTTCTCGCAGGTGGAGGTGAGGAAACACAACACCGTCATCGACAGAATAGATTATCCAGGCATCACGTCGACAGCAGTGGGAACTTTGAAATTATCCAAAACGGACGCAGCATACTATCAAGCGGGAGGATTCGAAGCCGGGACCAAAATATCGACGAGAAGTCACACAGTGCTCTTTCCCATGCGTCTGCTTCCGGGATTCTTCTCCGATTACAAGGAGATCATGTGGAAGGGAGGACTGAGAGTCACGTTTCGAAGAGCGGCCAACGACAACGACGCACTGATGCGATACGCTACTTTGGGCCCGGACGGCACCACGCCGATAGCCAACACTTTACCCGAAGCAGCGAAATGCGTCATCCGAAGCATGGAATTGAGAATGCCGGTGGTGGAATACGAAACGAACTACGCCCTCAAGTACAAAGCGGAGATCTTGAAAAGTCCGCAGGTACCGATTCACTTTCACGGTTACCAGTGCGTGCAAAAGATGGCGTCCGGAAGTCACATGGAATTCGACGTGACGACGCAGTTCAACAACATACAGTTCGACATGCCAGATTTCGTCGTAGTGCTCTTTCAGACCGGGAGGGACAAAAATCAGGAAAAAGATTCCAGCAAATTCGACGACTGCAAGATCAAGAACGTTTATCTGAAGAATGGACGCAATGAAGTGTTCCCGCGCGAGAATTACAATCTTGACGTGACCAAAAACGATTACCTCAAACTTTACGAAGCGTTTTCGGCTTACAAACGCGTGACCGAGGGAAGTGTGGACATGTACTACACGCCCAGCGAATTCAAAGCACGGAGACCCATGACCGTCATCAACACATCTAAGAGAAAGCAGGTGGTGGTCAACGATCGAACCAACATCAAGGTCGTCTGCGAGTTCCACGATGCCTTGCCCGAGGATACCCTATGCAGTGTCATCCTGATTGCAGAGAAGTCCTTCGCCTACGACGTGAAGAATGAGAGGGTCACAGAGCAGTTTTAACAAGTTTTTTAACATCTTTTCTTGCACAATAAGAAATTTTCTGCACTAGCACAATCAGTTACAATGGCACAATACGAATTTCACTAGTTCAGATCAGTTACAAATCTCAATTTCATTAGCTATCAGCTACAATATCTTTTTTGCACTATAGCACGAGACAATCAGAAAATTTGCACAAAAAAATTTGTTGTTGTTTTTACACGTGAAAATTAACAATAAAATTTCTTTTTTATCGTTTCAGATGCTGTCGAAACATCAAAAACATATACACACACACTAGAAAATAAGCATGCAACTTTATTTGTAACACACACACATACATTCTCCATCTTCATCAAGAAAATATTATAATAAACATAATCATTTTTATCTATCTTATAATAAAACTCTATATCCAAAAAATATCACAACATCAAATAATACTAGAGTTGTTAGTACACGTTGCATGCATTACGGAGGTCCTCTGTAGGGTTTCATGGAAGTTTGGGGGAAAAAAAAAAACACGTGAAACTCTACAGAGGTGCGGTAATCTATAACCGCAGCCATTAGAAAACTTTTACATTTTTGGTTGGGCACCACGCACCCTGGCGAGGTTATAGGGGCCAGGCATTCTAAAAAACAACAATTATTATTTGTTTGTTTGTTTGTGTTACAATATATAAGCGCGCGCACGTATGTGTGTGGCACATCGTTCCCTCCCCGAGAGAGAGGTTTACGTAGGTCGCAATACATAAACATTTGGTCCCGGACTTGGAAAATTACGATAAGGTGCACTCATCTTTCAAAAATAAAAGAATGAGAGGAGAGGTTTACGAAGGTCACGATATATATAAACATTTGGCTCCGGACTTGGAAAATTACGATAAGGTGCACTCATTTTTTCAAAATGAGAAGATGAGAAGATGAGAGGAGAGGTTTACGTAGGTCGCAATACATAAACATTTGGTCCCGGACTTGGAAAATTACGATAAAATACACTCATCTTTCAAAAATAAGAGAATAAGAGAATAAGAAAATGAGAAGATGAGAGCGCGCGCATGTGTATATGCCACATCTTTCCCCCCCCCCCGAGAAAGAAGTTTACGAAGATCACTATATATAAACATTTGGCCCCGTTGATTCCAGCACTCCAACTTCATCTCTAATATTGACGACAATATTCTAAAGGTAGAGAGAATGAGAGAATGAGAGAATGAGAGAATAAGAGGATGAGAAGAGAGGTTTACGAAGATCACAATATATAAACATTTGGTCCCAAACTTGGAAAATTACGATAAAGTGCACTCATCCTTCAAAAAATAAGAGAATGAGAGAATGAGAGAATGAGAGAATGAGAAAAGAGGTTTACGTAGGTCATGATATATAAACATTTGGTCCCAGACTTGGAAAATTACGATAAGATGCACTCATCTTTCAAAAAATAAGAAAATAAGAAAATAAAAAAATGAGAGAATAAGAGAAAGATGGGAGGATGAGAGGAGGATGAGAGGAAGATGAGAGAATAAAAAGAGAATGAGAAAGATGAGAGGATGAGGGGATGAGAGCTCATCTTTCACTCATCACTGCCTTTTTGCGCCCGTGAAACGTCGTCAGCGTAATAAATGAGGCGCGGAACGGGGGGGGAAAGTGAGTTTTTCAACTTTTTGTGGTCGTTTAGTCAAGAAATCAGAGTTGTCGTCAGAAGTACATATTTACTCTACTCACGTGTCTTGACATCCAATGTATCCCTGCAAAGTTTGGTGAAGATCTGAGTATGTAGTTTTTGACCTTATCTGGAACCTCCTATCTGAAAATTTGAAAATTTTTAAAAAATTCGTCCAAAATCTTGATGTCTCCAATCCCTTGTTTTGTACGTTTTTTCCACGTGTCTTGACATCCAATGTATCCCTGCAATGTTTGGTGAAGATCTGAGTATGTAGTTTTTGACCTTATATGGAACCTCCTATATGAAAATTTGAAAATTCTTAAAAAATTTGACCAAAATCTTGATGTCTCCAATCTCTTGTTTTGTACGTTTTTTCCACGTGTCTTGACATCCAATGTATCCCTGCAATGTTTGGTGAAGATCTGAGTATGTAGTTTTTAACCTTATCTGGAACCTCCCATTTGAAGATTTGAAAATTCCTAAAAAATCCGTCCAAAATCTTGATGACCCCAATCCTATGTTTTTGTATGTTTTTCCACGTGTCTTGACATCCAATGTATCCCTGAAAAGTTTGGTGAAGATCTGAGTATGTCGTTTTTGACCTTATCTGGAACATCCTTTCTGAAAATTTGAATATTCTTAAAAAATTCGTCCAAAATCTTGATGTCCCTAATCCTATGTTTTGTATGTTTTTTCCACGTGTTTTGACATGCAAAGTATCCACGCAACGTTTGTTGAAGATCTGAGTATGTAGTTTTTGACCTTATATGGAACCTCCTATCTGAAAATTTGAAAATTCTTAAAAAATTCGTCCAAAATCTTGATGTCTCCAATCTCTTGTTTTGTACGTTTTTTCCACGTGTCTTGACATCCAATGTATCCCTGCAAAGTTTGGTGAAGATCTGAGTATGTAGTTTTTGACCTTATCTGGAACCTCCCATTTGAAAATTTGAAAATTCCTAAAAAATCCGTCCAAAATCTTGATGACCCCAATCCTATGTTTTGTATGTTTTTCCACGTGTCTTGACATCCAATGTATCCCTGAAAAGTTTGGTGAAGATCTGAGTATGTCGTTTTTGACCTTATCTGGAACATCCTTTCTGAAAATTTGAATATTCTTAAAAAATTCGTCCAAAATCTTGATGTCCCTAATCCTATGTTTTGTATGTTTTTTCCACGTGTTTTGACATGCAAAGTATCCACGCAACGTTTGTTGAAGATCTGAGTATGTAGTTTTTGACCTTATATGGAACCTCCTATCTGAAAATTTGAAAATTCTTAAAAAATTCGTCCAAAATCTTGATGTCTCCAATCTCTTGTTTTGTACGTTTTTTCCACGTGTCTTGACATCCAATGTATCCCTGCAAAGTTTGGTGAAGATCTGAGTATGTAGTTTTTGACCTTATATGGAACCTCCTATCTGAAAATTTGAAAATTCTTAAAAAATTTGACCAAAATCTTGATATCCCCAATCCTATGTTTTGTATGTTTTTTCCACGTGTCTTGACATCCAATGTATCCCTGCAAAGTTTGGTGAAGATCTGAGTATGTAGTTTTTGACTTTATCTGGAACATCCTATTTGAAAATTTGAAAATTTTTAAAAAATTTGTCCAAAATCTTGATGTCTCCAATCTCTTGTTTTGTACGTTTTTTCCACGTGTCTTGACATCCAATTTATCCCTGCAATGTTTGGTGAAGATCTGAGTATGTAGTTTTTGACCTTATATGGAACCTCCTATCTGAAAATTTGAAAATTCTTAAAAAATTTGACCAAAATCTTGATGTCTCCAATCTCTTGTTTTGTATGTTCTTTCCACGTGTCTTGACATCCAATGTATCCCTGCAAAGTTTGGTGAAGATCTGAGTATGTCGTTTTTGACCTTATCTGGAACATCCTTTCTGAAAATTTGAAAATTCTTAAAAAATTCGTCCAAAATCTTGATGTCTCCAATCTCTTGTTTTGTACGTTTTTTCCACGTGTCTTGACATCCAATGTATCCCTGCAAAGTTTGGTGAAGATCTGAGTATGTCGTTTTTGACCTTATCTGGAACCTCCCATCTGAAAATTTGAAAATTCTTAAAAAATCCGTCCAAAATCTTGATGTCTCCAATCTCTTGTTTTGTAAGTTTTTTCCACGTGTCTTGACATCCAATGTATCCCTGCAAAGTTTGGTGAAGATCTGAGTAAGTCGTTTTTGACCTTATCTGGAACCTCCTATCTGAAAATTTGAAAATTCTTAAAAAATCCGTCCAAAATCTTGATGTCTCCAATCTCTTGTTTTGTACGTTTTTTCCACGTGTTTTGACATGCAAAGTATCCACGCAACGTTTGTTGAAGATCTGAGTATGTAGTTTTTGACCTTATATGGAACCTCCTATCTGAAAATTTGAAAATTCTTAAAAAATTTGACCAAAATCTTGATGTCCCCAATCCTATGTTCTGTTCGTTTTTTCCACGTGTCTTGACATCCAATGTATCCCTGCAAAGTTTGGTGAAGATCTGAGTATGTAGTTTTTGACCTTATATGGAACCTCCTATCTGAAAATTTGAAAATTCTTAAAAAATTCGTCCAAAATCTTGATGTCTCCAATCTCTTGTTTTGTACGTTTTTTCCACGTGTCTTGACATCCAATGTATCCCTGCAAAGTTTGGTGAAGATCTGAGTGTGTCGTTTTGACCTTATCTGGAACCTCCCATCTGAAAATTTGAAAATTCTTAAAAAATCCGTCCAAAATCTTGATGACCCCAATCTCTTGTTTTGTACGTTTTTTCCACGTTTCTTGACATCCAATGTATCCCTGCAAAGTTTGGTGAAGATCTGAGTATGTAGTTTTTGACCTTATATGGAACCTCCTATCTGAAAATTTGAAAATTCTTAAAAAAAAACGACCAAAATCTTGATGTCCCGAATCTTATGTTTTGTATGTTTTTTCCACGTGTCTTGACATCCAATGTATTCCTGCAAAGTTTGGTGAAGATCTGAGTATGTCGTTTTTGACCTTATCTGGGACCTCCCATCTGAAAATTTGAAAATTCTTAAAAAATCCGTCCAAAATCTTGATGACCATAATCTCTTGTTTTGTACGTTTTTTCCACGTGTCTTGACATCCAATGTATCCCTGCAAAGTTTGGTGAAGATCTGAGTATGTAGTTTTTGACCTTATCTGGAACCTACTTTCTGAAAATTTGAATATTCTTAAAAAATTCGTCCAAAATCTTGATGTCCCTAACCCTATGTTTTGTATGTTTTTTCCACGTGTCTTGACATCCAATGTATCCCTGCAAAGTTTGGTGAAGATCTGAGTATGTCGTTTTTGACCTTATCTGGAACCTACTTTCTGAAAATTTGAATATTCTTAAAAAATCCGTCCAAAATCTTGATGACCCCAATCTCTTGTTTTGTACGTTTTTTCCACGTGTCTTGACATCCAATGTATCCCTGCAAAGTTTGGTGAAGATCTGAGTATGTAGTTTTTGACCTTATATGGAACCTCCTATCTGAAAATTTGAAAATTCTTAAAAAATTCGACCAAAATCTTGATGTCCCCAACCCTATGTTTTGTATGTTTTTTCCACGTGTCTTGACATCCAATGTATCCCTGCAAAGTTTGGTGAAGATCTGAGTATGTCGTTTTTGACCTTATCTGGAACCTACTTTCTGAAAATTTGAATATTTTTAAAAAATTCGTCCAAAATCTTGATGTCTCCAATCTCTTGTTTTGTACGTTTTTTCCACGTGTCTTGACATCCAATGTATCCCTGCAAAGTTTGGTGAAGATCTGAGTATGTAGTTTTTGACCTTATCTGGAACCTCCCATCTGAAAATTTGAAAATTCCTAAAAAATCCGTCCAAAATCTTGATGACCCCAATCTCTTGTTTTGTACGTTTTTTCCACGTGTCTTGACATCCAATGTATCCCTGCAAAGTTTGGTGAAGATCTGAGTATGTCGTTTTTGACCTTATCTGGAACCTCCCATCTGAAAATTTGAAAATTCTTAAAAAATTCGTCGAAAATCTTGATGTCTCCAATCTCTTGTTTTGTACGTTTTTTCCACGTGTCTTGACATGCAAAGTATCCCTGCAAGGTTTGGTGAAGATCTGAGTATGTAGTTTTTGACCTTATCTGGAACCTCCTATCTGAAAATTTGAAAATTTTGAAAAAATTCGTCCAAAATCTTGATGTCTCCAATCCTATGTTTTCTATGTTTTTTCCACGTGTCTTGACATCCAATGTATCCCTGCAAAGTTTGGTGAAGATCCGATATGTAGTTTTTGACTTTATCTGGAACCTCCTATCTGAAAATTTGAAAATTTTGAAAAAATTCGTCCAAAATCTTGATGTCTCCAATCTCTTGTTTTGTACGTTTTTTCCACGTGTCTTGACATCCAATGTATCCCTGCAATGTTTGGTGAAGATCTGAGTATGTAGTTTTTGACATTATATGGAACCTCCTATCTGAATATTTGAAAATTCTTAAAAAATTCGACCAAATTCTTGATGTCCCGAATCTTATGTTTTGTATGTTTTTTCCACGTGTCTTGACATCCAATGTATTCCTGCAAAGTTTGGTGAAGATCTGAGTATGTCGTTTTTGACCTTATCTGGGACCTCCCATCTGAAAATTTGAAAATTCTTAAAAAATCCGTCCAAAATCTTGATGACCCCAATCTCTTGTTTTGTACGTTTTTTCCACGTGTCTTGACATCCAATGTATCCCTGCAAAGTTTGGTGAAGATCTGAGTATGTAGTTTTTGACCTTATCTGGAACCTACTTTCTAAAAATTTGAATATTCTTAAAAAATTCATCCAAAATCTTGATGTCCCTAACCCTATGTTTTGTATGTTTTTTCCACGTGTCTTGACATCCAATGTATCCCTGCAAAGTTTGGTGAAGATCTGAGTATGTCGTTTTTGACCTTATCTGGAACCTCCTATCTGAAAATTTGAATATTCTTAAAAAATTCGTCCAAAATCTTGATGTCTCCAATCTCTTGTTTTGTACGTTTTTTCCACGTGTCTTGACATCCAATGTATCCCTGCAAAGTTTGGTGAAGATCTGAGTATGTAGTTTTTGACCTTATCTGGAACCTCCCATCTGAAAATTTGAAAATTCCTAAAAAATCCGTCCAAAATCTTGATGACCCTAATCTCTTGTTTTGTACGTTTTTTCCACGTGTCTTGACATCCAATGTATCCCTGCAAAGTTTGGTGAAGATCTGAGTATGTCGTTTTTGACCTGATCTGGAACCTCCCATCTGAAAATTTGAAAATTCTTGAAAAATTCGTCGAAAATCTTGATGTCTCCAATCTCTTGTTTTGTACGTTTTTTCCACGTGTCTTGACATGCAAAGTATCCCTGCAAAGTTTGGCGAAGATCTGAGTTTTTGACCTTATCTGGAACCTCCTATCTGAAAATTTGAAAATTCCTAAAAAATTCGTCCAAAATCTTGATGTATCCAATCTCTTGTTTTGTACGTTTTTTCCACGTGTCTTGACATCCAATGTAACTCTGCAATGTTTGGTGAAGATCTGAGTATGTAGTTTTTGACCTTATATGGAACCTCCTATCTGAAAATTTGAAAATTCTTAAAAAATTTGACCAAAATCTCGATATCCCCAATCCTATGTTTTGTATGTTTTTTCCACGTGTCTTGACATCCAATGTATCCCTGCAAAGTTTGGTGAAGATCCGAGTAAGTAGTTTTTGACCTTATCTGGAACCTCCTATCAGAAAATTTGAAAATTTTGAAAAAATTCGTCCAAAATCTTGATGTCTCCAATCCTATGTTTTGTACGTTTTTTCCACGTGTCTTGAAATCCAATGTATCCCTGCAAAGTTTGGTGAAGATCTGAGTATGTAGTTTTTGACCTTATATGGAACCTCCTATCTGAAAATCTGAAAATTCTTAAAAAATTTGACCAAAATCTTGATATCCCCAATCCTATGTTTTGTATGTTTTTTCCACGTGTCTTGACATCCAATGTATCTCTGCAAAGTTTGGTGAAGATCTGAGTATGTAGTTTTTGACCTTATCTGGAACCTCCTATCTGAAAATTTGAAATTTTTTAAAAAATTCGTCCAAAATCTTGATGTCTCCAATCTCTTGTTTTGTACGTTTTTTCCACGTGTCTTGACATCCAATGTATCCCTGCAATGTTTGTTGAAGATCTGAGTATGTAGTTTTTGACCTTATATGGAACCTCCTATCTGAAAATTTGAAAATTCTTTAAAAATTTGACCAAAATCTTGATGTCCCCAATCCTATGTTTTCTATGTTTTTTCCACGTGTCTTGACATCCAATGTATCCCTGCAAAGTTTGGTGAAGATCTGAGTATGTCGTTTTTGACCTTATCTGGAACATCCTTTCTGAAAATTTGAAAATTCTTAAAAAATTCGTCCAAAATCTTGATGTCTCCAATCTCTTGTTTTGTACGTTTTTTCCACGTGTCTTGACATCCAATGTATCCCTGCAAAGTTTGGTGAAGATC
This sequence comes from Lepisma saccharinum, assembly GCF_977018435.1. NCBI lineage: Eukaryota > Metazoa > Arthropoda > Insecta > Zygentoma > Lepismatidae > Lepisma > Lepisma saccharinum. Next base: position 551,915 of record NW_028142966.1, on the reverse strand, counting down.
TGAGTATGTAGTTTTTGACCTTATATGGAACCTCCTTTCTGAAAATTTGAAAATTCTTAAAAAATTCGTCCAAAATCTTGATGTCTCCAATCTCTTGTTTTGTACGTTTTTTCCACGTGTCTTGACATCCAATGTATCCCTGCAAAGTTTGGTGAAGATCTGAGTATGTAGTTTTTGACCTTATATGGAACCTCCTTTCTGAAAATTTGAAAATTCTTAAAAAATTCGTCCAAAATCTTGATGTCACCAATCCTATGTTTTGTACGTTTTTTCCACGTGTCTTGACATCCAATGTATCCCTGCAAAGTTTGGTGAAGATCTGAGTATGTAGTTTTTGACTTTATCTGGAACATCCTATTTGAAAATTTGAAAATTTTTAAAAAATTTGTCCAAAATCTTGATGTCTCCAATCTCTTGTTTTGTACGTTTTTTCCACGTGTCTTGACATCCAATTTATCCCTGCAATGTTTGGTGAAGATCTGAGTATGTAGTTTTTGACCTTATATGGAACCTCCTATCTGAAAATTTGAAAATTCTTAAAAAATTTGACCAAAATCTTGATGTCTCCAATCTCTTGTTTTGTATGTTCTTTCCACGTGTCTTGACATCCAATGTATCCCTGCAAAGTTTGGTGAAGATCTGAGTATGTCGTTTTTGACCTTATCTGGAACATCCTTTCTGAAAATTTGAAAATTCTTAAAAAATTCGTCCAAAATCTTGATGTCTCCAATCTCTTGTTTTGTACGTTTTTTCCACGTGTCTTGACATCCAATGTATCCCTGCAAAGTTTGGTGAAGATCTGAGTATGTCGTTTTTGACCTTATCTGGAACCTCCCATCTGAAAATTTGAAAATTCTTAAAAAATCCGTCCAAAATCTTGATGTCTCCAATCTCTTGTTTTGTAAGTTTTTTCCACGTGTCTTGACATCCAATGTATCCCTGCAAAGTTTGGTGAAGATCTGAGTAAGTCGTTTTTGACCTTATCTGGAACCTCCTATCTGAAAATTTGAAAATTCTTAAAAAATTTGACCAAAATCTTGATGTCCCCAATCCTATGTTCTGTTCGTTTTATCCACGTGTCTTGACATCCAATGTATCCCTGCAAAGTTTGGTGAAGATCTGAGTATGTAGTTTTTGACCTTATATGGAACCTCCTATCTGAAAATTTGAAAATTCTTAAAAAATTCGTCCAAAATCTTGATGTCTCCAATCTCTTGTTTTGTACGTTTTTTCCACGTGTTTTGACATGCAAAGTATCCACGCAACGTTTGTTGAAGATCTGAGTATGTAGTTTTTGACCTTATATGGAACCTCCTATCTGAAAATTTGAAAATTCTTAAAAAATTTGACCAAAATCTTGATGTCCCCAATCCTATGTTCTGTTCGTTTTTTCCACGTGTCTTGACATCCAATGTATCCCTGCAAAGTTTGGTGAAGATCTGAGTAGGTAGTTTTTGACCTTATATGGAACCTCCTATCAGAAAATTTGAAAATTCTTAAAAAATTCGTCCAAAATCTTGATGTCTCCAATCTCTTGTTTTGTACGTTTTTTCCACGTGTCTTGACATCCATTGTATCCCTGCAATGTTTGGTGAAGATCTAAGTATGTAGTTTTTGACCTTATATGGAACCTCCTATCTGAAAATTTGAAAATTCTTAAAAAATTTGACCAAAATCTTGATATCCTCAATCCTATGTTTTGTATGATTTTTCCACGTGTCTTGACATCCAATGTATCCCTGCAAAGTTTGGTGAAGATCTGAGTATGTAGTTTTTGACCTTATCTGGAACCTCCCATCTGAAAATTTGAAAATTCTTAAAAAATCCGTCCAAAATCTTGATGACCCCAATCCCTTGTTTTGTACGTTTTTTCCACGTGTCTTGACATCCAATGTATCCCTGCAAAGTTTGGTGAAGATCTGAGTATGTAGTTTTTGACCTTATCTGGAACCTCCTATCTGAAAATTTGAAAATTTTTAAAAAATTCGTCCAAAATCTTGATGTCTCCAATCCCTTGTTTTGTACGTTTTTTCCACGTGTCTTGACATCCAATGTATCCCTGCAATGTTTGGTGAAGATCTGAGTATGTAGTTTTTGACCTTATATGGAACCTCCTATATGAAAATTTGAAAATTCTTAAAAAATTTGACCAAAATCTTGATGTCTCCAATCTCTTGTTTTGTACGTTTTTTCCACGTGTCTTGACATCCAATGTATCCCTGCAATGTTTGGTGAAGATCTGAGTATGTAGTTTTTGACCTTATCTGGAACCTCCCATTTGAAGATTTGAAAATTCCTAAAAAATCCGTCCAAAATCTTGATGACCCCAATCCTATGTTTTGTATGTTTTTCCACGTGTCTTGACATCCAATGTATCCCTGAAAAGTTTGGTGAAGATCTGAGTATGTCGTTTTTGACCTTATCTGGAACATCCTTTCTGAAAATTTGAATATTCTTAAAAAATTCGTCCAAAATCTTGATGTCCCTAATCCTATGTTTTGTATGTTTTTTCCACGTGTTTTGACATGCAAAGTATCCACGCAACGTTTGTTGAAGATCTGAGTATGTAGTTTTTGACCTTATATGGAACCTCCTATCTGAAAATTTGAAAATTCTTAAAAAATTCGTCCAAAATCTTGATGTCTCCAATCTCTTGTTTTGTACGTTTTTTCCACGTGTCTTGACATCCAATGTATCCCTGCAAAGTTTGGTGAAGATCTGAGTATGTAGTTTTTGACCTTATCTGGAACCTCCCATTTGAAAATTTGAAAATTCCTAAAAAATCCGTCCAAAATCTTGATGACCCCAATCCTATGTTTTGTATGTTTTTCCACGTGTCTTGACATCCAATGTATCCCTGAGAAGTTTGGTGAAGATCTGAGTATGTCGTTTTTGACCTTATCTGGAACATCCTTTCTGAAAATTTGAATATTCTTAAAAAATTCGTCCAAAATCTTGATGTCCCTAATCCTATGTTTTGTATGTTTTTTCCACGTGTTTTGACATGCAAAGTATCCACGCAACGTTTGTTGAAGATCTGAGTATGTAGTTTTTGACCTTATATGGAACCTCCTATCTGAAAATTTGAAAATTCTTAAAAAATTCGTCCAAAATCTTGATGTCTCCAATCTCTTGTTTTGTACGTTTTTTCCACGTGTCTTGACATCCAATGTATCCCTGCAAAGTTTGGTGAAGATCTGAGTATGTAGTTTTTGACCTTATATGGAACCTCCTATCTGAAAATTTGAAAATTCTTAAAAAATTTGACCAAAATCTTGATATCCCCAATCCTATGTTTTGTATGTTTTTTCCACGTGTCTTGACATCCAATGTATCCCTGCAAAGTTTGGTGAAGATCTGAGTATGTAGTTTTTGACTTTATCTGGAACATCCTATTTGAAAATTTGAAAATTTTTAAAAAATTTGTCCAAAATCTTGATGTCTCCAATCTCTTGTTTTGTACGTTTTTTCCACGTGTCTTGACATCCAATTTATCCCTGCAATGTTTGGTGAAGATCTGAGTATGTAGTTTTTGACCTTATATGGAACCTCCTATCTGAAAATTTGAAAATTCTTAAAAAATTTGACCAAAATCTTGATGTCTCCAATCTCTTGTTTTGTATGTTCTTTCCACGTGTCTTGACATCCAATGTATCCCTGCAAAGTTTGGTGAAGATCTGAGTATGTCGTTTTTGACCTTATATGGAACATCCTTTCTGAAAATTTGAAAATTCTTAAAAAATTCGTCCAAAATCTTGATGTCTCCAATCTCTTGTTTTGTACGTTTTTTCCACGTGTCTTGACATCCAATGTATCCCTGCAAAGTTTGGTGAAGATCTGAGTATGTCGTTTTTGACCTTATCTGGAACCTCCCATCTGAAAATTTGAAAATTCTTAAAAAATCCGTCCAAAATCTTGATGTCTCCAATCTCTTGTTTTGTAAGTTTTTTCCACGTGTCTTGACATCCAATGTATCCCTGCAAAGTTTGGTGAAGATCTGAGTAAGTCGTTTTTGACCTTATCTGGAACCTCCTATCTGAAAATTTGAAAATTCTTAAAAAATCCGTCCAAAATCTTGATGTCTCCAATCTCTTGTTTTGTACGTTTTTTCCACGTGTTTTGACATGCAAAGTATCCACGCAACGTTTGTTGAAGATCTGAGTATGTAGTTTTTGACCTTATATGGAACCTCCTATCTGAAAATTTGAAAATTCTTAAAAAATTTGACCAAAATCTTGATGTCCCCAATCCTATGTTCTGTTCGTTTTTTCCACGTGTCTTGACATCCAATGTATCCCTGCAAAGTTTGGTGAAGATCTGAGTATGTAGTTTTTGACCTTATATGGAACCTCCTATCTGAAAATTTGAAAATTCTTAAAAAATTCGTCCAAAATCTTGATGTCACCAATCCTATGTTTTGTACGTTTTTTCCACGTGTCTTGACATCCAATGTATCCCTGCAAAGTTTGGTGAAGATCTGAGTATGTAGTTTTTGACTTTATCTGGAACATCCTATTTGAAAATTTGAAAATTTTTAAAAAATTTGTCCAAAATCTTGATGTCTCCAATCTCTTGTTTTGTACGTTTTTTCCACGTGTCTTGACATCCAATTTATCCCTGCAATGTTTGGTGAAGATCTGAGTATGTAGTTTTTGACCTTATATGGAACCTCCTATCTGAAAATTTGAAAATTCTTAAAAAATTTGACCAAAATCTTGATGTCTCCAATCTCTTGTTTTGTATGTTCTTTCCACGTGTCTTGACATCCAATGTATCCCTGCAAAGTTTGGTGAAGATCTGAGTATGTCGTTTTTGACCTTATCTGGAACATCCTTTCTGAAAATTTGAAAATTCTTAAAAAATTCGTCCAAAATCTTGATGTCTCCAATCTCTTGTTTTGTACGTTTTTTCCACGTGTCTTGACATCCAATGTATCCCTGCAAAGTTTGGTGAAGATCTGAGTATGTCGTTTTTGACCTTATCTGGAACCTCCCATCTGAAAATTTGAAAATTCTTAAAAAATCCGTCCAAAATCTTGATGTCTCCAATCTCTTGTTTTGTAAGTTTTTTCCACGTGTCTTGACATCCAATGTATCCCTGCAAAGTTTGGTGAAGATCTGAGTAAGTCGTTTTTGACCTTATCTGGAACCTCCTATCTGAAAATTTGAAAATTCTTAAAAAATTTGACCAAAATCTTGATGTCCCCAATCCTATGTTCTGTTCGTTTTATCCACGTGTCTTGACATCCAATGTGTCCCTGCAAAGTTTGGTGAAGATCTGAGTATGTAGTTTTTGACCTTATATGGAACCTCCTATCTGAAAATTTGAAAATTCTTAAAAAATTCGTCCAAAATCTTGATGTCTCCAATCTCTTGTTTTGTACGTTTTTTCCACGTGTTTTGACATGCAAAGTATCCACGCAACGTTTGTTGAAGATCTGAGTATGTAGTTTTTGACCTTATATGGAATCTCCTATCTGAAAATTTGAAAATTCTTAAAAAATTTGACCAAAATCTTGATGTCCCCAATCCTATGTTCTGTTCGTTTTTTCCACGTGTCTTGACATCCAATGTATCCCTGCAAAGTTTGGTGAAGATCTGAGTAGGTAGTTTTTGACCTTATATGGAACCTCCTATCAGAAAATTTGAAAATTCTTAAAAAATTCGTCCAAAATCTTGATGTCTCCAATCTCTTGTTTTGTACGTTTTTTCCACGTGTCTTGACATCCATTGTATCCCTGCAATGTTTGGTGAAGATCTAAGTATGTAGTTTTTGACCTTATATGGAACCTCCTATCTGAAAATTTGAAAATTCTTAAAAAATTTGACCAAAATCTTGATATCCTCAATCCTATGTTTTGTATGATTTTTCCACGTGTCTTGACATCCAATGTATCCCTGCAAAGTTTGGTGAAGATCTGAGTATGTAGTTTTTGACCTTATCTGGAACCTCCCATCTGAAAATTTGAAAATTCTTAAAAAATCCGTCCAAAATCTTGATGACCCCAATCCCTTGTTTTGTACGTTTTTTCCACGTGTCTTGACATCCAATGTATCCCTGCAAAGTTTGGTGAAGATCTGAGTATGTAGTTTTTGACCTTATCTGGAACCTCCTATCTGAAAATTTGAAAATTTTTAAAAAATTCGTCCAAAATCTTGATGTCTCCAATCCCTTGTTTTGTACGTTTTTTCCACGTGTCTTGACATCCAATGTATCCCTGCAATGTTTGGTGAAGATCTGAGTATGTAGTTTTTGACCTTATATGGAACCTCCTATATGAAAATTTGAAAATTCTTAAAAAATTTGACCAAAATCTTGATGTCTCCAATCTCTTGTTTTGTACGTTTTTTCCACGTGTCTTGACATCCAATGTATCCCTGCAATGTTTGGTGAAGATCTGAGTATGTAGTTTTTGACCTTATCTGGAACCTCCCATTTGAAGATTTGAAAATTCCTAAAAAATCCGTCCAAAATCTTGATGACCCCAATCCTATGTTTTGTATGTTTTTCCACGTGTCTTGACATCCAATGTATCCCTGAAAAGTTTGGTGAAGATCTGAGTATGTCGTTTTTGACCTTATCTGGAACATCCTTTCTGAAAATTTGAATATTCTTAAAAAATTCGTCCAAAATCTTGATGTCCCTAATCCTATGTTTTGTATGTTTTTTCCACGTGTTTTGACATGCAAAGTATCCACGCAACGTTTGTTGAAGATCTGAGTATGTAGTTTTTGACCTTATATGGAACCTCCTATCTGAAAATTTGAAAATTCTTAAAAAATTCGTCCAAAATCTTGATGTCTCCAATCTCTTGTTTTGTACGTTTTTTCCACGTGTCTTGACATCCAATGTATCCCTGCAAAGTTTGGTGAAGATCTGAGTATGTAGTTTTTGACCTTATCTGGAACCTCCCATTTGAAAATTTGAAAATTCCTAAAAAATCCGTCCAAAATCTTGATGACCCCAATCCTATGTTTTGTATGTTTTTCCACGTGTCTTGACATCCAATGTATCCCTGAAAAGTTTGGTGAAGATCTGAGTATGTCGTTTTTGACCTTATCTGGAACATCCTTTCTGAAAATTTGAATATTCTTAAAAAATTCGTCCAAAATCTTGATGTCCCTAATCCTATGTTTTGTATGTTTTTTCCACGTGTTTTGACATGCAAAGTATCCACGCAACGTTTGTTGAAGATCTGAGTATGTAGTTTTTGACCTTATATGGAACCTCCTATCTGAAAATTTGAAAATTCTTAAAAAATTCGTCCAAAATCTTGATGTCTCCAATCTCTTGTTTTGTACGTTTTTTCCACGTGTCTTGACATCCAATGTATCCCTGCAAAGTTTGGTGAAGATCTGAGTATGTAGTTTTTGACCTTATATGGAACCTCCTATCTGAAAATTTGAAAATTCTTAAAAAATTTGACCAAAATCTTGATATCCCCAATCCTATGTTTTGTATGTTTTTTCCACGTGTCTTGACATCCAATGTATCCCTGCAAAGTTTGGTGAAGATCTGAGTATGTAGTTTTTGACTTTATCTGGAACATCCTATTTGAAAATTTGAAAATTTTTAAAAAATTTGTCCAAAATCTTGATGTCTCCAATCTCTTGTTTTGTACGTTTTTTCCACGTGTCTTGACATCCAATTTCTCCCTGCAATGTTTGGTGAAGATCTGAGTATGTAGTTTTTGACCTTATATGGAACCTCCTATCTGAAAATTTGAAAATTCTTAAAAAATTTGACCAAAATCTTGATGTCTCCAATCTCTTGTTTTGTATGTTCTTTCCACGTGTCTTGACATCCAATGTATCCCTGCAAAGTTTGGTGAAGATCTGAGTATGTCGTTTTTGACCTTATCTGGAACATCCTTTCTGAAAATTTGAAAATTCTTAAAAAATTCGTCCAAAATCTTGATGTCTCCAATCTCTTGTTTTGTACGTTTTTTCCACGTGTCTTGACATCCAATGTATCCCTGCAAAGTTTGGTGAAGATCTGAGTATGTCGTTTTTGACCTTATCTGGAACCTCCCATCTGAAAATTTGAAAATTCTTAAAAAATCCGTCCAAAATCTTGATGTCTCCAATCTCTTGTTTTGTAAGTTTTTTCCACGTGTCTTGACATCCAATGTATCCCTGCAAAGTTTGGTGAAGATCTGAGTAAGTCGTTTTTGACCTTATCTGGAACCTCCTATCTGAAAATTTGAAAATTCTTAAAAAATCCGTCCAAAATCTTGATGTCTCCAATCTCTTGTTTTGTACGTTTTTTCCACGTGTTTTGACATGCAAAGTATCCACGCAACGTTTGTTGAAGATCTGAGTATGTAGTTTTTGACCTTATATGGAACCTCCTATCTGAAAATTTGAAAATTCTTAAAAAATTTGACCAAAATCTTGATGTCCCCAATCCTATGTTCTGTTCGTTTTTTCCACGTGTCTTGACATCCAATGTATCCCTGCAAAGTTTGGTGAAGATCTGAGTATGTAGTTTTTGACCTTATATGGAACCTCCTATCTGAAAATTTGAAAATTCTTAAAAAATTCGTCCAAAATCTTGATGTCACCAATCCTATGTTTTGTACGTTTTTTCCACGTGTCTTGACATCCAATGTATCCCTGCAAAGTTTGGTGAAGATCTGAGTATGTAGTTTTTGACTTTATCTGGAACATCCTATTTGAAAATTTGAAAATTTTTAAAAAATTTGTCCAAAATCTTGATGTCTCCAATCTCTTGTTTTGTACGTTTTTTCCACGTGTCTTGACATCCAATTTATCCCTGCAATGTTTGGTGAAGATCTGAGTATGTAGTTTTTGACCTTATATGGAACCTCCTATCTGAAAATTTGAAAATTCTTAAAAAATTTGACCAAAATCTTGATGTCTCCAATCTCTTGTTTTGTATGTTCTTTCCACGTGTCTTGACATCCAATGTATCCCTGCAAAGTTTGGTGAAGATCTGAGTATGTCGTTTTTGACCTTATCTGGAACATCCTCTCTGAAAATTTGAAAATTCTTAAAAAATTCGTCCAAAATCTTGATGTCTCCAATCTCTTGTTTTGTACGTTTTTTCCACGTGTCTTGACATCCAATGTATCCCTGCAAAGTTTGGTGAAGATCTGAGTATGTCGTTTTTGACCTTATCTGGAACCTCCCATCTGAAAATTTGAAAATTCTTAAAAAATCCGTCCAAAATCTTGATGTCTCCAATCTCTTGTTTTGTAAGTTTTTTCCACGTGTCTTGACATCCAATGTATCCCTGCAAAGTTTGGTGAAGATCTGAGTAAGTCGTTTTTGACCTTATCTGGAACCTCCTATCTGAAAATTTGAAAATTCTTAAAAAATTTGACCAAAATCTTGATGTCCCCAATCCTATGTTCTGTTCGTTTTATCCACGTGTCTTGACATCCAATGTGTCCCTGCAAAGTTTGGTGAAGATCTGAGTATGTAGTTTTTGACCTTATATGGAACCTCCTATCTGAAAATTTGAAAATTCTTAAAAAATTCGTCCAAAATCTTGATGTCTCCAATCTCTTGTTTTGTACGTTTTTTCCACGTGTTTTGACATGCAAAGTATCCACGCAACGTTTGTTGAAGATCTGAGTATGTAGTTTTTGACCTTATATGGAACCTCCTATCTGAAAATTTGAAAATTCTTAAAAAATTTGACCAAAATCTTGATGTCCCCAATCCTATGTTCTGTTCGTTTTTTCCACGTGTCTTGACATCCAATGTATCCCTGCAAAGTTTGGTGAAGATCTGAGTAGGTAGTTTTTGACCTTATATGGAACCTCCTATCAGAAAATTTGAAAATTCTTAAAAAATTCGTCCAAAATCTTGATGTCTCCAATCTCTTGTTTTGTACGTTTTTTCCACGTGTCTTGACATCCATTGTATCCCTGCAATGTTTGGTGAAGATCTAAGTATGTAGTTTTTGACCTTATATGGAACCTCCTATCTGAAAATTTGAAAATTCTTAAAAAATTTGACCAAAATCTTGATGTCTCCAATCTCTTGTTTTGTACGTTTTTTCCACGTGTCTTGACATCCAATGTATCCCTGCAATGTTTGGTGAAGATCTGAGTATGTAGTTTTTGACCTTATCTGGAACCTCCCATTTGAAGATTTGAAAATTCCTAAAAAATCCGTCCAAAATCTTGATGACCCCAATCCTATGTTTTGTATGTTTTTCCACGTGTCTTGACATCCAATGTATCCCTGAAAAGTTTGGTGAAGATCTGAGTATGTCGTTTTTGACCTTATCTGGAACATCCTTTCTGAAAATTTGAATATTCTTAAAAAATTCGTCCAAAATCTTGATGTCCCTAATCCTATGTTTTGTATGTTTTTTCCACGTGTTTTGACATGCAAAGTATCCACGCAACGTTTGTTGAAGATCTGAGTATGTAGTTTTTGACCTTATATGGAACCTCCTATCTGAAAATTTGAAAATTCTTAAAAAATTCGTCCAAAATCTTGATGTCTCCAATCTCTTGTTTTGTACGTTTTTTCCACGTGTCTTGACATCCAATGTATCCCTGCAAAGTTTGGTGAAGATCTGAGTATGTAGTTTTTGACCTTATCTGGAACCTCCCATTTGAAAATTTGAAAATTCCTAAAAAATCCGTCCAAAATCTTGATGACCCCAATCCTATGTTTTGTATGTTTTTCCACGTGTCTTGACATCCAATGTATCCCTGAAAAGTTTGGTGAAGATCTGAGTATGTCGTTTTTGACCTTATCTGGAACATCCTTTCTGAAAATTTGAATATTCTTAAAAAATTCGTCCAAAATCTTGATGTCCCTAATCCTATGTTTTGTATGTTTTTTCCACGTGTTTTGACATGCAAAGTATCCACGCAACGTTTGTTGAAGATCTGAGTATGTAGTTTTTGACCTTATATGGAACCTCCTATCTGAAAATTTGAAAATTCTTAAAAAATTCGTCCAAAATCTTGATGTCTCCAATCTCTTGTTTTGTACGTTTTTTCCACGTGTCTTGACATCCAATGTATCCCTGCAAAGTTTGGTGAAGATCTGAGTATGTAGTTTTTGACCTTATATGGAACCTCCTATCTGAAAATTTGAAAATTCTTAAAAAATTTGACCAAAATCTTGATATCCCCAATCCTATGTTTTGTATGTTTTTTCCACGTGTCTTGACATCCAATGTATCCCTGCAAAGTTTGGTGAAGATCTGAGTATGTAGTTTTTGACTTTATCTGGAACATCCTATTTGAAAATTTGAAAATTTTTAAAAAATTTGTCCAAAATCTTGATGTCTCCAATCTCTTGTTTTGTACGTTTTTTCCACGTGTCTTGACATCCAATTTATCCCTGAATTGTTTGGTGAAGATCTGAGTATGTAGTTTTTGACCTTATATGGAACCTCCTATCTGAAAATTTCAAAATTCTTAAAAAATTTGACCAAAATCTTGATGTCTCCAATCTCTTGTTTTGTATGTTCTTTCCACGTGTCTTGACATCCAATGTATCCCTGCAAAGTTTGGTGAAGATCTGAGTATGTCGTTTTTGACTTTATCTGGAACATCCTTTCTGAAAATTTGAAAATTCTTAAAAAATTCGTCCAAAATCTTGATGTCTCCAATCTCTTGTTTTGTACGTTTTTTCCACGTGTCTTGACATCCAATGTATCCCTGCAAAGTTTGGTGAAGATCTGAGTATGTCGTTTTTGACCTTATCTGGAACCTCCCATCTGAAAATTTGAAAATTCTTAAAAAATCCGTCCAAAATCTTGATGTCTCCAATCTCTTGTTTTGTAAGTTTTTTCCACGTGTCTTGACATCCAATGTATCCCTGCAAAGTTTGGTGAAGATCTGAGTAAGTCGTTTTTGACCTTATCTGGAACCTCCTATCTGAAAATTTGAAAATTCTTAAAAAATCCGTCCAAAATCTTGATGTCTCCAATCTCTTGTTTTGTACGTTTTTTCCACGTGTTTTGACATGCAAAGTATCCACGCAACGTTTGTTGAAGATCTGAGTATGTAGTTTTTGACCTTATATGGAACCTCCTATCTGAAAATTTGAAAATTCTTAAAAAATTTGACCAAAATCTTGATGTCCCCAATCCTATGTTCTGTTCGTTTTTTCCACGTGTCTTGACATCCAATGTATCCCTGCAAAGTTTGGTGAAGATCTGAGTATGTAGTTTTTGACCTTATATGGAACCTCCTATCTGAAAATTTGAAAATTCTTAAAAAATTCGTCCAAAATCTTGATGTCTCCAATCTCTTGTTTTGTACGTTTTTTCCACGTGTCTTGACATCCAATGTATCCCTGCAAAGTTTGGTGAAGATCTGAGTGTGTCGTTTTGACCTTATCTGGAACCTCCCATCTGAAAATTTGAAAATTCTTAAAAAATCCGTCCAAAATCTTGATGACCCCAATCTCTTTTTTTGTAGGTTTTTTCCACGTTTCTTGACATCCAATGTATCCCTGCAAAGTTTGGTGAAGATCTGAGTATGTAGTTTTTGACCTTATATGGAACCTCCTATCTGAAAATTTGAAAATTCTTAAAAAAAAACGACCAAAATCTTGATGTCCCGAATCTTATGTTTTGTATGTTTTTTCCACGTGTCTTGACATCCAATGTATTCCTGCAAAGTTTGGTGAAGATCTGAGTATGTCGTTTTTGACCTTATCTGGGACCTCCCATCTGAAAATTTGAAAATTCTTAAAAAATCCGTCCAAAATCTTGATGACCCCAATCTCTTGTTTTGTACGTTTTTTCCACGTGTCTTGACATCCAATGTATCCCTGCAAAGTTTGGTGAAGATCTGAGTATGTAGTTTTTGACCTTATCTGGAACCTACTTTCTGAAAATTTGAATATTCTTAAAAAATTCGTCCAAAATCTTGATGTCCCTAACCCTATGTTTTGTATGTTTTTTCCACGTGTCTTGACATCCAATGTATCCCTGCAAAGTTTGGTGAAGATCTGAGTATGTCGTTTTTGACCTTATCTGGAACCTACTTTCTGAAAATTTGAATATTCTTAAAAAATCCGTCCAAAATCTTGATGACCCCAATCTCTTGTTTTGTACGTTTTTTCCACGTGTCTTGACATCCAATGTATCCCTGCAAAGTTTGGTGAAGATCTGAGTATGTAGTTTTTGACCTTATATGGAACCTCCTATCTGAAAATTTGAAAATTCTTAAAAAATTCGACCAAAATCTTGATGTCCCCAACCCTATGTTTTGTATGTTTTTTCCACGTGTCTTGACATCCAATGTATCCCTGCAAAGTTTGGTGAAGATCTGAGTATGTCGTTTTTGACCTTATCTGGAACCTACTTTCTGAAAATTTGAATATTCTTAAAAAATTCGTCCAAAATCTTGATGTCTCCAATCTCTTGTTTTGTACGTTTTTTCCACGTGTCTTGACATCCAATGTATCCCTGCAAAGTTTGGTGAAGATCTGAGTATGTAGTTTTTGACCTTATCTGGAACCTCCCATCTGAAAATTTGAAAATTCCTAAAAAATCCGTCCAAAATCTTGATGACCCCAATCTCTTGTTTTGTACGTTTTTTCCACGTGTCTTGACATCCAATGTATCCCTGCAAAGTTTGGTGAAGATCTGAGTATGTCGTTTTTGACCTTATCTGGAACCTCCCATCTGAAAATTTGAAAATTCTTAAAAAATTCGTCGAAAATCTTGATGTCTCCAATCTCTTGTTTTGTACGTTTTTTCCACGTGTCTTGACATGCAAAGTATCCCTGCAAGGTTTGGTGAAGATCTGAGTATGTAGTTTTTGACCTTATCTGGAACCTCCTATCTGAAAATTTGAAAATTTTGAAAAAATTCGTCCAAAATCTTGATGTCTCCAATCCTATGTTTTCTATGTTTTTTCCACGTGTCTTGACATCCAATGTATCCCTGCAAAGTTTGGTGAAGATCCGATATGTAGTTTTTGATTTTTATCTGGAACCTCCTATCTGAAAATTTGAAAATTTTGAAAAAATTCGTCCAAAATCTTGATGTCTCCAATCTCTTGTTTTGTACGTTTTTTCCACGTGTCTTGACATCCAATGTATCCCTGCAATGTTTGGTGAAGATCTGAGTATGTAGTTTTTGACATTATATGGAACCTCCTATCTGAATATTTGAAAATTCTTAAAAAATTCGACCAAATTCTTGATGTCCCGAATCTTATGTTTTGTATGTTTTTTCCACGTGTCTTGACATCCAATGTATTCCTGCAAAGTTTGGTGAAGATCTGAGTATGTCGTTTTTGACCTTATCTGGGACCTCCCATCTGAAAATTTGAAAATTCTTAAAAAATCCGTCCAAAATCTTGATGACCCCAATCTCTTGTTTTGTACGTTTTTTCCACGTGTCTTGACATCCAATGTATCCCTGCAAAGTTTGGTGAAGATCTGAGTATGTAGTTTTTGACCTTATCTGGAACCTACTTTCTAAAAATTTGAATATTCTTAAAAAATTCGTCCAAAATCTTGATGTCCCTAACCCTATGTTTTGTATGTTTTTTCCACGTGTCTTGACATCCAATGTATCCCTGCAAAGTTTGGTGAAGATCTGAGTATGTCGTTTTTGACCTTATCTGGAACCTCCTATCTGAAAATTTGAATATTCTTAAAAAATTCGTCCAAAATCTTGATGTCTCCAATCTCTTGTTTTGTACGTTTTTTCCACGTGTCTTGACATCCAATGTATCCCTGCAAAGTTTGGTGAAGATCTGAGTATGTAGTTTTTGACCTTATCTGGAACCTCCCATCTGAAAATTTGAAAATTCCTAAAAAATCCGTCCAAAATCTTGATGACCCTAATCTCTTGTTTTGTACGTTTTTTCCACGTGTCTTGACATCCAATGTATCCCTGCAAAGTTTGGTGAAGATCTGAGTATGTCGTTTTTGACCTGATCTGGAACCTCCCATCTGAAAATTTGAAAATTCTTGAAAAATTCGTCGAAAATCTTGATGTCTCCAATCTCTTGTTTTGTACGTTTTTTCCACGTGTCTTGACATGCAAAGTATCCCTGCAAAGTTTGGCGAAGATCTGAGTTTTTGACCTTATCTGGAACCTCCTATCTGAAAATTTGAAAATTCCTAAAAAATTCGTCCAAAATCTTGATGTATCCAATCTCTTGTTTTGTACGTTTTTTCCACGTGTCTTGACATCCAATGTAACTCTGCAATGTTTGGTGAAGATCTGAGTATGTAGTTTTTGACCTTATATGGAACCTCCTATCTGAAAATTTGAAAATTCTTAAAAAATTTGACCAAAATCTCGATATCCCCAATCCTATGTTTTGTATGTTTTTTCCACGTGTCTTGACATCCAATGTATCCCTGCAAAGTTTGGTGAAGATCCGAGTATGTAGTTTTTGACCTTATCTGGAACCTCCTATCAGAAAATTTGAAAATTTTGAAAAAATTCGTCCAAAATCTTGATGTCTCCAATCCTATGTTTTGTACGTTTTTCCCACGTGTCTTGAAATCCAATGTATCCCTGCAAAGTTTGGTGAAGATCTGAGTATGTAGTTTTTGACCTTATATGGAACCTCCTATCTGAAAATCTGAAAATTCTTAAAAAATTTGACCAAAATCTTGATATCCCCAATCCTATGTTTTGTATGTTTTTTCCACGTGTCTTGACATCCAATGTATCTCTGCAAAGTTTGGTGAAGATCTGAGTATGTAGTTTTTGACCTTATCTGGAACCTCCTATCTGAAAATTTGAATTTTTTTAAAAAATTCGTCCAAAATCTTGATGTCTCCAATCTCTTGTTTTGTACGTTTTTTCCACGTGTCTTGACATCCAATGTATCCCTGCAATGTTTGTTGAAGATCTGAGTATGTAGTTTTTGACCTTATATGGAACCTCCTATCTGAAAATTTGAAAATTCTTAAAAAATTTGACCAAAATCTTGATGTCCCCAATCCTATGTTTTCTATGTTTTTTCCACGTGTCTTGACATCCAATGTATCCCTGCAAAGTTTGGTGAAGATCTGAGTATGTCGTTTTTGACCTTATCTGGAACATCCTTTCTGAAAATTTGAAAATTCTTAAAAAATTCGTCCAAAATCTTGATGTCTCCAATCTCTTGTTTTGTACGTTTTTTCCACGTGTCTTGACATCCAATGTATCCCTGCAAAGTTTGGTGAAGATCTGAGTATGTAGTTTTTGACCTTATATGGAACCTCCTTTCTGAAAATTTGAAAATTCTTAAAAAATTCGTCCAAAATCTTGATGTCTCCAATCTCTTGTTTTGTACGTTTTTTCCACGTGTCTTGACATCCAATGTATCCCTGCAAAGTTTGGTGAAGATCTGAGTATGTAGTTTTTGACCTTATATGGAACCTCCTTTCTGAAAATTTGAAAATTCTTAAAAAATTCGTCCAAAATCTTGATGTCACCAATCCTATGTTTTGTACGTTTTTTCAACGTGTCTTGACATGCAAAGTATCCCTGCAAAGTTTGGTGAAGATCTGAGTATGTAGTTTTTGACCTTATATGGAACCTCCTATCTGAAAATTTGAAAATTCTTAAAAAATTCGACCAACACCTTGATGTCCCGAATCTTACGTTTTGTATGTTTTTCCACGTGTCTTGACATCCAATGTATCCATGCAAAGTTTGGTGAAGATCTGAGTATGTCGTTTTTGACCTTATCTGGAACCTCCCATCTGAAAATTTGAAAATTCTTAAAAAATCCGTCAAAAATCTTGATGACCCCAATCTCTTGTTTTGTACGTTCTTTCCACGTGTCTTGACATCCAATGTATCCCTGCAAAGTTTGGTGAAGATCTGAGTATGTAGTTTTTGACCTTATCTGGAACCTCCGATCTGAATATTTGAAAATTTTGAAAAAATTCGTCCAAAATCTTGATGTCTCCAATCTCTTGTTTTGTACGTTTTTTCCACGTGTCTTGACATCCAATTTATCCCTGCAATGTTTGGTGAAGGTCTGAGTATGTAGTTTTTGAACTTATATGGAACCTCCTTTCTGAAAATTTGAAAATTCTTAAAAAATTCGACCAAAATCTTGATGACCCCATTCTCTTGTTTTGTACGTTTTTTCCACGTGTCTTGAAATCCAATGTATCCCTGCAAAGTTTGGTGAAGATCTGAGTATGTAGTTTTTGACCTTATATGGAACCTATCTGAAAATTTGAAAATTCTTAAAAAATTCGACCAAAATCTTGATGTCCCCAATCCTATGTCTTGTATGTTTTTTCCACGTGTCTTGACATCCAATGTATCCCTGCAAAGTTTGGTGAAGATCTGAGTATGTAGTTTTTGACCTTATATGGAACATCCTATCTGAAAATTTGAAAATTCTTAAAAAATTTGACCAAAATCTTGATATCCCCAATCCTATGTTTTGTATGTTTTTTCCACGTGTCTTGACATCCAATGTATCCCTGCAAAGTTTGGTGAAGATCTGAGTATGTAGTTTTTGACTTTATCTGGAACATCCTATCTGAAAATTTGAAAATTTTTAAAAAATTTGTCCAAAATCTTGATGTCTCCAATCTCTTGTTTTGTACGTTTTTTCCACGTGTCTTGACATCCAATTTATCCCTGCAATGTTTGGTGAAGATCTGAGTATGTAGTTTTTGACCTTATATGGAACCTCCTATCTGAAAATTTGAAAATTCTTAAAAAATTTGACCAAAATCTTGATGTCTCCAATCTCTTGTTTTGTATGTTCTTTCCACGTGTCTTGACATCCAATGTATCTCTGCAAAGTTTGGTGAAGATCTGAGTATGTCGTTTTTGACCTTATCTGGAACATCCTTTCTGAAAATTTGAAAATTCTTAAAAAATTCGTCCAAAATCTTGATGTCTCCAATCTCTTGTTTTGTACGTTTTTTCCACGTGTCTTGACATCCAATGTATCCCTGCAAAGTTTGGTGAAGATCTGAGTATGTCGTTTTTGACCTTATCTGGAACCTCCCATCTGAAAATTTGAAAATTCTTAAAAAATCCGTCCAAAATCTTGATGTCTCCAATCTCTTGTTTTGTAAGTTTTTTCCACGTGTCTTGACATCCAATGTATCCCTGCAAAGTTTGGTGAAGATCTGAGTAAGTCGTTTTTGACCTTATCTGGAACCTCCTATCTGAAAATTTGAAAATTCTTAAAAAATCCGTCCAAAATCTTGATGTCTCCAATCTCTTGTTTTGTACGTTTTTTCCACGTGTTTTGACATGCAAAGTATCCCTGCAAAGTTTGGTGAAGATCTGAGTATGTAGTTTTTGACCTTATATGGAACCTCCTTTCTGAAAATTTGAAAATTCTTAAAAAATTCGTCGAAAATCTTGATGTCTCCAATCTCTTGTTTTGTACGTTTTTTCCACGTGTCTTGACATGCAAAGTATCCCTGCAACGTTTGGTGAAGATCTGAGTATGTAGTTTTTGACTTTATCTGGAACCTCCTATCTGAAAATTTGAAAATTCTTCAAAAATTCGTCCAAAATCTTGATGTCTCCAATCTCTTGTTTTGTACGTTTTTTCCACGTGTCTTGACATCCAATGTATCCCTGCAATGTTTGGTGAAGATCTGAGTATGTAGTTTTTGACTTTATCTGGAACATCCTATCTGAAAATTTGAAAATTTTTAAAAAATTTGTCCAAAATCTTGATGTCTCCAATCTCTTGTTTTGTACGTTTTTTCCACGTGTCTTGACATCCAATTTATCCCTGCAATGTTTGGTGAAGATCTGAGTATGTAGTTTTTGACCTTATATGGAACCTCCTATCTGAAAATTTGAAAATTCTTAAAAAATTTGACCAAAATCTTGATGTCTCCAATCTCTTGTTTTGTGTGTTCTTTCCACGTGTCTTGACATCCAATGTATCCCTGCAAAGTTTGGTGAAGATCTGAGTATGTCGTTTTTGACCTTATCTGGAACATCCTTTCTGAAAATTTGAAAATTCTTAAAAAATTCGTCCAAAATCTTGATGTCTCCAATCTCTTGTTTTGTACGTTTTTTCCACGTGTCTTGACATCCAATGTATCCCTGCAAAGTTTGGTGAAGATCTGAGTATGTCGTTTTTGACCTTATCTGGAACCTCCCATCTGAAAATTTGAAAATTCTTAAAAAATCCGTCCAAAATATTGATGTCTCCAATCTCTTGTTTTGTAAGTTTTTTCCACGTGTCTTGACATCCAATGTATCCCTGCAAAGTTTGGTGAAGATCTGAGTAAGTCGTTTTTGACCTTATCTGGAACCTCCTATTTGAAAATTTGAAAATTCTTAAAAAAATCCGTCCAAAATCTTGATGTCTCCAATCTCTTGTTTTGTACGTTTTTTCCACGTGTTTTGACATGCAAAGTATCCACGCAACGTTTGTTGAAGATCTGAGTATGTAGTTTTTGACCTTATATGGAACCTCCTATCTGAAAATTTGAAAATTCTTAAAAAATTTGACCAAAATCTTGATGTCCCCAATCCTATGTTCTGTTCGTTTTATCCACGTGTCTTGACATCCAATGTATCCCTGCAAAGTTTGGTGAAGATCTGAGTATGTAGTTTTTGACCTTATATGGAACCTCCTATCTGAAAATTTGAAAATTCTTAAAAAATTCGTCCAAAATCTTGATGTCTCCAATCTCTTGTTTTGTACGTTTTTTCCACGTGTTTTGACATGCAAAGTATCCACGCAACGTTTGTTGAAGATCTGAGTATGTAGTTTTTGACCTTATATGGAACCTCCTATCTGAAAATTTGAAAATTCTTAAAAAATTTGACCAAAATCTTGATGTCCCCAATCCTATGTTCTGTTCGTTTTTTCCACGTGTCTTGACATCCAATGTATCCCTGCAAAGTTTGGTGAAGATCTGAGTAGGTAGTTTTTGACCTTATATGGAACCTCCTATCAGAAAATTTGAAAATTCTTAAAAAATTCGTCCAAAATCTTGATGTCTCCAATCTCTTGTTTTGTACGTTTTTTCCACGTGTCTTGACATCCATTGTATCCCTGCAATGTTTGGTGAAGATCTAAGTATGTAGTTTTTGACCTTATATGGAACCTCCTATCTGAAAATTTGAAAATTCTTAAAAAATTTGACCAAAATCTTGATATCCTCAATCCTATGTTTTGTATGATTTTTCCACGTGTCTTGACATCCAATGTATCCCTGCAAAGTTTGGTGAAGATCTGAGTATGTAGTTTTTGACCTTATCTGGAACCTCCCATCTGAAAATTTGAAAATTCTTAAAAAATCCGTCCAAAATCTTGATGACCCCAATCCCTTGTTTTGTACGTTTTTTCCACGTGTCTTGACATCCAATGTATCCCTGCAAAGTTTGGTGAAGATCTGAGTATGTAGTTTTTGACCTTATCTGGAACCTCCTATCTGAAAATTTGAAAATTCTTAAAAAATTCGTCCAAAATCTTGATGTCTCCAATCTCTTGTTTTGTACGTTTTTTCCACGTGTCTTGACATCCAATGTATCCCTGCAAAGTTTGGTGAAGATCTGAGTATGTAGTTTTTGACCTTATATGGAACCTCCTTTCTGAAAATTTGAAAATTCTTAAAAAATTCGTCCAAAATCTTGATGTCACCAATCCTATGTTTTGTACGTTTTTTCAACGTGTCTTGACATGCAAAGTATCCCTGCAAAGTTTGGTGAAGATCTGAGTATGTAGTTTTTGACCTTATATGGAACCTCCTATCTGAAAATTTGAAAATTCTTAAAAAATTCGACCACCACCTTGATGTCCCGAATCTTACGTTTTGTATGTTTTTCCACGTGTCTTGACATCCAATGTATCCATGCAAAGTTTGGTGAAGATCTGAGTATGTCGTTTTTGACCTTATCTGGAACCTCCCATCTGAAAATTTGAAAATTCTTAAAAAATCCGTCAAAAATCTTGATGACCCCAATCTCTTGTTTTGTACGTTCTTTCCACGTGTCTTGACATCCAATGTATCCCTGCAAAGTTTGGTGAAGATCTGAGTATGTAGTTTTTGACCTTATCTGGAACCTCCGATCTGAATATTTGAAAATTTTGAAAAAATTCGTCCAAAATCTTGATGTCTCCAATCTCTTGTTTTGTACGTTTTTTCCACGTGTCTTGACATCCAATTTATCCCTGCAATGTTTGGTGAAGGTCTGAGTATGTAGTTTTTGAACTTATATGGAACCTCCTTTCTGAAAATTTGAAAATTCTTAAAAAATTCGACCAAAATCTTGATGACCCCATTCTCTTGTTTTGTACGTTTTTTCCACGTGTCTTGAAATCCAATGTATCCCTGCAAAGTTTGGTGAAGATCTGAGTATGTAGTTTTTGACCTTATATGGAACCTATCTGAAAATTTGAAAATTCTTAAAAAATTCGACCAAAATCTTGATGTCCCCAATCCTATGTCTTGTATGTTTTTTCCACGTGTCTTGACATCCAATGTATCCCTGCAAAGTTTGGTGAAGATCTGAGTATGTAGTTTTTGACCTTATATGGAACATCCTATCTGAAAATTTGAAAATTCTTAAAAAATTCGACCAAAATCTTGATGTCCCCAATCCTATGTTTTGTATGTTTTTCCACGTGTCTTGACATCCAATGTATCCCTGCAAAGTTTGGTGGAGATCTGAGTATGTAGTTTTTGACCTTATATGGAACCTCCTATCTGAAAATTTGAAAATTCTTAAAAAATTTGACCAAAATCTTGATATCCCCAATCCTATGTTTTGTATGTTTTTTCCACGTGTCTTGACATCCAATGTATCCCTGCAAAGTTTGGTGAAGATCTGAGTATGTAGTTTTTGACTTTATCTGGAACATCCTATCTGAAAATTTGAAAATTTTTAAAAAATTTGTCCAAAATCTTGATGTCTCCAATCTCTTGTTTTGTACGTTTTTTCCACGTGTCTTGACATCCAATTTATCCCTGCAATGTTTGGTGAAGATCTGAGTATGTAGTTTTTGACCTTATATGGAACCTCCTATCTGAAAATTTGAAAATTCTTAAAAAATTTGACCAAAATCTTGATGTCTCCAATCTCTTGTTTTGTATGTTCTTTCCACGTGTCTTGACATCCAATGTATCCCTGCAAAGTTTGGTGAAGATCTGAGTATGTCGTTTTTGACCTTATCTGGAACATCCTTTCTGAAAATTTGAAAATTCTTAAAAAATTCGTCCAAAATCTTGATGTCTCCAATCTCTTGTTTTGTACGTTTTTTCCACGTGTCTTGACATCCAATGTATCCCTGCAAAGTTTGGTGAAGATCTGAGTATGTCGTTTTTGACCTTATCTGGAACCTCCCATCTGAAAATTTGAAAATTCTTAAAAAATCCGTCCAAAATCTTGATGTCTCCAATCTCTTGTTTTGTAAGTTTTTTCCACGTGTCTTGACATCCAATGTATCCCTGCAAAGTTTGGTGAAGATCTGAGTAAGTCGTTTTTGACCTTATCTGGAACCTCCTATCTGAAAATTTGAAAATTCTTAAAAAATCCGTCCAAAATCTTGATGTCTCCAATCTCTTGTTTTGTACGTTTTTTCCACGTGTTTTGACATGCAAAGTATCCCTGCAAAGTTTGGTGAAGATCTGAGTATGTAGTTTTTGACCTTATATGGAACCTCCTTTCTGAAAATTTGAAAATTCTTAAAAAATTCGTCGAAAATCTTGATGTCTCCAATCTCTTGTTTTGTACGTTTTTTCCACGTGTCTTGACATGCAAAGTATCCCTGCAACGTTTGGTGAAGATCTGAGTATGTAGTTTTTGACTTTATCTGGAACCTCCTATCTGAAAATTTGAAAATTCTTCAAAAATTCGTCCAAAATCTTGATGTCTCCAATCTCTTGTTTTGTACGTTTTTTCCACGTGTCTTGACATCCAATGTATCCCTGCAATGTTTGGTGAAGATCTGAGTATGTAGTTTTTGACTTTATCTGGAACATCCTATCTGAAAATTTGAAAATTTTTAAAAAATTTGTCCAAAATCTTGATGTCTCCAATCTCTTGTTTTGTACGTTTTTTCCACGTGTCTTGACATCCAATTTATCCCTGCAATATTTGGTGAAGATCTGAGTATGTAGTTTTTGACCTTATATGGAACCTCCTATCTGAAAATTTGAAAATTCTTAAAAAATTTGACCAAAATCTTGATGTCTCCAATCTCTTGTTTTGTGTGTTCTTTCCACGTGTCTTGACATCCAATGTATCCCTGCAAAGTTTGGTGAAGATCTGAGTATGTCGTTTTTGACCTTATCTGGAACATCCTTTCTGAAAATTTGAAAATTCTTAAAAAATTCGTCCAAAATCTTGATGTCTCCAATCTCTTGTTTTGTACGTTTTTTCCACGTGTCTTGACATCCAATGTATCCCTGCAAAGTTTGGTGAAGATCTGAGTATGTCGTTTTTGACCTTATCTGGAACCTCCCATCTGAAAATTTGAAAATTCTTAAAAAATCCGTCCAAAATATTGATGTCTCCAATCTCTTGTTTTGTAAGTTTTTTCCACGTGTCTTGACATCCAATGTATCCCTGCAAAGTTTGGTGAAGATCTGAGTAAGTCGTTTTTGACCTTATCTGGAACCTCCTATCTGAAAATTTGAAAATTCTTAAAAAATCCGTCCAAAATCTTGATGTCTCCAATCTCTTGTTTTGTACGTTTTTTCCACGTGTTTTGACATGCAAAGTATCCACGCAACGTTTGTTGAAGATCTGAGTATGTAGTTTTTGACCTTATATGGAACCTCCTATCTGAAAATTTGAAAATTCTTAAAAAATTTGACCAAAATCTTGATGTCCCCAATCCTATGTTCTGTTCGTTTTATCCACGTGTCTTGACATCCAATGTATCCCTGCAAAGTTTGGTGAAGATCTGAGTATGTAGTTTTTGACCTTATATGGAACCTCCTATCTGAAAATTTGAAAATTCTTAAAAAATTCGTCCAAAATCTTGATGTCTCCAATCTCTTGTTTTGTACGTTTTTTCCACGTGTTTTGACATGCAAAGTATCCACGCAACGTTTGTTGAAGATCTGAGTATGTAGTTTTTGACCTTATATGGAACCTCCTATCTGAAAATTTGAAAATTCTTAAAAAATTTGACCAAAATCTTGATGTCCCCAATCCTATGTTCTGTTCGTTTTTTCCACGTGTCTTGACATCCAATGTATCCCTGCAAAGTTTGGTGAAGATCTGAGTAGGTAGTTTTTGACCTTATATGGAACCTCCTATCAGAAAATTTGAAAATTCTTAAAAAATTCGTCCAAAATCTTGATGTCTCCAATCTCTTGTTTTGTACGTTTTTTCCACGTGTCTTGACATCCATTGTATCCCTGCAATGTTTGGTGAAGATCTAAGTATGTAGTTTTTGACCTTATATGGAACCTCCTATCTGAAAATTTGAAAATTCTTAAAAAATTTGACCAAAATCTTGATATCCTCAATCCTATGTTTTGTATGATTTTTCCACGTGTCTTGACATCCAATGTATCCCTGCAAAGTTTGGTGAAGATCTGAGTATGTAGTTTTTGACCTTATCTGGAACCTCCCATCTGAAAATTTGAAAATTCTTAAAAAATCCGTCCAAAATCTTGATGACCCCAATCCCTTGTTTTGTACGTTTTTTCCACGTGTCTTGACATCCAATGTATCCCTGCAAAGTTTGGTGAAGATCTGAGTATGTAGTTTTTGACCTTATCTGGAACCTCCTATCTGAAAATTTGAAAATTCTTAAAAAATTCGTCCAAAATCTTGATGTCTCCAATCTCTTGTTTTGTACGTTTTTTCCACGTGTCTTGACATCCAATGTATCCCTGCAAAGTTTGGTGAAGATCTGAGTATGTCGTTTTTGACCTTATCTGGAACCTCCCATCTGAAAATTTGAAAATTCTTAAAAAATCCGTCCAAAATATTGATGTCTCCAATCTCTTGTTTTGTAAGTTTTTTCCACGTGTCTTGACATCCAATGTATCCCTGCAAAGTTTGGTGAAGATCTGAGTAAGTCGTTTTTGACCTTATCTGGAACCTCCTATCTGAAAATTTGAAAATTCTTAAAAAATCCGTCCAAAATCTTGATGTCTCCAATCTCTTGTTTTGTACGTTTTTTCCACGTGTTTTGACATGCAAAGTATCCACGCAACGTTTGTTGAAGATCTGAGTATGTAGTTTTTGACCTTATATGGAACCTCCTATCTGAAAATTTGAAAATTCTTAAAAAATTTGACCAAAATCTTGATGTCCCCAATCCTATGTTCTGTTCGTTTTATCCACGTGTCTTGACATCCAATGTATCCCTGCAAAGTTTGGTGAAGATCTGAGTATGTAGTTTTTGACCTTATATGGAACCTCCTATCTGAAAATTTGAAAATTCTTAAAAAATTCGTCCAAAATCTTGATGTCTCCAATCTCTTGTTTTGTACGTTTTTTCCACGTGTTTTGACATGCAAAGTATCCACGCAACGTTTGTTGAAGATCTGAGTATGTAGTTTTTGACCTTATATGGAACCTCCTATCTGAAAATTTGAAAATTCTTAAAAAATTTGACCAAAATCTTGATGTCCCCAATCCTATGTTCTGTTCGTTTTTTCCACGTGTCTTGACATCCAATGTATCCCTGCAAAGTTTGGTGAAGATCTGAGTAGGTAGTTTTTGACCTTATATGGAACCTCCTATCAGAAAATTTGAAAATTCTTAAAAAATTCGTCCAAAATCTTGATGTCTCCAATCTCTTGTTTTGTACGTTTTTTCCACGTGTCTTGACATCCATTGTATCCCTGCAATGTTTGGTGAAGATCTAAGTATGTAGTTTTTGACCTTATATGGAACCTCCTATCTGAAAATTTGAAAATTCTTAAAAAATTTGACCAAAATCTTGATATCCTCAATCCTATGTTTTGTATGATTTTTCCACGTGTCTTGACATCCAATGTATCCCTGCAAAGTTTGGTGAAGATCTGAGTATGTAGTTTTTGACCTTATCTGGAACCTCCCATCTGAAAATTTGAAAATTCTTAAAAAATCCGTCCAAAATCTTGATGACCCCAATCCCTTGTTTTGTACGTTTTTTCCACGTGTCTTGACATCCAATGTATCCCTGCAAAGTTTGGTGAAGATCTGAGTATGTAGTTTTTGACCTTATCTGGAACCTCCTATCTGAAAATTTGAAAATTCTTAAAAAATTCGTCCAAAATCTTGATGTCTCCAATCTCTTGTTTTGTACGTTTTTTCCACGTGTCTTGACATCCAATGTATCCCTGCAAAGTTTGGTGAAGATCTGAGTATGTAGTTTTTGACCTTATATGGAACCTCCTTTCTGAAAATTTGAAAATTCTTAAAAAATTCGTCCAAAATCTTGATGTCACCAATCCTATGTTTTGTACGTTTTTTCAACGTGTCTTGACATGCAAAGTATCCCTGCAAAGTTTGGTGAAGATCTGAGTATGTAGTTTTTGACCTTATATGGAACCTCCTATCTGAAAATTTGAAAATTCTTAAAAAATTCGACCAACACCTTGATGTCCCGAATCTTACGTTTTTTATGTTTTTCCACGTGTCTTGACATCCAATGTATCCATGCAAAGTTTGGTGAAGATCTGAGTATGTCGTTTTTGACCTTATCTGGAACCTCCCATCTGAAAATTTGAAAATTCTTAAAAAATCCGTCAAAAATCTTGATGACCCCAATCTCTTGTTTTGTACGTTCTTTCCACGTGTCTTGACATCCAATGTATCCCTGCAAAGTTTGGTGAAGATCTGAGTATGTAGTTTTTGACCTTATCTGGAACCTCCGATCTGAATATTTGAAAATTTTGAAAAAATTCGTCCAAAATCTTGATGTCTCCAATCTCTTGTTTTGTACGTTTTTTCCTCGTGTCTTGACATCCAATTTATCCCTGCAATGTTTGGTGAAGGTCTGAGTATGTAGTTTTTGAACTTATATGGAACCTCCTTTCTGAAAATTTGAAAATTCTTAAAAAATTCGACCAAAATCTTGATGACCCCATTCTCTTGTTTTGTACGTTTTTTCCACGTGTCTTGAAATCCAATGTATCCCTGCAAAGTTTGGTGAAGATCTGAGTATGTAGTTTTTGACCTTATATGGAACCTATCTGAAAATTTGAAAATTCTTAAAAAATTCGACCAAAATCTTGATGTCCCCAATCCTATGTCTTGTATGTTTTTTCCACGTGTCTTGACATCCAATGTATCCCTGCAAAGTTTGGTGAAGATCTGAGTATGTAGTTTTTGACCTTATATGGAACATCCTATCTGAAAATTTGAAAATTCTTAAAAAATTCGACCAAAATCTTGATGTCCCCAATCCTATGTTTTGTATGTTTTTCCACGTGTCTTGACATCCAATGTATCCCTGCAAAGTTTGGTGGAGATCTGAGTATGTAGTTTTTGACCTTATATGGAACCTCCTATCTGAAAATTTGAAAATTCTTAAAAAATTTGACCAAAATCTTGATATCCCCAATCCTATGTTTTGTATGTTTTTTCCACGTGTCTTGACATCCAATGTATCCCTGCAAAGTTTGGTGAAGATCTGAGTATGTAGTTTTTGACTTTATCTGGAACATCCTATCTGAAAATTTGAAAATTTTTAAAAAATTTGTCCAAAATCTTGATGTCTCCAATCTCTTGTTTTGTACGTTTTTTCCACGTGTCTTGACATCCAATTTATCCCTGCAATGTTTGGTGAAGATCTGAGTATGTAGTTTTTGACTTTATATGGAACCTCCTATCTGAAAATTTGAAAATTCTTAAAAAATTTGACCAAAATCTTGATGTCTCCAATCTCTTGTTTTGTATGTTCTTTCCACGTGTCTTGACATCCAATGTATCCCTGCAAAGTTTGGTGAAGATCTGAGTATGTCGTTTTTGACCTTATCTGGAACATCCTTTCTGAAAATTTGAAAATTCTTAAAAAATTCGTCCAAAATCTTGATGTCTCCAATCTCTTGTTTTGTACGTTTTTTCCACGTGTCTTGACATCCAATGTATCCCTGCAAAGTTTGGTGAAGATCTGAGTATGTCGTTTTTGACCTTATCTGGAACCTCCCATCTGAAAATTTGAAAATTCTTAAAAAATCCGTCCAAAATCTTGATGTCTCCAATCTCTTGTTTTGTAAGTTTTTTCCACGTGTCTTGACATCCAATGTATCCCTGCAAAGTTTGGTGAAGATCTGAGTAAGTCGTTTTTGACCTTATCTGGAACCTCCTATCTGAAAATTTGAAAATTCTTAAAAAATCCGTCCAAAATCTTGATGTCTCCAATCTCTTGTTTTGTACGTTTTTTCCACGTGTTTTGACATGCAAAGTATCCCTGCAAAGTTTGGTGAAGATCTGAGTATGTAGTTTTTGACCTTATATGGAACCTCCTTTCTGAAAATTTGAAAATTCTTAAAAAATTCGTCGAAAATCTTGATGTCTCCAATCTCTTGTTTTGTACGTTTTTTCCACGTGTCTTGACATGCAAAGTATCCCTGCAACGTTTGGTGAAGATCTGAGTATGTAGTTTTTGACTTTATCTGGAACCTCCTATCTGAAAATTTGAAAATTCTTCAAAAATTCGTCCAAAATCTTGATGTCTCCAATCTCTTGTTTTGTACGTTTTTTCCACGTGTCTTGACATCCAATGTATCCCTGCAATGTTTGGTGAAGATCTGAGTATGTAGTTTTTGACTTTATCTGGAACATCCTATCTGAAAATTTGAAAATTTTTAAAAAATTTGTCCAAAATCTTGATGTCTCCAATCTCTTGTTTTGTACGTTTTTTCCACGTGTCTTGACATCCAATTTATCCCTGCAATGTTTGGTGAAGATCTGAGTATGTAGTTTTTGACCTTATATGGAACCTCCTATCTGAAAATTTGAAAATTCTTAAAAAATTTGACCAAAATCTTGATGTCTCCAATCTCTTGTTTTGTGTGTTCTTTCCACGTGTCTTGACATCCAATGTATCCCTGCAAAGTTTGGTGAAGATCTGAGTATGTCGTTTTTGACCTTATCTGGAACATCCTTTCTGAAAATTTGAAAATTCTTAAAAAATTCGTCCAAAATCTTGATGTCTCCAATCTCTTGTTTTGTACGTTTTTTCCACGTGTCTTGACATCCAATGTATCCCTGCAAAGTTTGGTGAAGATCTGAGTATGTCGTTTTTGACCTTATCTGGAACCTAACATCTGAAAATTTGAAAATTCTTAAAAAATCCGTCAAAAATATTGATGTCTCCAATCTCTTGTTTTGTAAGTTTTTTCCACGTGTCTTGACATCCAATGTATCCCTGCAAAGTTTGGTGAAGATCTGAGTAAGTCGTTTTTGACCTTATCTGGAACCTCCTATCTGAAAATTTGAAAATTCTTAAAAAATCCGTCCAAAATCTTGATGTCTCCAATCTCTTGTTTTGTACGTTTTTTCCACGTGTTTTGACATGCAAAGTATCCACGCAACGTTTGTTGAAGATCTGAGTATGTAGTTTTTGACCTTATATGGAACCTCCTATCTGAAAATTTGAAAATTCTTAAAAAATTTGACCAAAATCTTGATGTCCCCAATCCTATGTTCTGTTCGTTTTATCCACGTGTCTTGACATCCAATGTATCCCTGCAAAGTTTGGTGAAGATCTGAGTATGTAGTTTTTGACCTTATATGGAACCTCCTATCTGAAAATTTGAAAATTCTTAAAAAATTCGTCCAAAATCTTGATGTCTCCAATCTCTTGTTTTGTACGTTTTTTCCACGTGTTTTGACATGCAAAGTATCCACGCAACGTTTGTTGAAGATCTGAGTATGTAGTTTTTGACCTTATATGGAACCTCCTATCTGAAAATTTGAAAATTCTTAAAAAATTTGACCAAAATCTTGATGTCCCCAATCCTATGTTCTGTTCGTTTTTTCCACGTGTCTTGACATCCAATGTATCCCTGCAAAGTTTGGTGAAGATCTGAGTAGGTAGTTTTTGACCTTATATGGAACCTCCTATCAGAAAATTTGAAAATTCTTAAAAAATTCGTCCAAAATCTTGATGTCTCCAATCTCTTGTTTTGTACGTTTTTTCCACGTGTCTTGACATCCATTGTATCCCTGCAATGTTTGGTGAAGATCTAAGTATGTAGTTTTTGACCTTATATGGAACCTCCTATCTGAAAATTTGAAAATTCTTAAAAAATTTGACCAAAATCTTGATATCCTCAATCCTATGTTTTGTATGATTTTTCCACGTGTCTTGACATCCAATGTATCCCTGCAAAGTTTGGTGAAGATCTGAGTATGTAGTTTTTGACCTTATCTGGAACCTCCCATCTGAAAATTTGAAAATTCTTAAAAAATCCGTCCAAAATCTTGATGACCCCAATCCCTTGTTTTGTACGTTTTTTCCACGTGTCTTGACATCCAATGTATCCCTGCAAAGTTTGGTGAAGATCTGAGTATGTAGTTTTTGACCTTATCTGGAACCTCCTATCTGAAAATTTGAAAATTTTTAAAAAATTCGTCCAAAATCTTGATGTCTCCAATCCCTTGTTTTGTACGTTTTTTCCACGTGTCTTGACATCCAATGTATCCCTGCAATGTTTGGTGAAGATCTGAGTATGTAGTTTTTGACCTTATATGGAACCTCCTATATGAAAATTTGAAAATTCTTAAAAAAATTGACCAAAATCTTGATGTCTCCAATCTCTTGTTTTGTACGTTTTTTCCACGTGTCTTGACATCCAATGTATCCCTGCAATGTTTGGTGAAGATCTGAGTATGTAGTTTTTGACCTTATCTGGAACCTCCCATTTGAAGATTTGAAAATTCCTAAAAAATCCGTCCAAAATCTTGATGACCCCAATCCTATGTTTTGTATGTTTTTCCACGTGTCTTGACATCCAATGTATCCCTGAAAAGTTTGGTGAAGATCTGAGTATGTCGTTTTTGACCTTATCTGGAACATCCTTTCTGAAAATTTGAATATTCTTAAAAAATTCGTCCAAAATCTTGATGTCCCTAATCCTATGTTTTGTATGTTTTTCCACGTGTTTTGACATGCAAAGTATCCACGCAACGTTTGTTGAAGATCTGAGTATGTAGTTTTTGACCTTATATGGAACCTCCTATCTGAA
Organism: Lepisma saccharinum; assembly: GCF_977018435.1. Taxonomy (NCBI): domain Eukaryota; kingdom Metazoa; phylum Arthropoda; class Insecta; order Zygentoma; family Lepismatidae; genus Lepisma; species Lepisma saccharinum. The sequence goes on along the minus strand of NW_028142966.1, from coordinate 520,860 downwards.
AATTTGAAAATTCTTAAAAAATTCGTCCAAAATCTTGATGTCTCCAATCTCTTGTTTTGTACGTTTTTTCCACGTGTCTTGACATCCAATGTATCCCTGCAAAGTTTGGTGAAGATCTGAGTATGTAGTTTTTGACCTTATCTGGAACCTCCCATTTGAAAATTTGAAAATTCCTAAAAAATCCGTCCAAAATCTTGATGACCCCAATCCTATGTTTTGTATGTTTTTCCACGTGTCTTGACATCCAATGTATCCCTGAAAAGTTTGGTGAAGATCTGAGTATGTCGTTTTTGACCTTATCTGGAACATCCTTTCTGAAAATTTGAATATTCTTAAAAAATTCGTCCAAAATCTTGATGTCCCTAATCCTATGTTTTGTATGTTTTTTCCACGTGTTTTGACATGCAAAGTATCCACGCAACGTTTGTTGAAGATCTGAGTATGTAGTTTTTGACCTTATATGGAACCTCCTATCTGAAAATTTGAAAATTCTTAAAAAATTCGTCCAAAATCTTGATGTCTCCAATCTCTTGTTTTGTACGTTTTTTCCACGTGTCTTGACATCCAATGTATCCCTGCAAAGTTTGGTGAAGATCTGAGTATGTAGTTTTTGACCTTATATGGAACCTCCTATCTGAAAATTTGAAAATTCTTAAAAAATTTGACCAAAATCTTGATATCCCCAATCCTATGTTTTGTATGTTTTTTCCACGTGTCTTGACATCCAATGTATCCCTGCAAAGTTTGGTGAAGATCTGAGTATGTAGTTTTTGACTTTATCTGGAACATCCTATTTGAAAATTTGAAAATTTTTAAAAAATTTGTCCAAAATCTTGATGTCTCCAATCTCTTGTTTTGTACGTTTTTTCCACGTGTCTTGACATCCAATTTATCCCTGCAATGTTTGGTGAAGATCTGAGTATGTAGTTTTTGACCTTATATGGAACCTCCTATCTGAAAATTTGAAAATTCTTAAAAAATTTGACCAAAATCTTGATGTCTCCAATCTCTTGTTTTGTATGTTCTTTCCACGTGTCTTGACATCCAATGTATCCCTGCAAAGTTTGGTGAAGATCTGAGTATGTCGTTTTTGACCTTATCTGGAACATCCTTTCTGAAAATTTGAAAATTCTTAAAAAATTCGTCCAAAATCTTGATGTCTCCAATCTCTTGTTTTGTACGTTTTTTCCACGTGTCTTGACATCCAATGTATCCCTGCAAAGTTTGGTGAAGATCTGATTATGTCGTTTTTGACCTTATCTGGAACCTCCCATCTGAAAATTTGAAAATTCTTAAAAAATCCGTCCAAAATCTTGATGTCTCCAATCTCTTGTTTTGTAAGTTTTTTCCACGTGTCTTGACATCCAATGTATCCCTGCAAAGTTTGGTGAAGATCTGAGTAAGTCGTTTTTGACCTTATCTGGAACCTCCTATCTGAAAATTTGAAAATTCTTAAAAAATCCGTCCAAAATCTTGATGTCTCCAATCTCTTGTTTTGTAAGTTTTTTCCACGTGTCTTGACATCCAATGTATCCCTGCAAAGTTTGGTGAAGATCTGAGTAAGTCGTTTTTGACCTTATCTGGAACCTCCTATCTGAAAATTTGAAAATTCTTAAAAAATCCGTCCAAAATCTTGATGTCTCCAATCTCTTGTTTTGTACGTTTTTTCCACGTGTTTTGACATGCAAAGTATCCCTGCAAAGTTTGGTGAAGATCTGAGTATGTAGTTTTTGACCTTATATGGAACCTCCTTTCTGAAAATTTGAAAATTCTTAAAAAATTCGTCGAAAATCTTGATGTCTCCAATCTCTTGTTTTGTACGTTTTTTCCACGTGTCTTGACATGCAAAGTATCCCTGCAACGTTTGGTGAAGATCTGAGTATGTAGTTTTTGACTTTATCTGGAACCTCCTATCTGAAAATTTGAAAATTCTTCAAAAATTCGTCCAAAATCTTGATGTCTCCAATCTCTTGTTTTGTACGTTTTTTCCACGTGTCTTGACATCCAATGTATCCCTGCAATGTTTGGTGAAGATCTGAGTATGTAGTTTTTGACTTTATCTGGAACATCCTATCTGAAAATTTGAAAATTTTTAAAAAATTTGTCCAAAATCTTGATGTCTCCAATCTCTTGTTTTGTACGTTTTTTCCACGTGTCTTGACATCCAATTTATCCCTGCAATGTTTGGTGAAGATCTGAGTATGTAGTTTTTGACCTTATATGGAACCTCCTATCTGAAAATTTGAAAATTCTTAAAAAATTTGACCAAAATCTTGATGTCTCCAATCTCTTGTTTTGTGTGTTCTTTCCACGTGTCTTGACATCCAATGTATCCCTGCAAAGTTTGGTGAAGATCTGAGTATGTCGTTTTTGACCTTATCTGGAACATCCTTTCTGAAAATTTGAAAATTCTTAAAAAATTCGTCCAAAATCTTGATGTCTCCAATCTCTTGTTTTGTACGTTTTTTCCACGTGTCTTGACATCCAATGTATCCCTGCAAAGTTTGGTGAAGATCTGAGTATGTCGTTTTTGACCTTATCTGGAACCTCCCATCTGAAAATTTGAAAATTCTTAAAAAATCCGTCCAAAATATTGATGTCTCCAATCTCTTGTTTTGTAAGTTTTTTCCACGTGTCTTGACATCCAATGTATCCCTGCAAAGTTTGGTGAAGATCTGAGTAAGTCGTTTTTGACCTTATCTGGAACCTCCTATCTGAAAATTTGAAAATTCTTAAAAAATCCGTCCAAAATCTTGATGTCTCCAATCTCTTGTTTTGTACGTTTTTTCCACGTGTTTTGACATGCAAAGTATCCACGCAACGTTTGTTGAAGATCTGAGTATGTAGTTTTTGACCTTATATGGAACCTCCTATCTGAAAATTTGAAAATTCTTAAAAAATTTGACCAAAATCTTGATGTCCCCAATCCTATGTTCTGTTCGTTTTATCCACGTGTCTTGACATCCAATGTATCCCTGCAAAGTTTGGTGAAGATCTGAGTATGTAGTTTTTGACCTTATATGGAACCTCCTATCTGAAAATTTGAAAATTCTTAAAAAATTCGTCCAAAATCTTGATGTCTCCAATCTCTTGTTTTGTACGTTTTTTCCACGTGTTTTGACATGCAAAGTATCCACGCAACGTTTGTTGAAGATCTGAGTATGTAGTTTTTGACCTTATATGGAACCTCCTATCTGAAAATTTGAAAATTCTTAAAAAATTTGACCAAAATCTTGATGTCCCCAATCCTATGTTCTGTTCGTTTTTTCCACGTGTCTTGACATCCAATGTATCCCTGCAAAGTTTGGTGAAGATCTGAGTAGGTAGTTTTTGACCTTATATGGAACCTCCTATCAGAAAATTTGAAAATTCTTAAAAAATTCGTCCAAAATCTTGATGTCTCCAATCTCTTGTTTTGTACGTTTTTTCCACGTGTCTTGACATCCATTGTATCCCTGCAATGTTTGGTGAAGATCTAAGTATGTAGTTTTTGACCTTATATGGAACCTCCTATCTGAAAATTTGAAAATTCTTAAAAAATTTGACCAAAATCTTGATATCCTCAATCCTATGTTTTGTATGATTTTTCCACGTGTCTTGACATCCAATGTATCCCTGCAAAGTTTGGTGAAGATCTGAGTATGTAGTTTTTGACCTTATCTGGAACCTCCCATCTGAAAATTTGAAAATTCTTAAAAAATCCGTCCAAAATCTTGATGACCCCAATCCCTTGTTTTGTACGTTTTTTCCACGTGTCTTGACATCCAATGTATCCCTGCAAAGTTTGGTGAAGATCTGAGTATGTAGTTTTTGACCTTATCTGGAACCTCCTATCTGAAAATTTGAAAATTTTTAAAAAATTCGTCCAAAATCTTGATGTCTCCAATCCCTTGTTTTGTACGTTTTTTCCACGTGTCTTGACATCCAATGTATCCCTGCAATGTTTGGTGAAGATCTGAGTATGTAGTTTTTGACCTTATATGGAACCTCCTATATGAAAATTTGAAAATTCTTAAAAAAATTGACCAAAATCTTGATGTCTCCAATCTCTTGTTTTGTACGTTTTTTCCACGTGTCTTGACATCCAATGTATCCCTGCAATGTTTGGTGAAGATCTGAGTATGTAGTTTTTGACCTTATCTGGAACCTCCCATTTGAAGATTTGAAAATTCCTAAAAAATCCGTCCAAAATCTTGATGACCCCAATCCTATGTTTTGTATGTTTTTCCACGTGTCTTGACATCCAATGTATCCCTGAAAAGTTTGGTGAAGATCTGAGTATGTCGTTTTTGACCTTATCTGGAACATCCTTTCTGAAAATTTGAATATTCTTAAAAAATTCGTCCAAAATCTTGATGTCCCTAATCCTATGTTTTGTATGTTTTTTCCACGTGTTTTGACATGCAAAGTATCCACGCAACGTTTGTTGAAGATCTGAGTATGTAGTTTTTGACCTTATATGGAACCTCCTATCTGAAAATTTGAAAATTCTTAAAAAATTCGTCCAAAATCTTGATGTCTCCAATCTCTTGTTTTGTACGTTTTTTCCACGTGTCTTGACATCCAATGTATCCCTGCAAAGTTTGGTGAAGATCTGAGTATGTAGTTTTTGACCTTATCTGGAACCTCCCATTTGAAAATTTGAAAATTCCTAAAAAATCCGTCCAAAATCTTGATGACCCCAATCCTATGTTTTGTATGTTTTTCCACGTGTCCTGACATCCAATGTATCCCTGAAAAGTTTGGTGAAGATCTGAGTATGTCGTTTTTGACCTTATCTGGAACATCCTTTCTGAAAATTTGAATATTCTTAAAAAATTCGTCCAAAATCTTGATGTCCCTAATCCTATGTTTTGTATGTTTTTTCCACGTGTTTTGACATGCAAAGTATCCACGCAACGTTTGTTGAAGATCTGAGTATGTAGTTTTTGACCTTATATGGAACCTCCTATCTGAAAATTTGAAAATTCTTAAAAAATTCGTCCAAAATCTTGATGTCTCCAATCTCTTGTTTTGTACGTTTTTTCCACGTGTCTTGACATCCAATGTATCCCTGCAAAGTTTGGTGAAGATCTGAGTATGTAGTTTTTGACCTTATATGGAACCTCCTATCTGAAAATTTGAAAATTCTTAAAAAATTTGACCAAAATCTTGATATCCCCAATCCTATGTTTTGTATGTTTTTTCCACGTGTCTTGACATCCAATGTATCCCTGCAAAGTTTGGTGAAGATCTGAGTATGTAGTTTTTGACTTTATCTGGAACATCCTATTTGAAAATTTGAAAATTTTTAAAAAATTTGTCCAAAATCTTGATGTCTCCAATCTCTTGTTTTGTACGTTTTTTCCACGTGTCTTGACATCCAATTTATCCCTGCAATGTTTGGTGAAGATCTGAGTATGTAGTTTTTGACCTTATATGGAACCTCCTATCTGAAAATTTGAAAATTCTTAAAAAATTTGACCAAAATCTTGATGTCTCCAATCTCTTGTTTTGTATGTTCTTTCCACGTGTCTTGACATCCAATGTATCCCTGCAAAGTTTGGTGAAGATCTGAGTATGTCGTTTTTGACCTTATCTGGAACATCCTTTCTGAAAATTTGAAAATTCTTAAAAAATTCGTCCAAAATCTTGATGTCTCCAATCTCTTGTTTTGTACGTTTTTTCCACGTGTCTTGACATCCAATGTATCCCTGCAAAGTTTGGTGAAGATCTGAGTATGTCGTTTTTGACCTTATCTGGAACCTCCCATCTGAAAATTTGAAAATTCTTAAAAAATCCGTCCAAAATCTTGATGTCTCCAATCTCTTGTTTTGTAAGTTTTTTCCACGTGTCTTGACATCCAATGTATCCCTGCAAAGTTTGGTGAAGATCTGAGTAAGTCGTTTTTGACCTTATCTGGAACCTCCTATCTGAAAATTTGAAAATTCTTAAAAAATCCGTCCAAAATCTTGATGTCTCCAATCTCTTGTTTTGTACGTTTTTTCCACGTGTTTTGACATGCAAAGTATCCACGCAACGTTTGTTGAAGATCTGAGTATGTAGTTTTTGACCTTATATGGAACCTCCTATCTGAAAATTTGAAAATTCTTAAAAAATTTGACCAAAATCTTGATGTCCCCAATCCTATGTTCTGTTCGTTTTTTCCACGTGTCTTGACATCCAATGTATCCCTGCAAAGTTTGGTGAAGATCTGAGTATGTAGTTTTTGACCTTATATGGAACCTCCTATCTGAAAATTTGAAAATTCTTAAAAAATTCGTCCAAAATCTTGATGTCTCCAATCTCTTGTTTTGTACGTTTTTTCCACGTGTCTTGACATCCAATGTATCCCTGCAAAGTTTGGTGAAGATCTGAGTGTGTCGTTTTGACCTTATCTGGAACCTCCCATCTGAAAATTTGAAAATTCTTAAAAAATCCGTCCAAAATCTTGATGACCCCAATCTCTTGTTTTGTACGTTTTTTCCACGTTTCTTGACATCCAATGTATCCCTGCAAAGTTTGGTGAAGATCTGAGTATGTCGTTTTTGACCTTATCTGGAACCTACTTTCTGAAAATTTGAATATTCTTAAAAAATTCGTCCAAAATCTTGATGTCTCCAATCTCTTGTTTTGTACGTTTTTTCCACGTGTCTTGACATCCAATGTATCCCTGCAAAGTTTGGTGAAGATCTGAGTATGTAGTTTTTGACCTTATCTGGAACCTCCCATCTGAAAATTTGAAAATTCCTAAAAAATCCGTCCAAAATCTTGATGACCCCAATCTCTTGTTTTGTACGTTTTTTCCACGTGTCTTGACATCCAATGTATCCCTGCAAAGTTTGGTGAAGATCTGAGTATGTCGTTTTTGACCTTATCTGGAACCTCCCATCTGAAAATTTGAAAATTCTTAAAAAATTCGTCGAAAATCTTGATGTCTCCAATCTCTTGTTTTGTACGTTTTTTCCACGTGTCTTGACATGCAAAGTATCCCTGCAAGGTTTGGTGAAGATCTGAGTATGTAGTTTTTGACCTTATCTGGAACCTCCTATCTGAAAATTTGAAAATTTTGAAAAAATTCGTCCAAAATCTTGATGTCTCCAATCCTATGTTTTCTATGTTTTTTCCACGTGTCTTGACATCCAATGTATCCCTGCAAAGTTTGGTGAAGATCTGAGTATGTCGTTTTTGACCTTATCTGGAACATCCTTTCTGAAAATTTGAAAATTCTTAAAAAATTCGTCCAAAATCTTGATATCCCCAATCCTATGTTTTGTATGTTTTTTCCACGTGTCTTGACATCCAATGTATCCCTGCAAAGTTTGGTGAAGATCTGAGTATGTAGTTTTTGACTTTATCTGGAACATCCTATTTGAAAATTTGAAAATTTTTAAAAAATTTGTCCAAAATCTTGATGTCTCCAATCTCTTGTTTTGTACGTTTTTTCCACGTGTCTTGACATCCAATTTATCCCTGCAATGTTTGGTGAAGATCTGAGTATGTAGTTTTTGACCTTATATGGAACCTCCTATCTGAAAATTTGAAAATTCTTAAAAAATTTGACCAAAATCTTGATGTCTCCAATCTCTTGTTTTGTATGTTCTTTCCACGTGTCTTGACATCCAATGTATCCCTGCAAAGTTTGGTGAAGATCTGAGTATGTCGTTTTTGACCTTATCTGGAACATCCTTTCTGAAAATTTGAAAATTCTTAAAAAATTCGTCCAAAATCTTGATGTCTCCAATCTCTTGTTTTGTACGTTTTTTCCACGTGTCTTGACATCCAATGTATCCCTGCAAAGTTTGGTGAAGATCTGAGTATGTCGTTTTTGACCTTATCTGGAACCTCCCATCTGAAAATTTGAAAATTCTTAAAAAATCCGTCCAAAATCTTGATGTCTCCAATCTCTTGTTTTGTAAGTTTTTTCCACGTGTCTTGACATCCAATGTATCCCTGCAAAGTTTGGTGAAGATCTGAGTAAGTCGTTTTTGACCTTATCTGGAACCTCCTATCTGAAAATTTGAAAATTCTTAAAAAATCCGTCCAAAATCTTGATGTCTCCAATCTCTTGTTTTGTACGTTTTTTCCACGTGTTTTGACATGCAAAGTATCCACGCAACGTTTGTTGAAGATCTGAGTATGTAGTTTTTGACCTTATATGGAACCTCCTATCTGAAAATTTGAAAATTCTTAAAAAATTTGACCAAAATCTTGATGTCCCCAATCCTATGTTCTGTTCGTTTTTTCCACGTGTCTTGACATCCAATGTATCCCTGCAAAGTTTGGTGAAGATCTGAGTATGTAGTTTTTGACCTTATATGGAACCTCCTATCTGAAAATTTGAAAATTCTTAAAAAATTCGTCCAAAATCTTGATGTCTCCAATCTCTTGTTTTGTACGTTTTTTCCACGTGTCTTGACATCCAATGTATCCCTGCAAAGTTTGGTGAAGATCTGAGTGTGTCGTTTTGACCTTATCTGGAACCTCCCATCTGAAAATTTGAAAATTCTTAAAAAATCCGTCCAAAATCTTGATGACCCCAATCTCTTGTTTTGTACGTTTTTTCCACGTTTCTTGACATCCAATGTATCCCTGCAAAGTTTGGTGAAGATCTGAGTATGTCGTTTTTGACCTTATCTGGAACCTACTTTCTGAAAATTTGAATATTCTTAAAAAATTCGTCCAAAATCTTGATGTCTCCAATCTCTTGTTTTGTACGTTTTTTCCACGTGTCTTGACATCCAATGTATCCCTGCAAAGTTTGGTGAAGATCTGAGTATGTAGTTTTTGACCTTATCTGGAACCTCCCATCTGAAAATTTGAAAATTCCTAAAAAATCCGTCCAAAATCTTGATGACCCCAATCTCTTGTTTTGTACGTTTTTTCCACGTGTCTTGACATCCAATGTATCCCTGCAAAGTTTGGTGAAGATCTGAGTATGTCGTTTTTGACCTTATCTGGAACCTCCCATCTGAAAATTTGAAAATTCTTAAAAAATTCGTCGAAAATCTTGATGTCTCCAATCTCTTGTTTTGTACGTTTTTTCCACGTGTCTTGACATGCAAAGTATCCCTGCAAGGTTTGGTGAAGATCTGAGTATGTAGTTTTTGACCTTATCTGGAACCTCCTATCTGAAAATTTGAAAATTTTGAAAAAATTCGTCCAAAATCTTGATGTCTCCAATCCTATGTTTTCTATGTTTTTTCCACGTGTCTTGACATCCAATGTATCCCTGCAAAGTTTGGTGAAGATCCGATATGTAGTTTTTGACTTTATCTGGAACCTCCTATCTGAAAATTTGAAAATTTTGAAAAAATTCGTCCAAAATCTTGATGTCTCCAATCTCTTGTTTTGTACGTTTTTTCCACGTGTCTTGACATCCAATGTATCCCTGCAATGTTTGGTGAAGATCTGAGTATGTAGTTTTTGACATTATATGGAACCTCCTATCTGAATATTTGAAAATTCTTAAAAAATTCGACCAAATTCTTGATGTCCCGAATCTTATGTTTTGTATGTTTTTTCCACGTGTCTTGACATCCAATGTATTCCTGCAAAGTTTGGTGAAGATCTGAGTATGTCGTTTTTGACCTTATCTGGGACCTCCCATCTGAAAATTTGAAAATTCTTAAAAAATCCGTCCAAAATCTTGATGACCCCAATCTCTTGTTTTGTACGTTTTTTCCACGTGTCTTGACATCCAATGTATCCCTGCAAAGTTTGGTGAAGATCTGAGTATGTAGTTTTTGACCTTATCTGGAACCTACTTTCTAAAAATTTGAATATTCTTAAAAAATTCGTCCAAAATCTTGATGTCCCTAACCCTATGTTTTGTATGTTTTTTCCACGTGTCTTGACATCCAATGTATCCCTGCAAAGTTTGGTGAAGATCTGAGTATGTCGTTTTTGACCTTATCTGGAACCTCCTATCTGAAAATTTGAATATTCTTAAAAAATTCGTCCAAAATCTTGATGTCTCCAATCTCTTGTTTTGTACGTTTTTTCCACGTGTCTTGACATCCAATGTATCCCTGCAAAGTTTGGTGAAGATCTGAGTATGTAGTTTTTGACCTTATCTGGAACCTCCCATCTGAAAATTTGAAAATTCCTAAAAAATCCGTCCAAAATCTTGATGACCCTAATCTCTTGTTTTGTACGTTTTTTCCACGAGTCTTGACATCCAATGTATCCCTGCAAAGTTTGGTGAAGATCTGAGTATGTCGTTTTTGACCTGATCTGGAACCTCCCATCTGAAAATTTGAAAATTCTTGAAAAATTCGTCGAAAATCTTGATGTCTCCAATCTCTTGTTTTGTACGTTTTTTCCACGTGTCTTGACATGCAAAGTATCCCTGCAAAGTTTGGCGAAGATCTGAGTTTTTGACCTTATCTGGAACCTCCTATCTGAAAATTTGAAAATTCCTAAAAAATTCGTCCAAAATCTTGATGTATCCAATCTCTTGTTTTGTACGTTTTTTCCACGTGTCTTGACATCCAATGTAACTCTGCAATGTTTGGTGAAGATCTGAGTATGTAGTTTTTGACCTTATATGGAACCTCCTATCTGAAAATTTGAAAATTCTTAAAAAATTTGACCAAAATCTCGATATCCCCAATCCTATGTTTTGTATGTTTTTTCCACGTGTCTTGACATCCAATGTATCCCTGCAAAGTTTGGTGAAGATCCGAGTATGTAGTTTTTGACCTTATCTGGAACCTCCTATCAGAAAATTTGAAAATTTTGAAAAAATTCGTCCAAAATCTTGATGTCTCCAATCCTATGTTTTGTACGTTTTTTCCACGTGTCTTGAAATCCAATGTATCCCTGCAAAGTTTGGTGAAGATCTGAGTATGTAGTTTTTGACCTTATATGGAACCTCCTATCTGAAAATCTGAAAATTCTTAAAAAATTTGACCAAAATCTTGATATCCCCAATCCTATGTTTTGTATGTTTTTTCCACGTGTCTTGACATCCAATGTATCTCTGCAAAGTTTGGTGAAGATCTGAGTATGTAGTTTTTGACCTTATCTGGAACCTCCTATCTGAAAATTTGAAATTTTTTAAAAAATTCGTCCAAAATCTTGATGTCTCCAATCTCTTGTTTTGTACGTTTTTTCCACGTGTCTTGACATCCAATGTATCCCTGCAATGTTTGTTGAAGATCTGAGTATGTAGTTTTTGACCTTATATGGAACCTCCTATCTGAAAATTTGAAAATTCTTAAAAAATTTGACCAAAATCTTGATGTCCCCAATCCTATGTTTTCTATGTTTTTTCCACGTGTCTTGACATCCAATGTATCCCTGCAAAGTTTGGTGAAGATCTGAGTATGTCGTTTTTGACCTTATCTGGAACATCCTTTCTGAAAATTTGAAAATTCTTAAAAAATTCGTCCAAAATCTTGATGTCTCCAATCTCTTGTTTTGTACGTTTTTTTCACGTGTCTTGACATCCAATGTATCCCTGCAAAGTTTGGTGAAGATCTGAGTATGTAGTTTTTGACCTTATATGGAACCTCCTTTCTGAAAATTTGAAAATTCTTAAAAAATTCGTCCAAAATCTTGATGTCTCCAATCTCTTGTTTTGTACGTTTTTTCCACGTGTCTTGACATCCAATGTATCCCTGCAAAGTTTGGTGAAGATCTGAGTATGTAGTTTTTGACCTTATATGGAACCTCCTTTCTGAAAATTTGAAAATTCTTAAAAAATTCGTCCAAAATCTTGATGTCACCAATCCTATGTTTTGTACGTTTTTTCAACGTGTCTTGACATGCAAAGTATCCCTGCAAAGTTTGGTGAAGATCTGAGTATGTAGTTTTTGACCTTATATGGAACCTCCTATCTGAAAATTTGAAAATTCTTAAAAAATTCGACCAACACCTTGATGTCCCGAATCTTACGTTTTGTATGTTTTTCCACGTGTCTTGACATCCAATGTATCCATGCAAAGTTTGGTGAAGATCTGAGTATGTCGTTTTTGACCTTATCTGGAACCTCCCATCTGAAAATTTGAAAATTCTTAAAAAATCCGTCAAAAATCTTGATGACCCCAATCTCTTGTTTTGTACGTTCTTTCCACGTGCCTTGACATCCAATGTATCCCTGCAAAGTTTGGTGAAGATCTGAGTATGTAGTTTTTGACCTTATCTGGAACCTCCGATCTGAATATTTGAAAATTTTGAAAAAATTCGTCCAAAATCTTGATGTCTCCAATCTCTTGTTTTGTACGTTTTTTCCACGTGTCTTGACATCCAATTTATCCCTGCAATGTTTGGTGAAGGTCTGAGTATGTAGTTTTTGAACTTATATGGAACCTCCTTTCTGAAAATTTGAAAATTCTTAAAAAATTCGACCAAAATCTTGATGACCCCATTCTCTTGTTTTGTACGTTTTTTCCACGTGTCTTGAAATCCAATGTATCCCTGCAAAGTTTGGTGAAGATCTGAGTATGTAGTTTTTGACCTTATATGGAACCTATCTGAAAATTTGAAAATTCTTAAAAAATTCGACCAAAATCTTGATGTCCCCAATCCTATGTCTTGTATGTTTTTTCCACGTGTCTTGACATCCAATGTATCCCTGCAAAGTTTGGTGAAGATCTGAGTATGTAGTTTTTGACCTTATATGGAACATCCTATCTGAAAATTTGAAAATTCTTAAAAAATTCGACCAAAATCTTGATGTCCCCAATCCTATGTTTTGTATGTTTTTCCACGTGTCTTGACATCCAATGTATCCCTGCAAAGTTTGGTGGAGATCTGAGTATGTAGTTTTTGACCTTATATGGAACCTCCTATCTGAAAATTTGAAAATTCTTAAAAAATTCGTCCAAAATCTTGATGTCTCCAATCTCTTGTTTTGTACGTTTTTTCCACGTGTCTTGACATCCAATGTATCCCTGCAAAGTTTGGTGAAGATCTGAGTATGTAGTTTTTGACCTTATCTGGAACCTCCCATCTGAAAATTTGAAAATTCCTAAAAAATCCGTCCAAAATCTTGATGACCCCAATCTCTTGTTTTGTACGTTTTTTCCACGTGTCTTCACATCCAATGTATCCCTGCAAAGTTTGGTGAAGATCTGAGTATGTAGTTTTTGACCTTATATGGTACCTCCTTTGTGAAAATTTGAAAATTCTTAAAAAATTTGTCCAAAACCTTGATGTTTCCAATCTCTTGTTTTGTACGTTTTTTCCACGTGTCTTGACATCCAATGTATCCCTGCAAAGTTTGGTGAAGATCTGAGTATGTAGTTTTTGACCTTACATGGAACCTCCTTTCTGAAAATTTGAAAATTCTTAAAAAATTCGTCCAAAATCTTGATGTCCCCAATCCTATGTTTTGTATGTTTTTTCCACGTGTCTTGACATCCAATGTATCCATGCAAAGTTTGGTGAATATCTGAGTATGTCGTTTTTGACCTTATCTGGAACCTCCCATCTGAAAATTTGAAAATTCTTAAAAAGTTCGTCGAAAATCTTGATGTCTCCAATCTCTTGTTTTGTACGTTTTTTCCACGTGTCTTGACATGCAAAGTATCCCTGCAACGTTTGGTGAAGATCTGAGTATGTAGTTTTTGACCTTATCTGGAACCTCCCATCCGAAAATTTGAAAATTCCTAAAAAATCCGTCCAAAATCTTGATGACCCCAATCTCTTGTTTTGTACGTTTTTTCCACGTGTCTTGACATCCAATGTATCCCTGCAAAGTTTGGTGAAGATCTGAGTATGTAGTTTTTGACCTTATATGGAACATCCTTTCTGAAAATTTGAAAATTCTTAAAAAATTTGTCCAAAATCTTGATGTCTCCAATCTCTTGTTTTGTACGTTTTTTCCACGTGTCTTGACATCCAATGTATCCCTGCAAAGTTTGGTGAAGATCTGAGTATGTAGTTTTTGACCTTATATGGAACCTCCTTTCTGAAAATTTGAAAATTCTTAAAAAATTCGTCGAAAATCTTGATGTCTCCAATCTCTTGTTTTGTACGTTTTTTCCACGTGTCTTGACATGCAAAGTATCCCTGCAACGTTTGGTGAAGATCTGAGTATGTTGTTTTTGACTTTATCTGGAACCTCCTATCTGAAAATTTGAAAATTCTTCAAAAATTCGTCCAAAATCTTGATGTCTCCAATCTCTTGTTTTGTACGTTTTTTCCACGTGTCTTGACATCCAATGTATCCCTGCAATGTTTGGTGAAGATCTGAGTATGTAGTTTTTGACCATATATGGAACCTCCTATCTGAAAATTTGAAAATTCTTAAAAAATTTGACCAAAATCTTGATATCCTCAATCCTATGTTTTGTATGTTTTTTCCACGTGTCTTGACATCCAATGTATCCCTGCAAAGTTTGGTGAAGATCTGAGTATGTAGTTTTTGACTTTATCAGGAACATCCTATCTGAAAATTTGAAAATTTTTAAAAAATTTGTCCAAAATCTTGATGTCTCCAATCTCTTGTTTTGTACGTTTTTTCCACGTGTCTTGACATCCAATTTATCCCTGCAATGTTTGGTGAAGATCTGAGTATGTAGTTTTTGACCTTATCTGGAACCTCCCATCTGAAAATTTGAAAATTCTTAAAAAATCCGTCCAAAATCTTGATGACCCCAATCCCTTGTTATGTACGTGTTTTCCACGTGTCTTGACATCCAATGTATCCCTGCAAAATTTGGTGAAGATCTGAGTATGTAGTTTTTGACCTTATCTGGAACCTCCTATCTGAAAATTTGAAAATTTTTAAAAAATTCGTCCAAAATCTTGATGTCTCCAATCCCTTGTTTTGTACGTTTTTTCCACGTGTCTTGACATCCAATGTATCCCTGCAAAGTTTGGTGAAGATCTGAGTATGTAGTTTTTGACCTTATATGGAACCTCCTATCTGAAAATTTGAAAATTCTTAAAAAATCCGTTCAAAATCTTGATGTCTCCAATCTCTTGTTTTGTACGTTTTTTCCACGTGTCTTGACATCCAATGTATCCCTGCAAAGTTTGGTGAAGATCTAAGTATGTAGTTTTTGACCTTATCTGGAACCTCCCATATGAAAATTTGAAAATTCCTAAAAAATCCGTCCAAAATCTTGATGACCCCAATCTCTTGTTTTGTACGTTTTTTCCACGTTTCTTGACATCCAATGTATCCCTGCAAAGTTTGGTGAAGATCTGAGTATGTAGTTTTTGACCTTATATGGAACCTCCTTTCTGAAAATTTGAAAATTCTTAAAAAATTCGTCGAAAATCTTGATGTCTCCAATCTCTTGTTTTGTACGTTTTTTCCACGTGTCTTGACATGCAAAGTATCCCTGCAACGTTTGGTGAAGATCTGAGTATGTAGTTTTTGACTTTATCTGGAACCTCCTATCTGAAAATTTGAAAATTCTTCAAAAATTCGTCCAAAATCTTGATGTCTCCAATCTCTTGTTTTGTACGTTTTTTCCACGTGTCTTGACATCCAATGTATCCCTGCAATGTTTGGTGAAGATCTGAGTATGTAGTTTTTGACTTTATCTGGAACATCCTATCTGAAAATTTGAAAATTTTTAAAAAATTTGTCCAAAATCTTGATGTCTCCAATCTCTTGTTTTGTACGTTTTTTCCACGTGTCTTGACATCCAATTTATCCCTGCAATGTTTGGTGAAGATCTGAGTATGTAGTTTTTGACCTTATATGGAACCTCCTATCTGAAAATTTGAAAATTCTTAAAAAATTTGACCAAAATCTTGATGTCTCCAATCTCTTGTTTTGTGTGTTCTTTCCACGTGTCTTGACATCCAATGTATCCCTGCAAAGTTTGGTGAAGATCTGAGTATGTCGTTTTTGACCTTATCTGGAACATCCTTTCTGAAAATTTGAAAATTCTTAAAAAATTCGTCCAAAATCTTGATGTCTCCAATCTCTTGTTTTGTACGTTTTTTCCACGTGTCTTGACATCCAATGTATCCCTGCAAAGTTTGGTGAAGATCTGAGTATGTCGTTTTTGACCTTATCTGGAACCTCCCATCTGAAAATTTGAAAATTCTTAAAAAATCCGTCCAAAATCTTGATGTCTCCAATCTCTTGTTTTGTAAGTTTTTTCCACGTGTGTTGACATCCAATGTATCCCTGCAAAGTTTGGTGAAGATCTGAGTAAGTCGTTTTTGACCTTATCTGGAACCTCCTATCTGAAAATTTGAAAATTCTTAAAAAATCCGTCCAAAATCTTGATGTCTCCAATCTCTTGTTTTGTACGTTTTTTCCACGTGTTTTGACATGCAAAGTATCCACGCAACGTTTGTTGAAGATCTGAGTATGTAGTTTTTGACCTTATATGGAACCTCCTATCTGAAAATTTGAAAATTCTTAAAAAATTTGACCAAAATCTTGATGTCCCCAATCCTATGTTCTGTTCGTTTTTTCCACGTGTCTTGACATCCAATGTATCCCTGCAAAGTTTGGTGAAGATCTGAGTATGTAGTTTTTGACCTTATATGGAACCTCCTATCTGAAAATTTGAAAATTCTTAAAAAATTCGTCCAAAATCTTGATGTCTCCAATCTCTTGTTTTGTACGTTTTTTCCACGTGTTTTGACATGCAAAGTATCCACGCAACGTTTGTTGAAGATCTGAGTATGTAGTTTTTGACCTTATATGGAACCTCCTATCTGAAAATTTGAAAATTCTTAAAAAATTTGACCAAAATCTTGATGTCCCCAATCCTATGTTCTGTTCGTTTTTTCCACGTGTCTTGACAACCAATGTATCCCTGCAAAGTTTGGTGAAGATCTGAGTAGGTAGTTTTTGACCTTATATGGAACCTCCTATCTGAAAATTTGAAAATTCTTAAAAAATTCGTCCAAAATCTTGATGTCTCCAATCTCTTGTTTTGTACGTTAATTCCACGTGTCTTGACATCCATTGTATCCCTGCAATGTTTGGTGAAGATCTAAGTATGTAGTTTTTGACCTTATATGGAACCTCCTATCTGAAAATTTGAAAATTCTTAAAAAATTTGACCAAAATCTTGATATCCCCAATCCTATGTTTTGTATGATTTTTCCACGTGTCTTGACATCCAATGTATCCCTGCAAAGTTTGGTGAAGATCTGAGTATGTAGTTTTTGACCTTATCTGGAACCTCCCATCTGAAAATTTGAAAATTCTTAAAAAATCCGTCCAAAATCTTGATGACCCCAATCCCTTGTTTTGTACGTTTTTTCCACGTGTCTTGACATCCAATGTATCCCTGCAAAGTTTGGTGAAGATCTGAGTATGTAGTTTTTGACCTTATCTGGAACCTCCTATCTGAAAATTTGAAAATTTTTAAAAAATTCGTCCAAAATCTTGATGTCTCCAATCCCTTGTTTTGTACGTTTTTTCCACGTGTCTTGACATCCAATGTATCCCTGCAATGTTTGGTGAAGATCTGAGTATGTAGTTTTTGACCTTATATGGAACCTCCTATATGAAAATTTGAAAATTCTTAAAAAATTTGACCAAAATCTTGATGTCTCCAATCTCTTGTTTTGTACGTTTTTTCCACGTGTCTTGACATCCAATGTATCCCTGCAATGTTTGGTGAAGATCTGAGTATGTAGTTTTTGACCTTATCTGGAACCTCCCATTTGAAAATTTGAAAATTCCTAAAAAATCCGTCCAAAATCTTGATGACCCCAATCCTATGTTTTGTATGTTTTTCCACGTGTCTTGACATCCAATGTATCCCTGAAAAGTTTGGTGAAGATCTGAGTATGTCGTTTTTGACCTTATCTGGAACATCCTTTCTGAAAATTTGAATATTCTTAAAAAATTCGTCCAAAATCTTGATGTCCCTAATCCTATGTTTTGTATGTTTTTTCCACGTGTTTTGACATGCAAAGTATCCACGCAACGTTTGTTGAAGATCTGAGTATGTAGTTTTTGACCTTATATGGAACCTCCTATCTGAAAATTTGAAAATTCTTAAAAAATTCGTCCAAAATCTTGATGTCTCCAATCTCTTGTTTTGTACGTTTTTTCCACGTGTCTTGACATCCAATGTATCCCTGCAAAGTTTGGTGAAGATCTGAGTATGTAGTTTTTGACCTTATCTGGAACCTCCCATTTGAAAATTTGAAAATTCCTAAAAAATCCGTCCAAAATCTTGATGACCCCAATCCTATGTTTTGTATGTTTTTCCACGTGTCTTGACATCCAATGTATCCCTGAAAAGTTTGGTGAAGATCTGAGTATGTCGTTTTTGACCTTATCTGGAACATCCTTTCTGAAAATTTGAATATTCTTAAAAAATTCGTCCAAAATCTTGATGTCCCTAATCCTATGTTTTGTATGTTTTTTCCACGTGTTTTGACATGCAAAGTATCCACGCAACGTTTGTTGAAGATCTGAGTATGTAGTTTTTGACCTTATATGGAACCTCCTATCTGAAAATTTGAAAATTCTTAAAAAATTCGTCCAAAATCTTGATGTCTCCAATCTCTTGTTTTGTACGTTTTTTCCACGTGTCTTGACATCCAATGTATCCCTGCAAAGTTTGGTGAAGATCTGAGTATGTAGTTTTTGACCTTATCTGGAACCTCCCATCTGAAAATTTGAAAATTCCTAAAAAATCCGTCCAAAATCTTGATGACCCCAATCTCTTGTTTTGTACGTTTTTTCCACGTGTCTTGACATCCAATGTATCCCTGCAAAGTTTGGTGAAGATCTGAGTATGTAGTTTTTGACCTTATATGGAACCTCCTTTGTGAAAATTTGAAAATTCTTAAAAAATTCGTCCAAAATCTTGATGTTTCCAATATCTTGTTTTGTACGTTTTTTCCACGTGTCTTGACATCCAATGTATCCCTGCAAAGTTTGGTGAAGATCTGAGTATGTAGTTTTTGACCTTACAAGAACCTCCTTTCTGAAAATTTGAAAATTCTTAAAAAATTCGTCCAAAATCTTGATGTCCCCAATCCTATGTTTTGTATGTTTTTTCCACGTGTCTTGACATCCAATGTATCCATGCAAAGTTTGGTGAATATCTGAGTATGTCGTTTTTGACCTTATCTGGAACCTCCCATCTGAAAATTTGAAAATTCTTAAAAAGTTCGTCGAAAATCTTGATGTCTCCAATCTCTTGTTTTGTACGTTTTTTCCACGTGTCTTGACATGCAGAGTATCCCTGCAACGTTTGGTGAAGATCTGAGTATGTAGTTTTTGACCTTATCTGGAACCTCCTATCTGAAAATTTGAAAATTCTCCAAAAATTCGTCCAAAATCTTGATGTCTCCAATCTCTTGTTTTGTACGTTTTTTCCACGTGTCTTGACATCCAATGTATCCCTGCAATGTTTGGTGAAGATCTGAGTATGTAGTTTTTGACCTTATATGGAACCTCCTATCTGAAAATTTGAAAATTCTTAAAAAATTTGACCAAAATCTTGTTATCCCCAATCTCTTGTTTTGTACGTTTTTTCCACGTGTCTTGACATCCAATGTATCCCTGCAAAGTTTGGTGAAGATCTGAGTATGTAGTTTTTGACCTTATCTGGAACCTCCCATCTGAAAATTTGAAAATTCCTAAAAAATCCGTCCAAAATCTTGATGACCCCAATCTCTTGTTTTGTACGTTTTTTCCACGTTTCTTGACATCCAATGTATCCCTGCAAAGCTTGGTGAAGATCTGAGTATGTAGTTTTTGACCTTATATGGAACATCCTTTCTGAAAATTTGAAAATTCTTAAAAAATTTGTCCAAAATCTTGATGTCTCCAATCTCTTGTTTTGTACGTTTTTTCCACGTGTTTTGACATCCAATGTATCCCTGCAAAGTTTGGTGAAGATCTGAGTATGTAGTTTTTGACCTTATATGGAACCTCCTTTCTGAAAATTTGAAAATTCTTAAAAAATCCGTTCAAAATCTTGATGTCTCCAATCTCTTGTTTTGTACGTTTTTTCCACGTGTCTTGACATCCAATGTATCCCTGCAAAGTTTGGTGAAGATCTGAGTATGTAGTTTTTGACCTTATCTGGAACCTCCCATATGAAAATTTGAAAATTCCTAAAAAATCCGTCCAAAATCTTGATGACCCCAATCTCTTGTTTTGTACGTTTTTTCCACGTTTCTTGACATCCAATGTATCCCTGCAAAGTTTGGTGAAGATCTGAGTATGTAGTTTTTGACCTTATATGGAACCTCCTTTCTGAAAATTTGAAAATTCTTAAAAAATTCGTCGAAAATCTTGATGTCTCCAATCTCTTGTTTTGTACGTTTTTTCCACGTGTCTTGACATGCAAAGTATCCCTGCAACGTTTGGTGAAGATCTGAGTATGTAGTTTTTGACTTTATCTGGAACCTCCTATCTGAAAATTTGAAAATTCTTCAAAAATTCGTCCAAAATCTTGATGTCTCCAATCTCTTGTTTTGTACGTTTTTTCCACGTGTCTTGACATCCAATGTATCCCTGCAATGTTTGGTGAAGATCTGAGTATGTAGTTTTTGACTTTATCTGGAACATCCTATCTGAAAATTTGAAAATTTTTAAAAAATTTGTCCAAAATCTTGATGTCTCCAATCTCTTGTTTTGTACGTTTTTTCCACGTGTCTTGACATCCAATTTATCCCTGCAATGTTTGGTGAAGATCTGAGTATGTAGTTTTTGACCTTATATGGAACCTCCTATCTGAAAATTTGAAAATTCTTAAAAAATTTGACCAAAATCTTGATGTCTCCAATCTCTTGTTTTGTGTGTTCTTTCCACGTGTCTTGACATCCAATGTATCCCTGCAAAGTTTGGTGAAGATCTGAGTATGTCGTTTTTGACCTTATCTGGAACATCCTTTCTGAAAATTTGAAAATTCTTAAAAAATTCGTCCAAAATCTTGATGTCTCCAATCTCTTGTTTTGTACGTTTTTTCCACGTGTCTTGACATCCAATGTATCCCTGCAAAGTTTGGTGAAGATCTGAGTATGTCGTTTTTGACCTTATCTGGAACCTCCCATCTGAAAATTTGAAAATTCTTAAAAAATCCGTCCAAAATCTTGATGTCTCCAATCTCTTGTTTTGTAAGTTTTTTCCACGTGTGTTGACATCCAATGTATCCCTGCAAAGTTTGGTGAAGATCTGAGTAAGTCGTTTTTGACCTTATCTGGAACCTCCTATCTGAAAATTTGAAAATTCTTAAAAAATCCGTCCAAAATCTTGATGTCTCCAATCTCTTGTTTTGTACGTTTTTTCCACGTGTTTTGACATGCAAAGTATCCACGCAACGTTTGTTGAAGATCTGAGTATGTAGTTTTTGACCTTATATGGAACCTCCTATCTGAAAATTTGAAAATTCTTAAAAAATTTGACCAAAATCTTGATGTCCCCAATCCTATGTTCTGTTCGTTTTTTCCACGTGTCTTGACATCCAATGTATCCCTGCAAAGTTTGGTGAAGATCTGAGTATGTAGTTTTTGACCTTATATGGAACCTCCTATCTGAAAATTTGAAAATTCTTAAAAAATTCGTCCAAAATCTTGATGTCTCCAATCTCTTGTTTTGTACGTTTTTTCCACGTGTTTTGACATGCAAAGTATCCACGCAACGTTTGTTGAAGATCTGAGTATGTAGTTTTTGACCTTATATGGAACCTCCTATCTGAAAATTTGAAAATTCTTAAAAAATTTGACCAAAATCTTGATGTCCCCAATCCTATGTTCTGTTCGTTTTTTCCACGTGTCTTGACAACCAATGTATCCCTGCAAAGTTTGGTGAAGATCTGAGTAGGTAGTTTTTGACCTTATATGGAACCTCCTATCTGAAAATTTGAAAATTCTTAAAAAATTCGTCCAAAATCTTGATGTCTCCAATCTCTTGTTTTGTACGTTAATTCCACGTGTCTTGACATCCATTGTATCCCTGCAATGTTTGGTGAAGATCTAAGTATGTAGTTTTTGACCTTATATGGAACCTCCTATCTGAAAATTTGAAAATTCTTAAAAAATTTGACCAAAATCTTGATATCCCCAATCCTATGTTTTGTATGATTTTTCCACGTGTCTTGACATCCAATGTATCCCTGCAAAGTTTGGTGAAGATCTGAGTATGTAGTTTTTGACCTTATCTGGAACCTCCCATCTGAAAATTTGAAAATTCTTAAAAAATCCGTCCAAAATCTTGATGACCCCAATCCCTTGTTTTGTACGTTTTTTCCACGTGTCTTGACATCCAATGTATCCCTGCAAAGTTTGGTGAAGATCTGAGTATGTAGTTTTTGACCTTATCTGGAACCTCCTATCTGAAAATTTGAAAATTTTTAAAAAATTCGTCCAAAATCTTGATGTCTCCAATCCCTTGTTTTGTACGTTTTTTCCACGTGTCTTGACATCCAATGTATCCCTGCAATGTTTGGTGAAGATCTGAGTATGTAGTTTTTGACCTTATATGGAACCTCCTATATGAAAATTTGAAAATTCTTAAAAAATTTGACCAAAATCTTGATGTCTCCAATCTCTTGTTTTGTACGTTTT
Organism: Lepisma saccharinum; assembly: GCF_977018435.1. Taxonomy (NCBI): domain Eukaryota; kingdom Metazoa; phylum Arthropoda; class Insecta; order Zygentoma; family Lepismatidae; genus Lepisma; species Lepisma saccharinum. The sequence continues at coordinate 498,414 of NW_028142966.1, read as the reverse complement.
TTCCACGTGTCTTGACATCCAATGTATCCCTGCAATGTTTGGTGAAGATCTGAGTATGTAGTTTTTGACCTTATCTGGAACCTCCCATTTGAAAATTTGAAAATTCCTAAAAAATCCGTCCAAAATCTTGATGACCCCAATCCTATGTTTTGTATGTTTTTCCACGTGTCTTGACATCCAATGTATCCCTGAAAAGTTTGGTGAAGATCTGAGTATGTCGTTTTTGACCTTATCTGGAACATCCTTTCTGAAAATTTGAATATTCTTAAAAAATTCGTCCAAAATCTTGATGTCCCTAATCCTATGTTTTGTATGTTTTTTCCACGTGTTTTGACATGCAAAGTATCCACGCAACGTTTGTTGAAGATCTGAGTATGTAGTTTTTGACCTTATATGGAACCTCCTATCTGAAAATTTGAAAATTCTTAAAAAATTCGTCCAAAATCTTGATGTCTCCAATCTCTTGTTTTGTAGGTTTTTTCCACGTGTCTTGACATCCAATGTATCCCTGCAAAGTTTGGTGAAGATCTGAGTATGTAGTTTTTGACCTTATCTGGAACCTCCCATTTGAAAATTTGAAAATTCCTAAAAAATCCGTCCAAAATCTTGATGACCCCAATCCTATGTTTTGTATGTTTTTCCACGTGTCTTGACATCCAATGTATCCCTGAAAAGTTTGGTGAAGATCTGAGTATGTCGTTTTTGACCTTATCTGGAACATCCTTTCTGAAAATTTGAATATTCTTAAAAAATTCGTCCAAAATCTTGATGTCCCTAATCCTATGTTTTGTATGTTTTTTCCACGTGTTTTGACATGCAAAGTATCCACGCAACGTTTGTTGAAGATCTGAGTATGTAGTTTTTGACCTTATATGGAACCTCCTATCTGAAAATTTGAAAATTCTTAAAAAATTCGTCCAAAATCTTGATGTCTCCAATCTCTTGTTTTGTACGTTTTTTCCACGTGTCTTGACATCCAATGTATCCCTGCAAAGTTTGGTGAAGATCTGAGTATGTAGTTTTTGACCTTATCTGGAACCTCCTATCTGAAAATTTGAAAATTCCTAAAAAATCCGTCCAAAATCTTGATGACCCCAATCTCTTGTTTTGTACGTTTTTTCCACGTGTCTTGACATCCAATGTATCCCTGCAAAGTTTGGTGAAGATCTGAGTATGTAGTTTTTGACCTTATATGGAACCTCCTTTGTGAAAATTTGAAAATTCTTAAAAAATTCGTCCAAAATCTTGATGTTTCCAATATCTTGTTTTGTACGTTTTTTCCACGTGTCTTGACATCCAATGTATCCCTGCAAAGTTTGGTGAAGATCTGAGTATGTAGTTTTTGACCTTACAAGAACCTCCTTTCTGAAAATTTGAAAATTCTTAAAAAATTCGTCCAAAATCTTGATGTCCCCAATCCTATGTTTTGTATGTTTTTTCCACGTGTCTTGACATCCAATGTATCCATGCAAAGTTTGGTGAATATCTGAGTATGTCGTTTTTGACCTTATCTGGAACCTCCCATCTGAAAATTTGAAAATTCTTAAAAAGTTCGTCGAAAATCTTGATGTCTCCAATCTCTTGTTTTGTACGTTTTTTCCACGTGTCTTGACATGCAGAGTATCCCTGCAACGTTTGGTGAAGATCTGAGTATGTAGTTTTTGACCTTATCTGGAACCTCCTATCTGAAAATTTGAAAATTCTCCAAAAATTCGTCCAAAATCTTGATGTCTCCAATCTCTTGTTTTGTACGTTTTTTCCACGTGTCTTGACATCCAATGTATCCCTGCAATGTTTGGTGAAGATCTGAGTATGTAGTTTTTGACCTTATATGGAACCTCCTATCTGAAAATTTGAAAATTCTTAAAAAATTTGACCAAAATCTTGTTATCCCCAATCTCTTGTTTTGTACGTTTTTTCCACGTGTCTTGACATCCAATGTATCCCTGCAAAGTTTGGTGAAGATCTGAGTATGTAGTTTTTGACCTTATCTGGAACCTCCCATCTGAAAATTTGAAAATTCCTAAAAAATCCGTCCAAAATCTTGATGACCCCAATCTCTTGTTTTGTACGTTTTTTCCACGTTTCTTGACATCCAATGTATCCCTGCAAAGTTTGGTGAAGATCTGAGTATGTAGTTTTTGACCTTATATGGAACATCCTTTCTGAAAATTTGAAAATTCTTAAAAAATTTGTCCAAAATCTTGATGTCTCCAATCTCTTGTTTTGTACGTTTTTTCCACGTGTTTTGACATCCAATGTATCCCTGCAAAGTTTGGTGAAGATCTGAGTATGTAGTTTTTGACCTTATATGGAACCTCCTTTCTGAAAATTTGAAAATTCTTAAAAAATTCGTCGAAAATCTTGATGTCTCCAATCTCTTGTTTTGTACGTTTTTTCCACGTGTCTTGACATGCAAAGTATCCCTGCAACGTTTGGTGAAGATCTGAGTATGTAGTTTTTGACTTTATCTGGAACCTCCTATCTGAAAATTTGAAAATTCTTCAAAAATTCGTCCAAAATCTTGATGTCTCCAATCTCTTGTTTTGTACGTTTTTTCCACGTGTCTTGACATCCAATGTATCCCTGCAATGTTTGGTGAAGATCTGAGTATGTAGTTTTTGACTTTATCTGGAACATCCTATCTGAAAATTTGAAAATTTTTAAAAAATTTGTCCAAAATCTTGATGTCTCCAATCTCTTGTTTTGTACGTTTTTTCCACGTGTCTTGACATCCAATTTATCCCTGCAATGTTTGGTGAAGATCTGAGTATGTAGTTTTTGACCTTATATGGAACCTCCTATCTGAAAATTTGAAAATTCTTAAAAAATTTGACCAAAATCTTGATGTCTCCAATCTCTTGTTTTGTGTGTTCTTTCCACGTGTCTTGACATCCAATGTATCCCTGCAAAGTTTGGTGAAGATCTGAGTATGTCGTTTTTGACCTTATCTGGAACATCCTTTCTGAAAATTTGAAAATTCTTAAAAAATTCGTCCAAAATCTTGATGTCTCCAATCTCTTGTTTTGTACGTTTTTTCCACGTGTCTTGACATCCAATGTATCCCTGCAAAGTTTGGTGAAGATCTGAGTATGTCGTTTTTGACCTTATCTGGAACCTCCCATCTGAAAATTTGAAAATTCTTAAAAAATCCGTCCAAAATCTTGATGTCTCCAATCTCTTGTTTTGTAAGTTTTTTCCACGTGTCTTGACATCCAATGTATCCCTGCAAAGTTTGGTGAAGATCTGAGTAAGTCGTTTTTGACCTTATCTGGAACCTCCTATCTGAAAATTTGAAAATTCTTAAAAAATCCGTCCAAAATCTTGATGTCTCCAATCTCTTGTTTTGTACGTTTTTTCCACGTGTTTTGACATGCAAAGTATCCACGCAACGTTTGTTGAAGATCTGAGTATGTAGTTTTTGACCTTATATGGAACCTCCTATCTGAAAATTTGAAAATTCTTAAAAAATTTGACCAAAATCTTGATGTCCCCAATCCTATGTTCTGTTCGTTTTTTCCACGTGTCTTGACATCCAATGTATCCCTGCAAAGTTTGGTGAAGATCTGAGTATGTAGTTTTTGACCTTATATGGAACCTCCTATCTGAAAATTTGAAAATTCTTAAAAAATTCGTCCAAAATCTTGATGTCTCCAATCTCTTGTTTTGTACGTTTTTTCCACGTGTCTTGGCATACAAAGTATCCCTGCAACGTTTGGTGAAGATCTGAGTATGTAGTTTTTGACTTTATCTGGAACCTCCTATCTGAAAATTTGAAAATTCTTCAAAAATTCGTCCAAAATCTTGATGTCTCCAATCTCTTGTTTTGTACGTTTTTTCCACGTGTCTTGACATCCAATGTATCCCTGCAATGTTTGGTGAAGATCTGAGTATGTAGTTTTTGACCTTATATGGAACCTCCTATCTGAAAATTTGAAAATTCTTAAAAAATTTGACCAAAATCTTGATATCCCCAATCCTATGTTTTGTATGTTTTTTCCACGTGTCTTGACATCCAATGTATCCCTGCAAAGTTTGGTGAAGATCTGAGTATGTAGTTTTTGACATTATCTGGAACATCCTATCTGAAAATTTGAAAATTTTTAAAAAATTTGTCCAAAATCTTGATGTCTCCAATCTCTTGTTTTGTACGTTTTTTCCACGTGTCTTGACATCCAATTTATCCCTGCAATGTTTGGTGAAGATCTGAGTATGTAGTTTTTGACCTTATATGGAACCTCAGTAGTGGGGTTTACGGGGGGGACAGCGCCGGAAAGTATGAACCCCCTCTCAAGCAGATTTGCTATACTTAAAACTAGGTTAACATGAGCATATGAGCTTTTTGCTCAAGTGTGAAACCCCCGTATAATCCAAGATTTTTGTGAAAAAGCCCTCATGGATTCCATGAGAAAGTATGACCCCCTCAGATTGATGAGGCTACGCTTATAAAAGGCATTTTTGTGAGATTGTTGTCCATAAATTGCTCAATATGCCCCCCTCTTTTGGCCACACTTAAAACTAGGCCAAGACACACACACATACACACATATTTACTTCTGGTTTAAGTTCAATTGGATACCAGCTTCAATTTGTTTATCTAATATTAAAACAATGTAATTCTTATAACAATGTAATATATATTTGATAAGCAACAACAACAGAGTCATCTATGTGCAAATGTCTGAACTCGGTGAATACTTGAGAACAAGTCAATTTTTTTCCAACAACAACAGAGTCATCTATGTGCAAATGCCTGAACTCAGTGAATACTTGGGAACAAGTCCATTTTTTTTCATTATGTCAACATTTTTAACTTCTTTTGCCAGTAATAGGGAAATGGTAGCAAGCAATAAACAAAGTACTTTGGAGCTGAATATTCCTTTCTTAAGACGTCGTATATTACTAAAATATTTTCAATTCACATATTTCTCATACCAATGTATCTTGTTCTATTAGGCCTCTTCGAGAACATTGCCTATTAGGACTCTTCGAGAACATTGCCTATTAGTGAAATAATAGGGCAAGCATATGGCGGTATGGGGATATGTGAATTGTTGGTTTCTTCGATTCAGATAAATGGATTGAATAGAAACTGGGATATTTTGCATTTGTTATATTCAGTTTCTTTGTTGTAATCTGTTCATATATAAAATCAAGCCCCGAGAAAGTATAAGATCAATACTTGAACAATATGTGCGCATGACGGCCCCAAAGCGGTGGGATCGATACTTTCTGCACAGCGATCAGTTCATTTCGAGCCCAGCACCGGCGTGTCGATCAATATTTGGAGCAGCGATCCTTTACAAATTAGTTCCAGACAATTCCGCTCCCCTAAGCATGGAGGCGCTGCGGTCTCGATTGCATGTACGCTCAGCAGAAAAACGGGATGTGCGCTCAGAAGAAAGTACTTCGGCAAAAATGTTAGAGAATAGCTCATGTTTCTGAATGCACTCCCACAGTGTTTCTATTGGCTCTGTAAATTTATATAAGCCAGGGCACAGTGCAGATTCTTCACCATTGCTGGATTGAAGACTTGAAGCATATAATTTGGCGGAATAGCCCAAGTAAGGTTATATATACATACACATACAAAGCACAGTGCTGAACCCAACTGATCCAGTATAGAATTTTGAATTGAATCCCAAGAAATTGTATATAAATACCAAAAGCCAAAAATATTAAGTGTATATATACATACACACACACTCACACACAAAGGACAGTGTTGAACCCAACTGATATTTTTATCCAGTATAGAATTTTGAATTGAATCCCAAGAAATTGTATATAAATACCAAAAGCCAAAAATATTAAGTGTATATATACATACACACACACTCACACACAAAGGACAGTGTTGAACCCAACTGATATTTTTATCCAGTATAGAATTTTGAATTGAATCCCAAGAAATTGTATATAATAAACAACAACAAAAATGCCGAATCAAAAACATTGTAATCAATGCAATAAAAATATATCCAGCCCCAATTGGGCCAAGCACCAAAAGATTTGTAACCCGGACAAATACAGAACTCCCACAATAATTTGCCCCAATTGCAATAGAAAATACAGCATGCAATACTTCACATATACACATAAAGATACTTGCTCTGTACAGTCATCAACATTGCCCCCTCAACCATCCACATCTGGTCTGAAAAGAAAGCATGAAGCACCTCTTAATGCCAGAGCAGCAAAACAGCCACGCTATGAACCTATCCGTAGCAGTTTTAACGGCCAACTTAGGGATTATCGGTTTGTATCAGAGCCAAGATGTGGCATTGAGAATTTCTTGAACAGTAAAAAACCTGATGTACAGGCAATTCTAAATGCACAAAATGGCTCTTATAAACTGTCCCTCAAATTGTTTGTACAATATAAGAAGCCAAACGGCACAAAATTTACACAGCCCCACATAACAGAAACTGTACCTGTATATTCAAATGCAAATTCAGACACAATAATAAGCAGCTTGATAAATCAACTGAACATCAAACACTCTGAATTTGCGGCAAAAGAGTCAGGATGGAGCCTATGCGGTTCATCACACAAGTTATATGTTAATATTTCTGAATTCAGCCCATTACAAGGATCTACTTATGTGCCATTGCCTGCCAATATCAAAAACAAAAGAGCCGTGGTTAATATAAAAAATGCCGACCAGAAATGCTTTTTGTGGTGTATATTAGCTGCTTTGTATCCAGTTTCAAGGGATCCTCAAAGAATAACTTATTACAAACAACATGAGCACGATTTTGATGATGTAATGGAGGGTTTGGAATATCCAATGTCTGTTCAGAATATTGATAAATTTGAAAAAAAGGCCAGGCACATCAATGGCAAACAATTATCTATTAATGTATTTATTTGTTCCACTGGCAATTGCCCGATAGCACCTCTCAGAATCAGTACAATTGATGATGAATCTGCAATTCCGATTGATCTGCTCTTAATTGAAGGAGATGATACATACCATTACACTCTAATACATAATCTTCAAGCTTTAGTGAGAACGCAACTAGATAAATATAAAAACATATTCAAGTTGTGCAGAAGATGTTTAACTGTATTTGATGGTCAAAAAATGGTGAAGGGGGTTCGGGAAGAGAGTGCAGAAATTGCTAAAAACAAGTTAATTGAGCATCTGAAATACTGTGGCAATCATAAACCTGTTCATATGGTGATGCCCAATCCAAGTGAAAATTGCAAATTCAAAAAGTTTGAAGCCTTGTTGGAACACCCAGCATATATTGTCTGTGATTTCGAATCGAACCTCAAACCTATTGCATTCTGTAGCCCAGATCCCGAAGAATCCTCAAGTACATCATACCAGTTACATGAACCTTCCAGCTTTTGTTATGTGGTTGTACAGGATGGTGTTGTTACTAAAAAAGATTCATACATGGGACCAGATGCCATCAAAATATTTGCACATAGAATAGAAAATGAGTGCCGTGACATAGCATCTAACATCTTATTAAAATCAAAGCCTATGTTGCCTTTAACAGAGGAACAGATTGAAGATTTCAACAATGCAGAAAAATGCCCGGTATGTGATTCTGAATTTTCAGATATAAATATCAAGGTTCATCACCATTCTCATACAGATGGTCGATATAAACAGGCCCTGTGTAATAGCTGTAATATTAAGATCAAGAGACCAAGATTTATCCCCATATTTTGCCATGGAGCATCCAATTATGATTTCCATCATCTGATCAGGTACGAGGGGTTTGACAAACAGAATTTAAACATTTTAGCTGAAAATGATGAAAAATATATATCTATTAGCAAGATAATTAAAGTTGATGGTGTTTCTATTCAATTAAGATTTCTTGATTCTTACAGATTTTTACCTGCTAGCCTGGCTACACTGGCCTCTCAATTATCCGATGATGACTTGAAAATCACACGTGCTATGTTTCCAAATCAGGACCTGAAATTAATTAAGCGGAAGGGTGTATATCCATATGACTATGTCACAGATTTTTCTAAATTTGATGAGTGTTCCCTGCCACCACAAGAAGCATTTTACAGCAAAATCAGAGGATCTGGAATCACTGATGAAGATTATCACCATGCTCAGTTGATGTGGAACAATTTAAATTGCCAGACATTTGGTGATTATCACATGGCATATTTAAAACTTGATGTAACCCTCTTAGCTGATATATTGCAGGCATTCAGAAAATCTTCAATGCAAAATTATGGACTGGACCCAGTGTATTTTTACAGTGCTCCGGGCTTAGCATGGTCTGCAATGTTTTTGAACACCAAAAAGCCATTGGATCTGATCCAAGATCAAGATATGTACTTGTTTATGGAGAAGGGTATAAGAGGAGGGATGGTGCAATGTTCCCAGAGATATGCCAGAGCAAATAACAAGCATATTATGCTGCCTGATTATGATCCAGCACGGCCATCAAATTTTATACTGTATGTAGATGCAAACAGCCTCTATGGTCATGCCATGATGCAAAAACTGCCATATGCAGGGCTTGAATGGGTTGAAGATTTCAATATTGAAGATCTTAAGGATTTTGATGACAGTGAATATGGTCTCATCTTAGAGGTTGATCTGACAATTCCAGATCATTTGCACAATAAATTTTCTGATCTGTCCCCAATTCCCGAGGTTCAGTGTTCACCTGGTTCTAAACAGAAGAAGCTCATGATGACCCTGGAGCCAAAACAAGGATATGTCATATATTACAAAAACCTCCAGTTCCTGATAAAACATGGTGTCCAAGTGACCAAAGTTAGAAAAGTTTTGAGGTTCAGGCACTCAAGATGGTTGAAACCATACATTGATACAAATACAGAGCTTCGAACATCTGCAAAGAGCCAATTTGATAAGGCCTTGTTTAAATTGATAATCAATTCAGTGTTTGGCAAAACTATAGAAAATGTTAGAAAGCATAGTGATGTTAAAATAAATACTGACCCCAGCCTGAGCAAAAAATTAGTGGCAAAGCCGAATTTTAATTATAGAAGAATTTATGATGAGCACATGGCACTTTTCAACATGAAGAAAACAAAGATCAAGTTTGATAAACCTATTTATGTAGGGGCTGTGATATTGGAATTGTCCAAATTACATATGTTAACATTGTATTATGAGGTGCTGAAACCTTTTTATGGTGATCGTGTAAAATTATTGTACATGGACACGGATAGTTTTATTCTTGATATTCAAACAGAAGATGTTTATCAAGATATGTCACAGCCTGAATTGTTTCAATACTTTGATACCAGTGAACATACAATAGTTCAACCCCACAACAAAAAGGTGCCTGGCAAGTTAAAAGATGAGACACTTGGTGATGTTATTGTGGAATTTGCTGGGTTAAGTGCCAAGATGTACAGTTTTAAAACATGTAGTGCTGTTGTCAAAAAGGCCAAGGGCATTGGCAGAGTAACTGTTGAAAAAGAGCTTGTATTTGAAGATTATAAAAATTGCATCAAATCACAGAATTCAATCAGAACATCAGAAAATAGAATTCAGAGTGAGAATCACTTGCTGACTAGCAATATTGTAACAAAAGTGGCCCTGGACCCACATGATGACAAGAGATGCATTTTATCATGTGGCATACATACTTTACCTTGGGGGCATTGTGATTTGAAAAATGGGATTCAATGCCCAATTACAGAGCATGATTTGAAATAAATAAACATGCCTATGAACTTATTTGGGTTCAAAAAACAAGCTATTATGGACCTGCCTACACCACAACCCTCTCCTGATTTACAATCTGTAATGTCTAAACTGAGTGGCTTGTTAATTATTCATCTGAACAGCATACTTACAGATAATGATGATGAAACAGGGAAAACATTGTACATATTTAACAATAATTTAAATCATTACCAATTACCTGTGGGTGGGCAATTGCAATTTATTACAACCCCTGAGGGTGATGTCAAGATTTCAGTAGGGAGAAATATTTATAGAATTAAGCACTCAAACATGGTTTCTGGCACTGTTTATACTGTTTCTGCTGGTGACTGCTTATATATTGAGGTCCCTGGATCTTATGACAAGCTTATACCCTTTTTTATAGAATTAAGAATCAGATACTCTATAATAAATAACCACTAAAACAAAATGCCTAATGATATATTTGGCCATACAAGGCATGAAGATCACAGTGATGAGATTCTTATGCTTGATGTCAGAGTCAAGAAATTAAGAAGTGATTTACAAGCTTTACAAACCACACTCAATGCCAGTCTTCAATTAGAAATTACAAATCTGCAATCACAATGCATGGACCCTCTTCTTAAAATTGATTCTGAACTCAAAGTGCTGCTTCAGAAATATACTGATCTGGCAACATTAGATAATTTTCAAAGTTTGGAAGAGGCTGTAGCAGCTCTTCAAGCCAAATTTAAGACCCAGGCTAACAACTCCGAGCAATTGAAACAGCAATTGGAAGAGCAGATAAATAATGTCCACACACAGCTCCAAACAATTGTCAAAAGCATAAAATCACAGGAAGATTTTGATCTAGTCATTTCCACTCTGAAAGAACAGATTCAATCACTCCAGATACCTAATCTGGACCCTCTGCACAATGCCATAGCCGAGGTTAAAGAAAAAATTGAGACACTTGAAAATTTTATGAACAATTTGCCATCTTCTGATGCTTTGAATGCAATAACTCGGAGTGTAGCAAACATCAAGCTGCAACTTGAAACATATGAAGATTTTGGAAAAATTCAAAGTACCATAACCCATCTTGAAGGTACAATAGCAGCAGTGCAAAGTGATTTGGCAAATGTACAAGAAACTCGCCTGCCTGGGATTGTAGATACTCTTCACAGTGTCCAGCAACAGATTACAAAGCTTGAAAACCTCAACACTGAATCTGAGCTATCTCATTTTCATCACTTGATAGATGATATCCAAACAAAACTTGAAATTTTACAACAATCCACACCCTCTCAGGCAGATATAGCCCTGCTCCAAAATGCTATGCAAAATGTGGCTGATGCATCTGAATTAAATAATGTGAAATTGGCACTTGAATCTTTGCAAAATACTGTATCAAATCTTCCCACATCACAGGAACTTAAAAATATTAAGAGGGCAGTGAATAGGATATTGAAATCAGAAGATATCAAGAATATCCAGGCAGAGATCAAACAACTCACTCAGACAGTGGCCACTCTACCAACCAATCAACATATTAATGAACTGCATGCCCTGTTTGAGGATATCAGAAGACAGGTCCATGATCTTACTGCTCAAAATTCAAAATTGGCAGTTGTTGAAAATTTGCAACAAATTGTAGCTAATATCAAGCAACAGCTAGGGACCATGGAATCCAATCAAGCAAATGCTCTGTCTGTTTTTGCCACCCAGCTTCAAGAAATTGTGCAACAATACAAAAAACTTATTGTGGACATAAAAATCAAGCCAGGCCACGATGATGTTGTTAGGACCATCAACGAGCACCTTGAATCTGTAACAAGCAGATTGCTTACAGCAGAAAAAGAAATAACAGGCATAATCGAGAATCCAAAACATACAGTAATTCTTGAATTGTACAGCATCCCCAACAAAGAATATAATTCACCATTTACACCAGGTGGCAAAATATATATGCTGTCCCCTGCACAATTTTATTACCAGTTTTTTGTTGGGGGCACATTGAGACCAATCAAGATCAAATATTGGCTACAACCACAGGCACACCACTACCCTACCTTATCAATAACAAATGCTGAGAACAAAGTGAAAATCAACAGTGTAGAGTTAGAGGATTTTACAGACCCCAATACATTAGAAACAGCCTATACTGAAGATGATGGCACTCTGGAATTTAAAATACAAATAGGGGACAAATTATATTTAGAAAATCCTGCAGTCTCAGCTGCTGAACACCCTATAGTTGCAATATTCTTGTTTTCATATTATGTCTAGACAAATTATTGTTGATGAATTACACAGACAGGCCCGACATAATTTTAAGAGACTCCCAGTAGTCACAAAAGGCATAGATGATTTATGGCAGAGCGACTTGATTGAGTTGTCAAGTGGACAGTTGAAAAACTTAGACAAAATCAACAAGGGCTACAAATATCTACTCACTGTCATAGATACATTTTCAAAATTTGCCTGGGCTGTGCCACTCAAATCCAAGACTGGAACATGTGTTACAGAAGCCTTCAGGACAATCATCAATCATTCAGGAAGATCACCGCGCTATTTGCAAACAGATAATGGCAAAGAATTTTATAATTCAGTGTTTCAACAATTTATTAAAAGCCAGGCAATAAAACATTACTCGAGTTACAGTGATCTCAAAGCCTCAATTGTAGAGAGATTCAACAAAACTCTAAAAAATCTTATGTATAAACAATTTACACTTCAAGGTAATTACAAATGGATTAATATTCTTCCAGAACTTCTACATAAATATAACAACTCGGTCCATTCCACAATCAACATGAAACCCTCCGAAGTAACTTCATCTGATGAGCAAAAATTGATCAGGACTGTTTATTATCCTAGATACCAGCCAACAACAAGAAGGGCCAAATATAAGGTGGGTGATCAAGTAAGAATCAGTAAATATAAGCACTTATTCAAAAGAGGCTTTACAAGAAACTGGAGTACTGAATTATTTACAGTGGTTCAAGTTAAACCCGGGACCCTTAACACATATATAATAAAGGATCACCGAGGAGAAATTCTCAAAGGCAGGTTCTATGAACAAGAACTCAGCAAAACTAAACAGCCTGACACATATCTCATAGAAAAAATCATCCGCAGAAAAGGCAACAAGTTACTTGTCAAATGGCTGGGTCATCCGGAAAACAGCTGGATCGATGCAAACAAAATAATAATATGAGCACCTGGGATGTTATAAAAAGGCTGCCAGAACCTGAACAACAAAATAAGAGAAATGGCAACTTGCTGCCTAATAATATTAGGTGTCTTATTGTTGGGCCATCTGCTTGTGGTAAAACTACACTAATGGTTGATAATTTTTTATTAGCACCCAACTGGTTAGACTGGAAAAACAGGTACTTGTATGTCTTCTCTAAGAGCTTGGAACAATTAAAATATCAGCAGCTGATGAAGCTATATGATGGATTGGATATTGCCACTTTTGAACCAGATGTTAAGCCACTTGATGAATGTCTCGATAATTCTGTTGTTGTGTTTGATGACATTATACTGGATAATCAAAACAAGGTTAGAAATTTCTTTACACAGGGCCGGCACAAAAACATTGATTGCTTCTACCTGGCACAGACTTTTTCTAAAATACCGAAGCAGCTGATCCGAGACAACAGCAATTTTATATGTGTGTTTCATCAAGATCATACCAACCTCAAACACATACATGATGAATATGTAGGTGGGGACTTGAGCTACAATGATTTTTCCAAGTTTTGCAGTAGGTGCTGGAACCAGGACAGTTATGGGTTTGTCACTATTGATATGACAAGAACACCCCATAGTGGCAAATACAGAAATAAAATCAACAATTTTCTAGACGTTGAGACGTATATAAATAACCATGAAACGACCAGTCATTGATGATCTTAAGTTAAGAGATTATCTTGTAAAAAGATTTAAGGGATGGAAATCAGAGAACCGGGGAATCTATGAAAAACACAAACAAACAGAACAGCCCGTAATTGATGCTATTAATAATTTAGGTAAAAATATCAAAACTGTTACAGAGCAAAATCAAGATTTGATCACCGAGCTTGTACCTGTTGCTGCTAGGAACATATTAGATTATCCATTCACCCCACTTTCCAGTATTCATACACCTAGTCCTGTTGCTCCTCGAAGAATTGAAGCTAGTCAGGATCCTATTGAATTGGGTCTTCTTGCTCAAAAATATTTAACCACACCTAAAGACAACAAAGATGAGGTGTTTGGCTTATATGCTGACACAGAGCTTGATGGGAGCATCATACATAGAATCGGCAATTTCAGGGTAACATTTATGGGAGATGATATAATTGTATATTCAGAATCTCGTCTCGGAGAAAAAGGTGGTTTTGTTAAGTACCCCGGCACACCTGGATTGTGGGAACTGATAACTAGGAAAAGGCCTGGCAGCTATACAGATCAAGATTATGAACATTACAAAGAAATATTAATAAAATCAGATGCTCTATACCAGAACAATGATCCCACACAAAAAAGAGTCAAGTCTAGCAGTGGAGCAAAATACAACAATTTGATCAAGCCCATATGGTCACAGATCAAGACAGGTAGTGGAATCAAACATTACAACACCCTGCCTAAAGAATTTGTGTGGGTTGATGATGTCAGGAAACTTGTGGATAGGTTATTGGTGATAGCTGGGGAGGAAAATGCTGGCAACCACAATTTTTACAATGAAAAGGTTGGAATTATGGACATGATAAGCACAAAATTGTCTAATTTTATAGTGAATGACCCTAAGGGGATTGGATATCTCATAAAAATTATTAATACTCTACCACCTAAATTTTGGAATATTTCTGAGGGTCGGGGCCTGGTTAATGACATTATAAACAAGCTGCCATTTGAACTACATATTCCAGGCTATCAGTATTGTGGTCCAGGCACAAAATTGGAGCATAGATTAAACAGAGGTGATCCTGGTGTAAATCCCCTAGATGCTGCTTGTAGAGACCATGATATTGCATACAACACACATTCTGATCTTGACAAGAGACATGTTGCAGACAAGAAATTAGAAGAGGCTGCATTTGGTAGATTTGTAAGCAAAGATGCTTCTTTGAGTGAGAGAATATCAGCATTGGGAACCACCATAGCTATGAGCACCAAACAAAAACTGGGGTGGGGGTTGTGAACATGTATATAATAAACCTAGGATGAAGCCCAAGGGTGTTATGTATCAAATACCTTATGCAGGTCTCAAATCTCTTAAAACTATTGACAGTCTCTTGACCAAAAAGCAGCGCAAGAAAAAAATCTCTTGTCTTGCAAAGGGGCATGGTATGAAATTGTTGCTTAGCACCCCCCAATTAAAAAAATTACAGCAATCAAGAAAAAAATCACATACTGGGGGTTTCATATTTACTATCCCTGCCATCTTAGCTGCTCTCGGGGCAGTTGGGAGCTTGGCTGGGGGATCAGCTGCCATAGCAAAAACAGTAATAGATGCCAAGAAAAATAGGGCAGAATTAGATGAGCAGAGGCGCCATAACCTGGCAATGGAGAAAAAAGGCAAAGGTGTTAAGAGAGCCATGAGTAAGTTTAAAAAAAACAAGAGCCGCTTACAAACCAAGATATTGAAGCTTTAATCAAGCCACTGGGCATCAAAAATTTTAGAGGTGTGTACATGTCTGATTCTTTACCGGAACAACCACTCAACAAAGAGTGTGGCATTGTTAATTTGGATGAGTACAAAAATCAGGGCACTCACTGGATCTGTTATCTTAAATATTTAAACAATGAGGCATTTGTGTTTGACTCATTTGGAGGTGTTCCACCTGAAAATTTAGTAAAATATCTAAAATCACCTAATCTTTATTACAATAATGCCCGTGTTCAAAACTTCAAAGATGTTAATTGCGGACATTTGTGTTTATCTGTTCTCAGATATATGTCTCAAATAAATAAACCATCAATTGAAAATTTTCAAAAGGCCTTGTGGTATCTGAAGCATCATGGGGGTATTCCATCTCACCAGTCAAAATTCAATATTGAAACTCAAATTGCATGATGACATAGTGTATCCCAAAACAATAGCTCTCAGAGCATTTTACGGCATGTACCTGATCCCTAATATTACACACCACAACAACAAAATTGCAGTTGGGGATCAAAAAATTGTCATCACTCCAGGGCAATATAATCTGTCCACTCTAAATGCTCAATTACCCAGAGGTGTAGTGTTAAGTCAAAATTCTGTCACTCACAGAGTAGAGATTGTATCTGCTACGGAGACAGTGGATCTGGGTACTATAGGAGAGCTGTTAGGATTTGAGAACAACACAAAACTTGAAGCGGCCATCAAACACACTGCTATGAATATACCTAAATTCTTAGCCATAGAGACTCTGAATATTCACTGTAATGTGGCTGAGGGTATGATCACCAAATCAAATGGCATAGGCACTCACAAACAAACTGGCATCATTGCAACATTCAAACCTAATTCCGAATTCATGGAGCCAATCATCTACAATCCATCCCCAACATTATATTTTCCTGTGTGCCACAATAGAATAGATAATATTGAATTGATGGTCACTAATGAAAAAGAAGAATTAGTTGATTTTGCTGGAGCCACAACAACTGCTATCATAGAGATTAACATTTAAATAAAAATACATACAATGGAAAATATCGAGAGTTATGAGCTACAATCATTCCCTCCAAACAGGAGGACATTTGCAAATTTAAATCAACCCAACACAGAAATTGAGGTCGATCTTGATGTAGGGGACGGCTTTATACACCCCCACAGAGCAGATCTATACATCAAATTTGATGTTGTAAAGCTCGATGGAAGAGATTATCCGGCAAATTCAAATATAAGATTGGTAGATAATTTTGTACCGCATCTGTTCTCTGAAATTGAGATCAGAAAGCATGGTGTTGTTATAAACAGAGTAGATTATCCCGGCATTACCTCCACGGCTTTGGCTACATTAAAATTATCCAAGACCGAGGCTTCTTACTACAAAATCGGGGGATTTGAGGCTGGTGATAAGATATTAACCAAGAGCCACACAGTGCTGTTCCCGATGCGCCTGTTGCCAGGATTCTTCTCGGATTACAAAGAAATTATGTGGAAGGGCGGTTTAAGAATTACATTTAGAAGAGCTGCAAATGATAATAATGCTTTGATGAGGTACAGCACATTAAACCCTACAGGAGAAGCTCTGCCTAATACCTTACCAGATGCAGGCAAGTGCATTATTCAGACTATGGAGTTAAGAATCCCGGTTGTTGAATATGAGGCCAGTTACGCTCTTAAATACAAAGCTGATATCCTAAAAAATCCCCAGATTCCTCTGCAATTTTACACATATCAATGTGTACAGAAGCCTGCCTCTGGTACTTATTATGAATTTGATGCCACAAATTCATTCTCCAGCATACAATACGACATGCCTGATTTTGTGGTGGTACTGTTTCAGACTGGGAGACACAATAATCAGGAAAAAAATTCGAGTAAATTTGATAACTGCAACATCAAGAACATATATCTTAAAAATGGTAGAAATGAGGTTTTTCCTAGAGAAAATTACAATTTAGACATGTCCAAAGATGATTTCCTCAAATTATATGAAGCTTTTTCGGCTTTCAAGAGGGTCACTACTGGCAGTACTGACATGTATTACACACCAGATGAATTCAAAGCACGGAGACCCATGTTTGTCATCAACGCTTCAAAAAGGAAACAGGTTGTGGTTAATGACAGGACAAACATTAAAATTATCTGTGAATTCCATGAGGCCTTACCTGAAGACACCATATGTAGTGTCATTCTCATAGGTGAGAAATCATATATTTATGATGTAAGAAATGAGCGGGTCACAGAGCAGTTCTAGAAGAATTATATTATCTTAATACTAGATAAACAAATTGAACCTGGTGCCCAATTGAACTTAAACCAGAAATAAATATGTATGTGTGTGTGTGTGTGTGTGTGTGTGTAGCCTAGTTTTAAGTGTGGCCAAAAGAGGGGGCATATTGAGCAATTTATGGACAACAATCTCACAAAAATGCCTTTTATAAGCGTAGCCTCATCAATCTGAGGGGGTCATACTTTCTCATGGAATCCATGAGGGCTTTTTCACAAAAATCTTGGATTATACGGGGGTTTCACACTTGAGCAAAAAGCTCATATGCTCATGTTAACCTAGTTTTAAGTATAGCAAATCTGCTTGAGAGGGGGTTCATACTTTCCGGCGCTGTCCCCCCCGTAAACCCCACTACTAACCTCCTATCTGAAAATTTGAAAATTCTTAAAAAATTTGACCAAAATCTTGATGTCTCCAATCTCTTGTTTTGTATGTTCTTTCCACGTGTCTTGACATCCAATGTATCCCTGCAAAGTTTGGTGAAGATCTGAGTATGTCGTTTTTGACCTTATCTGGAACATCCTTTCTGAAAATTTGAAAATTCTTAAAAAATTCGTCCAAAATCTTGATGTCTCCAATCTCTTGTTTTGTACGTTTTTTCCACGTGTCTTGACATCCAATGTATCCCTGCAAAGTTTGGTGAAGATCTGAGTATGTCGTTTTTGACCTTATCTGGAACCTCCCATCTGAAAATTTGAAAATTCTTAAAAAATCCGTCCAAAATCTTGAAGTCTCCAATCTCTTGTTTTGTAAGTTTTTTCCACGTGTCTTGACATCCAATGTATCCCTGTAAAGTTTGGTGAAGATCTGAGTAAGTCGTTTTTGACCTTATCTGGAACCTCCTATCTGAAAATTTGAAAATTCTTAAAAAATCCGTCCAAAATCTTGATGTCTCCAATCTCTTGTTTTGTACGTTTTTTCCACGTGTTTTGACATGCAAAGTATCCACGCAACGTTTGTTGAAGATCTGAGTATGTAGTTTTTGACCTTATATGGAACCTCCTATCTGAAAATTTGAAAATTCTTAAAAAATTTGACCAAAATCTTGATGTCCCCAATCCTATGTTCTGTTCGTTTTTTCCACGTGTCTTGACATCCAATGTATCCCTGCAAAGTTTGGTGAAGATCTGAGTATGTAGTTTTTGACCTTATATGGAACCTCCTATCTGAAAATTTGAAAATTCTTAAAAAATTCGTCCAAAATCTTGATGTCTCCAATCTCTTGTTTTGTACGTTTTTTCCACGTGTCTTGACATCCAATGTATCCCTGCAAAGTTTGGTGAAGATCTGAGTGTGTCGTTTTGACCTTATCTGGAACCTCCCATCTGAAAATTTGAAAATTCTTAAAAAATCCGTCCAAAATCTTGATGACCCCAATCTCTTGTTTTGTACGTTTTTTCCACGTTTCTTGACATCCAATGTATCCCTGCAAAGTTTGGTGAAGATCTGAGTATGTAGTTTTTGACCTTATATGGAACCTCCTATCTGAAAATTTGAAAATTCTTAAAAAAAAACGACCAAAATCTTGATGTCCCGAATCTTATGTTTTGTATGTTTTTTCCACGTGTCTTGACATCCAATGTATTCCTGCAAAGTTTGGTGAAGATCTGAGTATGTCGTTTTTGACCTTATCTGGGACCTCCCATCTGAAAATTTGAAAATTCTTAAAAAATCCGTCCAAAATCTTGATGACCCCAATCTCTTGTTTTGTACGTTTTTTCCACGTGTCTTGACATCCAATGTATCCCTGCAAAGTTTGGTGAAGATCTGAGTATGTAGTTTTTGACCTTATCTGGAACCTACTTTCTGAAAATTTGAATATTCTTTAAAAATTCGTCCAAAATCTTGATGTCCCTAACCCTATGTTTTGTATGTTTTTTCCACGTGTCTTGACATCCAATGTATCCCTGCAAAGTTTGGTGAAGATCTGAGTATGTCGTTTTTGACCTTATCTGGAACCTACTTTCTGAAAATTTGAATATTCTTAAAAAATCCGTCCAAAATCTTGATGACCCCAATCTCTTGTTTTGTACGTTTTTTCCACGTGTCTTGACATCCAATGTATCCCTGCAAAGTTTGGTGAAGATCTCAGTATGTAGTTTTTGACCTTATATGGAACATCCTATCTGAAAATTTGAAAATTCTTAAAAAATTCGACCAAAATCTTGATGTCCCCAACCCTATGTTTTGTATGTTTTTTCCACGTGTCTTGACATCCAATGTATCCCTGCAAAGTTTGGTGAAGATCTGAGTATGTCGTTTTTGACCTTATCTGGAACCTACTTTCTGAAAATTTGAATATTCTTAAAAAATTCGTCCAAAATCTTGATGTCTCCAATCTCTTGTTTTGTACGTTTTTTCCACGTGTCTTGACATCCAATGTATCCCTGCAAAGTTTGGTGAAGATCTGAGTATGTAGTTTTTGACCTTATCTGGAACCTCCCATCTGAAAATTTGAAAATTCCTAAAAAATCCGTCCAAAATCTTGATGACCCCAATCTCTTGTTTTGTACGTTTTTTCCACGTGTCTTGACATCCAATGTATCCCTGCAAAGTTTGGTGAAGATCTGAGTATGTCGTTTTTGACCTTATCTGGAACCTCCCATCTGAAAATTTGAAAATTCTTAAAAAATTCGTCGAAAATCTTGATGTCTCCAATCTCTTGTTTTGTACGTTTTTTCCACGTGTCTTGACATGCAAAGTATCCCTGCAAGGTTTGGTGAAGATCTGAGTATGTAGTTTTTGACCTTATCTGGAACCTCCTATCTGAAAATTTGAAAATTTTGAAAAAATTCGTCCAAAATCTTGATGTCTCCAATCCTATGTTTTGTATGTTTTTTCCACGTGTCTTGACATCCAATGTATCCCTGCAAAGTTTGGTGAAGATCCGATATGTAGTTTTTGACTTTATCTGGAACCTCCTATCTGAAAATTTGAAAATTTTGAAAAAATTCGTCCAAAATCTTGATGTCTCCAATCTCTTGTTTTGTACGTTTTTTCCACGTGTCTTGACATCCAATGTATCCCTGCAATGTTTGGTGAAGATCTGAGTATGTAGTTTTTGACATTATATGGAACCTCCTATCTGAATATTTGAAAATTCTTAAAAAATTCGACCAAATTCTTGATGTCCCGAATCTTATGTTTTGTATGTTTTTTCCACGTGTCTTGACATCCAATGTATCCCTGCAAAGTTTGGTGAAGATCTGAGTATGTCGTTTTTGACCTTATCTGGAACCTCCTATCTGAAAATTTGAATATTCTTAAAAAATTCGTCCAAAATCTTGATGTCTCCAATCTCTTGTTTTGTACGTTTTTTCCACGTGTCTTGACATCCAATGTATCCCTGCAAAGTTTGGTGAAGATCTGAGTATGTAGTTTTTGACCTTATCTGAAACCTCCCATCTGAAAATTTGAAAATTCCTAAAAAATCCGTCCAAAATCTTGATGACCCTAATCTCTTGTTTTGTACGTTTTTTCCACGTGTCTTGACATCCAATGTATCCCTGCAAAGTTTGGTGAAGATCTGAGTATGTCGTTTTTGACCTGATCTGGAACCTCCCATCTGAAAATTTGAAAATTCTTGAAAAATTCGTCGAAAATCTTGATGTCTCCAATCTCTTGTTTTGTACGTTTTTTCCACGTGTCTTGAAATCCAATGTATCCCTGCAAGGTTTGGTGAAGATCTGAGTATGTAGTTTTTGACCTTATCTGGAACCTCCTATCTGAAAATTTGAAAATTTTGAAAAAATTCGTCCAAAATCTTGATGTCTCCAATCCTATGTTTTGTATGTTTTTTCCACGTGTCTTGACATCCAATGTATCCCTGCAAAGTTTGGTGAAGATCCGATATGTAGTTTTTGACTTTATCTGGAACCTCCTATCTGAAAATTTGAAAATTTTGAAAAAATTCGTCCAAAATCTTGATGTCTCCAATCTCTTGTTTTGTACGTTTTTTCCACGTGTCTTGACATGCAAAGTATCCCTGCAAAGTTTGGCGAAGATCTGAGTTTTTGACCTTATCTGGAACCTCCTATCTGAAAATTTGAAAATTCCTAAAAAATTCGTCCAAAATCTTGATGTATCCAATCTCTTGTTTTGTACGTTTTTTCCACGTGTCTTGACATCCAATGTAACTCTGCAATGTTTGGTGAAGATCTGAGTATGTAGTTTTTGACCTTATATGGAACCTCCTATCTGAAAATTTGAAAATTCTTAAAAAATTTGACCAAAATCTCGATATCCCCAATCCTATGTTTTGTATGTTTTTTCCACGTGTCTTGACATCCAATGTATCCCTGCAAAGTTTGGTGAAGATCCGAGTATGTAGTTTTTGACCTTATCTGGAACCTCCTATCAGAAAATTTGAAAATTTTGAAAAAATTCGTCCAAAATCTTGATGTCTCCAATCCTATGTTTTGTACGTTTTTTCCACGTGTCTTGAAATCCAATGTATCCCTGCAAAGTTTGGTGAAGATCTGAGTATGTAGTTTTTGACCTTATATGGAACCTCCTATCTGAAAATCTGAAAATTCTTAAAAAATTTGACCAAAATCTTGATATCCCCAATCCTATGTTTTGTATGTTTTTTCCACGTGTCTTGACATCCAATGTATCTCTGCAAAGTTTGGTGAAGATCTGAGTATGTAGTTTTTGACCTTATCTGGAACCTCCTATCTGAAAATTTGAAATTTTTTAAAAAATTCGTCCAAAATCTTGATGTCTCCAATCTCTTGTTTTGTACGTTTTTTCCACGTGTCTTGACATCCAATGTATCCCTGCAATGTTTGGTGAAGATCTGAGTATGTAGTTTTTGACCTTATATGGAACCTCCTATCTGAAAATTTGAAAATTCTTAAAAAATTTGACCAAAATCTTGATGTCCCCAATCCTATGTTTTCTATGTTTTTTCCACGTGTCTTGACATCCAATGTATCCCTGCAAAGTTTGGTGAAGATCTGAGTATGTCGTTTTTGACCTTATCTGGAACATCCTTTCTGAAAATTTGAAAATTCTTAAAAAATTCGTCCAAAATCTTGATGTCTCCAATCTCTTGTTTTGTACGTTTTTTCCACGTGTCTTGACATCCAATGTATCCCTGCAAAGTTTGGTGAAGATCTGAGTATGTAGTTTTTGACCTTATATGGAACCTCCTTTCTGAAAATTTGAAAATTCTTAAAAAATTCGTCCAAAATCTTGATGTCTCCAATCTCTTGTTTTGTACGTTTTTTCCACGTGTCTTGACATCCAATGTATCCCTGCAAAGTTTGGTGAAGATCTGAGTATGTAGTTTTTGACCTTATATGGAACCTCCTTTCTGAAAATTTGAAAATTCTTAAAAAATTCGTCCAAAATCTTGATGTCACCAATCCTATGTTTTGTACGTTTTTTCAACGTGTCTTGACATGCAAAGTATCCCTGCAAAGTTTGGTGAAGATCTGAGTATGTAGTTTTTGACCTTATATGGAACCTCCTATCTGAAAATTTGAAAATTCTTAAAAAATTCGACCAACACCTTGATGTCCCGAATCTTACGTTTTGTATGTTTTTCCACGTGCCTTGACATCCAATGTATCCATGCAAAGTTTGGTGAAGATCTGAGTATGTCGTTTTTGACCTTATCTGGAACCTCCCATCTGAAAATTTGAAAATTCTTAAAAAATCCGTCAAAAATCTTGATGACCCCAATCTCTTGTTTTGTACGTTCTTTCCACGTGTCTTGACATCCAATGTATCCCTGCAAAGTTTGGTGAAGATCTGAGTATGTAGTTTTTGACCTTATCTGGAACCTCCGATCTGAATATTTGAAAATTTTGAAAAAATTCGTCCAAAATCTTGATGTCTCCAATCTCTTGTTTTGTACGTTTTTTCCACGTGTCTTGACATCCAATTTATCCCTGCAATGTTTGGTGAAGGTCTGAGTATGTAGTTTTTGAACTTATATGGAACTTCCTTTCTGAAAATTTGAAAATTCTTAAAAAATTCGACCAAAACCTTGATGACCCCATTCTCTTGTTTTGTACGTTTTTTCCACGTGTCTTGAAATCCAATGTATCCCTGCAAAGTTTGGTGAAGATCTGAGTATGTAGTTTTTGACCTTATATGGAACCTATCTGAAAATTTGAAAATTCTTAAAAAATTCGACCAAAATCTTGATGTCCCCAATCCTATGTCTTGTATGTTTTTTCCACGTGTCTTGACATCCAATGTATCCCTGCAAAGTTTGGTGAAGATCTGAGTATGTAGTTTTTGACCTTATATGAAACATCCTATCTGAAAATTTGAAAATTCTTAAAAAATTCGACCAAAATCTTGATGTCCCCAATCCTATGTTTTGTATGTTTTTCCACGTGTCTTGACATCCAATGTATCCCTGCAAAGTTTGGTGGAGATCTGAGTATGTAGTTTTTGACCTTATATGGAACCTCCTATCTGAAAATTTGAAAATTCTTAAAAAATTCGTCCTAAATCTTGATGTCTCCAATCTCTTGTTTTGTACGTTTTTTCCACGTGTCTTGACATCCAATGTATCCCTGCAAAGTTTGGTGAAGATCTGAGTATGTAGTTTTTGACCTTATCTGGAACCTCCCATCTGAAAATTTGAAAATTCCTAAAAAATCCGTCCAAAATCTTGATGACCCCAATCTCTTGTTTTGTACGTTTTTTCCACGTGTCTTCACATCCAATGTATCCCTGCAAAGTTTGGTGAAGATCTGAGTATGTAGTTTTTGACCTTATATGGTACCTCCTTTGTGAAAATTTGAAAATTCTTAAAAAATTCGTCCAAAACCTTGATGTTTCCAATCTCTTGTTTTGTACGTTTTTTCCACGTGTCTTGACATCCAATGTATCCCTGCAAAGTTTGGTGAAGATCTGAGTATGTAGTTTTTGACCTTACATGGAACCTCCTTTCTGAAAATTTGAAAATTCTTAAAAAATTCGTCCAAAATCTTGATGTCCCCAATCCTATGTTTTGTATGTTTTTTCCACGTGTCTTGACATCCAATGTATCCATGCAAAGTTTGGTGAATATCTGAGTATGTCGTTTTTGACCTTATCTGGAACCTCCCATCTGAAAATTTGAAAATTCTTAAAAAGTTCGTCGAAAATCTTGATGTCTCCAATCTCTTGTTTTGTACGTTTTTTCCACGTGTCTTGACATGCAAAGTATCCCTGCAACGTTTGGTGAAGATCTGAGTATGTAGTTTTTGACCTTATCTGGAACCTCCCATCCGAAAATTTGAAAATTCCTAAAAAATCCGTCCAAAATCTTGATGTCTCCAATCCTATGTTTTGTACGTTTTTTCCACGTGTCTTGAAATCCAATGTATCCCTGCAAAGTTTGGTGAAGATCTGAGTATGTAGTTTTTGACCTTATATGGAACCTCCTATCTGAAAATCTGAAAATTCTTAAAAAATTTGACCAAAATCTTGATATCCCCAATCCTATGTTTTGTATGTTTTTTCCACGTGTCTTGACATCCAATGTATCTCTGCAAAGTTTGGTGAAGATCTGAGTATGTAGTTTTTGACCTTATCTGGAACCTCCTATCTGAAAATTTGAAATTTTTTAAAAAATTCGTCCAAAATCTTGATGTCTCCAATCTCTTGTTTTGTACGTTTTTTCCACGTGTCTTGACATCCAATGTATCCCTGCAATGTTTGGTGAAGATCTGAGTATGTAGTTTTTGACCTTATATGGAACCTCCTATCTGAAAATTTGAAAATTCTTAAAAAATTTGACCAAAATCTTGATGTCCCCAATCCTATGTTTTCTATGTTTTTTCCACGTGTCTTGACATCCAATGTATCCCTGCAAAGTTTGGTGAAGATCTGAGTATGTCGTTTTTGACCTTATCTGGAACATCCTTTCTGAAAATTTGAAAATTCTTAAAAAATTCGTCCAAAATCTTGATGTCTCCAATCTCTTGTTTTGTACGTTTTTTCCACGTGTCTTGACATCCAATGTATCCCTGCAAAGTTTGGTGAAGATCTGAGTATGTAGTTTTTGACCTTATATGGAACCTCCTTTCTGAAAATTTGAAAATTCTTAAAAAATTCGTCCAAAATCTTGATGTCTCCAATCTCTTGTTTTGTACGTTTTTTCCACGTGTCTTGACATCCAATGTATCCCTGCAAAGTTTGGTGAAGATCTGAGTATGTAGTTTTTGACCTTATATGGAACCTCCTTTCTGAAAATTTGAAAATTCTTAAAAAATTCGTCCAAAATCTTGATGTCACCAATCCTATGTTTTGTACGTTTTTTCAACGTGTCTTGACATGCAAAGTATCCCTGCAAAGTTTGGTGAAGATCTGAGTATGTAGTTTTTGACCTTATATGGAACCTCCTATCTGAAAATTTGAAAATTCTTAAAAAATTCGACCAACACCTTGATGTCCCGAATCTTACGTTTTGTATGTTTTTCCACGTGCCTTGACATCCAATGTATCCATGCAAAGTTTGGTGAAGATCTGAGTATGTCGTTTTTGACCTTATCTGGAACCTCCCATCTGAAAATTTGAAAATTCTTAAAAAATCCGTCAAAAATCTTGATGACCCCAATCTCTTGTTTTGTACGTTCTTTCCACGTGTCTTGACATCCAATGTATCCCTGCAAAGTTTGGTGAAGATCTGAGTATGTAGTTTTTGACCTTATCTGGAACCTCCGATCTGAATATTTGAAAATTTTGAAAAAATTCGTCCAAAATCTTGATGTCTCCAATCTCTTGTTTTGTACGTTTTTTCCACGTGTCTTGACATCCAATTTATCCCTGCAATGTTTGGTGAAGGTCTGAGTATGTAGTTTTTGAACTTATATGGAACTTCCTTTCTGAAAATTTGAAAATTCTTAAAAAATTCGACCAAAACCTTGATGACCCCATTCTCTTGTTTTGTACGTTTTTTCCACGTGTCTTGAAATCCAATGTATCCCTGCAAAGTTTGGTGAAGATCTGAGTATGTAGTTTTTGACCTTATATGGAACCTATCTGAAAATTTGAAAATTCTTAAAAAATTCGACCAAAATCTTGATGTCCCCAATCCTATGTCTTGTATGTTTTTTCCACGTGTCTTGACATCCAATGTATCCCTGCAAAGTTTGGTGAAGATCTGAGTATGTAGTTTTTGACCTTATATGGAACATCCTATCTGAAAATTTGAAAATTCTTAAAAAATTCGACCAAAATCTTGATGTCCCCAATCCTATGTTTTGTATGTTTTTCCACGTGTCTTGACATCCAATGTATCCCTGCAAAGTTTGGTGGAGATCTGAGTATGTAGTTTTTGACCTTATATGGAACCTCCTATCTGAAAATTTGAAAATTCTTAAAAAATTCGTCCAAAATCTTGATGTCTCCAATCTCTTGTTTTGTACGTTTTTTCCACGTGTCTTGACATCCAATGTATCCCTGCAAAGTTTGGTGAAGATCTGAGTATGTAGTTTTTGACCTTATCTTGAACCTCCCATCTGAAAATTTGAAAATTCCTAAAAAATCCGTCCAAAATCTTGATGACCCCAATCTCTTGTTTTGTACGTTTTTTCCACGTGTCTTCACATCCAATGTATCCCTGCAAAGTTTGGTGAAGATCTGAGTATGTAGTTTTTGACCTTATATGGTACCTCCTTTGTGAAAATTTGAAAATTCTTAAAAAATTCGTCCAAAACCTTGATGTTTCCAATCTCTTGTTTTGTACGTTTTTTCCACGTGTCTTGACATCCAATGTATCCCTGCAAAGTTTGGTGAAGATCTGAGTATGTAGTTTTTGACCTTACATGGAACCTCCTTTCTGAAAATTTGAAAATTCTTAAAAAATTCGTCCAAAATCTTGATGTCCCCAATCCTATGTTTTGTATGTTTTTTCCACGTGTCTTGACATCCAATGTATCCATGCAAAGTTTGGTGAATATCTGAGTATGTCGTTTTTGACCTTATCTGGAACCTCCCATCTGAAAATTTGAAAATTCTTAAAAAGTTCGTCGAAAATCTTGATGTCTCCAATCTCTTGTTTTGTACGTTTTTTCCACGTGTCTTGACATGCAAAGTATCCCTGCAACGTTTGGTGAAGATCTGAGTATGTAGTTTTTGACCTTATATGGAACCTCCTTTCTGAAAATTTGAAAATTCTTAAAAAATTTGTCCAAAATCTTGATGTCTCCAATCTCTTGTTTTGTACGTTTTTTCCACGTGTCTTGACATCCAATGTATCCCTGCAAAGTTTGGTGAAGATCTGAGTATGTAGTTTTTGACCTTATATGGAACCTCCTTTCTGAAAATTTGAAAATTCTTAAAAAATTCGTCGAAAATCTTGATGTCTCCAATCTCTTGTTTTGTACGTTTTTTCCACGTGTCTTGACATGCAAAGTATCCCTGCAACGTTTGGTGAAGATCTGAGTATGTTGTTTTTGACTTTATCTGGAACCTCCTATCTGAAAATTTGAAAATTCTTCAAAAATTCGTCCAAAATCTTGATGTCTCCAATCTCTTGTTTTGTACGTTTTTTCCACGTGTCTTGACATCCAATGTATCCCTGCAATGTTTGGTGAAGATCTGAGTATGTAGTTTTTGACCTTATATGGAACCTCCTATCTGAAAATTTGAAAATTCTTAAAAAATTTGACCAAAATCTTGATATCCCCAATCCTATGTTTTGTATGTTTTTTCCACGTGTCTTGACATCCAATGTATCCCTGCAAAGTTTGGTGAAGATCTGAGTATGTCGTTTTTGACCTTATCTGGAACCTCCCATCTGAAAATTTGAAAATTCTTAAAAAATCCGTTCAAAATCTTGATGTCTCCAATCTCTTGTTTTGTACGTTTTTTCCACTTGTCTTGACATCCAATGTATCCCTGCAAAGTTTGGTGAAGATCTGAGTAAGTCGTTTTTGACCTTATCTGGAACCTCGTATCTGAAAATTTGAAAATTCTTAAAAAATCCGTCCAAAATCTTGATGTCTCCAATCTCTTGTTTTGGACGTTTTTTCCACGTGTTTTGACATGCAAAGTATCCACGCAACGTTTGTTGAAGATCTGAGTATGTAGTTTTTGACCTTATATGGAACCTCCTATCTAAAAATTTGAAAATTCTTAAAAAATTTGACCAAAATCTTGATGTCCCCAATCCTATGTTCTGTTCGTTTTTTCCACGTGTCTTGACATCCAATGTATCCCTGCAAAGTTTGGTGAAGATCTGAGTATGTAGTTTTTGACCTTATATGGAACCTCCTATCTGAAAATTTGAAAATTCTTAAAATATTCGTCCAAAATCTTGATGTCTCCAATCTCTTGTTTTGTACGTTTTTTCCACGTGTCTTGACATCCAATGTATCCCTGCAATGTTTGGTGAAGATCTAAGTATGTAGTTTTTGACCTTATATTGAACCTCCTATCTGAAAATTTGAAAATTCTTAAAAAATTTGACCAAAATCTTGATATCCCCAATCCTATGTTTTGTATGTTTTTTCCACGTGTCTTGACATCCAATGTATCCCTGCAAATTTGGTGAAGATCTGAGTATGTAGTTTTTGACCTTATCTGGAACCTCCCATCTGAAAATTTGAAAATTCTTAAAAAATCCGTCCAAAATCTTGATGACCCCAATCCCTTGTTTTGTACGTGTTTTCCACGTGTCTTGACATCCAATGTATCCCTGCAAAGTTTGGTGAAGATCTGAGTATGTAGTTTTTGACCTTATCTGGAACCTCCTATCTGAAAATTTGAAAATTTTTAAAAAATTCGTCCAAAATCTTGATGTCTCCAATCCCTTGTTTTGTACGTTTTTTCCACGTGTCTTGACATCCAATGTATCCCTGCAATGTTTGGTGAAGATCTGAGTATGTAGTTTTTGACCTTATATGGAACCTCCTATCTGAAAATTTGAAAATTCTTAAAAAATTTGACCAAAATCTTGATGTCTCCAATCTCTTGTTTTGTACGTTTTTTCCTCGTGTCTTGACATCCAATGTATCCCTGCAATGTTTGGTGAAGATCTGAGTATGTAGTTTTTGACCTTATCTGGAACCTCCCATATGAAAATTTGAAAATTCCTAAAAAATCCGTCCAAAATCTTGATGACCCCAATCCTATGTTTTGTATGTTTTTCCACGTGTCTTGACATCTAATGTATCCCTGAAAAGTTTGGTGAAGATCTGAGTATGTCGTTTTTGACCTTATCTGGAACATCCTTTCTGAAAATTTGAAAATTCTTAAAAAATTCGTCCAAAATCTTGATGTCTCCAATCTCTTGTTTTGTACGTTTTTCCCACGTGTCTTGACATCCAATGTATCCTTGCAAAGTTTGGTGAAGATCTGAGTATGTAGTTTTTGACCTTATCTGGAACCTCCTATCTGAATATTTGAAAATTTTGAAAAAATTCGTCCAAAATCTTGATGTCTCCAATCTCTTGTTTTGTACGTTTTTTCCACGTGTCTTGACATCCAATGTATCCCTGCAATGTTTGGTGAAGGTCTGAGTATGTAGTTTTTGACCTTATATGGAACCTCCTTTCTGAAAATTTGAAAATTCTTAAAAAATTCGACCAAAATATTGATGACCCCATTCTCTTGTTTTGTACGTTTTTTCCACGTGTCTTGAAATCCAATGTATCCCTGCAAAGTTTGGTGAAGATCTGAGTATGTAGTTTTTGACCTTATATGGAACCTATCTGAAAATTTGAAAATTCTTAAAAAATTCGACCAAAATCTTGATGTCCCCAATCCTATGTCTTGTATGTTTTTCCACGTGTCTTGACATCCAATGTATCCCTGCAAAGTTTGGTGAAGATCTGAGTATGTAGTTTTTGACCTTATATGGAACATCCTATCTGATAATTTGAAAATTCTTAAAAAATTCGACCAAAATCTTGATGTCCCCAATCCTATGTTTTGTATGTTTTTCCACGTGTCTTGACATCCAATGTATCCCTGCAAAGTTTGGTGGAGATCTGAGTATGTAGTTTTTGACCTTATATGGAACCTCCTATCTGAAAATTTGAAAATTCTTAAAAAATTCGTCCAAAATCTTGATGTCTCCAATCTCTTGTTTTGAACGTTTTTTCCACGTGTCTTGACATCCAATGTATCCCTGCAAAGTTTGGTGAAGATCTGAGTATGTAGTTTTTGACCTTATCTGGAACCTCCCATCTGAAAATTTGAAAATTCCTAAAAAATCCGTCCAAAATCTTGATGACCCCAATCTCTTGTTTTGTACGTTTTTTCCACGTGTCTTGACATCCAATGTATCCCTGCAAAGTTTGGTGAAGATCTGAGTATGTAGTTTTTGACCTTATATGGTACCTCCTTTGTGAAAATTTGAAAATTCTTAAAAAATTCGTCCAAAACCTTGATGTTTCCAATCTCTTGTTTTGTACGTTTTTTCCACGTGTCTTGACATCCAATGTATCCCTGCAAAGTTTGGTGAAGATCTGAGTATGTAGTTTTTGACCTTACATGGAACCTCCTTTCTGAAAATTTGAAAATTCTTAAAAAATTCGTCCAAAATCTTGATGTCCCCAATCCTATGTTTTGTATGTTTTTTCCACGTGTCTTGACATCCAATGAATCCATGCAAAGTTTGGTGAATATCTGAGTATGTAGTTTTTGACCTTATCTGGAACCTCCCATCTGAAAATTTGAAAATTCCTAAAAAATCCGTCCAAAATCTTGATGACCCCAATCTCTTGTTTTGTACGTTTTTTCCACGTGTCTTCACATCCAATGTATCCCTGCAAAGTTTGGTGAAGATCTGAGTATGTAGTTTTTGACCTTATATGGTACCTCCTTTGTGAAAATTTGAAAATTCTTAAAAAATTCGTCCAAAACCTTGATGTTTCCAATCTCTTGTTTTGTACGTTTTTTCCACGTGTCTTGACATCCAATGTATCCCTGCAAAGTTTGGTGAAGATCTGAGTATGTAGTTTTTGACCTTACATGGAACCTCCTTTCTGAAAATTTGAAAATTCTTAAAAAATTCGTCCAAAATCTTGATGTCCCCAATCCTATGTTTTGTATGTTTTTTCCACGTGTCTTGACATCCAATGTATCCATGCAAAGTTTGGTGAATATCTGAGTATGTCGTTTTTGACCTTATCTGGAACCTCCCATCTGAAAATTTGAAAATTCTTAAAAAGTTCGTCGAAAATCTTGATGTCTCCAATCTCTTGTTTTGTACGTTTTTTCCACGTGTCTTGACATGCAAAGTATCCCTGCAACGTTTGGTGAAGATCTGAGTATGTAGTTTTTGACCTTATCTGGAACCTCCCATCCGAAAATTTGAAAATTCCTAAAAAATCCGTCCAAAATCTTGATGACCCCAATCTCTTGTTTTGTACGTTTTTTCCACGTGTCTTGACATCCAATGTATCCCTGCAAAGTTTGGTGAAGATCTGAGTATGTAGTTTTTGACCTTATATGGAACATCCTTTCTGAAAATTTGAAAATTCTTAAAAAATTTGTCCAAAATCTTGATGTCTCCAATCTCTTGTTTTGTACGTTTTTTCCACGTGTCTTGACATCCAATGTATCCCTGCAAAGTTTGGTGAAGATCTGAGTATGTAGTTTTTGACCTTATATGGAACCTCCTTTCTGAAAATTTGAAAATTCTTAAAAAATTCGTCGAAAATCTTGATGTCTCCAATCTCTTGTTTTGTACGTTTTTTCCACGTGTCTTGACATGCAAAGTATCCCTGCAACGTTTGGTGAAGATCTGAGTATGTTGTTTTTGACTTTATCTGGAACCTCCTATCTGAAAATTTGAAAATTCTTCAAAAATTCGTCCAAAATCTTGATGTCTCCAATCTCTTGTTTTGTACGTTTTTTCCACGTGTCTTGACATCCAATGTATCCCTGCAAAGTTTGGTGAAGATCTGAGTATGTAGTTTTTGACCTTATATGGAACCTCCTATCTGAAAATTTGAAAATTCTTAAAAAATTTGACCAAAATCTTGATATCCCCAATCCTATGTTTTGTATGTTTTTTCCACGTGTCTTGACATCCAATGTATCCCTGCAAAGTTTGGTGAAGATCTGAGTATGTAGTTTTTGACTTTATCAGGAACATCCTATCTGAAAATTTGAAAATTTTTAAAAAATTTGTCCAAAATCTTGATGTCTCCAATCTCTTGTTTTGTACGTTTTTTCCACGTGTCTTGACATCCAATTTATCCCTGCAATGTTTGGTGAAGATCTGAGTATGTAGTTTTTGACCTTATATGGAACCTCCTATCTGAAAATTTGAAAATTCTTAAAAAATTTGACCAAAATCTTGATGTCTCCAATCTCTTGTTATGTATGTTCTTTCCACGTGTCTTGACATCCAATGTATCCCTGCAAAGTTTGGTGAAGATCTGAGTATGTCGTTTTTGACCTTATCTGGAACATCCTTTCTGAAAATTTGAAAATTCTTAAAAAATTCGTCCAAAATCTTGATGTCTCCAATCTCTTGTTTTGTACGTTTTTTCCACGTGTCTTGACATCCAATGTATCCCTGCAAAGTTTGGTGAAGATCTGAGTATGTCGTTTTTGACCTTATCTGGAACCTCCCATCTGAAAATTTGAAAATTCTTAAAAAATCCGTTCAAAATCTTGATGTCTCCAATCTCTTGTTTTGTACGTTTTTTCCACTTGTCTTGACATCCAATGTATCCCTGCAAAGTTTGGTGAAGATCTGAGTAAGTCGTTTTTGACCTTATCTGGAACCTCGTATCTGAAAATTTGAAAATTCTTAAAAAATCCGTCCAAAATCTTGATGTCTCCAATCTCTTGTTTTGGACGTTTTTTCCACGTGTTTTGACATGCAAAGTATCCACGCAACGTTTGTTGAAGATCTGAGTATGTAGTTTTTGACCTTATATGGAACCTCCTATCTAAAAATTTGAAAATTCCTAAAAAATTTGACCAAAATCTTGATGTCCCCAATCCTATGTTCTGTTCGTTTTTTCCACGTGTCTTGACATCCAATGTATCCCTGCAAAGTTTGGTGAAGATCTGAGTATGTAGTTTTTGACCTTATATGGAACCTCCTATCTGAAAATTTGAAAATTCTTAAAATATTCGTCCAAAATCTTGATGTCTCCAATCTCTTGTTTTGTACGTTTTTTCCACGTGTCTTGACATCCAATGTATCCCTGCAATGTTTGGTGAAGATCTAAGTATGTAGTTTTTGACCTTATATTGAACCTCCTATCTGAAAATTTGAAAATTCTTAAAAAATTTGACCAAAATCTTGATATCCCCAATCCTATGTTTTGTATGTTTTTTCCACGTGTCTTGACATCCAATGTATCCCTGCAAATTTGGTGAAGATCTGAGTATGTAGTTTTTGACCTTATCTGGAACCTCCCATCTGAAAATTTGAAAATTCTTAAAAAATCCGTCCAAAATCTTGATGACCCCAATCCCTTGTTTTGTACGTGTTTTCCACGTGTCTTGACATCCAATGTATCCCTGCAAAGTTTGGTGAAGATCTGAGTATGTAGTTTTTGACCTTATCTGGAACCTCCTATCTGAAAATTTGAAAATTTTTAAAAAATTCGTCCAAAATCTTGATGTCTCCAATCCCTTGTTTTGTACGTTTTTTCCACGTGTCTTGACATCCAATGTATCCCTGCAATGTTTGGTGAAGATCTGAGTATGTAGTTTTTGACCTTATATGGAACCTCCTATCTGAAAATTTGAAAATTCTTAAAAAATTTGACCAAAATCTTGATGTCTCCAATCTCTTGTTTTGTACGTTTTTTCCTCGTGTCTTGACATCCAACGTATCCCTGCAATGTTTGGTGAAGATCTGAGTATGTAGTTTTTGACCTTATCTGGAACCTCCCATATGAAAATTTGAAAATTCCTAAAAAATCCGTCCAAAATCTTGATGACCCCAATCCTATGTTTTGTATGTTTTTCCACGTGTCTTGACATCCAATGTATCCCTGAAAAGTTTGGTGAAGATCTGAGTATGTCGTTTTTGACCTTATCTGGAACATCCTTTCTGAAAATTTGAAAATTCTTAAAAAATTCGTCCAAAATCTTGATGTCTCCAATCTCTTGTTTTGTACGTTTTTCCCACGTGTCTTGACATCCAATGTATCCCTGCAAAGTTTGGTGAAGATCTGAGTATGTAGTTTTTGACCTTATCTGGAACCTCCTATCTGAATATTTGAAAATTTTGAAAAAATTCGTCCAAAATCTTGATGTCTCCAATCTCTTGTTTTGTACGTTTTTTCCACGTGTCTTGACATCCAATGTATCCCTGCAATGTTTGGTGAAGGTCTGAGTATGTAGTTTTTGACCTTATATGGAACCTCCTTTCTGAAAATTTGAAAATTCTTAAAAAATTCGACCAAAATATTGATGACCCCATTCTCTTGTTTTGTACGTTTTTTCCACGTGTCTTGAAATCCAATGTATCCCTGCAAAGTTTGGTGAAGATCTGAGTATGTAGTTTTTGACCTTATATGGAACCTATCTGAAAATTTGAAAATTCTTAAAAAATTCGACCAAAATCTTGATGTCCCCAATCCTATGTCTTGTATGTTTTTCCACGTGTCTTGACATCCAATGTATCCCTGCAAAGTTTGGTGAAGATCTGAGTATGTAGTTTTTGACCTTATATGGAACATCCTATCTGATAATTTGAAAATTCTTAAAAAATTCGACCAAAATCTTGATGTCCCCAATCCTATGTTTTGTATGTTTTTCCACGTGTCTTGACATCCAATGTATCCCTGCAAAGTTTGGTGGAGATCTGAGTATGTAGTTTTTGACCTTATATGGAACCTCCTATCTGAAAATTTGAAAATTCTTAAAAAATTCGTCCAAAATCTTGATGTCTCCAATCTCTTGTTTTGAACGTTTTTTCCACGTGTCTTGACATCCAATGTATCCCTGCAAAGTTTGGTGAAGATCTGAGTATGTAGTTTTTGACCTTATCTGGAACCTCCCATCTGAAAATTTGAAAATTCCTAAAAAATCCGTCCAAAATCTTGATGACCCCAATCTCTTGTTTTGTACGTTTTTTCCACGTGTCTTGACATCCAATGTATCCCTGCAAAGTTTGGTGAAGATCTGAGTATGTAGTTTTTGACCTTATATGGTACCTCCTTTGTGAAAATTTGAAAATTCTTAAAAAATTCGTCCAAAACCTTGATGTTTCCAATCTCTTGTTTTGTACGTTTTTTCCACGTGTCTTGACATCCAATGTATCCCTGCAAAGTTTGGTGAAGATCTGAGTATGTAGTTTTTGACCTTACATGGAACCTCCTTTCTGAAAATTTGAAAATTCTTAAAAAATTCGTCCAAAATCTTGATGTCCCCAATCCTATGTTTTGTATGTTTTTTCCACGTGTCTTGACATCCAATGAATCCATGCAAAGTTTGGTGAATATCTGAGTATGTCGTTTTTGACCTTATCTGGAACCTCCCATCTGAAAATTTGAAAATTCTTAAAAAGTTCGTCGAAAATCTTGATGTCTCCAATCTCTTGTTTTGTACGTTTTTTCCACGTGTCTTGACATCCAATGTATCCCTGCAAAGTTTGGTGAAGATCTGAGTATGTAGTTTTTGACCTTATCTGGAACCTCCCATCTGAAAATTTGAAAATTCCTAAAAAATCCGTCCAAAATCTTGATGACCCCAATCTCTTGTTTTGTACGTTTTTTCCACGTGTCTTCACATCCAATGTATCCCTGCAAAGTTTGGTGAAGATCTGAGTATGTAGTTTTTGACCTTATATGGTACCTCCTTTGTGAAAATTTGAAAATTCTTAAAAAATTCGTCCAAAACCTTGATGTTTCCAATCTCTTGTTTTGTACGTTTTTTCCACGTGTCTTGACATCCAATGTATCCCTGCAATGTTTGGTGAAGATCTGAGTATGTAGTTTTTGACCTTACATGGAACCTCCTTTCTGAAAATTTGAAAATTCTTAAAAAATTCGTCCAAAATCTTGATGTCCCCAATCCTATGTATTGTATGTTTTTTCCACGTGTCTTGACATCCAATGTATCCATGCAAAGTTTGGTGAATATCTGAGTATGTCGTTTTTGACCTTATCTGGAACCTCCCATCTGAAAATTTGAAAATTCTTAAAAAGTTCGTCGAAAATCTTGATGTCTCCAATCTCTTGTTTTGTACGTTTTTTCCACGTGTCTTGACATGCAAAGTATCCCTGCAACGTTTGGTGAAGATCTGAGTATGTAGTTTTTGACCTTATCTGGAACCTCCCATCTGAAAATTTGAAAATTCCTAAAAAATCCGTCCAAAATCTTGATGACCCCAATCTCTTGTTTTGTACGTTTTTTCCACGTGTCTTGACATCCAATGTATCCCTGCAAAGTTTGGTGAAGATCTGAGTATGTAGTTTTTGACCTTATATGGAACATCCTTTCTGAAAATTTGAAAATTCTTAAAAAATTTGTCCAAAATTTTGATGTCTCCAATCTCTTGTTTTGTACGTTTTTTCCACGTGTCTTGACATCCAATGTATCCCTGCAAAGTTTGGTGAAGATCTGAGTATGTAGTTTTTGACCTTATGTGGAACCTCCTTTCTGAAAATTTGAAAATTCTTAAAAAATTCGTCGAAAATCTTGATGTCTCCAATCTCTTGTTTTGTACGTTTTTTCCACGTGTCTTGACATCCAATTTATCCCTGCAATGTTTGGTGAAGATCTGAGTATGTAGTTTTTGACCTTATATGGAACCTCCTATCTGAAAATTTGAAAATTCTTAAAAAATTTGACCAAAATCTTGATGTCTCCAATCTCTTGTTATGTATGTTCTTTCCACGTGTCTTGACATCCAATGTATCCCTGCAAAGTTTGGTGAAGATCTGAGTATGTCGTTTTTGACCTTATCTGGAACATCCTTTCTGAAAATTTGAAAATTCTTAAAAAATTCGTCCAAAATCTTGATGTCTCCAATCTCTTGTTTTGTACGTTTTTTCCACGTGTCTTGACATCCAATGTATCCCTGCAAAGTTTGGTGAAGATCTGAGTATGTCGTTTTTGACCTTATCTGGAACCTCCCATCTGAAAATTTGAAAATTCTTAAAAAATCCGTTCAAAATCTTGATGTCTCCAATCTCTTGTTTTGTACGTTTTTTCCACTTGTCTTGACATCCAATGTATCCCTGCAAAGTTTGGTGAAGATCTGAGTAAGTCGTTTTTGACCTTATCTGGAACCTCGTATCTGAAAATTTGAAAATTCTTAAAAAATCCGTCCAAAATCTTGATGTCTCCAATCTCTTGTTTTGTACGTTTTTTCCACGTGTTTTGACATGCAAAGTATCCACGCAACGTTTGTTGAAGATCTGAGTATGTAGTTTTTGACCTTATATGGAACCTCCTTTCTGAAAATTTGAAAATTCTTAAAAAATTCGTCCAAAATCTTGATGTCTCCAATCTCTTGTTTTGTACGTTTTTTCCACGTGTCTTGACATCCAATGTATCCCTGCAAAGTTTGGTGAAGATCTGAGTATGTAGTTTTTGACCTTATATGGAACCTCCTTTCTGAAAATTTGAAAATTCTTAAAAAATTCGTCCAAAATCTTGATGTCACCAATCCTATGTTTTGTACGTTTTTTCAACGTGTCTTGACATGCAAAGTATCCCTGCAAAGTTTGGTGAAGATCTGAGTATGTAGTTTTTGACCTTATATGGAACCTCCTATCTGAAAATTTGAAAATTCTTAAAAAATTCGACCAACACCTTGATGTCCCGAATCTTACGTTTTGTATGTTTTTCCACGTGTCTTGACATCCAATGTATCCATGCAAAGTTTGGTGAAGATCTGAGTATGTCGTTTTTGACCTTATCTGGAACCTCCCATCTGAAAATTTGAAAATTCTTAAAAAATCCGTCAAAAATCTTGATGACCCCAATCTCTTGTTTTGTACGTTCTTTCCACGTGTCTTGACATCCAATGTATCCCTGCAAAGTTTGGTGAAGATCTGAGTATGTAGTTTTTGACCTTATCTGGAACCTCCGATCTGAATATTTGAAAATTTTGAAAAAATTCGTCCAAAATCTTGATGTCTCCAATCTCTTGTTTTGTACGTTTTTTCCACGTGTCTTGACATCCAATTTATCCCTGCAATGTTTGGTGAAGGTCTGAGTATGTAGTTTTTGAACTTATATGGAACTTCCTTTCTGAAAATTTGAAAATTCTTAAAAAATTCGACCAAAACCTTGATGACCCCATTCTCTTGTTTTGTACGTTTTTTCCACGTGTCTTGAAATCCAATGTATCCCTGCAAAGTTTGGTGAAGATCTGAGTATGTAGTTTTTGACCTTATATGGAACCTATCTGAAAATTTGAAAATTCTTAAAAAATTCGACCAAAATCTTGATGTCCCCAATCCTATGTCTTGTATGTTTTTTCCACGTGTCTTGACATCCAATGTATCCCTGCAAAGTTTGGTGAAGATCTGAGTATGTAGTTTTTGACCTTATATGGAACATCCTATCTGAAAATTTGAAAATTCTTAAAAAATTCGACCAAAATCTTGATGTCCCCAATCCTATGTTTTGTATGTTTTTCCACGTGTCTTGACATCCAATGTATCCCTGCAAAGTTTGGTGGAGATCTGAGTATGTAGTTTTTGACCTTATATGGAACCTCCTATCTGAAAATTTGAAAATTCTTAAAAAATTCGTCCAAAATCTTGATGTCTCCAATCTCTTGTTTTGTACGTTTTTTCCACGTGTCTTGACATCCAATGTATCCCTGCAAAGTTTGGTGAAGATCTGAGTATGTAGTTTTTGACCTTATCTGGAACCTCCCATCTGAAAATTTGAAAATTCCTAAAAAATCCGTCCAAAATCTTGATGACCCCAATCTCTTGTTTTGTACGTTTTTTCCACGTGTCTTCACATCCAATGTATCCCTGCAAAGTTTGGTGAAGATCTGAGTATGTAGTTTTTGACCTTATATGGTACCTCCTTTGTGAAAATTTGAAAATTCTTAAAAAATTCGTCCAAAACCTTGATGTTTCCAATCTCTTGTTTTGTACGTTTTTTCCACGTGTCTTGACATCCAATGTATCCCTGCAAAGTTTGGTGAAGATCTGAGTATGTAGTTTTTGACCTTACATGGAACCTCCTTTCTGAAAATTTGAAAATTCTTAAAAAATTCGTCCAAAATCTTGATGTCCCCAATCCTATGTTTTGTATGTTTTTTCCACGTGTCTTGACATCCAATGTATCCATGCAAAGTTTGGTGAATATCTGAGTATGTCGTTTTTGACCTTATCTGGAACCTCCCATCTGAAAATTTGAAAATTCTTAAAAAGTTCGTCGAAAATCTTGATGTCTCCAATCTCTTGTTTTGTACGTTTTTTCCACGTGTCTTGACATGCAAAGTATCCCTGCAACGTTTGGTGAAGATCTGAGTATGTAGTTTTTGACCTTATCTGGAACCTCCCATCCGAAAATTTGAAAATTCCTAAAAAATCCGTCCAAAATCTTGATGACCCCAATCTCTTGTTTTGTACGTTTTTTCCACGTGTCTTGACATCCAATGTATCCCTGCAAAGTTTGGTGAAGATCTGAGTATGTAGTTTTTGACCTTATATGGAACATCCTTTCTGAAAATTTGAAAATTCTTAAAAAATTTGTCCAAAATCTTGATGTCTCCAATCTCTTGTTTTGTACGTTTTTTCCACGTGTCTTGACATCCAATGTATCCCTGCAAAGTTTGGTGAAGATCTGAGTATGTAGTTTTTGACCTTATATGGAACCTCCTTTCTGAAAATTTGAAAATTCTTAAAAAATTCGTCGAAAATCTTGATGTCTCCAATCTCTTGTTTTGTACGTTTTTTCCACGTGTCTTGACATGCAAAGTATCCCTGCAACGTTTGGTGAAGATCTGAGTATGTTGTTTTTGACTTTATCTGGAACCTCCTATCTGAAAATTTGAAAATTCTTCAAAAATTCGACCAAAATCTTGATGTCTCCAATCTCTTGTTTTGTACGTTTTTTCCACGTGTCTTGACATCCAATGTATCCCTGCAATGTTTGGTGAAGATCTGAGTATGTAGTTTTTGACCTTATATGGAACCTCCTATCTGAAAATTTGAAAATTCTTAAAAAATTTGACCAAAATCTTGATATCCCCAATCCTATGTTTTGTATGTTTTTTCCACGTGTCTTGACATCCAATGTATCCCTGCAAAGTTTGGTGAAG
The DNA here is from genome assembly GCF_977018435.1 of Lepisma saccharinum. Lineage (NCBI taxonomy): Eukaryota > Metazoa > Arthropoda > Insecta > Zygentoma > Lepismatidae > Lepisma > Lepisma saccharinum. Next base: position 457,667 of record NW_028142966.1, on the reverse strand, counting down.
ATCTGAGTATGTAGTTTTTGACTTTATCAGGAACATCCTATCTGAAAATTTGAAAATTTTTAAAAAATTTGTCCAAAATCTTGATGTCTCCAATCTCTTGTTTTGTACGTTTTTTCCACGTGTCTTGACATCCAATTTATCCCTGCAATGTTTGGTGAAGATCTGAGTATGTAGTTTTTGACCTTATATGGAACCTCCTATCTGAAAATTTGAAAATTCTTAAAAAATTTGACCAAAATCTTGATGTCTCCAATCTCTTGTTATGTATGTTCTTTCCACGTGTCTTGACATCCAATGTATCCCTGCAAAGTTTGGTGAAGATCTGAGTATGTCGTTTTTGACCTTATCTGGAACATCCTTTCTGAAAATTTGAAAATTCTTAAAAAATTCGTCCAAAATCTTGATGTCTCCAATCTCTTGTTTTGTACGTTTTTTCCACGTGTCTTGACATCCAATGTATCCCTGCAAAGTTTGGTGAAGATCTGAGTATGTCGTTTTTGACCTTATCTGGAACCTCCCATCTGAAAATTTGAAAATTCTTAAAAAATCCGTTCAAAATCTTGATGTCTCCAATCTCTTGTTTTGTACGTTTTTTCCACTTGTCTTGACATCCAATGTATCCCTGCAAAGTTTGGTGAAGATCTGAGTAAGTCGTTTTTGACCTTATCTGGAACCTCGTATCTGAAAATTTGAAAATTCTTAAAAAATCCGTCCAAAATCTTGATGTCTCCAATCTCTTGTTTTGGACGTTTTTTCCACGTGTTTTGACATGCAAAGTATCCACGCAACGTTTGTTGAAGATCTGAGTATGTAGTTTTTGACCTTATATGGAACCTCCTATCTAAAAATTTGAAAATTCTTAAAAAATTTGACCAAAATCTTGATGTCCCCAATCCTATGTTCTGTTCGTTTTTTCCACGTGTCTTGACATCCAATGTATCCCTGCAAAGTTTGGTGAAGATCTGAGTATGTAGTTTTTGACCTTATATGGAACCTCCTATCTGAAAATTTGAAAATTCTTAAAATATTCGTCCAAAATCTTGATGTCTCCAATCTCTTGTTTTGTACGTTTTTTCCACGTGTCTTGACATCCAATGTATCCCTGCAATGTTTGGTGAAGATCTAAGTATGTAGTTTTTGACCTTATATTGAACCTCCTATCTGAAAATTTGAAAATTCTTAAAAAATTTGACCAAAATCTTGATATCCCCAATCCTATGTTTTGTATGTTTTTTCCACGTGTCTTGACATCCAATGTATCCCTGCAAATTTGGTGAAGATCTGAGTATGTAGTTTTTGACCTTATCTGGAACCTCCCATCTGAAAATTTGAAAATTCTTAAAAAATCCGTCCAAAATCTTGATGACCCCAATCCCTTGTTTTGTACGTGTTTTCCACGTGTCTTGACATCCAATGTATCCCTGCAAAGTTTGGTGAAGATCTGAGTATGTAGTTTTTGACCTTATCTGGAACCTCCTATCTGAAAATTTGAAAATTTTTAAAAAATTCGTCCAAAATCTTGATGTCTCCAATCCCTTGTTTTGTACGTTTTTTCTACGTGTCTTGACATCCAATGTATCCCTGCAATGTTTGGTGAAGATCTGAGTATGTAGTTTTTGACCTTATATGGAACCTCCTATCTGAAAATTTGAAAATTCTTAAAAAATTTGACCAAAATCTTGATGTCTCCAATCTCTTGTTTTGTACGTTTTTTCCTCGTGTCTTGACATCCAATGTATCCCTTCAATGTTTGGTGAAGATCTGAGTATGTTGTTTTTGACCTTATCTGGAACCTCCCATATGAAAATTTGAAAATTCCTAAAAAATCCGTCCAAAATCTTGATGACCCCAATCCTATGTTTTGTATGTTTTTCCACGTGTCTTGACATCCAATGTATCCCTGAAAAGTTTGGTGAAGATCTGAGTATGTCGTTTTTGACCTTATCTGGAACATCCTTTCTGAAAATTTGAAAATTCTTAAAAAATTCGTCCAAAATCTTGATGTCTCCAATCTCTTGTTTTGTACGTTTTTCCCACGTGTCTTGACATCCAATGTATCCCTGCAAAGTTTGGTGAAGATCTGAGTATGTAGTTTTTGACCTTATCTGGAACCTCCTATCTGAATATTTGAAAATTTTGAAAAAATTCGTCCAAAATCTTGATGTCTCCAATCTCTTGTTTTGTACGTTTTTTCCACGTGTCTTGACATCCAATGTATCCCTGCAATGTTTGGTGAAGGTCTGAGTATGTAGTTTTTGACCTTATATGGAACCTCCTTTCTGAAAATTTGAAAATTCTTAAAAAATTCGACCAAAATATTGATGACCCCATTCTCTTGTTTTGTACGTTTTTTCCACGTGTCTTGAAATCCAATGTATCCCTGCAAAGTTTGGTGAAGATCTGAGTATGTAGTTTTTGACCTTATATGGAACCTATCTGAAAATTTGAAAATTCTTAAAAAATTCGACCAAAATCTTGATCTCCCCAATCCTATGTCTTGTATGTTTTTCCACGTGTCTTGACATCCAATGTATCCCTGCAAAGTTTGGTGAAGATCTGAGTATGTAGTTTTTGACCTTATATGGAACATCCTATCTGATAATTTGAAAATTCTTAAAAAATTCGACCAAAATATTGATGTCCCCAATCCTATGTTTTGTATGTTTTTCCACGTGTCTTGACATCCAATGTATCCCTGCAAAGTTTGGTGGAGATCTGAGTATGTAGTTTTTGACCTTATATGGAACCTCCTATCTGAAAATTTGAAAATTCTTAAAAAATTCGTCCAAAATCTTGATGTCTCCAATCTCTTGTTTTGAACGTTTTTTCCACGTGTCTTGACATCCAATGTATCCCTGCAAAGTTTGGTGAAGATCTGAGTATGTAGTTTTTGACCTTATCTGGAACCTCCCATCTGAAAATTTGAAAATTCCTAAAAAATCCGTCCAAAATCTTGATGACCCCAATCTCTTGTTTTGTACGTTTTTTCCACGTGTCTTGACATCCAATGTATCCCTGCAAAGTTTGGTGAAGATCTGAGTATGTAGTTTTTGACCTTATATGGTACCTCCTTTGTGAAAATTTGAAAATTCTTAAAAAATTCGTCCAAAACCTTGATGTTTCCAATCTCTTGTTTTGTACGTTTTTTCCACGTGTCTTGACATCCAATGTATCCCTGCAAAGTTTGGTGAAGATCTGAGTATGTAGTTTTTGACCTTACATGGAACCTCCTTTCTGAAAATTTGAAAATTCTTAAAAAATTCGTCCAAAATCTTGATGTCCCCAATCCTATGTTTTGTATGTTTTTTCCACGTGTCTTGACATCCAATGAATCCATGCAAAGTTTGGTGAATATCTGAGTATGTCGTTTTTGACCTTATCTGGAACCTCCCATCTGAAAATTTGAAAATTCTTAAAAAGTTCGTCGAAAATCTTGATGTCTCCAATCTCTTGTTTTGTACGTTTTTTCCACGTGTCTTGACATCCAATGTATCCCTGCAAAGTTTGGTGAAGATCTGAGTATGTAGTTTTTGACCTTATCTGGAACCTCCCATCTGAAAATTTGAAAATTCCTAAAAAATCCGTCCAAAATCTTGATGACCCCAATCTCTTGTTTTGTACGTTTTTTCCACGTGTCTTCACATCCAATGTATCCCTGCAAAGTTTGGTGAAGATCTGAGTATGTAGTTTTTGACCTTATATGGTACCTCCTTTGTGAAAATTTGAAAATTCTTAAAAAATTCGTCCAAAACCTTGATGTTTCCAATCTCTTGTTTTGTACGTTTTTTCCACGTGTCTTGACATCCAATGTATCCCTGCAATGTTTGGTGAAGATCTGAGTATGTAGTTTTTGACCTTACATGGAACCTCCTTTCTGAAAATTTGAAAATTCTTAAAAAATTCGTCCAAAATCTTGATGTCCCCAATCCTATGTTTTGTATGTTTTTTCCACGTGTCTTGACATCCAATGTATCCATGCAAAGTTTGGTGAATATCTGAGTATGTCGTTTTTGACCTTATCTGGAACCTCCCATCTGAAAATTTGAAAATTCTTAAAAAGTTCGTCGAAAATCTTGATGTCTCCAATCTCTTGTTTTGTACGTTTTTTCCACGTGTCTTGACATGCAAAGTATCCCTGCAACGTTTGGTGAAGATCTGAGTATGTAGTTTTTGACCTTATCTGGAACCTCCCATCTGAAAATTTGAAAATTCCTAAAAAATCCGTCCAAAATCTTGATGACCCCAATCTCTTGTTTTGTACGTTTTTTCCACGTGTCTTGACATCCAATGTATCCCTGCAAAGTTTGGTGAAGATCTGAGTATGTAGTTTTTGACCTTATATGGAACATCCTTTCTGAAAATTTGAAAATTCTTAAAAAATTTGTCCAAAATCTTGATGTCTCCAATCTCTTGTTTTGTACGTTTTTTCCACGTGTCTTGACATCCAATGTATCCCTGCAAAGTTTGGTGAAGATCTGAGTATGTAGTTTTTGACCTTATATGGAACCTCCTTTCTGAAAATTTGAAAATTCTTAAAAAATTCGTCGAAAATCTTGATGTCTCCAATCTCTTGTTTTGTACGTTTTTTCCACGTGTCTTGACATCCAATTTATCCCTGCAATGTTTGGTGAAGATCTGAGTATGTAGTTTTTGACCTTATATGGAACCTCCTATCTGAAAATTTGAAAATTCTTAAAAAATTTGACCAAAATCTTGATGTCTCCAATCTCTTGTTATGTATGTTCTTTCCACGTGTCTTGACATCCAATGTATCCCTGCAAAGTTTGGTGAAGATCTGAGTATGTCGTTTTTGACCTTATCTGGAACATCCTTTCTGAAAATTTGAAAATTCTTAAAAAATTCGTCCAAAATCTTGATGTCTCCAATCTCTTGTTTTGTACGTTTTTTCCACGTGTCTTGACATCCAATGTATCCCTGCAAAGTTTGGTGAAGATCTGAGTATGTCGTTTTTGACCTTATCTGGAACCTCCCATCTGAAAATTTGAAAATTCTTAAAAAATCCGTTCAAAATCTTGATGTCTCCAATCTCTTGTTTTGTACGTTTTTTCCACTTGTCTTGACATCCAATGTATCCCTGCAAAGTTTGGTGAAGATCTGAGTAAGTCGTTTTTGACCTTATCTGGAACCTCGTATCTGAAAATTTGAAAATTCTTAAAAAATCCGTCCAAAATCTTGATGTCTCCAATCTCTTGTTTTGTACGTTTTTTCCACGTGTTTTGACATGCAAAGTATCCACGCAACGTTTGTTGAAGATCTGAGTATGTAGTTTTTGACCTTATATGGAACCTCCTATCTAAAAATTTGAAAATTCTTAAAAAATTTGACCAAAATCTTGATGTCCCCAATCCTATGTTCTGTTCGTTTTTTCCACGTGTCTTGACATCCAATGTATCCCTGCAAAGTTTGGTGAAGATCTGAGTATGTAGTTTTTGACCTTATATGGAACATCCTATCTGAAAATTTGAAAATTCTTAAAAAATTCGACCAAAATCTTGATGTCCCCAATCCTATGTTTTGTATGTTTTTCCACGTGTCTTGACATCCAATGTATCCCTGCAAAGTTTGGTGGAGATCTGAGTATGTAATTTTTGACCTTATATGGAACCTCCTATCTGAAAATTTGAAAATTCTTAAAAAATTCGTCCAAAATCTTGATGTCTCCAATCTCTTGTTTTGTACGTTTTTTCCACGTGTCTTGACATCCAATGTATCCCTGCAAAGTTTGGTGAAGATCTGAGTATGTAGTTTTTGACCTTATCTGGAACCTCCCATCTGAAAATTTGAAAATTCCTAAAAAATCCGTCCAAAATCTTGATGACCCCAATCTCTTGTTTTGTACGTTTTTTCCACGTGTCTTGACATCCAATGTATCCCTGCAAAGTTTGGTGAAGATCTGAGTATGTAGTTTTTGACCTTATATGGTACCTCCTTTGTGAAAATTTGAAAATTCTTAAAAAATTCGTCCAAAACCTTGATGTTTCCAATCTCTTGTTTTGTACGTTTTTTCCACGTGTCTTGACATCCAATGTATCCCTGCAAAGTTTGGTGAAGATCTGAGTATGTAGTTTTTGACCTTACATTTAACCTCCTTTCTGAAAATTTGAAAATTCTTAAAAAATTCGTCCAAAATCTTGATGTCCCCAATCCTATGTTTTGTATGTTTTTTCCACGTGTCTTGACATCCAATGTATCCATGCAAAGTTTGGTGAATATCTGAGTATGTCGTTTTTGACCTTATCTGGAACCTCCCATCTGAAAATTTGAAAATTCTTAAAAAGTTCGTCGAAAATCTTGATGTCTCCAATCTCTTGTTTTGTACGTTTTTTCCACGTGTCTTGACATGCAAAGTATCCCTGCAACGTTTGGTGAAGATCTGAGTATGTAGTTTTTGACCTTATCTGGAACCTCCCATCTGAAAATTTGAAAATTCCTAAAAAATCCGTCCAAAATCTTGATGACCACAATCTCTTGTTTTGTACGTTTTTTCCACGTGTCTTGACATCCAATGTATCCCTGCAAAGTTTGGTGAAGATCTGAGTATGTAGTTTTTGACCTTATATGGAACATCCTTTCTGAAAATTTGTAAATTCTTAAAAAATTTGTCCAAAATCTTGATGTCTCCAATCTATTGTTTTGTACGTTTTTTCCACGTGTCTTGACATCTAATGTATCCCTGCAAAGTTTGTTGAAGATCTGAGTATGTAGTTTTTGACCTTATATGGAACCTCCTTTCTGAAAATTTGAAAATTCTTAAAAAATTCGTCGAAAATCTTGATGTCTCCAATCTCTTGTTTTGTACGTTTTTTCCACGTGTCTTGACATGCAAAGTATCCCTGCAACGTTTGGTGAAGATCTGAGTATGTAGTTTTTGACTTTATCTGGAACCTCCTATCTGAAAATTTGAAAATTCTTCAAAAATTCGTCGAAAATCTTGATGTCTCCAATCTCTTGTTTTGTACGTTTTTTCCACGTGTCTTGACATCCAATGTATCCCTGCAATGTTTGGTGAAGATCTGAGTATGTAGTTTTTGACCTTATATGGAACCTCCTATCTGAAAATTTGAAAATTCTTAAAAAATTTGACCAAAATCTTGATATCCCCAATCCTATGTTTTGTATGTTTTTTCCACGTGTCTTGACATCCAATGTATCCCTGCAAAGTTTGGTGAAGATCTGAGTATGTAGTTTTTGACTTTATCTGGAACATCCTATCTGAAAATTTGAAAATTTTGAAAAAATTCGTCCAAAATCTTGATGTCTCCAATCCTATGTTTTGTACGTTTTTTCCACGTGTCTTGAAATCCAATGTATCCCTGCAAAGTTTGGTGAAGATCTGAGTATGTAGTTTTTGACCTTATATGGAACCTCCTATCTGAAAATCTGAAAATTCTTAAAAAATTTGACCAAAATCTTGATATCCCCAATCCTATGTTTTGTATGTTTTTTCCACGTGTCTTGACATCCAATGTATCGCTGCAAAGTTTGGTGAAGATCTGAGTATGTAGTTTTTGACCTTATCTGGAACCTCCTTTCTGAAAATTTGAAAATTCTTAAAAAATTCGTCCAAAATCTTGATGTCTCCAATCTCTTGTTTTGTACGTTTTTTCCACGTGTCTTGACATCCAATGTATCCCTGCAAAGTTTGGTGAAGATCTGAGTATGTAGTTTTTGACCTTATATGGAACCTCCTTTCTGAAAATTTGAAAATTCTTAAAAAATTCGTCCAAAATCTTGATGTCACCAATCCTATGTTTTGTACGTTTTTTCAACGTGTCTTGACATGCAAAGTATCCCTGCAAAGTTTGGTGAAGATCTGAGTATGTAGTTTTTGACCTTATATGGAACCTCCTATCTGAAAATTTGAAAATTCTTAAAAAATTCGACCAACACCTTGATGTCCCGAATCTTACGTTTTGTATGTTTTTCCACGTGTCTTGACATCCAATGTATTCCTGCAAAGTTTGGTGAAGATCTGAGTATGTCGTTTTTGACCTTATCTGGAACCTCCCATCTGAAAATTTGAAAATTCTTAAAAAATCCGTCAAAAATCTTGATGACACCAATCTCTTGTTTTGTACGTTCTTTCCACGTGTCTTGACATCCAATGTATCCCTGCAAAGTTTGGTGAAGATCTGAGTATGTAGTTTTTGACCTTATCTGGAAACTCCCATCTGAAAATTTGAAAATTCCTAAAAAATCCGTCCAAAATCTTGATGACCTCAATCTCTTGTTTTGTACGTTTTTTCCACGTGTCTTGACATCCAATGTATCCCTGCAAAGTTTGGTGAAGATCTGAGTATGTAGTTTTTGACCTTATATGGAACCTCATATCTGAAAATTTGAAAATTCTTAAAAAATTCGACCAAAATCTTGATGTCTCCAATCCTATGTTTTGTATGTTTTTTCCACGTGTCTTGACATCCAATGTATCCATGCAAAGTTTGGTGAAGTTCTGAGTATGTAGTTTTTGACCTTATATGGAACCTCCTATCTGAAAATTTAAAAATTCTTAAAAAATTCGTCCAAAATCTTGATGTCTCCAATCTCTTGTTTTGTACGTTTTTTCCACGTGTCTTGACATCCAATGTATCCATGCAAAGTTTGGTGAAGATCTGAGTCTGTAGTTTTTGACCTTATCTGGAACCTCCCATCTGAAAATTTGAAAATTCCTAAAAAATCCGTCCAAAATCTTGATGACCTCAATCTCTTGTTTTGTACGTTTTTTCCACGTGTCTTGACATCCATTGTATCCCTGCAAAGTTTGATGAAGATCTGAGTATGTAGTTTTTGACCTTATATGGAACCTCATATCTGAAAATTTGAAAATGCTTAAAAAATTCGTTCAAAATCTTGATGTCTCCAATCCTATGTTTTGTATGTTTTTTCCACGTGTCTTGACATCCAATGTATCCATGCAAAGTTTGGTGAAGATCTGAGTATGTAGTTTTTGACCTTATATGGAACCTCCTATCTGAAAATTTGAAAATTCTTAAAAAATTCTTCCAAAATCTTGATGTCTCCAATCTCTTGTTTTGTACGTTTTTTCCTCGTGTCTTGACATCCAATGTATCCCTGCAAAGTTTGGTGAAGATCTGAGTATGCAGTTTTTGACCTTATCTGGAACCTCCCATCTGAAAATTTGAAAATTCCTAAAAAATCCGTCCAAAATCTTGATGACCTCAATCTCTTGTTTTGTACGTTTTTTCCACGTGTCTTGACATCCAATGTATCCCTGCAAAGTTTGGTGAAGATCTGAGTATGTAGTTTTTGACCTTATCTGGAACCTCCTATCTGAAAATTTGAAAATTGTTAAAAAATTCGTCCAAAACCTTGATGTCTCCAATCTCTTGTTTTGTACGTTTTTCCCACGTGTCTTGACATCCAATGTATCCCTGCAAAGTTTGGTGAAGATCTGAGTATGTAGTTTTTGACCTTATATGGAACCTCATTTCTGAAAATTTGAAAATTCCTCAAAAATTCGTCCAAAATCTTGATGTCTCCAATCTCTTGTTTTGTACGTTTTTTCCACGTGTCTTGACATCCAATGTATCCCTGCAAAGTTTGGTGAAGATCTGAGTATGTAGATTTTGACCTTATCTGGAACCTCCCATCTGAAAATTTGAAAATTCCTAAAAAATCCGTCCAAAATCTTGATGACCTCAATCTCTTGTTTTGTACGTTTTTTCCACGTGTCTTGACATCCAGTGTATCCCTGCAAAGTTTGGTGAAGATCTGAGTATGTAGTTTTTGACCTTATATGGAACCTCATATCTGAAAATTTGAAAATTCTTAAAAAATTCGACCAAAATCTTGATGTCTCCAATCCTATGTTTTGTATGTTTTTTCCACGTGTCTTGACATCCAATGTATCCATGCAAAGTTTGGTGAAGATCTGAGTATGTAGTTTTTGACCTTATATGGAACCTCCTATCTGAAAATTTGAAAATTCTTAAAAAATTCGTCCAAAATCTTGATGTCTCCAATCTCTTGTTTTGTACGTTTTTTCCACGTGTCTTGACATCCAATGTATCCCTGCAAAGTTTGGTGAAGATCTGAGTATGTAGTTTTTGACCTTATCTGGAACCTCCCATCTGAAAATTTGAAAATTCCTAAAAAATCTGTCCAAAATCTTGATGACCTCAATCTCTTGTTTTGTACGTTTTTTCCACGTGTCTTGACATCCAATGTATCCCTGCAAAGTTTGGTGAAGATCTGAGTATGTAGTTTTTGACCTTATATGGAACCTCCTTTCTGAAAATTTGAAAATTCTGAAAAAATTCGTCCAAAATCTTGATGTCACCAATCCTATGTTTTGTACGTTTTTTCAACGTGTCTTGACATGCAAAGTATCCCTGCAAAGTTTGGTGAAGATCTGAGTATGTAGTTTTTGACCTTATATGGAACCTCCTATCTGAAAATTTGAAAATTCTTAAAAAATTCGACCAACACCTTGGTGTCCCGAATCTTACGTTTTGTATGTTTTTCCACGTGTCTTGACATCCAATGTATTCCTGCAAAGTTTGGTGAAGATCTGAGTATGTCGTTTTTGACCTTATCTGGAACCTCCCATCTGAAAATTTGAAAATTCTTAAAAAATCCGTCAAAAATCTTGATGACCCCAATCTCTTGTTTTGTACGTTCTTTCCACGTGTCTTGACATCCAATGTAACCCTGCAAAGTTTGGTGAAGATCTGAGTATGTAGTTTTTGACCTTATCTGGAAACTCCCATCTGAAAATTTGAAAATTCCTAAAAAATCCGTCCAAAATCTTGATGACCTCAATCTCTTGTTTTGTACGTTTTTTCCACGTGTCTTGACATCCAATGTATCCCTGCAAAGTTTGGTGAAGATCTGAGTATGTAGTTTTTGACCTTATATGGAACCTCATATCTGAAAATTTGAAAATTCTTAAAAAATTCGACCAAAATCTTGATGTCTCCAATCCTATGTTTTGTATGTTTTTTCCACGTGTCTTTACATCCAATGTATCCATGCAAAGTTTGGTGAAGATCTGAGTATGTAGTTTTTGACCTTATATGGAACCTCCTATCTGAAAATTTGAAAATTCTTAAAAAATTCTTCCAAAATCTTGATGTCTCCAATCTCTTGTTTTGTACGTTTTTTCCTCGTGTCTTGACATCCAATGTATCCCTGCAAAGTTTGGTGAAGATCTGAGTATGCAGTTTTTGACCTTATCTGGAACCTCCCATCTGAAAATTTGAAAATTCCTAAAAAATCCGTCCAAAATCTTGATGACCTCAATCTCTTGTTTTGTACGTTTTTTCCACGTGTCTTGACATCCAATGTATCCCTGCAAAGTTTGGTGAAGATCTGAGTATGTAGTTTTTGACCTTATCTGGAACCTCCTATCTGAAAATTTGAAAATTGTTAAAAAATTCGTCCAAAACCTTGATGTCTCCAATCTCTTGTTTTGTACGTTTTTCCCACGTGTCTTGACATCCAATGTATCCCTGCAAAGTTTGGTGAAGATCTAAGTATGTAGTTTTTGACCTTATATGGAACCTCATTTCTGAAAATTTGAAAATTCCTCAAAAATTCGTCCAAAATCTTGATGTCTCCAATCTCTTGTTTTGTACGTTTTTTCCACGTGTCTTGACATCCAATGTATCCCTGCAAAGTTTGGTGAAGATCTGAGTATGTAGATTTTGACCTTATCTGGAACCTCCCATCTGAAAATTTGAAAATTCCTAAAAAATCCGTCCAAAATCTTGATGACCTCAATCTCTTGTTTTGTACGTTTTTTCCACGTGTCTTGACATCCAGTGTATCCCTGCAAAGTTTGGTGAAGATCTGAGTATGTAGTTTTTGACCTTATATGGAACCTCCTTTCTGAAAATTTGAAAATTCCTCAAAAATTCGTCCAAAATCTTGATGTCTCCAATCTCTTGTTTTGTACGTTTTTTCCACGTGTCTTGACATCCAATGTATCCATGCAAAGTTTGGTGAAGATCTGAGTATGTAGTTTTTGACTTTATATGGAACCTCCTATCTGAAAATTTGAAAATTCTTAAAAAATTCGTCCAAAATCTTGATGTCTCCAATCTCTTGTTTTGTACGTTTTTTCCACGTGTCTTGACATCCATTGTATCCCTGCAAAGTTTGGTGAAGATCTGAGTATGTAGTTTTTGACCTTATATGGAACCTCCTTTCTGAAAATTTGAAAATTCTTAAAAAATTGGTCCAAAATCTTGATGTCCCCAATCCTATGTTTTGTATGTTTTTTCCACGTGTCTTGACATCCAATGTATCCATGCAAAGTTTGGTGAAGATCTGAGTATGTCGTTTTTGACCTTATCTGGAACCTCCCATCTGAAAATTTGAAAATTCTTAAAAAATTCGTCGAAAATCTTGATGTCTCCAATCTCCTGTTTTGTACGTTTTTTCCACGTGTCTTGACATGCAAAGTATCCCTGCAACGTTTGGTGAAGATCTGAGTATGTAGTTTTTAACCTTATCTGGAACCTCCTATCTGAAAATTTGAAAATTCTTCAAAAATTCGTCCAAAATCTTGATGTCTCCAATCTCTTGTTTTGTACGTTTTTTCCACGTTTGTTGACATCCAATGTATCCCTGCAATGTTTGGTGAAGATCTGAGTATGTAGTTTTTGACCTTATATGGAACCTCCTTTCTGAAAATTTGAAAATTCTTAAAAAATTCGTCCAAAATCTTGATGTCCCCAATCCTATGTTTTGTATGTTTTTTCCACGTGTCTTGACATCCAATGTATCCATGCAAAGTTTGGTGAAGATCTGACTGTCGATTTTGACTTTATCTGGAACCTCCCATCTGAAAATTTGAAAATTCTTAAAAAATTCGTCGAAAATCTTGATGTCTCCAATCTCTTGTTTTGTACGTTTTTCCACGTGTCTTGACATCCAATGTATCCCTGCAAAGTTTGGTGAAGATCTGAGTATGTCGTTTTTGACCTTATCTGGAACATCCTTTCTGAAAATTTGAAAATTCTTAAAAAATTCGTCCAAAATCTTGACGTCTCCAATCTCTTGTTTTGTACGTTTTTTCCACGTGTCTTGACATCCAATGTATCCCTGCAAAGTTTGGTGAAGATCTGAGTATGTAGTTTTTGACCTTATCTGGAACCTCATTTCTGAAAATTTGAAAATTCCTCAAATATTCGTCCAAAATCTTGATGTCTCCAATCTCTTGTTTTGTACGCTTTTTCCACGTATCTTGACATCCAATGTATCCATGCAAAGTTTGGTGAAGATCTGAGTATGTCGTTTTTGACCTTATCTGGAACCTCCCATCTGAAAATTTGAAAATTCTTAAAAAATTCGTCGAAAATCTTGATGTCTCCAATCTCCTGTTTTGTACGTTTTTTCAACGTGTCTTGACACGCAAAGTATCCCTGCAAAGTTTGGTGAAGATCTGAGTATGTAGTTTTTGACCTTATATGGAACCTCCTATCTGAAAATTTGAAAATTCTTAAAAAATTCGACCAACACCTTGGTGTCCCGAATCTTACGTTTTGTATGTTTTTCCACGTGTCTTGACATCCAATGTATTCCTGCAAAGTTTGGTGAAGATCTGAGTATGTCGTTTTTGACCTTATCTGGAACCTCCCATCTGAAAATTTGAAAATTCTTAAAAAATCCGTCAAAAATCTTGATGACCCCAATCTCTTGTTTTGTACGTTCTTTCCACGTGTCTTGACATCCAATGTAACCCTGCAAAGTTTGGTGAAGATCTGAGTATGTAGTTTTTGACCTTATCTGGAAACTCCCATCTGAAAATTTGAAAATTCCTAAAAAATCCGTCCAAAATCTTGATGACCTCAATCTCTTGTTTTGTACGTTTTTTCCACGTGTCTTGACATCCAATGTATCCCTGCAAAGTTTGGTGAAGATCTGAGTATGTAGTTTTTGACCTTATATGGAACCTCATATCTGAAAATTTGAAAATTCTTAAAAAATTCGACCAAAATCTTGATGTCTCCAATCCTATGTTTTGTATGTTTTTTCCACGTGTCTTGACATCCAATGTATCCATGCAAAGTTTGGTGAAGATCTGAGTATGTAGTTTTTGACCTTATATGGAACCTCCTATCTGAAAATTTGAAAATTCTTAAAAAATTCTTCCAAAATCTTGATGTCTCCAATCTCTTGTTTTGTACGTTTTTTCCTCGTGTCTTGACATCCAATGTATCCCTGCAAAGTTTGGTGAAGATCTGAGTATGCAGTTTTTGACCTTATCTGGAACCTCCCATCTGAAAATTTGAAAATTCCTAAAAAATCCGTCCAAAATCTTGATGACCTCAATCTCTTGTTTTGTACGTTTTTTCCACGTGTCTTGACATCCAATGTATCCCTGCAAAGTTTGGTGAAGATCTGAGTATGTAGTTTTTGACCTTATCTGGAACCTCCTATCTGAAAATTTGAAAATTGTTAAAAAATTCGTCCAAAACCTTGATGTCTCCAATCTCTTGTTTTGTACGTTTTTCCCACGTGTCTTGACATCCAATGTATCCCTGCAAAGTTTGGTGAAGATCTAAGTATGTAGTTTTTGACCTTATATGGAACCTCATTTCTGAAAATTTGAAAATTCCTCAAAAATTCGTCCAAAATCTTGATGTCTCCAATCTCTTGTTTTGTACGTTTTTTCCACGTGTCTTGACATCCAATGTATCCCTGCAAAGTTTGGTGAAGATCTGAGTATGTAGATTTTGACCTTATCTGGAACCTCCCATCTGAAAATTTGAAAATTCCTAAAAAATCCGTCCAAAATCTTGATGACCTCAATCTCTTGTTTTGTACGTTTTTTCCACGTGTCTTGACATCCAGTGTATCCCTGCAAAGTTTGGTGAAGATCTGAGTATGTAGTTTTTGACCTTATATGGAACCTCATATCTGAAAATTTGAAAATTCTTAAAAAATTCGACCAAAATCTTGATGTCTCCAATCCTATGTTTTGTATGTTTTTTCCACGTGTCTTGACATCCAATGTATCCATGCAAAGTTTGGTGAAGATCTGAGTATGTAGTTTTTGACCTTATATGGAACCTCATTTCTGAAAATTTGAAAATTCCTCAAAAATTCGTCCAAAATCTTGATGTCTCCAATCTCTTGTTTTGTACGTTTTTTCCACGTGTCTTGACATCCAATGTATCCCTGCAAAGTTTGGTGAAGATCTGAGTATGTAGTTTTTGACCTTATATGGAACCTCCTTTCTGAAAATTTGAAAATTCTTAAAAAATTCGTCCAAAATCTTGATGTCACCAATCCTATGTTTTGTACGTTTTTTCAACGTGTCTTGACATGCAAAGTATCCCTGCAAAGTTTGGTGAAGATCTGAGTATGTAGTTTTTGACCTTATATGGAACCTCCTATCTGAAAATTTGAAAATTCTTAAAAAATTCGACCAACACCTTGGTGTCCCGAATCTTACGTTTTGTATGTTTTTCCACGTGTCTTGACATCCAATGTATTCCTGCAAAGTTTGGTGAAGATCTGAGTATGTCGTTTTTGACCTTATCTGGAACCTCCCATCTGAAAATTTGAAAATTCTTAAAAAATCCGTCAAAAATCTTGATGACCCCAATCTCTTGTTTTGTACGTTCTTTCCACGTGTCTTGACATCCAATGTAACCCTGCAAAGTTTGGTGAAGATCTGAGTATGTAGTTTTTGACCTTATCTGGAAACTCCCATCTGAAAATTTGAAAATTCCTAAAAAATCCGTCCAAAATCTTGATGACCGCAATCTCTTGTTTTGTACGTTTTTTCCACGTGTCTTGACATCCAATGTATCCCTGCAAAGTTTGGTGAAGATCTGAGTATGTAGTTTTTGACCTTATATGGAACCTCATATCTGAAAATTTGAAAATTCTTAAAAAATTCGACCAAAATCTTGATGTCTCCAATCCTATGTTTTGTATGTTTTTTCCACGTGTCTTGACATCCAATGTATCCATGCAAAGTTTGGTGAAGATCTGAGTATGTAGTTTTTGACCTTATATGGAACCTCCTATCTGAAAATTTAAAAATTCTTAAAAAATTCGTCCAAAATCTTGATGTCTCCAATCTCTTGTTTTGTACGTTTTTTCCACGTGTCTTGACATCCAATGTATCCATGCAAAGTTTGGTGAAGATCTGAGTCTGTAGTTTTTGACCTTATCTGGAAACTCCCATCTGAAAATTTGAAAATTCCTAAAAAATCCGTCCAAAATCTTGATGACCTCAATCTCTTGTTTTGTACGTTTTTTCCACGTGTCTTGACATCCATTGTATCTCTGCAAAGTTTGATGAAGATCTGAGTATGTAGTTTTTGACCTTATATGGAACCTCATATCTGAAAATTTGAAAATTCTTAAAAAATTCGTTCAAAATCTTGATGTCTCCAATCCTACGTTTTGTATGTTTTTTCCACGTGTCTTGACATCCAATGTATCCATGCAAAGTTTGGTGAAGATCTGAGTATGTAGTTTTTGACCTTATATGGAACCTCCTATCTGAAAATTTGAAAATTCTTAAAAAATTCGTCCAAAATCTTGATGTCTCCAATCTCTTGTTTTGTACGTTTTTTCCTCGTGTCTTGACATCCAATGTATCCCTGCAAAGTTTGGTGAAGATCTGAGTATGCAGTTTTTGACCTTATCTGGAACCTCCCATCTGAAAATTTGAAAATTCCTAAAAAATCCGTCCAAAATCTTGATGACCTCAATCTCTTGTTTTGTACGTTTTTTCCACGTGTCTTGACATCCAATGTATCCCTGCAAAGTTTGGTGAAGATCTGAGTATGTAGTTTTTGACCTTATCTGGAACCTCCTATCTGAAAATTTGAAAATTGTTAAAAAATTCGTCCAAAACCTTGATGTCTCCAATCTCTTGTTTTGTACGTTTTTCCCACGTGTCTTGACATCCAATGTATCCCTGCAAAGTTTGGTGAAGATCTGAGTATGTAGTTTTTGACCTTATATGGAACTTCATTTCTGAAAATTTGAAAATTCGTCAAAAATTCGTCCAAAATCTTGATGTCTCCAATCTCTTGTTTTGTACGTTTTTTCCACGTGTCTTGACATCCAATGTATCCCTGCAAAGTTTGGTGAAGATCTGAGTATGTAGATTTTGACCTTATCTGGAACCTCCCATCTGAAAATTTGAAAATTCCTAAAAAATCCGTCCAAAATCTTGATGACCTCAATCTCTTGTTTTGTACGTTTTTTCCACGTGTCTTGACATCCAGTGTATCCCTGCAAAGTTTGGTGAAGATCTGAGTATGTAGTTTTTGACCTTATATGGAACCTCATATCTGAAAATTTGAAAATTCTTAAAAAATTCGACCAAAATCTTGATGTCTCCAATCCTATGTTTTGTATGTTTTTTCCACGTGTCTTGACATCCAATGTATCCATGCAAAGTTTGGTGAAGATCTGAGTATGTAGTTTTTGACCTTATATGGAACCTCCTATCTGAAAATTTGAAAATTCTTAAAAAATTCGTCCAAAATCTTGATGTCTCCAATCTCTTGTTTT
This sequence comes from Lepisma saccharinum, assembly GCF_977018435.1. NCBI lineage: Eukaryota > Metazoa > Arthropoda > Insecta > Zygentoma > Lepismatidae > Lepisma > Lepisma saccharinum. The sequence goes on along the minus strand of NW_028142966.1, from coordinate 440,138 downwards.
GTACGTTTTTTCCACGTGTCTTGACATCCAATGTATCCCTGCAAAGTTTGGTGAAGATCTGAGTATGTAGTTTTTGACCTTATCTGGAACCTCCCATCTGAAAATTTGAAAATTCCTAAAAAATCTGTCCAAAATCTTGATGACCTCAATCTCTTGTTTTGTACGTTTTTTCCACGTGTCTTGACATCCAATGTATCCCTGCAAAGTTTGGTGAAGATCTGAGTATGTAGTTTTTGACCTTATCTGGAACCTCATTTCTGAAAATTTGAAAATTCTTCAAAAATTCGTCCAAAATCTTGATGTCTCCAATCTCTTGTTTTGTACGTTTTTTCCACATGTCTTGACATCCAATGTATCCCTGCAAATTTGGTGAAGATCTGAGTATGTAGTTTTTGACCTTATATGGAACCTCCTTTCTGAAAATTTGAAAATTCCTCAAAAATTCGTCCAAAATCTTGATGTCTCCAATCTCTTGTTTTGTACGTTTTTTCCACGTGTCTTGACATCCAATGTATCCATGCAAAGTTTGGTGAAGATCTGAGTATGTAGTTTTTGACTTTATATGGAACCTCCTATCTGAAAATTTGAAAATTCTTAAAAAATTCGTCCAAAATCTTGATGTCTCCAATCTCTTGTTTTGTACGTTTTTTCCACGTGTCTTGACATCCATTGTATCCCTGCAAAGTTTGGTGAAGATCTGAGAATGTAGTTTTTGACCTTATATGGAACCTCCTTTCTGAAAATTTGAAAATTCTTAAAAAATTCGTCCAAAATCTTGATGTCCCCAATCCTATGTTTTGTATGTTTTTTCCACGTGTCTTGACATCCAATGTATCCATGCAAAGTTTGGTGAAGATCTGAGTATGTCGTTTTTGACCTTATCTGGAACCTCCCATCTGAAAATTTGAAAATTCTTAAAAAATTCGTCGAAAATCTTGATGTCTCCAATCTCCTGTTTTGAACGTTTTTTCCACGTGTCTTGACATGCAAAGTATCCCTGCAACGTTTGGTGAAGATCTGAGTATGTAGTTTTTAACCTTATCTGGAACCTCCTATCTGAAAATTTGAAAATTCTTCAAAAATTCGTCCAAAATCTTGATGTCTCCAATCTCTTGTTTTGTACGTTTTTTCCACGTTTGTTGACATCCAATGTATCCCTGCAATGTTTGGTGAAGATCTGAGTATGTAGTTTTTGACCTTATATGGAACCTCCTTTCTGAAAATTTGAAAATTCTTAAAAAATTCGTCCAAAATCTTGATGTCCCCAATCCTATGTTTTGTATGTTTTTTCCACGTGTCTTGACATCCAATGTATCCATGCAAAGTTTGGTGAAGATCTGACTATGTCGATTTTGACTTTATCTGGAACCTCCCATCTGAAAATTTGAAAATTCTTAAAAAATTCGTCGAAAATCTTGATGTCTCCAATCTCTTGTTTTGTACGTTTTTCCACGTGTCTTGACATCCAATGTATCCCTGCAAAGTTTGGTGAAGATCTGAGTATGTCGTTTTTGACCTTATCTGGAACATCCTTTCTGAAAATTTGAAAATTCTTAAAAAATTCGTCCAAAATCTTGACGTCTCCAATCTCTTGTTTTGTACGTTTTTTCCACGTGTCTTGACATCCAATGTATCCCTGCAAAGTTTGGTGAAGATCTGAGTATGTAGTTTTTGACCTTATCTGGAACCTCATTTCTGAAAATTTGAAAATTCCTCAAATATTCGTCCAAAATCTTGATGTCTCCAATCTCTTGTTTTGTACGCTTTTTCCACGTATCTTGACATCCAATGTATCCCTGCAAAGTTTGGTGAAGATCTGAGTATGTAGTTTTTGACCTTATCTGGAACCTCCTATCTGAAAATTTGAAAATTCTTAAAAAATTCGTCCAAAATCTTGATGTCTCCAATCTCTTGTTTTGTACGTTTTTTCCACGTGTCTTGACATCCAATGTATCCCTGCATAGTTTGGTGAAGATCTGAGTATGTAGTTTTTGACCTTATATGGAACATCCTATCTGAAAATTTGAAAATTTTTAAAAAATTCGACCAAAATCTTGATGTCCTCAATTCTATGTTTTGTATGTTTTTTCCACGTGTCTTGACATCCAATGTATTTATGCAAAGCTTGGTGAAGATCTGAGTATGTTGTTTTTGACCTTATCTGGTACCTCCCATCTGAAAATTTCAAAATTCTTAAAAAATTCGTCGAAAATCTTGATGTCTCCAATCTCTTGTTTTGTACGTTTTTTCCACGTGTCTTGACATCCAATGTATCCCTGCAATCTTTGGTGAAGATCTGAGTATGTAGTTTTTGACCTTATATGGAACCTCCTATCTGAAAATTTGAAAATTCTTAAAAAATTTGACCAAAATCTTGATGTCTCCAATCTCTTGTTTTGTACGTTTTTCCACGTGTCTTGACATCCAATGTATCCCTGCAATGTTTGGTGAAGATCTGAGTATGTAGGTTTTGACCTTATATGGAACCTCCTATCTGAAAATTTGAAAATTCTTAAAAAATATGGCCAAAATCTTGATGTCCCCAATCCTATGTTTTGTATGTTCTTTCCACGTGTCTTGACATCCAATGTATCCCTGCAAAGTTTGGTGAAGATCTGAGTATGTCGTTTTTGACCTTATCTGGAACATCCTTTCTGAAAATTTGAAAATTCTTAAAAAATTCGTCCAAAATCTTGATGTCTCCAATCTCTTGTTTTGTACGTTTTTTTCACGTGTCTTCACATCCAATGTATCCCTGCAAAGTTTGGTGAAGATCTGAGTATGTAATTTTTGACCATATCTGGAACCTCTCATCTGAAAATTTCAAAATTCCTAAAAAATCCGTCCAAAATCTTGATGACACCAATCTCTTGTTTTGTACGTTTTTTCCACGTGTCTTGTCATCCAATGTATCCCTGCATAGTTTGGTGAAGATCTGAGTATGTAGTTTTTGACCTTATATGGAACCTCCCATCTGAAAATTTGAAAATTCCTAAAAAATCCGTCTAAAATCTTGATGTCCCCAATCCTATGTCTTGTATGTTTTTTCCACGTGTCTTGACATCCAATGTATCCCTGCAAAGTTTGGTGAAGTTCTGAGTATGTAGTTTTTGACCTTATATGGAACCTCATATCTGAAAATTTGAAAATTCTTAAAAAATTCGACCAAAAACTTGATGTCTCCAATCCTATGTTTTGTATGTTTTTTCCACGTGTCTTGACATCCAATGTATCCATGCAAAGTTTGGTGAAGATCTGAGTATGTAGTTTTTGACCTTGTATGGAACCTCCTATCTGAAAATTTGAAAATTCTTGAAAAATTCGTCCAAAATCTTGATGTCTCCAATCTCTTGTTTTGTACGTTTTTTCCACGTGTCTTGACATCCAATGTATCCCTGCAAAGTTTGGTGAAGATCTGAGTATGTAGTTTTTGACCTTATCTGGAAACTCCCATCTGAAAATTTGAAAATTCCTAAAAAATCCGTCCAAAATCTTGATGACCTCAATCTCTTGTTTTGTACGTTTTTTCCACGTGTCTTGACATCCAATGTATCCCTGCAAAGTTTGGTGAAGATCTGAGTATGTAGATTTTGACCTTATCTGGAACCTCCCATCTGAAAATTTGAAAATTCCTAAAAAATCCGTCCAAGATCTTGATGACCTCAATCTCTTGTTTTGTACGTTTTTTCCACGTGTCTTGACATCCAATGTATCCCTGCAAAGTTTGGTGAAGATCTGAGTATGTAGTTTTTGTCCTTATATGGAACCTCATATCTGAAAATTTGAAAATTCTTAAAAAATTCGACCAAAATCTTGATGTCTCCAATCCTATGTTTTGTATGTTTTTTCCACGTGTCTTGACATCCAATGTATCCATGCAAAGTTTGGTGAAGATCTGAGTATGTAGTTTTTGACCTTATATGGAACCTCCTATCTGAAAATTTGAAAATTCTTAAAAAATTCGTCCAAAATCTTGATGTCTCCAATCTCTTGTTTTGTACGTTTTTTCCACGTGTCTTGACATCCAATGTATCCATGCAAAGTTTGGTGAAGATCTGAGTCTGTAGTTCTTGACCTTATCTGGAACCTCCCATCTGAAAATTTGAAAATTCCTAAAAAATCCGTCCAAAATCTTGATGACCTCAATCTCTTGTTTTGTACGTTTTTTCCACGTGTCTTGACATCCATTGTATCCCTGCAAAGTTTGATGAAGATCTGAGTATGTAGTTTTTGACCTTATATGGAACCTCATATCTGAAAATTTGAAAATTCTTAAAAAATTCGTTCAAAATCTTGATGTCTCCAATCCTATGTTTTGTATGTTTTTTCCACGTGTCTTGACATCCAATGTATCCATGCAAAGTTTGGTGAAGATCTGAGTATGTAGTTTTTGACCTTATATGGAACCTCCTATCTGAAAATTTGAAAATTCTTAAAAAATTCGTCCAAAATCTTGATGTCTCCAATCTCTTGTTTTGTACGTTTTTTCCTCGTGTCTTGACATCCAATGTATCCCTGCAAAGTTTGGTGAAGATCTGAGTATGTAGTTTTTGACCTTATCTGGAACCTCCCATCTGAAAATTTGAAAATTCCTAAAAAATCCGTCCAAAATCTTGATGACCTCAATCTCTTGTTTTGTACGTTTTTTCCACGTGTCTTGACATCCAATGTATCCCTGCAAAGTTTGGTGAAGATCTGAGTATGTAGTTTTTGACCTTATCTGGAACCTCCTATCTGAAAATTTGAAAATTGTTAAAAAATTCGTCCAAAATCTTGATGTCTCCAATCTCTTGTTTTGTACGTTTTTCCCACGTGTCTTGACATCCAATGTATCCCTGCAAAGTTTGGTGAAGATCTGAGTATGTAGTTTTTGACCTTATATGGAACCTCATTTCTGAAAATTTGAAAATTCCTCAAAAATTCGTCCAAAATCTTGATGTCTCCAATCTCTTGTTTTGTACGATTTTTCCACGTGTCTTGACATCCAATGTATCCCTGCAAAGTTTGGTGAAGATCTGAGTATGTAGATTTTGACCTTATCTGGAACCTCCCATCTGAAAATTTGAAAATTCCTAAAAAATCCGTCCAAAATCTTGATGACCTCAATCTCTTGTTTTGTACGTTTTTTCCACGTGTCTTGACATCCAGTGTATCCCTGCAAAGTTTGGTGAAGATCTGAGTATGTAGTTTTTGACCTTATATGGAACCTCATATCTGAAAATTTGAAAATTCTTAAAAAATTCGACCAAAATCTTGATGTCTCCAATCCTATGTTTTGTATGTTTTTTCCACGTGTCTTGACATCCAATGTATCCATGCAAAGTTTGGTGAAGATCTGAGTATGTAGTTTTTGACCTTATATGGAACCTCCTATCTGAAAATTTGAAAATTCTTAAAAAATTCGTCCAAAATCTTGATGTCTCCTATCTCTTGTTTTGTACGTTTTTTCCACGTGTCTTGACATCCAATGTATCCCTGCAAAGTTTGGTGAAGATCTGAGTATGTAGTTTTTGATCTTATCTGGAACCTCCTATCTGAAAATTTGAAAATTGTTAAAAAATTCGTCCAAAATCTTGATGTCTCCAATCTCTTGTTTTGTACGTTTTTCCCACGTGTCTTGACATCCAATGTATCCCTGCAAAGTTTGGTGAAGATCTGAGTATGTAGTTTTTGACCTTATATGGAACCTACTTTCTGAAAATTTGAAAATTCCTCAAAAATTCGTCCAAAATCTTGATGTCTCCAATCTCTTGTTTTGTACGTTTTTTCCACGTGTCTTGACATCCAATGTATCCCTGCAAAGTTTGGTGAAGATCTGAGTATGTAGTTTTTGACCTTATCTGGAACCTCCCATCTGAAAATTTGAAAATTCCTAAAAAATCCGTCCAAAATCTTGATGTCCCCAATCCTATGTCTTGCATGTTCTTTCCACGTGTCTTGACATCCAATGTATCCCTGCAAAGTTTGCTGAAGATCTGAGTATGTAGTTTTTGACCTTATATGGAACCTCATATCTGAAAATTTGAAAATTCTTAAAAAATTCGACCAAAATCTTGATGTCTCCAATCCTATGTTTTGTATGTTTTTTCCACGTGTCTTGACATCCAATGTATCCATGCAAAGTTTGGTGAAGATCTGAGTATGTAGTTTTTGACTTTATATGGAACCTCCTATCTGAAAATTTGAAAATTCTTAAAAAATTCGTCCAAAATCTTGATGTCTCCAATCTCTTGTTTTGTACGTTTTTTCCACGTGTCTTGACATCCATTGTATCCCTGCAAAGTTTGGTGAAGATCTGAGTATGTAGTTTTTGACCTTATATGGAACCTCCTTTCTGAAAATTTGAAAATTCTTAAAAAATTCGTCCAAAATCTTGATGTCCCCAATCCTATGTTTTGTATGTTTTTTCCACGTGTCTTGACATCCAATGTATCCATGCAAAGTTTGGTGAAGATCTGAGTATGTCGTTTTTGACCTTATCTGGAACCTCCCATCTGAAAATTTGAAAATTCTTAAAAAATTCGTCGAAAATCTTGATGTCTCCAATCTCCTGTTTTGTACGTTTTTTCCACGTGTCTTGACATGCAAAGTATCCCTGCAACGTTTGGTGAAGATCTGAGTATGTAGTTTTTGACCTTATCTGGAACCTCCTATCTGAAAATTTGAAAATTCTTCAAAAATTCGTCCAAAATCTTGATGTCTCCAATCTCTTGTTTTGTACGTTTTTTTAACGTGTCTTGACATCCAATGTATCCATGCAAAGTTTGGTGAAGATCTGACTATGTCGATTTTGACTTTATCTGGAACCTCCCATCTGAAAATTTGAAAATTCTTCAAAAATTCGTCGAAAATCTTGATGTCTCCAATCTCTTGTTTTGTACGTTTTTCCACGTGTCTTGACATCCAATGTATCCCTGCAAAGTTTGGTGAAGATCTGAGTATGTCGTTTTTGACCTTATCTGGAACATCCTTTCTGAAAATTTGAAAATTCTTAAAAAATTCGTCCAAAATCTTGACGTCTCCAATCTCTTGTTTTGTACGTTTTTTCCACGTGTCTTGACATCCAATGTATCCCTGCAAAGTTTGGTGAAGATCTGAGTATGTAGTTTTTGACCTTATCTGGAACCTCATTTCTGAAAATTTGAAAATTCCTCAAATATTCGTCCAAAATCTTGATGTCTCCAATCTCTTGTTTTGTACGTTTTTTCCACGTATCTTGACATCCAATGTATCCCTGCAAAGTTTGGTGAAGATCTGAGTATGTAGTTTTTGACCTTATCTGGAACCTCCTATCTGAAAATTTGAAAATTCTTAAAAAATTCGTCCAAAATCTTGATGTCTCCAATCTCTTGTTTTGTACGTTTTTTCCACGTGTCTTGACATCCAATGTATCCCTGCATAGTTTGGTGAAGATCTGAGTATGTAGTTTTTGACCTTATATGGAACATCCTATCTGAAAATTTGAAAATTTTTAAAAAATTCGACCAAAATCTTGATGTCCTCAATTCTATGTTTTGTATGTTTTTTCCACGTGTCTTGACATCCAATGTATCCATGCAAAGCTTGGTGAAGATCTGAGTATGTCGTTTTTGACCTTATCTGGTACCTCCCATCTGAAAATTTCAAAATTCTTAAAAAATTCGTCGAAAATCTTGATGTCTCCAATCTCTTGTTTTGTACGTTTTTTCCACGTGTCTTGACATCCAATGTATCCCTGCAATCTTTGGTGAAGATCTGAGTATGTAGTTTTTGACCTTATATGGAACCTCCTATCTGAAAATTTGAAAATTCTTAAAAAATTTGACCAAAATCTTGATGTCTCCAATCTCTTGTTTTGTACGTTTTTCCACGTGTCTTGACATCCAATGTATCCCTGCAATGTTTGGTGAAGATCTGAGTATGTAGTTTTTGACCTTATATGGAACCTCCTATCTGAAAATTTGAAAATTCTTAAAAAATATGGCCAAAATCTTGATGTCCCCAATCCTATGTTTTGTATGTTCTTTCCACGTGTCTTGACATCCAATGTATCCCTGCAAAGTTTGGTGAAGATCTGAGTATGTCGTTTTTGACCTTATCTGGAACATCCTTTCTGAAAATTTGAAAATTCTTAAAAAATTCGTCCAAAATCTTGATGTCTCCAATCTCTTGTTTTGTACGTTTTTTTCACGTGTCTTCACATCCAATGTATCCCTGCAAAGTTTGGTGAAGATCAGAGTATGTAGTTTTTGACCTTATCTGGAACCTCTCATCTGAAAATTTCAAAATTCCTAAAAAAACCGTCCAAAATCTTGATGACACCAATCTCTTGATTTGTACGTTTTTTCCACGTGTCTTGACATCCAATGTATCCCTGCATAGTTTGGTGAAGATCTGAGTATGTAGTTTTTGACCTTATATGGAACCTCCCATCTGAAAATTTGAAAATTCCTAAAAAATCCGTCTAAAATCTTGATGTCCCCAATCCTATGTCTTGTATGTTTTTTCCACGTGTCTTGACATCCAATGTATCCCTGCAAAGTTTGGTGAAGATCTGAGTATGTAGTTTTTGACCTTATATGGAACCTCATATCTGAAAATTTGAAAATTCTTAAAAAATTCGACCAAAAACTTGATGTCTCCAATCCTATGTTTTGTATGTTTTTTCCACGTGTCTTGACATCCAATGTATCCATGCAAAGTTTGGTGAAGTTCTGAGTATGTAGTTTTTGACCTTGTATGGAACCTCCTATCTGAAAATTTGAAAATTCTTGAAAAATTCGTCCAAAATCTTGATGTCTCCAATCTCTTGTTTTGTACGTTTTTTCCACGTGTCTTGACATCCAATGTATCCCTGCAAAGTTTGGTGAAGATCTGAGTATGTAGTTTTTGACCTTATCTGGAAACTCCCATCTGAAAATTTGAAAATTCCTAAAAAATCCGTCCAAAATCTTGATGACCTCAATCTCTTGTTTTGTACGTTTTTTCCACGTGTCTTGACATCCAATGTATTACTGCAAAGTTTGGTGAAGATCTGAGTATGTAGATTTTGACCTTATCTGGAACCTCCCATCTGAAAATTTGAAAATTCCTAAAAAATCCGTCCAAAATCTTGATGACCTCAATCTCTTGTTTTGTACGTTTTTTCCACGTGTCTTGACATCCAATGTATCCCTGCAAAGTTTGGTGAAGATCTGAGTATGTAGTTTTTGACCTTATATGGAACCTCATATCTGAAAATTTGAAAATTCTTAAAAAATTCGACCAAAATCTTGATGTCTCCAATCCTATGTTTTGTATGTTTTTTCCACGTGTCTTGACATCCAATGTATCCATGCAAAGTTTGGTGAAGATCTGAGTATGTAGTTTTTGACTTTATATGGAACCTCCTATCTGAAAATTTGAAAATTCTTAAAAAATTCGTCCAAAATCTTGATGTCTCCAATCTCTTGTTTTGTACGTTTTTTCCACGTGTCTTGACATCCATTGTATCCCTGCAAAGTTTGGTGAAGATCTGAGTATGTAGTTTTTGACCTTATATGGAACATCCTTTCTGAAAATTTGAAAATTCTTAAAAAATTCGTCCAAAATCTTGATGTCCCCAATCCTATGTTTTGTATGTTTTTTCCACGTGTCTTGACATCCAATGTATCCATGCAAAGTTTGGTGAAGATCTGAGTATGTCGTTTTTGACCTTATCTGGAACCTCCCATCTGAAAATTTGAAAATTCTTAAAAAATTCGTCGAAAATCTTGATGTCTCCAATCTCCTGTTTTGTACGTTTTTTCCACGTGTCTTGAAATGCAAAGTATCCCTGCAACGTTTGGTGAAGATCTGAGTATGTAGTTTTTGACCTTATCTGGAACCTCCTATCTGAAAATTTGAAAATTCTTCAAAAATTCGTCCAAAATCTTGATGTCTCCAATCTCTTGTTTTGTACGTTTTTTCCACGTTTGTTGACATCCAATGTATCCCTGCAATGTTTGGTGAAGATCTGAGTATGTAGTTTTTGACCTTATATGGAACCTCCTTTCTGAAAATTTGAAAATTCTTAAAAAATTCGTCCAAAATCTTGATGTCCCCAATCCTATGTTTTGTATGTTTTTTCCACGTGTCTTGACATCCAATGTATCCATGCAAAGTTTGGTGAAGATCTGACTATGTCGATTTTGACTTTATCTGGAACCTCCCATCTGAAAATTTGAAAATTCTTCAAAAATTCGTCCAAAATCTTGACGTCTCCAATCTCTTGTTTTGTACGTTTTTTCCACGTGTCTTGACATCCAATGTATCCCTGCAAAGTTTGGTGAAGATCTGAGTATGTAGTTTTTGACCTTATCTGGAACCTCATTTCTGAAAATTTGAAAATTCCTCAAATATTCGTCCAAAATCTTGATGTCTCCAATCTCTTGTTTTGTACGTTTTTTCCACGTATCTTGACATCCAATGTATCCCTGCAAAGTTTGGTGAAAATCTGAGTATGTAGTTTTTGACCTTATCTGGAACCTCCTATCTGAAAATTTGAAAATTCTTAAAAAATTCGTCCAAAATCTTGATGTCTCCAATCTCTTGTTTTGTACGTTTTTTCCACGTGTCTTGACATCCAATGTATCCCTGCATAGTTTGGTGAAGATCTGAGTATGTAGTTTTTGACCTTATATGGAACATCCTATCTGAAAATTTGAAAATTTTTAAAAAATTCGACCAAAATCTTGATGTCCCCAATCCTATGTTTTGTATGTTCTTTCCACGTGTCTTGACATCCAATGTATCCCTGCAAAGTTTGGAGAAGATCTGAGTATGTCGTTTTTGACCTTATCTGGAACATCCTTTCTGAAAATTTGAAAATTCTTAAAAAATTCGTCCAAAATCTTGATGTCTCCAATCTCTTGTTTTGTACGTTTTTTTCACGTGTCTTCACATCCAATGTATCCCTGCAAAGTTTGGTGAAGATCTGAGTATGTAGTTTTTGACCTTATCTGGAACCTCTCATCTGAAAATTTCAAAATTCCTAAAAAATCCGTCCAAAATCTTGATGACACCAATCTCTTGTTTTGTACGTTTTTTCCACGTGTCTTGACATCCAATGTATCCCTGCATAGTTTGGTGAAGATCTGAGTATGTAGTTTTTGACCTTATATGGAACCTCCCATCTGAAAATTTGAAAATTCCTAAAAAATCCGTCTAAAATCTTGATGTCCCCAATCCTATATCTTGTATGTTTTTTCCACGTGTCTTGACATCCAATGTATCCCTGCAAAGTTTGGTGAAGATCTGAGTATGTAGTTTTTGACCTTATATGGAACCTCATATCTGAAAATTTGAAAATTCTTAAAAAATTCGACCAAAAACTTGATGTCTCCAATCCTATGTTTTGTACGTTTTTTCCACGTGTCTTGACATCCAATGTATCCATGCAAAGTTTGGTGAAGATCTGAGTATGTAGTTTTTGACCTTGTATGGAACCTCCTATCTGAAAATTTGAAAATTCTTGAAAAATTCGTCCAAAATCTTGATGACCTCAATCTCTTGTTTTGTACGTTTTTTCCACGTGTCTTGACATCCAGTGTATCCCTGCAAAGTTTGGTGAAGATCTGAGTATGTAGTTTTTGACCTTATATGGAACCTCATATCTGAAAATTTGAAAATTCTTAAAAAATTCGACCAAAATCTTGATGTCTCCAATCCTATGTTTTGTATGTTTTTTCCACGTGTCTTGACATCCAATGTATCCATGCAAAGTTTGGTGAAGATCTGAGTATGTAGTTTTTGACCTTATATGGAACCTCCCATCTGAAAATTTGAAAATTCTTAAAAAATTCGACCAAAATCTTGATGTCTCCAATCCTATGTTTTGTATGTTTTTTCCACGTGTCTTGACATCCAATGTATCCCTGCAAAGTTTGGTGAAGATCTGAGTATGTAGTTTTTGACCTTATCTGGAACCTCCCATCTGAAAATTTGAAAATTCCTAAAAAATCTGTCCAAAATCTTGATGACCTCAATCTCTTGTTTTGTACGTTTTTTCCACGTGTCTTGACATCCAATGTATCCCTGCAAAGTTTGGTGAAGATCTGAGTATGTAGTTTTTGATCTTATCTGGAACCTCCTATCTGAAAATTTGAAAATTGTTAAAAAATTCGTCCAAAATCTTGATGTCTCCAATCTCTTGTTTTGTACGTTTTTCCCACGTGTCTTGACATCCAATGTATCCCTGCAAAGTTTGGTGAAGATCTGAGTATGTAGTTTTTGACCTTATATGGAACCTCCTTTCTGAAAATTTGAAAATTCCTCAAAAATTCGTCCAAAATCTTGATGTCTCCAATCTCTTGTTTTGTACGTTTTTTCCACGTGTCTTGACATCCATTGTATCCCTGCAAAGTTTGGTGAAGATCTGAGTATGTAGTTTTTGACCTTATATGGAACCTCCTTTCTGAAAATTTGAAAATTCTTAAAAAATTCGTCCAAAATCTTGATGTCCCCAATCCTATGTTTTGTATGTTTTTTCCACGTGTCTTGACATCCAATGTATCCATGCAAAGTTTGGTGAAGATCTGAGTATGTCGTTTTTGACCTTATCTGGAACCTCCCATCTGAAAATTTGAAAATTCTTAAAAAATTCGTCGAAAATCTTGATGACTCCAATCTCCTGTTTTGTACGTTTTTTCCACGTGTCTTGACATGTAAAGTATCCCTGCAACGTTTGGTGAAGATCTGAGTATGTAGTTTTTGACCTTATCTGGAACCTCCTATCTGAAAATTTGAAAATTCTTCAAAAATTCGTCCAAAATCTTGATGTCTCCAATCTCTTGTTTTGTACGTTTTTTCCACGTTTGTTGACATCCAATGTATCCCTGCAATGTTTGGTGAAGATCTGAGTATGTAGTTTTTGACCTTATATGGAACCTCCTTTCTGAAAATTTGAAAATTCTTAAAAAATTCGTCCAAAATCTTGATGTCCCCAATCCTATGTTTTGTATGTTTTTTCCACGTGTCTTGACATCCAATGTATCCATGCAAAGTTTGGTGAAGATCTGACTATGTCGGTTTTGACTTTATCTGGAACCTCCCATCTGAAAATTTGAAAATTCTTCAAAAATTCGTCGAAAATCTTGATGTCTCCAATCTCTTGTTTTGTACGTTTTTTCCACGTGTCTTGACATCCAATGTATCCATGCAAAGTTTGGTGAAGATCTGAGTATGTCGTTTTTGACCTTATCTGGAACATCCTTTCTGAAAATTTGAAAATTCTTAAAAAATTCGTCCAAAATCTTGACGTCTCCAATCTCTTGTTTTGTACGTTTTTTCCACGTGTCTTGACATCCAATGTATCCCTGCAAAGTTTGGTGAAGATCTGAGTATGTAGTTTTTGACCTTATCTGGAACCTCATTTCTGAAAATTTGAAAATTCCTCAAATATTCGTCCAAAATCTTGATGTCTCCAATCTCTTGTTTTGTACGTTTTTTCCACGTATCTTGACATCCAATGTATCCCTGCAAAGTTTGGTGAAAATCTGAGTATGTAGTTTTTGACCTTATCTGGAACCTCCTATCTGAAAATTTGAAAATTCTTAAAAAATTCGTCCAAAATCTTGATGTCTCCAATCTCTTGTTTTGTACGTTTTTTCCACGTGTCTTGACATCCAATGTATCCCTGCATAGTTTGGTGAAGATCTGAGTATGTAGTTTTTGACCTTATATGGAACATCCTATCTGAAAATTTGAAAATTTTTAAAAAATTCGACCAAAATCTTGATGTCCTCAATTCTATGTTTTGTATGTTTTTTCCACGTGTCTTGACATCCAATGTATCCATGCAAAGCTTGGTGAAGATCTGAGTATGTCGTTTTTGACCTTATCTGGTACCTCCCATCTGAAAATTTCAAAATTCTTAAAAAATTCGTCGAGAATCTTGATGTCTCCAATCTCTTGTTTTGTACGTTTTTTCCACGTGTCTTGACATCCAATGTATCCCTGCAATCTTTGGTAAAGATCTGAGTATGTAGTTTTTGACCTTATATGGAACCTCCTATCTGAAAATTTGAAAATTCTTAAAAAATTTGACCAAAATCTGGATGTCTCCAATCTCTTGTTTTGTACGTTTTTCCACGTGTCTTGACATCCAATGTATCCCTGCAATGTTTGGTGAAGATCTGAGTATGTAGTTTTTGACCTTATATGGAACCTCCTATCTGAAAATTTGAAAATTCTTAAAAAATATGGCCAAAATCTTGATGTCCCCAATCCTATGTTTTGTATGTTCTTTCCACGTGTCTTGACATCCAATGTATCCCTGCAAAGTTTGGTGAAGATCTGAGTATGTCGTTTTTGACCTTATCTGGAACATCCTTTCTGAAAATTTGAAAATTCTTAAAAAATTCGTCCAAAATCTTGATGTCTCCAATCCTATGTTTTGTATGTTTTTTCCACGTGTCTATACATCCAATGTATCCATGCAAAGTTTGGTGAAGATCTGAGTATGTAGTTTTTGACTTTATATGGAACCTCCTATCTGAAAATTTGAAAATTCTTAAAAAATTCGTCCAAAATCTTGATGTCTCCACTCTCTTGTTTTGTACGTTTTTTCCACGTGTCTTGACATCCATTGTATCCCTGCAAAGTTTGGTGAAGATCTGAGTATGTAGTTTTTGACCTTATATGGAACCTCCTTTCTGAAAATTTGAAAATTCTTAAAAAATTCGTCCAAAATCTTGATGTCCCCAATCCTATGTTTTGTATGTTTTTTCCTTGTGTCTTGACATCCAATGTATCCATGCAAAGTTTGGTAAAGATCTGAGTATGTCGTTTTTGACCTTATCTGGAACCTCCCATCTGAAAATTTGAAAATTCTTAAAAAATTCGTCGAAAATCTTGATGTCTCCAATCTCCTGTTTTGTACGTTTTTTCCACGTGTCTTGACATGCAAAGTATCCCTGCAACGTTTGGTGAAGATCTGAGTATGTAGTTTTTGACCTTATCTGGAACCTCCTATCTGAAAATTTGAAAATTCTTCAAAAATTCGTCCAAAATCTTGATGTCTCCAATCTCTTGTTTTGTACGTTTTTTCCACGTGTCTTGACATCCAATGTATCCCTGCAAAGTTTGGTGAAGATCTGAGTATGTCGTTTTTGACCTTATCTGGAACATCCTTTCTGAAAATTTGAAAATTCTTAAAAAATTCGTCCAAAATCTTGACGTCTCCAATCTCTTGTTTTGTACGTTTTTTCCACGTGTCTTGACATCCAATGTATCCCTGCAAAGTTTGGTGAAGATCTGAGTATGTAGTTTTTGACCTTATCTGGAACCTCATTTCTGAAAATTTGAAAATTCCTCAAATATTCGTCCAAAATCTTGATGTCTCCAATCTCTTGCTTTGTACGTTTTTTCCACGTATCTTGACATCCAATGTATCCCTGCAAAGTTTGGTGAAGATCTGAGTATGTAGTTTTTGACCTTATCTGGAACCTCCTATCTGAAAATTTGAAAATTCTTAAAAAATTCGTCCAAAATCTTGATGTCTCCAATCTCTTGTTTTGTACGTTTTTTTCCACGTGTCTTGACATCCAATGTATCCCTGCATAGTTTGGTGAAGATCTGAGTATGTAGTTTTTGACCTTATATGGAACATCCTATCTGAAAATTTGAAAATTTTTAAAAAATTCGACCAAAATCTTGATGTCCTCAATTCTATGTTTTGTATGTTTTTTCTACGTGTCTTGACATCCAATGTATCCATGCAAAGCTTGGTGAAGATCTGAGTATGTCGTTTTTGACCTTATCTGGTACCTCCCATCTGAAAATTTCAAAATTCTTAAAAAATTCGTCGAAAATCTTGATGTCTCCAATCTCTTGTTTTGTACGTTTTTTCCACGTGTCTTGACATCCAATGTATCCCTGCAATCTTTGGTGAAGATCTGAGTATGTAGTTTTTGACCTTATATGGAACCTCCTATCTGAAAATTTGAAAATTCTTAAAAAATTTGACCAAAATCTTGATGTCTTCAATCTCTTGTTTTGTACATTTTTCCACGTGTCTTGACATCCAATGTATCCCTGCAATGTTTGGTGAAGATCTGAGTATGTAGTTTTTGACCTTATATGGAACCTCCTATCTGAAAATTTGAAAATTCTTAAAAAATATGGCCAAAATCTTGATGTCGCCAATCCTATGTTTTGTATGTTCTTTCCACGTGTCTTGACATCCAATGTATCCCTGCAAAGTTTGGTGAAGATCTGAGTATGTCGTTTTTGACCTTATCTGGAACATCCTTTCTGAAAATTTGAAAATTCTTAAAAAATTCGTCCAAAATCTTGATGTCTCCAATCTCGTGTTTTGTACGTTTTTTTCACGTGTCTTCACATCCAATGTATCCCTGCAAAGTTTGGTGAAGATCTAAGTATGTAGTTTTTGACCTTATCTGGAACCTCTCATCTGAAAATTTCAAAATTCCTAAAAAATCCGTCCAAAATCTTGATGACACCAATCTCTTGTTTTGTACGTTTTTTCCACGTGTCTTGACATCCAATGTATCCCTGCAAAGTTTGGTGAAGATCTGAGTATGTAGTTTTTGACCTTATCTGGAAACTCCCATCTGAAAATTTGAAAATTCCTAAAAAATCCGTCCAAAATCTTGATGACCTCAATCTCTTGTTTTGTACGTTTTTTCCACGTGTCTTGACATCCAATGTATCCCTGCAAAGTTTGGTGAAGATCTGAGTATGTAGATTTTGACCTTATCTGGAACCTCCCATCTGAAAATTTGAAAATTCCTAAAAAATCCGTCCATAATCTTGATGACCTCAATCTCTAGTTTTGTACGTTTTTTCCACGTGTCTTGACATCCAATGTATCCCTGCAAAGTTTGGTGAAGATCTGAGTATGTAGTTTTTGACCTTATATGGAACCTCATATCTGAAAATTTGAAAATTCTTAAAAAATTCAACCAAAATCTTGATGTCTCCAATCCTATGTTTTGTGTTTTTTCCACGTGTCTTGACATCCAATGTATCCATGCAAAGTTTGGTGAAGATCTGAGTATGTAGTTTTTGACCTTATATGGAACCTCCTATCTGAAAATTTGAAAATTCTTAAAAAATTCGTCCAAAATCTTGATGTCTCCAATCTCTTGTTTTGTACGTTTTTTCCACGTGTCTTGACATCCAATGTATCCATGCAAAGTTTGGTGAAGATCTGAGTCTGTAGTTCTTGACCTTATCTGGAACCTCCCATCTGAAAATTTGAAAATTCCTAAAAAATCCGTCCAAAATCTTGATGACCTCAATCTCTTGTTTTGTACGTTTTTTCCACGTGTCTTGACATCCATTGTATCCCTGCAAAGTTTGATGAAGATCTGAGTATGTAGTTTTTGACCTTATATGGAACCTCATATCTGAAAATTTGAAAATTCTTAAAAAATTCGTTCAAAATCTTGATGTCTCCAATCCTATGTTTTGTATGTTTTTTCCACGTGTCTTGACATCCAATGTATCCATGCAAAGTTTGGTGAAGATCTGAGTATGTAGTTTTTGACCTTATATGGAACCTCCTATCTGAAAATTTGAAAATTCTTAAAAAATTCGTCCAAAATCTTGATGTCTCCAATCTCTTGTTTTGTACGTTTTTTCCTCGTGTCTTGACATCCAATGTATCCCTGCAATGTTTGGTGAAGATCTGAGTATGTAGTTTTTGACCTTATATGGAACCTCCTATCTGAAAATTTGAAAATTCTTAAAAAATATGGCCAAAATCTTGATGTCGCCAATCCTATGTTTTGTATGTTCTTTCCACGTGTCTTGACATCCAATGTATCCCTGCAAAGTTTGGTGAAGATCTGAGTATGTCGTTTTTGACCTTATCTGGAACATCCTTTCTGAAAATTTGAAAATTCTTAAAAAATTCGTCCAAAATCTTGATGTCTCCAATCTCGTGTTTTGTACGTTTTTTTCACGTGTCTTCACATCCAATGTATCCATGCAAAGTTTGGTGAAGATCTGAGTCTGTAGTTCTTGACCTTATCTGGAACCTCCCATCTGAAAATTTGAAAATTCCTAAAAAATCCGTCCAAAATCTTGATGACCTCAATCTCTTGTTTTGTACGTTTTTTCCACGTGTCTTGACATCCATTGTATCCCTGCAAAGTTTGATGAAGATCTGAGTATGTAGTTTTTGACCTTATATGGAACCTCATATCTGAAAATTTGAAAATTCTTAAAAAATTCGTTCAAAATCTTGATGTCTCCAATCCTATGTTTTGTATGTTTTTTCCACGTGTCTTGACATCCAATGTATCCATGCAAAGTTTGGTGAAGATCTGAGTATGTAGTTTTTGACCTTATATGGAACCTCCTATCTGAAAATTTGAAAATTCTTAAAAAGTTTGACCAAAATCTTGATGTCTCCAATCTCTTGTTTTGTACGTTTTTTCCTCGTGTCTTGACATCCAATGTATCCCTGCAATGTTTGGTGAAGATCTGAGTATGTAGTTTTTGACCTTATATGGAACCTCCTATCTGAAAATTTGAAAATTCTTAAAAAATATGGCCAAAATCTTGATGTCGCCAATCCTATGTTTTGTATGTTCTTTCCACGTGTCTTGACATCCAATGTATCCCTGCAAAGTTTGGTGAAGATCTGAGTATGTCGTTTTTGACCTTATCTGGAACATCCTTTCTGAAAATTTGAAAATTCTTAAAAAATTCGTCCAAAATCTTGATGTCTCCAATCTCGTGTTTTGTACGTTTTTTTCACGTGTCTTCACATCCAATGTATCCCTGCAAAGTTTGGTGAAGATCTAAGTATGTAGTTTTTGACCTTATCTGGAACCTCTCATCTGAAAATTTCAAAATTCCTAAAAAATCCGTCCAAAATCTTGATGACACCAATCTCTTGTTTTGTACGTTTTTTCCACGTGTCTTGACATCCAATGTATCCCTGCAAAGTTTGGTGAAGATCTGAGTATGTAGTTTTTGACCTTATCTGGAAACTCCCATCTGAAAATTTGAAAATTCCTAAAAAATCCGTCCAAAATCTTGATGACCTCAATCTCTTGTTTTGTACGTTTTTTCCACGTGTCTTGACATCCAATGTATCCCTGCAAAGTTTGGTGAAGATCTGAGTATGTAGATTTTGACCTTATCTGGAACCTCCCATCTGAAAATTTGAAAATTCCTAAAAAATCCGTCCATAATCTTGATGACCTCAATCTCTTGTTTTGTACGTTTTTTCCACGTGTCTTGACATCCAATGTATCCCTGCAAAGTTTGGTGAAGATCTGAGTATGTAGTTTTTGACCTTATATGGAACCTCATATCTGAAAATTTGAAAATTCTTAAAAAATTCAACCAAAATCTTGATGTCTCCAATCCTATGTTTTGTATGTTTTTTCCACGTGTCTTGACATCCAATGTATCCATGCAAAGTTTGGTGAAGATCTGAGTATGTAGTTTTTGACCTTATATGGAACCTCCTATCTGAAAATTTGAAAATTCTTAAAAAATTCGTCCAAAATCTTGATGTCTCCAATCTCTTGTTTTGTACGTTTTTTCCACGTGTCTTGACATCCAATGTATCCATGCAAAGTTTGGTGAAGATCTGAGTCTGTAGTTCTTGACCTTATCTGGAACCTCCCATCTGAAAATTTGAAAATTCCTAAAAAATCCGTCCAAAATCTTGATGACCTCAATCTCTTGTTTTGTACGTTTTTTCCACGTGTCTTGACATCCATTGTATCCCTGCAAAGTTTGATGAAGATCTGAGTATGTAGTTTTTGACCTTATATGGAACCTCATATCTGAAAATTTGAAAATTCTTAAAAAATTCGTTCAAAATCTTGATGTCTCCAATCCTATGTTTTGTATGTTTTTTCCACGTGTCTTGACATCCAATGTATCCATGCAAAGTTTGGTGAAGATCTGAGTATGTAGTTTTTGACCTTATATGGAACCTCCTATCTGAAAATTTGAAAATTCTTAAAAAATTCGTCCAAAATCTTGATGTCTCCAATCTCTTGTTTTGTACGTTTTTTCCTCGTGTCTTGACATCCAATGTATCCCTGCAAAGTTTGGTGAAGATCTGAGTATGTAGTTTTTGACCTTATCTGGAACCTCCCATCTGAAAATTTGAAAATTCCTAAAAAATCCGTCCAAAATCTTGATGACCTCAATCTCTTGTTTTGTACGTTTTTTCCACGTGTCTTGACATCCAATGTATCCCTGCAAAGTTTGGTGAAGATCTGAGTATGTAGTTTTTGACCTTATCTGGAACCTCCTATCTGAAAATTTGAAAATTGTTAAAAAATTCGTCCAAAATCTTGATGTCTCCAATCTCTTGTTTTGTACGTTTTTCCCACGTGTCTTGACATCCAATGTATCCCTGCAAAGTTTGGTGAAGATCTGAGTATGTAGTTTTTGACCTTATATGGAACCTCATTTCTGAAAATTTGAAAATTCCTCAAAAATTCGTCCAAAATCTTGATGTCTCCAATCTCTTGTTTTGTACGTTTTTTCCACGTGTCTTGACATCCAATGTATCCCTGCAAAGTTTGGTGAAGATCTGAGTATGTAGATTTTGACCTTATCTGGAACCTCCCATCTGAAAATTTGAAAATTCCTAAAAAATCCGTCCAAAATCTTGATGACCTCAATCTCTTGTTTTGTACGTTTTTTCCACGTGTCTTGACATCCAGTGTATCCCTGCAAAGTTTGGTGAAGATCTGAGTATGTAGTTTGTGACCTTATATGGAACCTCATATCTGAAAATTTGAAAATTCTTAAAAAATTCGACCAAAATCTTGATGTCTCCAATCCTATGTTTTGTATGTTTTTTCCACGTGTCTTGACATCCAATGTATCCATGCAAAGTTTGGTGAAGATCTGAGTATGTAGTTTTTGACCTTATATGGAACCTCCTATCTGAAAATTTGAAAATTCTTAAAAAATTCGTCCAAAATCTTGATGTCTCCAATCTCTTGTTTTGTACGTTTTTTCCACGTGTCTTGACATCCAATGTATCCCTGCAAAGTTTGGTGAAGATCTGAGTATGTAGTTTTTGACCTTATCTGGAACCTCCTATCTGAAAATTTGAAAATTCTTAAAAAATTCGTCCAAAATCTTGATGTCTCCAATCTCTTGTTTTGTACGTTTTTTCCACGTGTCTTGACATCCAATGTATCCCTGCATAGTTTGGTGAAGATCTGAGTATGTAGTTTTTGACCTTATATGGAACATCCTATCTGAAAATTTGAAAATTTTTAAAAAATTCGACCAAAATCTTGATGTCCTCAATTCTATGTTTTGTATGTTTTTTCCACGTGTCTTGACATCCAATGTATCCATGCAAAGCTTGGTGAAGATCTGAGTATGTCGTTTTTGACCTTATCTGGTACCTCCCATCTGAAAATTTCAAAATTCTTAAAAAATTCTTCGAAAATCTTGATGTCTCCAATCTCTTGTTTTGTACGTTTTTTCCACGTGTCTTGACATCCAATGTATCCCTGCAATCTTTGGTGAAGATCTGAGTATGTAGTTTTTGACCTTATATGGAACCTCCTATCTGAAAATTTGAAAATTCTTAAAAAATTTGACCAAAATCTTGATGTCTCCAATCTCTTGTTTTGTACGTTTTTCCACGTGTCTTGACATCCAATGTATCCCTGCAATGTTTGGTGAAGATCTGAGTATGTAGTTTTTGACCTTATATGGAACCTCCTATCTGAAAATTTGAAAATTCTTAAAAAATATGGCCAAAATCTTGATGTCCCCAATCCTATGTTTTGTATGTTCTTTCCACGTGTCTTGACATCCAATGTATCCCTGCAAAGTTTGGTGAAGATCTGAGTATGTCGTTTTTGACCTTATCTGGAACATCCTTTCTGAAAATTTGAAAATTCTTAAAAAATTCGTCCAAAATCTTGATGTCTCCAATCTCTTGTTTTGTACGTTTTTTTCACGTGTCTTCACATCCAATGTATCCCTGCAAAGTTTGGTGAAGATCTGAGTATGTAGTTTTTGACCTTATCTGGAACCTCTCATCTAAAAATTTCAAAATTCCTAAAAAATCCGTCCAAAATCTTGATGACACCAATCTCTTGTTTTGTACGTTTTTTCCACGTGTCTTGACATCCAATGTATCCCTGCATAGTTTGGTGAAGATCTGAGTATGTAGTTTTTGACCTTATATGGAACCTCCCATCTGAAAATTTGAAAATTCCTAAAAAATCCGTCTAAAATCTTGATGTCCCCAATCCTATGTCTTGTATGTTTTTTCCACGTGTCTTGACATCCAATGTATCCCTGCAAAGTTTGGTGAAGATCTGAGTATGTAGTTTTTGACCTTATATGGAACCTCATATCTGAAAATTTGAAAATTCTTAAAAAATTCGACCAAAAACTTGATGTCTCCAATCCTATGTTTTGTATGTTTTTTCCACGTGTCTTGACATCCAATGTATCCATGCAAAGTTTGGTGAAGATCTGAGTATGTAGTTTTTGACCTTGTATGGAACCTCCTATCTGAAATTTGAAAATTCTTGAAAAATTCGTCCAAAATCTTGATGTCTCCAATCTCTTGTTTTGTACGTTTTTTCCACGTGTCTTGACATCCAATGTATCCCTGCAAAGTTTGGTGAAGGTCTGAGTATGTAGTTTTTGACCTTATCTGGAAACTCCCATCTGAAAATTTGAAAATTCCTAAAAAATCCGTCCAAAATCTTGATGACCTCAATCTCTTGTTTTGTACGTTTTTTCCACGTGTCTTGACATCCAATGTATCCCTGCAAAGTTTGGTGAAGATCTGAGTATGTAGATTTTGACCTTATCTGGAACCTCCCATCTGAAAATTTGAAAATTCCTAAAAAATCCGTCCATAATCTTGATGACCTCAATCTCTTGTTTTGTACGTTTTTTCCACGTGTCTTGACATCCAATGTATCCCTGCAAAGTTTGGTGAAGATCTGAGTATGTAGTTTTTGACCTTATATGGAACCTCATACCTGAAAATTTGAAAATTCTTAAAAAATTCGACCAAAATCTTGATGTCTCCAATCCTATGTTTTGTATGTTTTTTCCACGTGTCTTGACATCCAATGTATCCATGCAAAGTTTGGTGAAGATCTGAGTATGTAGTTTTTGACCTTATATGGAACCTCCTATCTGAAAATTTGAAAATTCTTAAAAAATTCGTCCAAAATCTTGATGTCTCCAATCTCTTGTTTTGTACGTTTTTTCCACGTGTCTTGACATCCAATGTATCCATGCAAAGTTTGGTGAAGATCTGAGTCTGTAGTTCTTGACCTTATCTGGAACCTCCCATCTGAAAATTTGAAAATTCCTAAAAAATCCGTCCAAAATCTTGATGACCTCAATCTCTTGTTTTGTACGTTTTTTCCACGTGTCTTGACATCCATTGTATCCCTGCAAAGTTTGATGAAGATCTGAGTATGTAGTTTTTGACCTTATATGGAACCTCATATCTGAAAATTTGAAAATTCTTAAAAAATTCGTTCAAAATCTTGATGTCTCCAATCCTATGTTTTGTATGTTTTTTCCACGTGTCTTGACATCCAATGTATCCATGCAAAGTTTGGTGAAGATCTGAGTATGTAGTTTTTGACCTTATATGGAACCTCCTATCTGAAAATTTGAAAATTCTTAAAAAATTCGTCCAAAAACTTGATGTCTCCAATCTCTTGTTTTGTACGTTTTTTCCTCGTGTCTTGACATCCAATGTATCCCTGCAAAGTTTGGTGAAGATCTGAGTATGTAGTTTTTGACCTTATCTGGAACCTCCCATCTGAAAATTTGAAAATTCCTAAAAAATCCGTCCAAAATCTTGATGACCTCAATCTCTTGTTTTGTACGTTTTTTCCACGTGTCTTGACATCCAATGTATCCCTGCAAAGTTTGGTGTAGATCTGAGTATGTAGTTTTTGACCTTATCTGGAACCTCCTATCTGAAAATTTGAAAATTGTTAAAAAATTCGTCCAAAATCTTGATGTCTCCAATCTCTTGTTTTGTACGTTTTTCCCACGTGTCTTGACATCCAATGTATCCCTGCAAAGTTTGGTGAAGATCTGAGTATGTAGTTTTTGACCTTATATGGAACCTCATTTCTGAAAATTTGAAAATTCTTAAAAAATTCGTCCAAAATCTTGATGTCTCCAATCTCTTGTTTTGTACGTTTTTTCCACGTGTCTTGACATCCAATGTATCCCTGCAAAGTTTGGTGAAGATCTGAGTATGTAGATTTTGACCTTATCTGGAACCTCCCATCTGAAAATTTGAAAATTCCTAAAAAATCCGTCCAAAATCTTGATGACCTCAATCTCTTGTTTTGTACGTTTTTTCCACGTGTCTTGACATCCAGTGATTCCCTGCAAAGTTTGGTGAAGATCTGAGTATGTAGTTTTTGACCTTATATGGAACCTCATATCTGAAAATTTGAAAATTCTTAAAAAATTCGACCAAAATCTTGATGTCTCCAATCCTATGTTTTGTATGTTTTTTCCACGTGTCTTGACATCCAATGTATCCATGCAAAGTTTGGTGAAGATCTGAGTATGTAGTTTTTGACCTTATATGGAACCTCCTATCTGAAAATTTGAAAATTCTTAAAAAATTCGTCCAAAATCTTGATGTCTCCAATCTCTTGTTTTGTACGTTTTTTCCACGTGTCTTGACATCCAATGTATCCCTGCAAAGTTTGGTGAAGATCTGAGTATGTAGTTTTTGAACTTATCTGGAACTTCCCATCTGAAAATTTGAAAATTCCTAAAAAATCTGTCCAAAATCTTGATGACCTCAATCTCTTGTTTTGTACGTTTTTTCCACGTGTCTTGACATCCAATGTATCCCTGCAAAGTTTGGTGAAGATCTGAGTATGTAGTTTTTGATCTTATCTGGAACCTCCTATCTGAAAATTTGAAAATTGTTAAAAAATTCGTCCAAAATCTTGATGTCTCCAATCTCTTGTTTTGTACGTTTTTCCCACGTGTCTTGACATCCAATGTATCCCTGCAAAGTTTGGTGAAGATCTGAGTATGTAGTTTTTGACCTTATATGGAACCTCCTTTCTGAAAATTTGAAAATTCCTCAAAAATTCGTCCAAAATCTTGATGTCTCCAATCTCTTGTTTTGTACGTTTTTTCCACGTGTCTTGACATCCAATGTATCCCTGCAAAGTTTGGTGAAGATCTGAGTATGTAGTTTTTGACCTTATCTGGAACCTCCCATCTGAAAATTTGAAAATTCCTAAAAAATCCGTCCAAAATCTTGATGTCCCCAATCCTATGTCTTGTATGTTTTTTCCACGTGTCTTGACATCCAATGTATCCCTGCAAAGTTTGCTGAAGATCTGAGTATGTAGTTTTTGACCTTATATGGAACCTCATATCTGAAAATTTGAAAATTCTTAAAAAATTCGACCAAAATCTTGATGTCTCCAATCCTATGTTTTGTATGTTTTTTCCACGTGTCTTGACATCCAATGTATCCATGCAAAGTTTGGTGAAGATCTGAGTATGTAGTTTTTGACTTTATATGGAACCTCCTATCTGAAAATTTGAAAATTCTTAAAAAATTCGTCCAAAATCTTGATGTCTCCAATCTCTTGTTTTGTACGTTTTTTCCACGTGTCTTGACATCCAATGTATCCCTGCAAAGTTTGGTGAAGATCTGAGTATGTCGTTTTTGACCTTATATGGAACATCCTATCTGAAAATTTGAAAATTTTTAAAAAATTCGACCAAAATCTTGATGTCCTCAATTCTATGTTTTGTATGTTTTTTCCACGTGTCTTGACATCCAATGTATCCATGCACAGCTTGGTGAAGATCTGAGTATGTCGATTTTGACCTTATCTGGTACCTCCCATCTGAAAATTTCAAAATTCTTAAAAAATTCGTCGAAAATCTTGATGTCTCCAATCTCTTGTTTTGTACGTTTTTTCCACTTGTCTTGACATCCAATGTATCCCTGCAATCTTTGGTGAAGATCTGAGTATGTAGTTTTTGACCTTATATGGAACCTCCTATCTGAAAATTTGAAAATTCTTAAAAAATTTGACCAAAATCTTGATGTCTCCAATCTCTTGTTTTGTACGTTTTTCCACGTGTCTTGACATCCAATGTATCCCTGCAATGTTTGGTGAAGATCTGAGTATGTAGTTTTTGACCTTATATGGAACCTCCTATCTGAAAATTTGAAAATTCTTAAAAAATATGGCCAAAATCTTGATGTCCCCAATCCTATGTTTTGTATGTTCTTTCCACGTGTCTTGACATCCAATGTATCCCTGCAAAGTTTGGTGAAGATCTGAGTATGTCGTTTTTGACCTTATCTGGAACATCCTTTCTGAAAATTTGAAAATTCTTAAAAAATTCGTCCAAAATCTTGATGTCTCCAATCTCTTGTTTTGTACGTTTTTTTCACGTGTCTTCACATCCAATGTATCAATGCAAAGTTTGGTGAAGATCTGAGTATGTAGTTTTTGACCTTATCTGGAACCTCTCATCTGAAAATTTCAAAATTCCTAAAAAATCCGTCCAAAATCTTGATGACACCAATCTCTTGTTTTGTACGTTTTTTCCACGTGTCTTGACATCCAATGTATCCCTGCATAGTTTGGTGAAGATCTGAGTATGTAGTTTTTGACCTTATATGGAACCTCCTATCTGAAAATTTGAAAATTCTTCAAAAATTCGTCCAAAATCTTGATGTCTCCACTCTCTTGTTTTGTACGTTTTTTCCACGTGTCTTGACATCCAATGTATCCATGCAAAGTTTGGTGAAGATCTGAGTATGTCGTTTTTGACCTTATATGGAACCTCCCATCTGAAAATTTGAAAATTCTTAAAAAATTTGACCAAAATCTTGATGTCCCCAATCCTATGTTTTGTATGTTCTTTCCACGTGTCTTGACATCCAATGTATCCCTGCAAAGTTTGGTGAAGATCTGAGTACGTCGTTTTTGACCTTATCTGGAACATCCTTTCTGAAAATTTGAAAATTCTTAAAAAATTCGTCCAAAATCTTGATGTCTCTAATCTCTTGTTTTATACGATTTTTCACGTGTCTTCACATCCAATGTATCCCTGCAAAGTTTGGTGAAGATCTGAGTATGTAGTTTTTGACCTTATCTGGAACCTCTCATCTGAAAATTTCAAAATTCCTAAAAAATCCGTCCAAAATCTTGATGACACCAATCTCTTGTTTTGTACGTTTTTTCCACGTGTCTTGACATCCAATGTATCCCTGCATAGTTTGGTGAAGATCTGAGTATGTAGTTTTTGACCTTATATGGAACCTCCTATCTGAAAATTTGAAAATTCTTAAAAAATTCGTCCAAAATCTTGATGTCTCCACTCTCTTGTTTTGTACGTTTTTTCCACGTGTCTTGACATCCAATGTATCCATGCAAAGTTTGGTGAAGATCTGAGTATGTCGTTTTTGACCTTATATTGAACCTCCCATCTGAAAATTTGAAAATTCTTAAAAAATTTGACCAAAATCTTGATGTCCCCAATCCTATGTTTTGTATGTTCTTTCCACGTGTCTTGACATCCAATGTATCCCTGCAAAGTTTGGTGAAGATCTGAGTATGTCGTTTTTGACTTTATCTGGAACATCCTTTGTGAAAATTTGAAAATTCTTAAAAAATTCATCCAAAATCTTGATGTCTCCAATCTCTTGTTTTATACGTTTTTTTCACGTGTCTTCACATCCAATGTATCCCTGCAAAGTTTGGTGAAGATCTGAGTATGTAGTTTTTGACCTTATCTGGAACCTCTCATCTGAAAATTTGAAAATTCCTAAAAAATCCGTCCAAAATCTTGATGACACCAATCTCTTGTTTTGTACGTTTTTTCCACGTGTCTTGACATCCAATGTATCCCTGCAAAGTTTGGTGAAGATCTGAGTATGTAGTTTTTGACCTTATCTGGAACCTCCTTTCTGAAAATTTGAAAATTCTTCAAAAATTCGTCCAAAATCTTGATGTCTCCACTCTCTTGTTTTGTACGTTTTTTCCACGTGTCTTGACATCCAATGTATCCCTGCAAAGTTTGGTGAAGATCTGAGTATGTAGTTTTTGACCTTATATGGAGCCTCCTTTCTGAAAATTTGAAAATTCTTAAAAAATTCATCCAAAATCTTGATGTCTCCAATCTCTTGTTTTGTACGTTTTTTCCACGTTTCTTGACATCCAATGTATACCTGCAAAGTTTGGTGAAGATCTGAGTATGTAGTTTTTGACCTTATATGGAACCTCCTTTCTGAAAATTTGAAAATTCTTAAAAAATTCGTCCAAAATCTTGATGTCTCCAATCTCTTGTTTTGTACGTTTTTTCCACGTGTCTTGACATGCAAAGTATCCCTGCAACGTTTGGTGAAGATCTGAGTATGTAGTTTTTGACCTTATCTGGAACCTCCTATCTGAAAATTTGAAAATTCTCCAAAAATTCGTCCAAAATCTTGATGTCTCCAATCTCTTGTTTTGTACGTTTTTTCCACGTTTCTTGACATCCAATGTATCCCTGCAATGTTTGGTGAAGATCTGAGTATGTAGTTTTTGACCTTACATGGAACCTCCTATCTGAAAATGTGAAAATTCTTAAAAAATTTGACCAAAATCTTGATATCCCCAATCCTATGTTTTGTATGTTTTTTCCACGTGTCTTGACATCCAATGTATCCCTGCAAAGTTTGGTGGAGATCTGAGTATGTAGTTTTTGATCTTATCTGGAACCTCCTATCTGAAATTTGAAAATTTTTAAAAAATTCGTCCAAAACCTTGATGTCTTCAATCTCTTGTTTTGTACGTTTTTTCCACGTGTCTTGACCTCCAATGTATCCCTGCAAAGTTTGGTGAAGATCTGAGTATGTCGTTTTTGACCTTATCTGGAACATCCTTTCTGAAAATTTGAAAATTCTTAACAAATTCGTCCAAAATCTTGATGTCTCCAATCTCTTGTTTTGTACGTTTTTTCCACGTGTCTTGACATCCAATGTATCCCTGCAAAGTTTGGTGAAGATCTGAGTATGTAGTTTTTGACCTTATATGGAACCTCCTTTCTGAAAATTTGAAAATTCTTAAAAAATTCGTCCAAAATCTTGATGTCTCCAATCTCTTGTTTTGTACGTTTTTTCCACGTGTCTTGACATCCAATGTATCCCTGCAAAGTTTGGTGAAGATCTGAGTATGTAGTTTTTGACCTTATATGGAACCTCCCATCTGAAAATTTGAAAATTCCTAAAAAATCCGTCTAAAATCTTGATGTCCCCAATCCTATGTCTTGTATGTTTTTTCCACGTGTCTTGACATCCAATGTATCCCTGCAAAGTTTGGTGAAGATCTGAGTATGTAGTTTTTGACCTTATATGGAACTTCATATCTGAAAATTTGAAAATTCTTAAAAAATTCGACCAAAATCTTGATGTCTCCAATCCTATGTTTTGTATGTTTTTTCCACGTGTCTTGACATCCAATGTATCCATGCAAAGTTTGGTGAAGATCTGAGTATGTAGTTTTTGACCTTGTATGGAACCTCCTATCTGAAAATTTGAAAATTCTTGAAAAATTCGTCCAAAATCTTGATGTCTCCAATCTCTTGTTTTGTACGTTCTTTCCACGTGTCTAGACATCCAATGTATCCCTGCAAAGTTTGGTGAAGATCTGAGTATGTAGTTTTTGACCTTATCTGGAAACTCCCATCTGAAAATTTGAAAATTCCTAAAAAATCCGTCCAAAATCTTGATGACCTCAATCTCTTGTTTTGTACGTTTTTTCCACGTGTCTTGACATCCAATGTATCCCTGCAATGTTTGGTGAAGATCTGAGTATGTAGTTTTTGACCTTATATGGAACCTCCTATCTGAAAATTTGAAAATTCTTAAAAATATTTGACCAAAATCTTGATGTCCCCAATCCTATGTTTTGTATGTTTTTTCCACGTGTCTTGACATCCATTGTATTTCTGCAAAGTTTGGTGAAGATCTGAGTATGTCGTTTTTGACCTTATCTGGAACATCCTTTCTGAAAATTTGAAAATTCTTAAAAAATTCGTCCAAAATCTTGATGTCTCCAATCTCTTGTTTTGTACGTTTTTTCCACGTGTCTTGACATCCAATGTATCCCTGCAAAGTTTGGTGAAGATCTGAGTATGTAGTTTTTGACCTTATATGGAACCTCCTTTCTGAAAATTTGAAAATTCTTAAAAAATTCGTCCAAAATCTTGATGTCTCCAATCTCTTGTTTTGTACGTTTTTTCCACGTGTCTTGACATCCAATGTATCCCTGCAAAGTTTGGTGAAGATCTGAGTATGTAGTTTTTGACCTTATCTGGAACCTCCCATCTGAAAATTTGAAAATTCCTAAAAAATCCGTCCAAAATCTTGATGTCCCCAATCCTATGTCTTGTATGTTTTTCCACGTGTCTTGACATCCAATGTATCCCTGCAAAGTTTGCTGAAGATCTGAGTATGTAGTTTTTGACCTTATATGGAACCTCATATCTGAAAATTTGAAAATTCTTAAAAAATTCGACCAAAATCTTGATGTCTCCAATCCTATGTTTTGTATGTTCTTTCCACGTGTCTTGACATCCAATGTATCCCTGCAAAGTTTGGTGAAGATCTGAGTACGTCGTTTTTGACCTTATATGGAACCTCCCATCTGAAAATTTGAAAATTCTTAAAAAATTTGACCAAAATCTTGATGTCCCCAATCCTATGTTTTGTATGTTCTTTCCACGTGTCTTGACATCCAATGTATCCCTGCAAAGTTTGGTGAAGATCTGAGTACGTCGTTTTTGACCTTATCTGGAACATCCTTTCTGAAAATTTGAAAATTCTTAAAAAATTCGTCCAAAATCTTGATGTCTCTAATCTCTTGTTTTATACGATTTTTCACGTGTCTTCACATCCAATGTATCCCTGCAAAGTTTGGTGAAGATCTGAGTATGTAGTTTTTGACCTTATCTGGAACCTCTCATCTGAAAATTTCAAAATTCCTAAAAAATCCGTCCAAAATCTTGATGACACCAATCTCTTGTTTTGTACGTTTTTTCCACGTGTCTTGACATCCAATGTATCCCTGCATAGTTTGGTGAAGATCTGAGTATGTAGTTTTTGACCTTATATGGAACCTCCTATCTGAAAATTTGAAAATTCTTCAAAAATTCGTCCAAAATCTTGATGTCTCCACTCTCTTGTTTTGTACGTTTTTTCCACGTGTCTTGACATCCAATGTATCCATGCAAAGTTTGGTGAAGATCTGAGTATGTCGTTTTTGACCTTATATTGAACCTCCCATCTGAAAATTTGAAAATTCTTAAAAAATTTGACCAAAATCTTGATGTCCCCAATCCTATGTTTTGTATGTTCTTTCCACGTGTCTTGACATCCAATGTATCCCTGCAAAGTTTGGTGAAGATCTGAGTATGTCGTTTTTGACTTTATCTGGAACATCCTTTGTGAAAATTTGAAAATTCTTAAAAAATTCATCCAAAATCTTGATGTCTCCAATCTCTTGTTTTATACGTTTTTTTCACGTGTCTTCACATCCAATGTATCCCTGCAAAGTTTGGTGAAGATCTGAGTATGTAGTTTTTGACCTTATCTGGAACCTCTCATCTGAAAATTTGAAAATTCCTAAAAAATCCGTCCAAAATCTTGATGACACCAATCTCTTGTTTTGTACGTTTTTTCCACGTGTCTTGACATCCAATGTATCCCTGCAAAGTTTGGTGAAGATCTGAGTATGTAGTTTTTGACCTTATATGGAACCTCCTTTCTGAAAATTTGAAAATTCTTAAAAAATTCGTCCAAAATCTTGATGTCTCCAATCTCTTGTTTTGTACGTTTTTTCCACGTGTCTTGACATGCAAAGTATCCCTGCAACGTTTGGTGAAGATCTGAGTATGTAGTTTTTGACCTTATCTGGAACCTCCTATCTGAAAATTTGAAAATTCTCCAAAAATTCGTCCAAAATCTTGATGTCTCCAATCTCTTGTTTTGTACGTTTTTTCCACGTTTCTTGACATCCAATGTATCCCTGCAATGTTTGGTGAAGATCTGAGTATGTAGTTTTTGACCTTACATGGAACCTCCTATCTGAAAATGTGAAAATTCTTAAAAAATTTGACCAAAATCTTGATATCCCCAATCCTATGTTTTGTATGTTTTTTCCACGTGTCTTGACATCCAATGTATCCCTGCAAAGTTTGGTGGAGATCTGAGTATGTAGTTTTTGATCTTATCTGGAACCTCCTATCTGAAATTTGAAAATTTTTAAAAAATTCGTCCAAAACCTTGATGTCTTCAATCTCTTGTTTTGTACGTTTTTTCCACGTGTCTTGACCTCCAATGTATCCCTGCAAAGTTTGGTGAAGATCTGAGTATGTCGTTTTTGACCTTATCTGGAACATCCTTTCTGAAAATTTGAAAATTCTTAACAAATTCGTCCAAAATCTTGATGTCTCCAATCTCTTGTTTTGTACGTTTTTTCCACGTGTCTTGACATCCAATGTATCCCTGCAAAGTTTGGTGAAGATCTGAGTATGTAGTTTTTGACCTTATATGGAACCTCCTTTCTGAAAATTTGAAAATTCTTAAAAAATTCGTCCAAAATCTTGATGTCTCCAATCTCTTGTTTTGTACGTTTTTTCCACGTGTCTTGACATCCAATGTATCCCTGCAAAGTTTGGTGAAGATCTGAGTATGTAGTTTTTGACCTTATATGGAACCTCCCATCTGAAAATTTGAAAATTCCTAAAAAATCCGTCTAAAATCTTGATGTCCCCAATCCTATGTCTTGTATGTTTTTTCCACGTGTCTTGACATCCAATGTATCCCTGCAAAGTTTGGTGAAGATCTGAGTATGTAGTTTTTGACCTTATATGGAACTTCATATCTGAAAATTTGAAAATTCTTAAAAAATTCGACCAAAATCTTGATGTCTCCAATCCTATGTTTTGTATGTTTTTTCCACGTGTCTTGACATCCAATGTATCCATGCAAAGTTTGGTGAAGATCTGAGTATGTAGTTTTTGACCTTGTATGGAACCTCCTATCTGAAAATTTGAAAATTCTTGAAAAATTCGTCCAAAATCTTGATGTCTCCAATCTCTTGTTTTGTACGTTCTTTCCACGTGTCTAGACATCCAATGTATCCCTGCAAAGTTTGGTGAAGATCTGAGTATGTAGTTTTTGACCTTATCTGGAAACTCCCATCTGAAAATTTGAAAATTCCTAAAAAATCCGTCCAAAATCTTGATGACCTCAATCTCTTGTTTTGTACGTTTTTTCCACGTGTCTTGACATCCAATGTATCCCTGCAATGTTTGGTGAAGATCTGAGTATGTAGTTTTTGACCTTATATGGAACCTCCTATCTGAAAATTTGAAAATTCTTAAAAATATTTGACCAAAATCTTGATGTCCCCAATCCTATGTTTTGTATGTTTTTTCCACGTGTCTTGACATCCATTGTATTTCTGCAAAGTTTGGTGAAGATCTGAGTATGTCGTTTTTGACCTTATCTGGAACATCCTTTCTGAAAATTTGAAAATTCTTAAAAAATTCGTCCAAAATCTTGATGTCTCCAATCTCTTGTTTTGTACGTTTTTTCCACGTGTCTTGACATCCAATGTATCCCTGCAAAGTTTGGTGAAGATCTGAGTATGTAGTTTTTGACCTTATATGGAACCTCCTTTCTGAAAATTTGAAAATTCTTAAAAAATTCGTCCAAAATCTTGATGTCTCCAATCTCTTGTTTTGTACGTTTTTTCCACGTGTCTTGACATCCAATGTATCCCTGCAAAGTTTGGTGAAGATCTGAGTATGTAGTTTTTGACCTTATCTGGAACCTCCCATCTGAAAATTTGAAAATTCCTAAAAAATCCGTCCAAAATCTTGATGTCCCCAATCCTATGTCTTGTATGTTTTTCCACGTGTCTTGACATCCAATGTATCCCTGCAAAGTTTGCTGAAGATCTGAGTATGTAGTTTTTGACCTTATATGGAACCTCATATCTGAAAATTTGAAAATTCTTAAAAAATTCGACCAAAATCTTGATGTCTCCAATCCTATGTTTTGTATGTTTTTTCCACGTGTCTTGATATCCAATGTATCCATGCAAAGTTTGGTGAAGATCTGAGTATGTAGTTTTTGACTTTATATGGAACCTCCTATCTGAAAATTTGAAAATTCTTAAAAAATTCGTCCAAAATCTTGATGTCTCCAATCTCTTGTTTTGTACGTTTTTTCCACGTGTCTTGACATCCATTGTATCCCTGCAAAGTTTGGTGAAAATCTGAGTATGTAGTTTTTGACCTTATATGGAACCTCCTTTCTGAAAATTTGAAAATTCTTAAAAAATTCGTCCAAAATCTTGATGTCCCCAATCCTATGTTTTGTATGTTTTTTCCACGTGTCTTGACATCCAATGTATCCATGCAAAGTTTGGTGAAGATCTGAGTATGTCGTTTTTGACCTTATCTGGAACCTCCCATCTGAAAATTTGAAAATTCTTCAAAAATTCGTCGAAAATCTTGATGTCTCCAATCTCCTGTTTTGTACGTTTTTTCCACGTGTCTTGACATGCAAAGTATCCCTGCAACGTTTGGTGAAGATCTGAGTATGTAGTTTTTGACCTTATTTGGAACCTCCTATCTGAAAATTTGAAAATTCTTCAAAAATTCGTCCAAAATCTTGATGTCTCCAATCTCTTGTTTTGTACGTTTTTTCCACGTTTGTTGACATCCAATGTATCCCTGCAATGTTTGGTGAAGATCTGAGTATGTAGTTTTTGACCTTATATGGAACCTCCTTTCTGAAAATTTGAAAATTCTTAAAAAATTCGTCCAAAATCTTGATGTCCCCAATCCTATGTTTTGTATGTTTTTTCCACGTGTCTTGACATCCAATGTATCCATGCAAAGTTTGGTGAAGATCTGACTATGTCGATTTTGACTTTATCTGGAACCTCCCATCTGAAAATTTGAAAATTCTTCAAAAATTCGTCGAAAATCTTGATGTCTCCAATCTCTTGTTTTGTACGTTTTTTCCACGTGTCTTGACATCCAATGTATCCCTGCAAAGTTTGGTGAAGATCTGAGTATGTCGTTTTTGACCTTATCTGGAACATCCTTTCTGAAAATTTGAAAATTCTTAAAAAATTCGTCCAAAATTTTGACGTCTCCAATGTCTTGTTTTGTACGTTTTTTCCACGTGTCTTGACATCCAATGTATCCCTGCAAAGTTTGTTGAAGATCTGAGTATGTAGTTTTTGACCTTATCTGGAACCTCATTTCTGAAAATTTGAAAATTCCTCAAATATTCGTCCAAAATCTTGATGTCTCCAATCTCTTGTTTTGTACGTTTTTTCCACGTATCTTGACATCCAATGTATCCCTGCAAAGTTTGGTGAAGATCTGAGTATGTAGTTTTTGACCTTATCTGGAACCTTCTATCTGAAAATTTGAAAATTCTTAAAAAATTGGTCCAAAATCTTGATGTCTCCAATCTCTTGTTTTGTACGTTTTTTCCACGTGTCTTGACATCCAATGTATCCCTGCATAGTTTGGTGAAGATCTGAGTATGTAGTTTTTGACCTTATATGGAACATCCTATCTGAAAATTTGAAAATTTTTAAAAAATTCGACCAAAATCTTGATGTCCTCAATTCTATGTTTTGTATGTTTTTTCCACGTGTCTTGACATCCAATGTATCCATGCAAAGCTTGGTGAAGATCTGAGTATGTCGTTTTTGACCTTATCTGGTACCTCCCATCTGAAAATTTCAAAATTCTTAAAAAATTCGTCGAAAATCTTGATGTCTCCAATCTCTTGTTTTGTACGTTTTTTCCACGTGTCTTGACATCCAATGTATCCCTGCAATCTTTGGTGAAGATCTGAGTATGTAGTTTTTGACCTTATATGGAACCTCCTATCTGAAAATTTGAAAATTCTTAAAAAATTTGACCAAAATCTTGATGTCTCCAATCTCTTGTTTTGTACGTTTTTCCACGTGTCTTGACATCCAATGTATCCCTGCAATGTTTGGTGAAGATCTGAGTATGTAGTTTTTGACCTTATATGGAACCTCCTATCTGAAAATTTGAAAATTCTTAAAAAATATGACCAAAATCTTGATGTCCCCAATCCTATGTTTTGTATGTTCTTTCCACGTGTCTTGACATCCAATGTATCCCTGCAAAGTTTGGTGAAGATCTGAGTATGTCGTTTTTGACCTTATCTGGAACATCCTTTCTGAAAATTTGAAAATTCTTAAAAAATTCGTCCAAAATCTTGATGTCTCCAATCTCTTGTTTTGTACGTTTTTTTCACGTGTCTTCACATCCAAGTATCCCTGCAAAGTTTGGTGAAGATCTGAGTATGTAGTTTTTGACCTTATCTGGAACCTCTCATCTGAAAATTTCAAAATTCCTAAAAAATCCTTCCAAAATTTTGATGACACCAATCTCTTGTTTTGTACGTTTTTTCCACGTGTCTTGACATCCAATGTATCCCTGCATAGTTTGGTGAAGATCTGAGTATGTAGTTTTTGACCTTATATGGAACCTCCTATCTGAAAATTTGAAAATTCTTCAAAAATTCGTCCAAAATCTTGATGTCTCCACTCTCTTGTTTTGTACGTTTTTTCCACGTGTCTTGACATCCAATGTATCCATGCAAAGTTTGGTGAAGATCTGAGTATGTCGTTTTTGACCTTATATGGAACCTCCCATCTGAAAATTTGAAAATTCTTAAAAAATTTGACCAAAATCTTGATGTCCCCAATCCTATGTTTTGTATGTTCTTTCCACGTGTCTTGACATCCAATGTATCCCTGCAAAGTTTGGTGAAGATCTGAGTATGTCGTTTTTGACCTTATCTGGAACATCCTTTCTGAAAATTTGAAAATTCTTAAAAAATTCGTCCAAAATCTTGATGTCTCCAATCTCTTGTTTTATACGTTTTTTTCACGTGTCTTCACATCCAATGTATTCCTGCAAAGTTTGGTGAAGATCTGAGTATGTAGTTTTTGACCTTATCTGGAACCTCTCATCTGAAAATTTCAAAATTCCTAAAAAATCCGTCCAAAATCTTGATGACACCAATCTCTTGTTTTGTACGTTTTTTCCACGTGTCTTGACATCCAATGTATCCCTGCATAGTTTGGTGAAGATCTGAGTATGTAGTTTTTGACCTTATATGGAACCTCCTATCTGAAAATTTGAAAATTCTTCAAAAATTCGTCCAAAATCTTGATGTCTCCACTCTCTTGTTTTGTACGTTTTTTCCACGTGTCTTGACATCCAATGTATCCATGCAAAGTTTGGTGAAGATCTGAGTATGTCGTTTTTGACCTTATATGGAACCTCCCATCTGAAAATTTGAAAATTCTTAAAAAATTTGACCAAAATCTTGATGTCCCCAATCCTATGTTTTGTATGTTCTTTCCACGTGTCTTGACATCCAATGTATCCCTGCAAAGTTTGGTGAAGATCTGAGTATGTCGTTTTTGACCTTAACTGGAACATCCTTTGTGAAAATTTGAAAATTCTTAAAAAATTCGTCCAAAATCTTGATGTCTCCAATCTCTTGTTTTATACGTTTTTTTCACGTGTCTTCACATCCAATGTATCCCTGCAAAGTTTGGTGAAGATCTGAGTATGTAGTTTTTGACCTTATCTGGAACCTCTCATCTGAAAATTTGAAAATTCCTAAAAAATCCTTCCAAAATCTTGATGACACCAATCTCTTGTTTTGTACGTTTTTTCCACGTGTCTTGACATCCAATGTATCCCTGCAAAGTTTGGTGAAGATCTGAGTATGTAGTTTTTGACCTTATCTGGAACCTCCTTTCTGAAAATTTGAAAATTCTTCAAAAATTCGTCCAAAATCTTGATGTCTCCACTCTCTTGTTTTGTACGTTTTTTCCACGTGTCTTGACATCCAATGTATCCCTGCAAAGTTTGGTGAAGATCTGAGTATGTAGTTTTTGACCTTATATGGAGCCTCCTTTCTGAAAATTTGAAAATTCTTAAAAAATTCATCCAAAATCTTGATGTCTCCAATCTCTTGTTTTGTACGTTTTTTCCACGTTTCTTGACATCCAATGTATACCTGCAAAGTTTGGTGAAGATCTGAGTATGTAGTTTTTGACCTTATATGGAACCTACTTTCTGAAAATTTGAAAATTCTTAAAAAATTCGTCCAAAATCTTGATGTCCCCAATCCTATGTTTTGTATGTTTTTTCCACGTGTCTTGACATCCAATGTATCCATACAAAGTTTGGTGAAGATCTGAGTATGTCGTTTTTGACCTTATCTGGAACCTCCCATCTGAAAATTTGAAAATTCTTAAAAAATTCGTCGAAAATCTTGATGTCTCCAATCTCTTGTTTTGTACGTTTTTTCCACGTGTCTTGACATGCAAAGTATCCCTGCAACGTTTGGTGAAGATCTGAGTATGTAGTTTTTGACCTTATCTGGAACCTCCTATCTGAAAATTTGAAAATTCTCCAAAAATTCGTCCAAAATCTTGATGTCTCCAATCTCTAGTTTTGTACGTTTTTTCCACGTTTCTTGACATCCAATGTATCCCTGCAATGTTTGGTGAAGATCTGAGTATGTAGTTTTTGACCTTACATGGAACCTCCTATCTGAAAATGTGAAAATTCTTAAAAAATTTGACCAAAATCTTGATATCCCCAATCCTATGTTTTGTATGTTTTTTCCACGTGTCTTGACATCCAATGTATCCCTGCAAAGTTTGGTGGAGATCTGAGTATGTAGTTTTTGACCTTATCTGGAACCTCCTATCTGAAAATTTGAAAATTTTTAAAAAATTCGTCCAAAATCTTGATGTCTTCAATCTCTTGTTTTGTACGTTTTTTCCACGTGTCTTGACCTCCAATGTATCCCTGCAAAGTTTGGTGAAGATCTGAGTATGTCGTTTTTGACCTTATATGGAACCTCCCATCTGAAAATTTGAAAATTCCTAAAAAATCCGTCTAAAATCTTGATGTCCCCAATCCTATGTCTTGTATGTTTTTTCCACGTATCTTGACATCCAATGTATCCCTGCAAAGTTTGGTGAAGATCTGAGTATGTAGTTTTTGACCTTATATGGAACCTCATATCTGAAAATTTGAAAATTCTTAAAAAATTCGACCAAAATCTTGATGTCTCCAATCCTATGTTTTGTATGTTTTCCACGTGTCTTGACATCCAATGTATCCCTGCAAAGTTTGGTGAAGATCTGAGTATGTAGTTTTTGACCGTATCTGGAACCTCTCATCTGAAAATTTGAAAATTCCTAAAAAATCCGTCCAAAATCTTGATGACACCAATCTCTTGTTTTGTACGTTTTTCCCACGTGTCTTGACATCCAATGTATCCCTGCATAGTTTGGTGAAGATCTGAGTATGTAGTTTTTGAACTTATATGGAACCTCCTATCTGAAAATTTGAAAATTCTTAAAAATATTTGACCAAAATCTTGATGTCCCAATCCTATGTTTTGTATGTTTTTTCCACGTGTCTTGACATCCAATGTATTTCTGCAAAGTTTGGTGAAGATATGAGTATGTCGTTTTTGACCTTATCTGGAACCTCCCATCTGAAAATTTGAAAATTCTTAAAAAATTTGACCAAAATCTTGATGTCCCCAATCCTATGTTTTGTATGTTCTTTCCACGTGTCTTGACATCCAATGTATCCCTGCAAAGTTTGGTGAAGATCTGAGTATGTAGTTTTTGACATTATATGGAACCTCCCATCTGAAAATTTGAAAATTCTTAAAAAATTCGACCAAAATCTTGATGTCTCCAATCCTATATTTTGTATGTTTTTTCCACGTGTCTTGACATCCAATGTATCCATGCAAAGTTTGGTGAAGATCTGAGTATGTAGTTTTTGACCTTATCTGGAACCTCCCATCTGAAAATACGAAAATTTTTAAAAAATTCGTCCAAAATCTTGATGTCTCCAATCTCTTGCTTTGTACGTTTTTTCCACGTGTCTTGACCTCCAATGTATCCCTGCAAAGTTTGGTGAAGATCTGAGTATGTCGTTTTTGACCTTATCTGGAACATCCTTTCTGAAAATTTGAAAATTCTTAAAAAATTCGTCCAAAATCTTGATGTCTCCAATCTCTTGTTTTGTACGATTTTTCCACGTGTCTTGACATCCAATGTATCCCTGCAAAGTTTGGTGAAGATCTGAGTATGTAGTTTTTGACCTTATATCGAACCTCCTTTCTGAAAATTTGAAAATTCTTAAAAAATTCGTCCAAAATTTTGATGTCTCCAATCTCTTGTTTTGTACGTTTTTTCCACGTGTCTTGACATCCAATGTATCCCTGCAAAGTTTGGTGAAGATCTGAGTATGTAGATTTTGACCTTATATGGAACCTCCCATCTGAAAATTTGAAAATTCTTAAAAAATTCGACCAAAATCTTGATGTCTCCAATCCTATGTTTTGTATGTTTTTTCCACGTGTCTTGACATCCAATGTATCCATGCAAAGTTTGGTGAAGATCTGAGTATGTAGTTTTTGACATTATCTGGAACCTCCCATCTGAAAATTTGAAAATTTTTAAAAAATTCGTCCAAAATCTTGATGTCTCCAATCTCTTGTTTTGTACGTTTTTTCCACGTGTCTTGACCTCCAATGTATCCCTGCAATGTTTGGTGAAGATCTGAGTATGTAGTTTTTGACCTTATATGGAACCTCCTATCTGAAAATTTGAAAATTCATAAAAAATTTGACCAAAATCTTGATGTCCCCAATCCTATGTTTTGTATGTTTTTTCCACGTGTCTTGACATCCAATGTATCCCTGCAAAGTTTGGTGAAGATCTGAGTATGTCGTTTTTGACCTTATCTGGAACATCCTTTCTGAAAATTTGAAAATTCTTAAAAAATTCGTCCAAAATCTTGATGTCTCCAATCTCTTGTTTTGTACGTTTTTTCCACGTGTCTTGACATCCAATGTATCCCTGCAAAGTTTGCTGAAAATCTGAGTATGTAGTTTTTGACCTTATATGGAACCTCCTATCTGAAAATTTGAAAATTCTTAAAAAATTCGTCCAAAATCTTGATGTCTCCAATCTCTTGTTTTGTACGTTTTTTCCACGTGTCTTGACATCCAATGTATCCCTGCAAAGTTTGGTGAAGATCTGAGTATGTAGTTTTTGACCTTATATGGAACCTCCCATCTGAAAATTTGAAAATTCTTAAAAAATTCGACCAAAATCTTGATGTCTCCAATCCTATGTTTTGTATGTTTTTTCCACGTGTCTTGACATCCAATGTATCCCTGCAAAGTTTGGTGAAGATCTGAGAATGTCGTTTTTGACCTTATCTGGAACATCCTTTCTGAAAATTTGAAAATTCTTAAAAAATTCGTCCAAAATCTTGATGTCTCCAATCTCTTGTTTTGTACGTTTTTTCCACGTGTCTTGACATCCAATGTATCCCTGCAAAGTTTGGTGAAGATCTGAGTATGTAGTTTTTGACCTTATATGGAACCTCATATCTGAAAATTTGAAAATTCTTAAAAAATTCGACCAAAATCTTGATGTCTCCAATCCTATGTTTTGTATGTTTTTTCCACGTGTCTTGACATCCAATGTATCCATGCAAAGTTTGGTGAAGATCTGAGTATGTAGTTTTTGACCTTATATGGAACCTCCTATCTGAAAATTTGAAAATTCTTAAAAAATTCGTCCAAAATCTTGATGTCTCCAATCTCTTGTTTTGTACGTTTTTTCCACGTGTCTTGACATCCAATGTATCCCTGCAAAGTTTGGTGAAGATCTGAGTATGTAGTTTTTGACCTTATCTGGAACCTCCCATCTGAAAATTTGAAAATTCCTAAAAAATCCGTCCAAAATCTTGATGACCTCAATCTCTTGTTTTGTACGTTTTTTCCACGTGTCTTGACATCCAATGTATCCCTGCAAAGTTTGGTGAAGATCTGAGTATGTAGTTTTTGACCTTATCTGGAACCTCCTATCTGAAAATTTGAAAATTGTTAAAAAATTCGTCCAAAATCTTGATGTCTCCAATCTCTTGTTTTGTACGTTTTTCCCACGTGTCTTGACATCCAATGTATCCCTGCAAAGTTTGGTGAAGATCTGAGTATGTAGTTTTTGACCTTATATGGAACCTCCTTTCTTAAAATTTGAAAATTCCTCAAAAATTCGTCCAAAATCTTGATGTCTCCAATCTCTTGTTTTGTACGTTTTTTCCACGTGTCTTGACATCCAATGTATCCCTGCAAAGTTTGGTGAAGATCTGAGTATGTAGTTTTTGACCTTATCTGGAACCTCCCATCTGAAAATTTGAAAATTCCTAAAAAATCCGTCCAAAATCTTGATGTCCCCAATCCTATGTCTTGTATGTTTTTTCCACGTGTCTTGACATCCAATGTATCCCTGCAAAGTTTGGTGAAGATCTGAGTATGTAGTTTTTGACCTTATATGGAACCTCATATCTGAAAATTTGAAAATTCTTAAAAAATTCGACCAAAATCTTGATGTCTCCAATCCTATGTTTTGTATGTTTTTTCCACGTGTCTTGACATCCAATGTATCCATGCAAAGTTTGGTGAAGATCTGAGTATGTAGTTTTTGACCTTATATGGAACCTCCTATCTGAAAATTTGAAAATTCTTAAAAAATTCGTCCAAAATCTTGATGTCTCCAATCTCTTGTTTTGTACGTTTTTTCCACGTGTCTTGACATCCATTGTATCCCTGCAAAGTTTGGTGAAGATCTGAGTATGTAGTTTTTGACCTTATCTGGAACCTCCTATCTGAAAATTTGAAAATTCTTCAAAAATTCGTCCAAAATCTTGATGTCTCCAATCTCTTGTTTTGTACGTTTTTTCCACGTTTCTTGACATCCAATGTATCCCTGCAATGTTTGGTGAAGATCTGAGTATGTAGTTTTTGACCTTATATGGAACCTCCTTTCTGAAAATTTGAAAATTCTTAAAAAATTCGTCCAAAATCTTGATGTCCCCAATCCTATGTTTTGTATGTTTTTTCCACGTGTCTTGACATCCAATGTATCCCTGCAAAGTTTGGTGAAGATCTGAGTATGTAGTTTTTGACCTTATCTGGAACCTCCTATCTGAAAATTTGAAAATTCTTCAAAAATTCGTCCAAAATCTTGATGTCTCAAGTCTCTTGTTTTGTACGTTTTTTCCACGTGTCTTGACATCCAATGTATCCCTGCAAAGTTTGGTGAAGATCTGAGTATGTAGTTTTTGACTTTATCTGGAACCTCCTATCTGAAAATTTGAAAATTCCTCAAAAATTCGTCCAAAATCTTGATGTCTCCAATCTCTTGTTTTGTACGTTTTTTCCACGTGTCTTGACATCCAATGTATCCCTGCAAAGTTTGGTGAAGATCTGAGTATGTCGTTTTTGACTTTATCTGGAACCTCCTATCTGAAAATTTGAAAATTCTTAAAAAATTCGTCCAAAATCTTGATGTCTCCAATCTCTTGTTTTGTACGTTTTTTCCACGTGTCTTGACATCCAATGTATCCCTGCAAAGTTTGGTGAAGATCTGAGTATGTAGTTTTTGACCTTATCTGGAACCTCCTATCTGAAAATTTGAAAATTCTTCAAAAATTCGTCCAAAATCTTGATGTCTCCAATCTCTTGTTTTGTACGTTTTTTCCACGTTTCTTGACATCCAATGTATCCCTGCAATGTTTGGTGAAGATCTGAGTATGTAGTTTTTGACCTTATATGGAACCTCCTTTCTGAAAATTTGAAAATTCTTAAAAAATTCGTCCAAAATCTTGATGTCCCCAATCCTATGTTTTGTATGTTTTTTCCACGTGTCTTGACATCCAATGTATCCCTGCAAAGTTTGGTGAAGATCTGAGTATGTAGTTTTTGACCTTATCTGGAACCTCCTATCTGAAAATTTGAAAATTCTTCAAAAATTCGTCCAAAATCTTGATGTCTCAAGTCTCTTGTTTTGTACGTTTTTTCCACGTGTCTTGACATCCAATGTATCCCTGCAAAGTTTGGTGAAGATCTGAGTATGTAGTTTTTGACTTTATCTGGAACCTCCTATCTGAAAATTTGAAAATTCCTCAAAAATTCGTCCAAAATCTTGATGTCTCCAATCTCTTGTTTTGTACGTTTTTTCCACGTGTCTTGACATCCAATGTATCCCTGCAAAGTTTGGTGAAGATCTGAGTATGTCGTTTTTGACTTTATCTGGAACATCCTTTCTGAAAATTTGAAAATTCTTAAAAAATTCGTCCAAAATCTTGATGTCTCCAATCTCTTGTTTTGTACGTTTTTTCCACGTGTCTTGACATCCAATGTATCCCTGCAAAGTTTGGTGAAGATCTGAGTATGTCGTTTTTGACCTTATGTGGAACCTCCTATCTGAAAATTTGAAAATTGTTAAAAAATTCGTCCAAAATCTTGATGTCTCCAATCCTATGTTTTGTGTTTTTTCCACGTGTCTTGACATCCAATGTATCCATGCAAAGTTTGGTGAAGATCTGAGTATGTAGTTTTTGACCTTATATGGATCCTCCTATCTGAAAATTTGAAAATTCTTAAAAAATTCGTCCAAAATCTTGATGTC
This sequence comes from Lepisma saccharinum, assembly GCF_977018435.1. Lineage (NCBI taxonomy): Eukaryota > Metazoa > Arthropoda > Insecta > Zygentoma > Lepismatidae > Lepisma > Lepisma saccharinum. Next base: position 395,535 of record NW_028142966.1, on the reverse strand, counting down.
TCCAATCTCTTGTTTTGTACGTTTTTTCCACGTGTCTTGACATCCAATGTATCCCTGCAAAGTTTGGTGAAGATCTGAGTATGTAGTTTTTTACCTAATCTGGAACCTCCTATCTGCAAATTTGAAAATTCTTAAAAAATTCGTCCAAAATCTTGATGTCTCCAATCTCTTGTTTTGTACGTTTTTCCACGTGTCTTGACATCCAATGTATCCCTGCAATGTTTGGTGAAGATCTGAGTATGTAGTTTTTGACCTTATATGGAACTTCCTATCTGAAAATTTGAAAATTCTTAAAAACTTTGACCAAAATCTTGATGTCCCCAATCCTATGTTTTGTATGTTCTTTCCACGTGTCTCGACATCCAATGTATCCCTGCAAAGTTTGGTGAAGATCTGAGTATGTCGTTTTTGACCTTATCTGGAACATCCTTTCTGAAAATTTGAAAATTCTTAAAAAATTCGTCCAAAATCTTGATGTCTCCAATCTCTTGTTTTGTACGTTTTTTTCACGTGTCTTCACATCCAATGTATCCCTGCAAAGTTTGGTGAAGATCTGAGTATGTAGTTTTTGACCTTATCTGGAACCTCTCATCTGAAAATTTGAAAATTCCTAAAAAATCCGTCCAAAATCTTGATGACACCAATCTCTTGTTTTGTACGTTTTTTCCACGTGTCTTGACATCCAATGTATTCCTGCATAGTTTGGTGAAGATCTGAGTATGTAGTTTTTGACCTTATATGGAACCTCCTATCTGAAAATTTGAAAATTCTTAAAAATATTTGACCAAAATCTTGATGTCCCTAATCCTATGTTTTGTATGTTTTTTCCACGTGTCTTGACATCCAATGTATTTCTGCAAAGTTTGGTGAAGATATGAGTATGTCGTTTTTGACCTTATCTGGAACCTCCCATCTGAAAATTTGAAAATTCTTAAAAAATTTGACCAAAATCTTGATGTCCCCAATCCTATGTTTTGTATGTTCTTTCCACGTGTCTTGACATCCAATGTATCCCTGCAAAGTTTGGTGAAGATCTGAGTATGTCGTTTTTGACCTTATCTGGAACATCCTTTCGGAAAATTTGAAAATTCTTAAAAAATTCGTCCAAAATCTTGATGTCTCCAATCTCTTGTTTTATACGTTTTTTTCACGTGTCTTCACATCCAATGTATCACTGCAAAGTTTGGTGAAGATCTGAGTATGTAGTTTTTGACCTTATCTGGAACCTCTCATCTGAAAATTTGAAAATTCCTAAAAAATCCGTCCAAAATCTTGATGACACCAATCTCTTGTTTTGTACGTTTTTTCCACGTGTCTTGACATTAAATGTATCCCTGCAAAGTTTGGTGAAGATCTGAGTATGTAGTTTTTGACCTTATCTGGAACCCCCTTTCTGAAAATTTGAAAATTCTTCAAAAATTCGTCCAAAATCTTGATGTCTCCACTCTCTTGTTTTGTACGTTTTTTCCACGTGTCTTGACATCCAATGTATCCCTGCAAAGTTTGGTGAAGATCTGAGTATGTAGTTTTTGACCTTATATGGAGCCTCCTTTCTGAAAATTTGAAAATTCTTAAAAAATTCATCCAAAATCTTGATGTCTCCAATCTCTTGTTTTGTACGTTTTTTCCACGTTTCTTGACATCCAATGTATCCCTGCAAAGTTTGGTGAAGATCTGAGTATGTAGTTTTTGACCTTATATGGAACCTCCTTTCTGAAAATTTGAAAATTCTTAAAAAATTCGTCCAAAATCTTGATGTCCCCAATCCTATGTTTTGTATGTTTTTTCCACGTGTCTTGACATCCAATGTATCCATGCAAAGTTTGGTGAAGATCTGAGTATGTCGTTTTTGACCTTATCTGGAACCTCCCATCTGAAAATTTGAAAATTCTTAAAAAATTCGTCGAAAATCTTGATGTCTCCAATCTCTTGTTTTGTACGTTTTTTCCACGTGTCTTGACATGCAAAGTATCCCTGCAACGTTTGGTGAAGATCTGAGTATGTAGTTTTTGACCTTATCTGGAACCTCCTATCTGAAAATTTGAAAATTCTCCAAAAATTCGTCCAAAATCTTGATGTCTCCAATCTCTTGTTTTCTACGTTTTTTCCACGTTTCTTGACATCCAATGTATCCCTGCAATGTTTGGTGAAGATCTGAGTATGTAGTTTTTGACCTTATATGGAACCTCCTATCTGAAAATGTGAAAATTCTTAAAAAATTTGACCAAAATCTTGATATCCCCAATCCTATGTTTTGTATGTTTTTTCCACGTGTCTTGACATCCAATGTATCCCTGCAAAGTTTGGTGGAGATCTGAGTATGTAGTTTTTTACCTTATCTGGAACCTCCTATCTGAAAATTTGAAAATTTTTAAAAAATTCGTCCAAAATCTTGATGTCTTCAATCTCTTGTTTTGTACGTTTTTTCCACGTGTCTTGACCTCCAATGTATCCCTGCAAAGTTTGGTGAAGATCTGAGTATGTCGTTTTTGACCTTATCTGGAACATCCTATCTGAAAATTTGAAAATTCTTAAAAAATTCGTCCAAAATCTTGATGTCTCCAATCTCTTGTTTTGTACGTTTTTTCCACGTGTCTTGACATCCAATGTATCCCTGCAAAGTTTGGTGAAGATCTGAGTATGTAGTTTTTGACCTTATATGGAACCTCCCATCTGAAAATTTGAAAATTCCTAAAAAATCTGTCTAAAATCTTGATGTCCCCAATCCTATGTCTTGTATGTTTTTTCCACGTGTCTTGACAACCAATGTATCCCTGCAAAGTTTGGTGAAGATCTGAGTATGTAGTTTTTGACCTTATATGGAACCTCCCATCTGAAAATTTGAAAATTCCTAAAAAATCCGTCTAAAATCTTGATGTCTCCAATCCTATGTTTTGTATGTTTTTTCCACGTGTCTTGACATCCAATGTATCCCTGCAAAGTTTGGTGAAGATCTGAGAATGTCGTTTTTGACCTTATCTGGAACATCCTTTCTGAAAATTTGAAAATTCTTAAAAAATTCGTCCAAAATCTTGATGTCTCCAATCTCTTGTTTTGTACGTTTTTTCCACGTGTCTTGACATCCAATGTATCCCTGCAAAGTTTGGTGAAGATCTGAGTATGTAGTTTTTGACCTTATATGGAACCTCATATCTGAAAATTTGAAAATTGTTAAAAAATTCGACCAAAATCTTGATGTCTCCAATCCTATGTTTTGTATGTTTTTTCCACGTGTCTTGACATCCAATGTATCCATGCAAAGTTTGGTGAAGATCTGAGTATGTAGTTTTTGACCTTATATGGAACCTCCTATCTGAAAATTTGAAAATTCTTAAAAAATTCGTCCAAAATCTTGATGTCTCCAATCTCTTGTTTTGTACGTTTTTTCCACGTGTCTTGACATCCAATGTATCCCTGCAAAGTTTGGTGAAGATCTGAGTATGTAGTTTTTGACCTTATCTGGAACCTCCCATCTGAAAATTTGAAAATTCCTAAAAAATCCGTCCAAAATCTTGATGACCTCAATCTCTTGTTTTGTACGTTTTTTCCACGTGTCTTGACATCCAATGTATCCCTGCAAAGTTTGGTGAAGATCTGAGTATGTAGTTTTTGACCTTATCTGGAACCTCCTATCTGAAAATTTGAAAATTGTTAAAAAATTCGTCCAAAATCTTGATGTCTCCAATCTCTTGTTTTGTACGTTTTTCCCACGTGTCTTGACATCCAATGTATCCCTGCAAAGTTTGGTGAAGATCTGAGTATGTAGTTTTTGACCTTATATGGAACCTCCTTTCTTAAAATTTGAAAATTCCTCAAAAATTCGTCCAAAATCTTGATGTCTCCAATCTCTTGTTTTGTACGTTTTTTCCACGTGTCTTGACATCCAATGTATCCCTGCAAAGTTTGGTGAAGATCTGAGTATGTAGTTTTTGACCTTATCTGGAACCTCCCATCTGAAAATTTGAAAATTCCTAAAAAATCCGTCCAAAATCTTGATGTCCCCAATCCTATGTCTTGTATGTTTTTTCCACGTGTCTTGACATCCAATGTATCCCTGCAAAGTTTGGTGAAGATCTGAGTATGTAGTTTTTGACCTTATATGGAACCTCATATCTGAAAATTTGAAAATTCTTAAAAAATTCGACCAAAATCTTGATGTCTCCAATCCTATGTTTTGTATGTTTTTTCCACGTGTCTTGACATCCAATGTATCCATGCAAAGTTTGGTGAAGATCTGAGTATGTAGTTTTTGACCTTATATGGAACCTCCTATCTGAAAATTTGAAAATTCTTAAAAAATTCGTCCAAAATCTTGATGTCTCCAATCTCTTGTTTTGTACGTTTTTTCCACGTGTCTTGACATCCATTGTATCCCTGCAAAGTTTGGTGAAGATCTGAGTATGTAGTTTTTGACCTAATATGGAACCTCCTTTCTGAAAATTTGAAAATTCTTAAAAAATTCGTCCAAAATCTTGATGTCCCCAATCCTATGTTTTGTATGTTTTTTCCACGTGTCTTGACATCCAATGTATCCATGCAAAGTTTGGTGAAGATCTGAGTATGTCGTTTTTGACCTTATATGGAACCTCCCATCTGAAAATTTGAAAATTCTTAAAAAATTTGACCAAAATCTTGATGTCCCCAATCCTATGTTTTGTATGTTCTTTCCACGTGTCTTGACATCCAATGTATCCCTGCAAAGTTTGGTGAAGATCTGAGTATGTCGTTTTTGACCTTAACTGGAACATCCTTTGTGAAAATTTGAAAATTCTTAAAAAATTCGTCCAAAATCTTGATGTCTCCAATCTCTTGTTTTATACGTTTTTTTCACGTGTCTTCACATCCAATGTATCCCTGCAAAGTTTGGTGAAGATCTGAGTATGTAGTTTTTGACCTTATCTGGAACCTCTCATCTGAAAATTTGAAAATTCCTAAAAAATCCTTCCAAAATCTTGATGACACCAATCTCTTGTTTTGTACGTTTTTTCCACGTGTCTTGACATCCAATGTATCCCTGCAAAGTTTGGTGAAGATCTGAGTATGTAGTTTTTGACCTTATCTGGAACCTCCTTTCTGAAAATTTGAAAATTCTTCAAAAATTCGTCCAAAATCTTGATGTCTCCACTCTCTTGTTTTGTACGTTTTTTCCACGTGTCTTGACATCCAATGTATCCCTGCAAAGTTTGGTGAAGATCTGAGTATGTAGTTTTTGACCTTATATGGAGCCTCCTTTCTGAAAATTTGAAAATTCTTAAAAAATTCATCCAAAATCTTGATGTCTCCAATCTCTTGTTTTGTACGTTTTTTCCACGTTTCTTGACATCCAATGTATACCTGCAAAGTTTGGTGAAGATCTGAGTATGTAGTTTTTGACCTTATATGGAACCTACTTTCTGAAAATTTGAAAATTCTTAAAAAATTCGTCCAAAATCTTGATGTCCCCAATCCTATGTTTTGTATGTTTTTTCCACGTGTCTTGACATCCAATGTATCCATACAAAGTTTGGTGAAGATCTGAGTATGTCGTTTTTGACCTTATCTGGAACCTCCCATCTGAAAATTTGAAAATTCTTAAAAAATTCGTCGAAAATCTTGATGTCTCCAATCTCTTGTTTTGTACGTTTTTTCCACGTGTCTTGACATGCAAAGTATCCCTGCAACGTTTGGTGAAGATCTGAGTATGTAGTTTTTGACCTTATCTGGAACCTCCTATCTGAAAATTTGAAAATTCTCCAAAAATTCGTCCAAAATCTTGATGTCTCCAATCTCTAGTTTTGTACGTTTTTTCCACGTTTCTTGACATCCAATGTATCCCTGCAATGTTTGGTGAAGATCTGAGTATGTAGTTTTTGACCTTACATGGAACCTCCTATCTGAAAATGTGAAAATTCTTAAAAAATTTGACCAAAATCTTGATATCCCCAATCCTATGTTTTGTATGTTTTTTCCACGTGTCTTGACATCCAATGTATCCCTGCAAAGTTTGGTGGAGATCTGAGTATGTAGTTTTTGACCTTATCTGGAACCTCCTATCTGAAAATTTGAAAATTTTTAAAAAATTCGTCCAAAATCTTGATGTCTTCAATCTCTTGTTTTGTACGTTTTTTCCACGTGTCTTGACCTCCAATGTATCCCTGCAAAGTTTGGTGAAGATCTGAGTATGTCGTTTTTGACCTTATATGGAACCTCCCATCTGAAAATTTGAAAATTCCTAAAAAATCCGTCTAAAATCTTGATGTCCCCAATCCTATGTCTTGTATGTTTTTTCCACGTATCTTGACATCCAATGTATCCCTGCAAAGTTTGGTGAAGATCTGAGTATGTAGTTTTTGACCTTATATGGAACCTCATATCTGAAAATTTGAAAATTCTTAAAAAATTCGACCAAAATCTTGATGTCTCCAATCCTATGTTTTGTATGTTTTCCACGTGTCTTGACATCCAATGTATCCCTGCAAAGTTTGGTGAAGATCTGAGTATGTAGTTTTTGACCGTATCTGGAACCTCTCATCTGAAAATTTGAAAATTCCTAAAAAATCCGTCCAAAATCTTGATGACACCAATCTCTTGTTTTGTACGTTTTTCCCACGTGTCTTGACATCCAATGTATCCCTGCATAGTTTGGTGAAGATCTGAGTATGTAGTTTTTGAACTTATATGGAACCTCCTATCTGAAAATTTGAAAATTCTTAAAAATATTTGACCAAAATCTTGATGTCCCAATCCTATGTTTTGTATGTTTTTTCCACGTGTCTTGACATCCAATGTATTTCTGCAAAGTTTGGTGAAGATATGAGTATGTCGTTTTTGACCTTATCTGGAACCTCCCATCTGAAAATTTGAAAATTCTTAAAAAATTTGACCAAAATCTTGATGTCCCCAATCCTATGTTTTGTATGTTCTTTCCACGTGTCTTGACATCCAATGTATCCCTGCAAAGTTTGGTGAAGATCTGAGTATGTAGTTTTTGACATTATATGGAACCTCCCATCTGAAAATTTGAAAATTCTTAAAAAATTCGACCAAAATCTTGATGTCTCCAATCCTATATTTTGTATGTTTTTTCCACGTGTCTTGACATCCAATGTATCCATGCAAAGTTTGGTGAAGATCTGAGTATGTAGTTTTTGACCTTATCTGGAACCTCCCATCTGAAAATACGAAAATTTTTAAAAAATTCGTCCAAAATCTTGATGTCTCCAATCTCTTGCTTTGTACGTTTTTTCCACGTGTCTTGACCTCCAATGTATCCCTGCAAAGTTTGGTGAAGATCTGAGTATGTCGTTTTTGACCTTATCTGGAACATCCTTTCTGAAAATTTGAAAATTCTTAAAAAATTCGTCCAAAATCTTGATGTCTCCAATCTCTTGTTTTGTACGATTTTTCCACGTGTCTTGACATCCAATGTATCCCTGCAAAGTTTGGTGAAGATCTGAGTATGTAGTTTTTGACCTTATATCGAACCTCCTTTCTGAAAATTTGAAAATTCTTAAAAAATTCGTCCAAAATTTTGATGTCTCCAATCTCTTGTTTTGTACGTTTTTTCCACGTGTCTTGACATCCAATGTATCCCTGCAAAGTTTGGTGAAGATCTGAGTATGTAGATTTTGACCTTATATGGAACCTCCCATCTGAAAATTTGAAAATTCTTAAAAAATTCGACCAAAATCTTGATGTCTCCAATCCTATGTTTTGTATGTTTTTTCCACGTGTCTTGACATCCAATGTATCCATGCAAAGTTTGGTGAAGATCTGAGTATGTAGTTTTTGACATTATCTGGAACCTCCCATCTGAAAATTTGAAAATTTTTAAAAAATTCGTCCAAAATCTTGATGTCTCCAATCTCTTGTTTTGTACGTTTTTTCCACGTGTCTTGACCTCCAATGTATCCCTGCAATGTTTGGTGAAGATCTGAGTATGTAGTTTTTGACCTTATATGGAACCTCCTATCTGAAAATTTGAAAATTCATAAAAAATTTGACCAAAATCTTGATGTCCCCAATCCTATGTTTTGTATGTTTTTTCCACGTGTCTTGACATCCAATGTATCCCTGCAAAGTTTGGTGAAGATCTGAGTATGTCGTTTTTGACCTTATCTGGAACATCCTTTCTGAAAATTTGAAAATTCTTAAAAAATTCGTCCAAAATCTTGATGTCTCCAATCTCTTGTTTTGTACGTTTTTTCCACGTGTCTTGACATCCAATGTATCCCTGCAAAGTTTGCTGAAAATCTGAGTATGTAGTTTTTGACCTTATATGGAACCTCCTATCTGAAAATTTGAAAATTCTTAAAAAATTCGTCCAAAATCTTGATGTCTCCAATCTCTTGTTTTGTACGTTTTTTCCACGTGTCTTGACATCCAATGTATCCCTGCAAAGTTTGGTGAAGATCTGAGTATGTAGTTTTTGACCTTATATGGAACCTCCCATCTGAAAATTTGAAAATTCTTAAAAAATTCGACCAAAATCTTGATGTCTCCAATCCTATGTTTTGTATGTTTTTTCCACGTGTCTTGACATCCAATGTATCCCTGCAAAGTTTGGTGAAGATCTGAGAATGTCGTTTTTGACCTTATCTGGAACATCCTTTCTGAAAATTTGAAAATTCTTAAAAAATTCGTCCAAAATCTTGATGTCTCCAATCTCTTGTTTTGTACGTTTTTTCCACGTGTCTTGACATCCAATGTATCCCTGCAAAGTTTGGTGAAGATCTGAGTATGTAGTTTTTGACCTTATATGGAACCTCATATCTGAAAATTTGAAAATTCTTAAAAAATTCGACCAAAATCTTGATGTCTCCAATCCTATGTTTTGTATGTTTTTTCCACGTGTCTTGACATCCAATGTATCCATGCAAAGTTTGGTGAAGATCTGAGTATGTAGTTTTTGACCTTATATGGAACCTCCTATCTGAAAATTTGAAAATTCTTAAAAAATTCGTCCAAAATCTTGATGTCTCCAATCTCTTGTTTTGTACGTTTTTTCCACGTGTCTTGACATCCAATGTATCCCTGCAAAGTTTGGTGAAGATCTGAGTATGTAGTTTTTGACCTTATCTGGAACCTCCCATCTGAAAATTTGAAAATTCCTAAAAAATCCGTCCAAAATCTTGATGACCTCAATCTCTTGTTTTGTACGTTTTTTCCACGTGTCTTGACATCCAATGTATCCCTGCAAAGTTTGGTGAAGATCTGAGTATGTAGTTTTTGACCTTATCTGGAACCTCCTATCTGAAAATTTGAAAATTGTTAAAAAATTCGTCCAAAATCTTGATGTCTCCAATCTCTTGTTTTGTACGTTTTTCCCACGTGTCTTGACATCCAATGTATCCCTGCAAAGTTTGGTGAAGATCTGAGTATGTAGTTTTTGACCTTATATGGAACCTCCTTTCTTAAAATTTGAAAATTCCTCAAAAATTCGTCCAAAATCTTGATGTCTCCAATCTCTTGTTTTGTACGTTTTTTCCACGTGTCTTGACATCCAATGTATCCCTGCAAAGTTTGGTGAAGATCTGAGTATGTAGTTTTTGACCTTATCTGGAACCTCCCATCTGAAAATTTGAAAATTCCTAAAAAATCCGTCCAAAATCTTGATGTCCCCAATCCTATGTCTTGTATGTTTTTTCCACGTGTCTTGACATCCAATGTATCCCTGCAAAGTTTGGTGAAGATCTGAGTATGTAGTTTTTGACCTTATATGGAACCTCATATCTGAAAATTTGAAAATTCTTAAAAAATTCGACCAAAATCTTGATGTCTCCAATCCTATGTTTTGTATGTTTTTTCCACGTGTCTTGACATCCAATGTATCCATGCAAAGTTTGGTGAAGATCTGAGTATGTAGTTTTTGACCTTATATGGAACCTCCTATCTGAAAATTTGAAAATTCTTAAAAAATTCGTCCAAAATCTTGATGTCTCCAATCTCTTGTTTTGTACGTTTTTTCCACGTGTCTTGACATCCATTGTATCCCTGCAAAGTTTGGTGAAGATCTGAGTATGTAGTTTTTGACCTTATCTGGAACCTCCTATCTGAAAATTTGAAAATTCTTCAAAAATTCGTCCAAAATCTTGATGTCTCCAATCTCTTGTTTTGTACGTTTTTTCCACGTTTCTTGACATCCAATGTATCCCTGCAATGTTTGGTGAAGATCTGAGTATGTAGTTTTTGACCTTATATGGAACCTCCTTTCTGAAAATTTGAAAATTCTTAAAAAATTCGTCCAAAATCTTGATGTCCCCAATCCTATGTTTTGTATGTTTTTTCCACGTGTCTTGACATCCAATGTATCCCTGCAAAGTTTGGTGAAGATCTGAGTATGTAGTTTTTGACCTTATCTGGAACCTCCTATCTGAAAATTTGAAAATTCTTCAAAAATTCGTCCAAAATCTTGATGTCTCAAGTCTCTTGTTTTGTACGTTTTTTCCACGTGTCTTGACATCCAATGTATCCCTGCAAAGTTTGGTGAAGATCTGAGTATGTAGTTTTTGACTTTATCTGGAACCTCCTATCTGAAAATTTGAAAATTCCTCAAAAATTCGTCCAAAATCTTGATGTCTCCAATCTCTTGTTTTGTACGTTTTTTCCACGTGTCTTGACATCCAATGTATCCCTGCAAAGTTTGGTGAAGATCTGAGTATGTCGTTTTTGACTTTATCTGGAACCTCCTATCTGAAAATTTGAAAATTCTTAAAAAATTCGTCCAAAATCTTGATGTCTCCAATCTCTTGTTTTGTACGTTTTTTCCACGTGTCTTGACATCCAATGTATCCCTGCAAAGTTTGGTGAAGATCTGAGTATGTAGTTTTTGACCTTATCTGGAACCTCCTATCTGAAAATTTGAAAATTCTTCAAAAATTCGTCCAAAATCTTGATGTCTCCAATCTCTTGTTTTGTACGTTTTTTCCACGTTTCTTGACATCCAATGTATCCCTGCAATGTTTGGTGAAGATCTGAGTATGTAGTTTTTGACCTTATATGGAACCTCCTTTCTGAAAATTTGAAAATTCTTAAAAAATTCGTCCAAAATCTTGATGTCCCCAATCCTATGTTTTGTATGTTTTTTCCACGTGTCTTGACATCCAATGTATCCCTGCAAAGTTTGGTGAAGATCTGAGTATGTAGTTTTTGACCTTATCTGGAACCTCCTATCTGAAAATTTGAAAATTCTTCAAAAATTCGTCCAAAATCTTGATGTCTCAAGTCTCTTGTTTTGTACGTTTTTTCCACGTGTCTTGACATCCAATGTATCCCTGCAAAGTTTGGTGAAGATCTGAGTATGTAGTTTTTGACTTTATCTGGAACCTCCTATCTGAAAATTTGAAAATTCCTCAAAAATTCGTCCAAAATCTTGATGTCTCCAATCTCTTGTTTTGTACGTTTTTTCCACGTGTCTTGACATCCAATGTATCCCTGCAAAGTTTGGTGAAGATCTGAGTATGTCGTTTTTGACTTTATCTGGAACATCCTTTCTGAAAATTTGAAAATTCTTAAAAAATTCGTCCAAAATCTTGATGTCTCCAATCTCTTGTTTTGTACGTTTTTTCCACGTGTCTTGACATCCAATGTATCCCTGCAAAGTTTGGTGAAGATCTGAGTATGTCGTTTTTGACCTTATGTGGAACCTCCTATCTGAAAATTTGAAAATTGTTAAAAAATTCGTCCAAAATCTTGATGTCTCCAATCCTATGTTTTGTGTTTTTTCCACGTGTCTTGACATCCAATGTATCCATGCAAAGTTTGGTGAAGATCTGAGTATGTAGTTTTTGACCTTATATGGATCCTCCTATCTGAAAATTTGAAAATTCTTAAAAAATTCGTCCAAAATCTTGATGTCTCCAATCTCTTGTTTTGTACGTTTTTTCCACGTGTCTTGACATCCAATGTATCCCTGCAAAGTTTGGTGAAGATCTGAGTATGTAGTTTTTTACCTAATCTGGAACCTCCTATCTGCAAATTTGAAAATTCTTAAAAAATTCGTCCAAAATCTTGATGTCTCCAATCTCTTGTTTTGTACGTTTTTCCACGTGTCTTGACATCCAATGTATCCCTGCAATGTTTGGTGAAGATCTGAGTATGTAGTTTTTGACCTTATATGGAACTTCCTATCTGAAAATTTGAAAATTCTTAAAAACTTTGACCAAAATCTTGATGTCCCCAATCCTATGTTTTGTATGTTCTTTCCACGTGTCTCGACATCCAATGTATCCCTGCAAAGTTTGGTGAAGATCTGAGTATGTCGTTTTTGACCTTATCTGGAACATCCTTTCTGAAAATTTGAAAATTCTTAAAAAATTCGTCCAAAATCTTGATGTCTCCAATCTCTTGTTTTGTACGTTTTTTTCACGTGTCTTCACATCCAATGTATCCCTGCAAAGTTTGGTGAAGATCTGAGTATGTAGTTTTTGACCTTATCTGGAACCTCTCATCTGAAAATTTGAAAATTCCTAAAAAATCCGTCCAAAATCTTGATGACACCAATCTCTTGTTTTGTACGTTTTTTCCACGTGTCTTGACATCCAATGTATTCCTGCATAGTTTGGTGAAGATCTGAGTATGTAGTTTTTGACCTTATATGGAACCTCCTATCTGAAAATTTGAAAATTCTTAAAAATATTTGACCAAAATCTTGATGTCCCTAATCCTATGTTTTGTATGTTTTTTCCACGTGTCTTGACATCCAATGTATTTCTGCAAAGTTTGGTGAAGATATGAGTATGTCGTTTTTGACCTTATCTGGAACCTCCCATCTGAAAATTTGAAAATTCTTAAAAAATTTGACCAAAATCTTGATGTCCCCAATCCTATGTTTTGTATGTTCTTTCCACGTGTCTTGACATCCAATGTATCCCTGCAAAGTTTGGTGAAGATCTGAGTATGTCGTTTTTGACCTTATCTGGAACATCCTTTCGGAAAATTTGAAAATTCTTAAAAAATTCGTCCAAAATCTTGATGTCTCCAATCTCTTGTTTTATACGTTTTTTTCACGTGTCTTCACATCCAATGTATCACTGCAAAGTTTGGTGAAGATCTGAGTATGTAGTTTTTGACCTTATCTGGAACCTCTCATCTGAAAATTTGAAAATTCCTAAAAAATCCGTCCAAAATCTTGATGACACCAATCTCTTGTTTTGTACGTTTTTTCCACGTGTCTTGACATTAAATGTATCCCTGCAAAGTTTGGTGAAGATCTGAGTATGTAGTTTTTGACCTTATCTGGAACCCCCTTTCTGAAAATTTGAAAATTCTTCAAAAATTCGTCCAAAATCTTGATGTCTCCACTCTCTTGTTTTGTACGTTTTTTCCACGTGTCTTGACATCCAATGTATCCCTGCAAAGTTTGGTGAAGATCTGAGTATGTAGTTTTTGACCTTATATGGAGCCTCCTTTCTGAAAATTTGAAAATTCTTAAAAAATTCATCCAAAATCTTGATGTCTCCAATCTCTTGTTTTGTACGTTTTTTCCACGTTTCTTGACATCCAATGTATCCCTGCAAAGTTTGGTGAAGATCTGAGTATGTAGTTTTTGACCTTATATGGAACCTCCTTTCTGAAAATTTGAAAATTCTTAAAAAATTCGTCCAAAATCTTGATGTCCCCAATCCTATGTTTTGTATGTTTTTTCCACGTGTCTTGACATCCAATGTATCCATGCAAAGTTTGGTGAAGATCTGAGTATGTCGTTTTTGACCTTATCTGGAACCTCCCATCTGAAAATTTGAAAATTCTTAAAAAATTCGTCGAAAATCTTGATGTCTCCAATCTCTTGTTTTGTACGTTTTTTCCACGTGTCTTGACATGCAAAGTATCCCTGCAACGTTTGGTGAAGATCTGAGTATGTAGTTTTTGACCTTATCTGGAACCTCCTATCTGAAAATTTGAAAATTCTCCAAAAATTCGTCCAAAATCTTGATGTCTCCAATCTCTTGTTTTCTACGTTTTTTCCACGTTTCTTGACATCCAATGTATCCCTGCAATGTTTGGTGAAGATCTGAGTATGTAGTTTTTGACCTTATATGGAACCTCCTATCTGAAAATGTGAAAATTCTTAAAAAATTTGACCAAAATCTTGATATCCCCAATCCTATGTTTTGTATGTTTTTTCCACGTGTCTTGACATCCAATGTATCCCTGCAAAGTTTGGTGGAGATCTGAGTATGTAGTTTTTTACCTTATCTGGAACCTCCTATCTGAAAATTTGAAAATTTTTAAAAAATTCGTCCAAAATCTTGATGTCTTCAATCTCTTGTTTTGTACGTTTTTTCCACGTGTCTTGACCTCCAATGTATCCCTGCAAAGTTTGGTGAAGATCTGAGTATGTCGTTTTTGACCTTATCTGGAACATCCTTTCTGAAAATTTGAAAATTCTTAAAAAATTCGTCCAAAATCTTGATGTCTCCAATCTCTTGTTTTGTACGTTTTTTCCACGTGTCTTGACATCCAATGTATCCCTGCAAAGTTTGGTGAAGATCTGAGTATGTAGTTTTTGACCTTATATGGAACCTCCCATCTGAAAATTTGAAAATTCCTAAAAAATCTGTCTAAAATCTTGATGTCCCCAATCCTATGTCTTGTATGTTTTTTCCACGTGTCTTGACAACCAATGTATCCCTGCAAAGTTTGGTGAAGATCTGAGTATGTAGTTTTTGACCTTATATGGAACCTCCCATCTGAAAATTTGAAAATTCCTAAAAAATCCGTCTAAAATCTTGATGTCTCCAATCCTATGTTTTGTATGTTTTTTCCACGTGTCTTGACATCCAATGTATCCCTGCAAAGTTTGGTGAAGATCTGAGAATGTCGTTTTTGACCTTATCTGGAACATCCTTTCTGAAAATTTGAAAATTCTTAAAAAATTCGTCCAAAATCTTGATGTCTCCAATCTCTTGTTTTGTACGTTTTTTCCACGTGTCTTGACATCCAATGTATCCCTGCAAAGTTTGGTGAAGATCTGAGTATGTAGTTTTTGACCTTATATGGAACCTCATATCTGAAAATTTGAAAATTGTTAAAAAATTCGACCAAAATCTTGATGTCTCCAATCCTATGTTTTGTATGTTTTTTCCACGTGTCTTGACATCCAATGTATCCATGCAAAGTTTGGTGAAGATCTGAGTATGTAGTTTTTGACCTTATATGGAACCTCCTATCTGAAAATTTGAAAATTCTTAAAAAATTCGTCCAAAATCTTGATGTCTCCAATCTCTTGTTTTGTACGTTTTTTCCACGTGTCTTGACATCCAATGTATCCCTGCAAAGTTTGGTGAAGATCTGAGTATGTAGTTTTTGACCTTATCTGGAACCTCCCATCTGAAAATTTGAAAATTCCTAAAAAATCCGTCCAAAATCTTGATGACCTCAATCTCTTGTTTTGTACGTTTTTTCCACGTGTCTTGACATCCAATGTATCCCTGCAAAGTTTGGTGAAGATCTGAGTATGTAGTTTTTGACCTTATCTGGAACCTCCTATCTGAAAATTTGAAAATTGTTAAAAAATTCGTCCAAAATCTTGATGTCTCCAATCTCTTGTTTTGTACGTTTTTCCCACGTGTCTTGACATCCAATGTATCCCTGCAAAGTTTGGTGAAGATCTGAGTATGTAGTTTTTGACCTTATATGGAACCTCCTTTCTTAAAATTTGAAAATTCCTCAAAAATTCGTCCAAAATCTTGATGTCTCCAATCTCTTGTTTTGTACGTTTTTTCCACGTGTCTTGACATCCAATGTATCCCTGCAAAGTTTGGTGAAGATCTGAGTATGTAGTTTTTGACCTTATCTGGAACCTCCCATCTGAAAATTTGAAAATTCCTAAAAAATCCGTCCAAAATCTTGATGTCCCCAATCCTATGTCTTGTATGTTTTTTCCACGTGTCTTGACATCCAATGTATCCCTGCAAAGTTTGGTGAAGATCTGAGTATGTAGTTTTTGACCTTATATGGAACCTCATATCTGAAAATTTGAAAATTCTTAAAAAATTCGACCAAAATCTTGATGTCTCCAATCCTATGTTTTGTATGTTTTTTCCACGTGTCTTGACATCCAATGTATCCATGCAAAGTTTGGTGAAGATCTGAGTATGTAGTTTTTGACCTTATATGGAACCTCCTATCTGAAAATTTGAAAATTCTTAAAAAATTCGTCCAAAATCTTGATGTCTCCAATCTCTTGTTTTGTACGTTTTTTCCACGTGTCTTGACATCCATTGTATCCCTGCAAAGTTTGGTGAAGATCTGAGTATGTAGTTTTTGACCTAATATGGAACCTCCTTTCTGAAAATTTGAAAATTCTTAAAAAATTCGTCCAAAATCTTGATGTCCCCAATCCTATGTTTTGTATGTTTTTTCCACGTGTCTTGACATCCAATGTATCCATGCAAAGTTTGGTGAAGATCTGAGTATGTCTTTTTTGACCTTATCTGGAACCTCCCATCTGAAAATTTGAAAATTCTTCAAAAATTCGTCGAAAATCTTGATGTCTCCAATCTCTTGTTTTGTACGTTTTTTACACGTTTCTTGACATCCAATGTATCCCTGCAATGTTTGGTGAAGATCTGAGTATGTAGTTTTTGACCTTATATGGAACCTCCTTTCTGAAAATTTGAAAATTCTTAAAAAATTCGTCCAAAATCTTGATGTCCCCAATCCTATGTTTTGTATGTTTTTTCCACGTGTCTTGACATCCAATGTATCCATGCAAAGTTTGGTGAAGATCTGAGTATGTCGTTTTTGACCTTATCTGGAACCTCCCATCTGAAAATTTGAAAATTCTTCAAAAATTCGTCGAAAATCTTGATGTCTCCAATCTCTTGTTTTGTACGTTTTTTCCACGTGTCTTGACATGCAAAGTATCCCTGCAACGTTTGGTGAAGATCTGAGTATGTAGTTTTTGACCTTATCTGGAACCTCCCATCTGAAAATTTGAAAATTCTTAAAAAATACGTCCAAAATCTTGATGTCTCCACTCTCTTGTTTTGTACGTTTTTTCCACGTGTCTTGACATCCAATGTATCCCTGCAAAGTTTGGTGAAGATCTGAGTATGTAGTTTTTGACCTTATATGGAGCCTCATTTCTGAAAATTTGAAAATTCTTAAAAAATTCATCCAAAATCTTGATGTCTCCAATCTCTTGTTTTGTACGTTTTTTCCACGTTTCTTGACATCCAATGTATCCCTGCAAAGTTTGGTGAAGATCTGAGTATGTCGTTTTTGACCTTATCTGGAACATCCTTTCGGAAAATTTGAAAATTCTTAAAAAATTCGTCCAAAATCTTGATGTCTCCAATCTCTTGTTTTATACGTTTTTTTCACGTGTCTTCACATCCAATGTATCACTGCAAAGTTTGGTGAAGATCTGAGTATGTAGTTTTTGACCTTATCTGGAACCTCTCATCTGAAAATTTGAAAATTCCTAAAAAATCCGTCCAAAATCTTGATGACACCAATCTCTTGTTTTGTACGTTTTTTCCACGTGTCTTGACATTAAATGTATCCCTGCAAAGTTTGGTGAAGATCTGAGTATGTAGTTTTTGACCTTATCTGGAACCTCCCATCTGAAAATTTGAAAATTCTTCAAAAATTCGTCCAAAATCTTGATGTCTCCACTCTCTTGTTTTGTACGTTTTTTCCACGTGTCTTGACATCCAAT
Organism: Lepisma saccharinum; assembly: GCF_977018435.1. Classification (NCBI taxonomy): domain Eukaryota; kingdom Metazoa; phylum Arthropoda; class Insecta; order Zygentoma; family Lepismatidae; genus Lepisma; species Lepisma saccharinum. The sequence goes on along the minus strand of NW_028142966.1, from coordinate 377,891 downwards.
GTATCCCTGCAAAGTTTGGTGAAGATCTGAGTATGTAGTTTTTGACCTTATATGGAGCCTCCTTTCTGAAAATTTGAAAATTCTTAAAAAATTCATCCAAAATCTTGATGTCTCCAATCTCTTGTTTTGTACGTTTTTTCCACGTTTCTTGACATCCAATGTATCCCTGCAAAGTTTGGTGAAGATCTGAGTATGTAGTTTTTGACCTTATATGGAACCTCCTTTCTGAAAATTTGAAAATTCTTAAAAAATTCGTCCAAAATCTTGATGTCCCCAATCCTATGTTTTGTATGTTTTTTCCACGTGTCTTGACATCCAATGTATCCATGCAAAGTTTGGTGAAGATCTGAGTATGTCGTTTTTGACCTTATCTGGAACCTCCCATCTGAAAATTTGAAAATTCTTAAAAAATTCGTCGAAAATCTTGATGTCTCCAATCTCTTGTTTTGTACGTTTTTTCCACGTGTCTTGACATGCAAAGTATCCCTGCAACGTTTGGTGAAGATCTGAGTATGTAGTTTTTGACCTTATCTGGAACCTCCTATCTGAAAATTTGAAAATTCTCCAAAAATTCGTCCAAAATCTTGATGTCTCCAATCTCTTGTTTTGTACGTTTTTTCCACGTTTCTTGACATCCAATGTATCCCTGCAATGTTTGGTGAAGATCTGAGTATGTAGTTTTTGACCTTATATGGAACCTCCTATCTGAAAATGTGAAAATTCTTAAAAAATTTGACCAAAATCTTGATATCCCCAATCCTATGTTTTGTATGTTTTTTCCACGTGTCTTGACATCCAATGTATCCCTGCAAAGTTTGGTGGAGATCTGAGTATGTAGTTTTTTACCTTATCTGGAACCTCCTATCTGAAAATTTGAAAATTTTTAAAAAATTCGTCCAAAATCTTGATGTCTTCAATCTCTTGTTTTGTACGTTTTTTCCACGTGTCTTGACCTCCAATGTATCCCTGCAAAGTTTGGTGAAGATCTGAGTATGTCGTTTTTGACCTTATCTGGAACATCCTTTCTGAAAATTTGAAAATTCTTAAAAAATTCGTCCAAAATCTTGATGTCTCCAATCTCTTGTTTTGTACGTTTTTTCCACGTGTCTTGACATCCAATGTATCCCTGCAAAGTTTGGTGAAGATCTGAGTATGTAGTTTTTGACCTTATATGGAACCTCCCATCTGAAAATTTGAAAATTCCTAAAAAATCTGTCTAAAATCTTGATGTCCCCAATCCTATGTCTTGTATGTTTTTTCCACGTGTCTTGACATCCAATGTATCCCTGCAAAGTTTGGTGAAGATCTGAGTATGTAGTTTTTGACCTTATATGGAACCTCCCATCTGAAAATTTGAAAATTCCTAAAAAATCCGTCTAAAATCTTGATGTCTCCAATCCTATGTTTTGTATGTTTTTTCCACGTGTCTTGACATCCAATGTATCCCTGCAAAGTTTGGTGAAGATCTGAGAATGTCGTTTTTGACCTTATCTGGAACATCCTTTCTGAAAATTTGAAAATTCTTAAAAAATTCGTCCAAAATCTTGATGTCTCCAATCTCTTGTTTTGTACGTTTTTTCCACGTGTCTTGACATCCAATGTATCCCTGCAAAGTTTGGTGAAGATCTGAGTATGTAGTTTTTGACCTTATATGGAACCTCATATCTGAAAATTTGAAAATTCTTAAAAAATTCGACCAAAATCTTGATGTCTCCAATCCTATGTTTTGTATGTTTTTTCCACGTGTCTTGACATCCAATGTATCCATGCAAAGTTTGGTGAAGATCTGAGTATGTAGTTTTTGACCTTATATGGAACCTCCTATCTGAAAATTTGAAAATTCTTAAAAAATTCGTCCAAAATCTTGATGTCTCCAATCTCTTGTTTTGTACGTTTTTTCCACGTGTCTTGACATCCAATGTATCCCTGCAAAGTTTGGTGAAGATCTGAGTATGTAGTTTTTGACCTTATCTGGAACCTCCCATCTGAAAATTTGAAAATTCCTAAAAAATCCGTCCAAAATCTTGATGACCTCAATCTCTTGTTTTGTACGTTTTTTCCACGTGTCTTGACATCCAATGTATCCCTGCAAAGTTTGGTGAAGATCTGAGTATGTAGTTTTTGACCTTATCTGGAACCTCCTTTCTTAAAATTTGAAAATTCCTCAAAAATTCGTCCAAAATCTTGATGTCTCCAATCTCTTGTTTTGTACGTTTTTTCCACGTGTCTTGACATCCAATGTATCCCTGCAAAGTTTGGTGAAGATCTGAGTATGTAGTTTTTGACCTTATCTGGAACCTCCCATCTGAAAATTTGAAAATTCCTAAAAAATCCGTCCAAAATCTTGATGTCCCCAATCCTATGTCTTGTATGTTTTTTCCACGTGTCTTGACATCCAATGTATCCCTGCAAAGTTTGGTGAAGATCTGAGTATGTAGTTTTTGACCTTATATGGAACCTCATATCTGAAAATTTGAAAATTCTTAAAAAATTCGACCAAAATCTTGATGTCTCCAATCCTATGTTTTGTATGTTTTTTCCACGTGTCTTGACATCCAATGTATCCATGCAAAGTTTGGTGAAGATCTGAGTATGTAGTTTTTGACCTTATATGGAACCTCCTATCTGAAAATTTGAAAATTCTTAAAAAATTCGTCCAAAATCTTGATGTCTCCAATCTCTTGTTTTGTACGTTTTTTCCACGTGTCTTGACATCCATTGTATCCCTGCAAAGTTTGGTGAAGATCTGAGTATGTAGTTTTTGACCTAATATGGAACCTCCTTTCTGAAAATTTGAAAATTCTTAAAAAATTCGTCCAAAATCTTGATGTCCCCAATCCTATGTTTTGTATGTTTTTTCCACGTGTCTTGACATCCAATGTATCCATGCAAAGTTTGGTGAAGATCTGAGTATGTCGTTTTTGACCTTATCTGGAACCTCCCATCTGAAAATTTGAAAATTCTTCAAAAATTCGTCGAAAATCTTGATGTCTCCAATCTCTTGTTTTGTACGTTTTTTCCACGTGTCTTGACATGCAAAGTATCCCTGCAACGTTTGGTGAAGATCTGAGTATGTAGTTTTTGACCTTATCTGGAACCTCCTATCTGAAAATTTGAAAATTCTTCAAAAATTCGTCCAAAATCTTGATGTCTCCAATCTCTTGTTTTGTACGTTTTTTCCACGTTTCTTGACATCCAATGTATCCCTGCAATGTTTGGTGAAGATCTGAGTATGTAGTTTTTGACCTTATATGGAACCTCCTTTCTGAAAATTTGAAAATTCTTAAAAAATTCGTCCAAAATCTTGATGTCCCCAATCCTATGTTTTGTATGTTTTTTCCACGTGTCTTGACATCCAATGTATCCCTGCAAAGTTTGGTGAAGATCTGAGTATGTAGTTTTTGACCTTATCTGGAACCTCCTATCTGAAAATTTGAAAATTCTTCAAAAATTCGTCCAAAATCTTGATGTCTCAAGTCTCTTGTTTTGTACGTTTTTTCCACGTGTCTTGACATCCAATGTATCCCTGCAAAGTTTGGTGAAGATCTGAGTATGTAGTTTTTGACTTTATCTGGAACCTCCTATCTGAAAATTTGAAAATTCCTCAAAAATTCGTCCAAAATCTTGATGTCTCCAATCTCTTGTTTTGTACGTTTTTTCCACGTGTCTTGACATCCAATGTATCCCTGCAAAGTTTGGTGAAGATCTGAGTATGTCGTTTTTGACCTTATCTGGAACATCCTTTCTGAAAATTTGAAAATTCTTAAAAAATTCGTCCAAAATCTTGATGTCTCCAATCTCTTGTTTTGTACGTTTTTTCCACGTGTCTTGACATCCAATGTATCCCTGCAAAGTTTGGTGAAGATCTGAGTATGTCGTTTTTGACCTTATGTGGAACCTCCTATCTGAAAATTTGAAAATTGTTAAAAAATTCGTCCAAAATCTTGATGTCTCCAATCTCTTGTTTTGCACGTTTTTTCCACGTGTCTTGACATGCAAAGTATCCCTGCAACGTTTGGTGAAGATCTGAGTATGTAGTTTTTGACCTTATCTGGATCCTCCTATCTGAAAATTTGAAAATTCTTAAAAAATTCGTCCAAAATCTTGATGTCTCCAATCTCTTGTTTTGTACGTTTTTTCCACGTGTCTTGACATCCAATGTATCCCTGCAAAGTTTGGTGAAGATCTGAGTATGTAGTTTTTGACCTAATCTGGAACCTCCTATCTGAAAATTTGAAAATTCTTAAAAAATTCGTCCAAAATCTTGATGTCTCCAATCTCTTGTTTTGTACGTTTTTCCACGTGTCTTGACATCCAATGTATCCCTGCAATGTTTGGTGAAGATCTGAGTATGTAGTTTTTGACCTTATATGGAACCTCCTATCTGAAAATTTGAAAATTCTTAAAAACTTTGACCAAAATCTTGATGTCCCCAATCCTATGTTTTGTATGTTCTTTCCACGTGTCTCGACATCCAATGTATCCCTGCAAAGTTTGGTGAAGATCTGAGTATGTCGTTTTTGACTTTATCTGGAACATCCTTTCTGAAAATTTGAAAATTCTTAAAAAATTCGTCCAAAATCTTGATGTCTCCAATCTCTTGTTTTGTACGTTTTTTTCACGTGTCTTCACATCCAATGTATCCCTGCAAAGTTTGGTGAAGATCTGAGTATGTAGTTTTTGACCTTATCTGGAACCTCTCATCTGAAAATTTGAAAATTCCTAAAAAATCCGTCCAAAATCTTGATGACACCAATCTCTTGTTTTGTACGTTTTTCCACGTGTCTTGACATCCAATGTATTTCTGCAAAGTTTGGTGAAGATATGAGTATGTCGTTTTTGACCTTATCTGGAACCTCCTTTCTGAAAATTTGAAAATTCTTCAAAAATTCGTCCAAAATCTTGATGTCTCCACTCTCTTGTTTTGTACGTTTTTTCCACGTGTCTTGACATCCAATGTATCCCTGCAAAGTTTGGTGAAGATCTGAGTATGTAGTTTTTGACCTTATATGGAGCCTCGTTTCTGAAAATTTGAAAATTCTTAAAAAATTCATCCAAAATCTTGATGTCTCCAATCTCTTGTTTTGTACGTTTTTTCCACGTTTCTTGACATCCAATGTATCCCTGCAAAGTTTGGTGAAGATCTGAGTATGTAGTTTTTGACCTTATATGGAACCTCCTTTCTGAAAATTTGAAAATTCTTAAAAAATTCGTCCAAAATCTTGATGTACCCAATCCTATGTTTTGTATGTTTTTTCCACGTGTCTTGACATCCAATGTATCCATGCAAAGTTTGGTGAAGATCTGAGTATGTCGTTTTTGACCTTATCTGGAACCTCCCATCTGAAAATTTGAAAATTCTTAAAAAATTCGTCGAAAATCTTGATGTCTCCAATCTCTTGTTTTGTACGTTTTTTCCACGTGTCTTGACATGCAAAGTATCCCTGCAACGTTTGGTGAAGATCTGAGTATGTAGTTTTTGACCTTATCTGGAACCTCCTATCTGAAAATTTGAAAATTCTCCAAAAATTCGTCCAAAATCTTGATGTCTCCAATCTCTTGTTTTGTACGTTTTTTCCACGTTTCTTGACATCCAATGTATCCCTGCAATGTTTGGTGAAGATCTGAGTATGTAGTTTTTGACCTTATATGGAACCTCGTATCTGAAAATGTGAAAATTCTTAAAAAATTTGACCAAAATCTTGATATCCCCAATCCTATGTTTTGTATGTTTTTTCCACGTGTCTTGACATCCAATGTATCCCTGCAAAGTTTGGTGGAGATCTGAGTATGTAGTTTTTTACCTTATCTGGAACCTCCTATCTGAAAATTTGAAAATTTTTAAAAAATTCGTCCAAAATCTTGATGTCTTCAATCTCTTGTTTTGTACGTTTTTTCCACGTGTCTTGACCTCCAATGTATCCCTGCAAAGTTTGGTGAAGATCTGAGTATGTCGTTTTTGACCTTATCTGGAACATCCTTTCTGAAAATTTGAAAATTCTTAAAAAATTCGTCCAAAATCTTGATGTCTCCAATCTCTTGTTTTGTACGTTTTTTCCACGTGTCTTGACATCCAATGTATCCCTGCAAAGTTTGGTGAAGATCTGAGTATGTAGTTTTTGACCTTATATGGAACCTCCCATCTGAAAATTTGAAAATTCCTAAAAAATCCGTCTAAAATCTTGATGTCCCCAATCCTATGTCTTGTATGTTTTTTCCACGTGTCTTGACATCCAATGTATCCCTGCAAAGTTTGGAGAAGATCTGAGTATGTAGTTTTTGACATTGTATGGAACCTCATATCTGAAAATTTGAAAATTCTTAAGAAATTCTACCAAAATCTTGATGTCTCCAATCCTATGTTTTGTATGTTTTTTCCACGTGTCTTGACATCCAATGTATCCATGCAAAGTTTGGTGAAGATCTGAGTATGTAGTTTTTGACCTTATCTGGAACCTCCCATCTGAAAATTTGAAAATTCCTAAAAAATCCGTCCAAAATCTTGATGTCCCCAATCCTGTCTTGTATGTTTTTTCCACGTGTCTTGACATCCAATGTATCCCTGCAAAGTTTGGTGAAGATCTGAGTATGTAGTTTTTGACCTTATCTGGAAACTCCCATCTGAAAATTTGAAAATTCCTAAAAAATCCGTCCAAAATCTTGATGACCTCAATCTCTTGTTTTGTACGTTTTTTCCACGTGTCTTGACATCCAATGTATCCCTGCAATGTTTGGTGAAGATCTGAGTTTGTAGTTTTTGACCTTATATGGAACCTCCTATCTGAAAATTTGAAAATTCTTAAAAATATTTGACCAAAATCTTGATGTCCCCAATCCTATGTTTTGTATGTTTTTTCCACGTGTCTTGACATCCAATGTATTTCTGCAAAGTTTGGTGAAGATATGAGTATGACGTTTTTGACCTTATCTGGAACATCCTTTCTGAAAATTTGAAAATTCTTAAAAAATTCGTCCAAAATCTTGATGTCCCCAATCCTGTTTTGTATGTTTTTTACACGTGTCTTGACATCCAATGTATCCCTGCAAAGTTTGGTGAAGATCTGAGTATGTCGTTTTTGACCTTATATGGAACCTCCCATCTGAAAATTTGAAAATTCTTAAAAAATTCGTCCAAAATCTTGATGTCTCCAATCTCTTGTTTTGTACGTTTTTTCCACGTGTCTTGACATCCAATGTATCCCTGCAAAGTTTGGTGAAGATCTGAGTATGTCGTTTTTGACCTTATCTGGAACATCCTATCTGAAAATTTGAAAATTGTTAAAAAATTCGTCCAAAATCTTGATGTCTCCAATCCTATGTTTTGTATGTTTTTTCCACGTGTCTTGACATCCAATGTATCCCTGCAAAGTTTGGTGAAGATCTGAGTATGTAGTTTTTGACCTTATATGGAACCTCCTATCTGAAAATTTGAAAATTTTTAAAAAATTCGTCCAAAATCTTGATGTCTTCAATCTCTTGTTTTGTACGTTTTTTCCACGTGTCTTGACCTCCAATGTATCCCTGCAAAGTTTGGTGAAGATCTGAGTATGTCGTTTTTGACCTTATCTGGAACATCCTTTCTGAAAATTTGAAAATTCTTAAAAAATTCGTCCAAAATCTTGATGTCTCCAATCTCTTGTTTTGTACGTTTTTTCCACGTGTCTTGACATCCAATGTATCCCTGCAAAGTTTGGTGAAGATCTGAGTATGTAGTTTTTGACCTTATATGGAACCTCCCATCTGAAAATTTGAAAATTCCTAAAAAATCTGTCTAAAATCTTGATGTCCCCAATCCTATGTCTTGTATGTTTTTTCCACGTGTCTTGACAACCAATGTATCCCTGCAAAGTTTGGTGAAGATCTGAGTATGTAGTTTTTGACCTTATATGGAACCTCCCATCTGAAAATTTGAAAATTCCTAAAAAATCCGTCTAAAATCTTGATGTCTCCAATCCTATGTTTTGTATGTTTTTTCCACGTGTCTTGACATCCAATGTATCCCTGCAAAGTTTGGTGAAGATCTGAGAATGTCGTTTTTGACCTTATCTGGAACATCCTTTCTGAAAATTTGAAAATTCTTAAAAAATTCGTCCAAAATCTTGATGTCTCCAATCTCTTGTTTTGTACGTTTTTTCCACGTGTCTTGACATCCAATTTATCCCTGCAAAGTTTGGTGAAGATCTGAGTATGTAGTTTTTGACCTTATATGGAACCTCATATCTGAAAATTTGAAAATTCTTAAAAAATTCGACCAAAATCTTGATGTCTCCAATCCTATGTTTTGTATGTTTTTTCCACGTGTCTTGACATCCAATGTATCCATGCAAAGTTTGGTGAAGATCTGAGTATGTAGTTTTTGACCTTATATGGAACCTCCTATCTGAAAATTTGAAAATTCTTAAAAAATTCGTCCAAAATCTTGATGTCTCCAATCTCTTGTTTTGTACGTTTTTTCCACGTGTCTTGACATCCAATGTATCCCTGCAAAGTTTGGTGAAGATCTGAGTATGTAGTTTTTGACCTTATCTGGAACCTCCCATCTGAAAATTTGAAAATTCCTAAAAAATCCGTCCAAAATCTTGATGACCTCAATCTCTTGTTTTGTACGTTTTTTCCACGTGTCTTGACATCCAATGTATCCCTGCAAAGTTTGGTGAAGATCTGAGTATGTAGTTTTTGACCTTATCTGGAACCTCCTATCTGAAAATTTGAAAATTGTTAAAAAATTCGTCCAAAATCTTGATGTCTCCAATCTCTTGTTTTGTACGTTTTTCCCACGTGTCTTGACATCCAATGTATCCCTGCAAAGTTTGGTGAAGATCTGAGTATGTAGTTTTTGACCTTATATGGAACCTCCTTTCTTAAAATTTGAAAATTCCTCAAAAATTCGTCCAAAATCTTGATGTCTCCAATCTCTTGTTTTGTACGTTTTTTCCACGTGTCTTGACATCCAATGTATCCCTGCAAAGTTTGGTGAAGATCTGAGTATGTAGTTTTTGACCTTATCTGGAACCTCCCATCTGAAAATTTGAAAATTCCTAAAAAATCCGTCCAAAATCTTGATGTCCCCAATCCTATGTCTTGTATGTTTTTTCCACGTGTCTTGACATCCAATGTATCCCTGCAAAGTTTGGTGAAGATCTGAGTATGTAGTTTTTGACCTTATATGGAACCTCATATCTGAAAATTTGAAAATTCTTAAAAAATTCGACCAAAATCTTGATGTCTCCAATCCTATGTTTTGTATGTTTTTTCCACGTGTCTTGACATCCAATGTATCCATGCAAAGTTTGGTGAAGATCTGAGTATGTAGTTTTTGACCTTATATGGAACCTCCTATCTGAAAATTTGAAAATTCTTAAAAAATTCGTCCAAAATCTTGATGTCTCCAATCTCTTGTTTTGTACGTTTTTTCCACGTGTCTTGACATCCATTGTATCCCTGCAAAGTTTGGTGAAGATCTGAGTATGTAGTTTTTGACCTAATATGGAACCTCCTTTCTGAAAATTTGAAAATTCTTAAAAAATTCGTCCAAAATCTTGATGTCCCCAATCCTATGTTTTGTATGTTTTTTCCACGTGTCTTGACATCCAATGTATCCATGCAAAGTTTGGTGAAGATCTGAGTATGTCGTTTTTGACCTTATCTGGAACCTCCCATCTGAAAATTTGAAAATTCTTCAAAAATTCGTCGAAAATCTTGATGTCTCCAATCTCTTGTTTTGTACGTTTTTTCCACGTGTCTTGACATGCAAAGTATCCCTGCAACGTTTGGTGAAGATCTGAGTATGTAGTTTTTGACCTTATCTGGAACCTCCTATCTGAAAATTTGAAAATTCTTCAAAAATTCGTCCAAAATATTGATGTCTCCAATCTCTTGTTTTGTACGTTTTTTCCACGTTTCTTGACATCCAATGTATCCCTGCAATGTTTGGTGAAGATCTGAGTATGTAGTTTTTGACCTTATATGGAACCTCCTTTCTGAAAATTTGAAAATTCTTAAAAAATTCGTCCAAAATCTTGATGTCCCCAATCCTATGTTTTGTATGTTTTTTCCACGTGTCTTGACATCCAATGTATCCATGCAAAGTTTGGTGAAGATCTGAGTATGTCGTTTTTGACCTTATCTGGAACCTCCCATCTGAAAATTTGAAAATTCTTCAAAAATTCGTCGAAAATCTTGATGTCTCCAATCTCTTGTTTTGTACGTTTTTTCCACGTGTCTTGACATGCAAAGTATCCCTGCAACGTTTGGTGAAGATCTGAGTATGTAGTTTTTGACCTTATCTGGAACCTCTCATCTGAAAATTTGAAAATTCCTAAAAAATCCGTCCAAAATCTTGATGACACCAATCTCTTGTTTTGTACGTTTTTTCCACGTGTCTTGACATCCAATGTATCCCTGCATAGTTTGGTGAAGATCTGAGTATGTAGTTTTTGACCTTATATGGAACCTCCTATCTGAAAATTTGAAAATTCTTAAAAATATTTGACCAAAATCTTGATGTCCCTAATCCTATGTTTTGTATGTTTTTTCCACGTGTCTTGACATCCAATGTATTTCTGCAAAGTTTGGTGAAGATATGAGTATGTCGTTTTTGACCTTATCTGGAACCTCCCATCTGAAAATTTGAAAATTCTTAAAAAATTTGACCAAAATCTTGATGTCCCCAATCCTATGTTTTGTATGTTCTTTCCACGTGTCTTGACATCCAATGTATCCCTGCAAAGTTTGGTGAAGATCTGAGTATGTCGTTTTTGACCTTATCTGGAACATCCTTTCGGAAAATTTGAAAATTCTTAAAAAATTCGTCCAAAATCTTGATGTCTCCAATCTCTTGTTTTATACGTTTTTTTCACGTGTCTTCACATCCAATGTATCACTGCAAAGTTTGGTGAAGATCTGAGTATGTAGTTTTTGACCTTATCTGGAACCTCTCATCTGAAAATTTGAAAATTCCTAAAAAATCCGTCCAAAATCTTGATGACACCAATCTCTTGTTTTGTACGTTTTTTCCACGTGTCTTGACATTAAATGTATCCCTGCAAAGTTTGGTGAAGATCTGAGTATGTAGTTTTTGACCTTATCTGGAACCTCCTTTCTGAAAATTTGAAAATTCTTCAAAAATTCGTCCAAAATCTTGATGTCTCCACTCTCTTGTTTTGTACGTTTTTTCCACGTGTCTTGACATCCAATGTATCCCTGCAAAGTTTGGTGAAGATCTGAGTATGTAGTTTTTGACCTTATATGGAGCCTCCTTTCTGAAAATTTGAAAATTCTTAAAAAATTCATCCAAAATCTTGATGTCTCCAATCTCTTGTTTTGTACGTTTTTTCCACGTTTCTTGACATCCAATGTATCCCTGCAAAGTTTGGTGAAGATCTGAGTATGTAGTTTTTGACCTTATATGGAACCTCCTTTCTGAAAATTTGAAAATTCTTAAAAAATTCGTCCAAAATCTTGATGTCCCCAATCCTATGTTTTGTATGTTTTTTCCACGTGTCTTGACATCCAATGTATCCATGCAAAGTTTGGTGAAGATCTGAGTATGTCGTTTTTGACCTTATCTGGAACCTCCCATCTGAAAATTTGAAAATTCTTAAAAAATTCGTCGAAAATCTTGATGTCTCCAATCTCTTGTTTTGTACGTTTTTTCCACGTGTCTTGACATGCAAAGTATCCCTGCAACGTTTGGTGAAGATCTGAGTATGTAGTTTTTGACCTTATCTGGAACCTCCTATCTGAAAATTTGAAAATTCTCCAAAAATTCGTCCAAAATCTTGATGTCTCCAATCTCTTGTTTTGTACGTTTTTTCCACGTTTCTTGACATCCAATGTATCCCTGCAATGTTTGGTGAAGATCTGAGTATGTAGTTTTTGACCTTATATGGAACCTCCTATCTGAAAATGTGAAAATTCTTAAAAAATTTGACCAAAATGTTGATATCCCCAATCCTATGTTTTGTATGTTTTTTCCACGTGTCTTGACATCCAATGTATCCCTGCAAAGTTTGGTGGAGTTCTGAGTATGTAGTTTTTTACTTTATCTGGAACCTCCTATCTGAAAATTTGAAAATTTTTAAAAAATTCGTCCAAAATCTTGATGTCTTCAATCTCTTGTTTTGTACGTTTTTTCCACGTGTCTTGACCTCCAATGTATCCCTGCAAAGTTTGGTGAAGATCTGAGTATGTCGTTTTTGACCTTATCTGGAACATCCTTTCTGAAAATTTGAAAATTCTTAAAAAATTCGTCCAAAATCTTGATGTCTCCAATCTCTTGTTTTGTACGTTTTTTCCACGTGTCTTGACATCCAATGTATCCCTGCAAAGTTTGGTGAAGATCTGAGTATGTAGTTTTTGACCTTATATGGAACCTCCCATCTGAAAATTTGAAAATTCCTAAAAAATCTGTCTAAAATCTTGATGTCCCCAATCCTATGTCTTGTATGTTTTTTCCACGTGTCTTGACATCCAATGTATCCCTGCAAAGTTTGGTGAAGATCTGAGTATGTAGTTTTTGACCTTATATGGAACCTCCCATCTGAAAATTTGAAAATTCCTAAAAAATCCGTCTAAAATCTTGATGTCTCCAATCCTATGTTTTGTATGTTTTTTCCACGTGTCTTGACATCCAATGTATCCCTGCAAAGTTTGGTGAAGATCTGAGAATGTCGTTTTTGACCTTATCTGGAACATCCTTTCTGAAAATTTGAAAATTCTTAAAAAATTCGTCCAAAATCTTGATGTCTCCAATCTCTTGTTTTGTACGTTTTTTCCACGTGTCTTGACATCCAATGTATCCCTGCAAAGTTTGGTGAAGATCTGAGTATGTAGTTTTTGACCTTATATGGAACCTCATATCTGAAAATTTGAAAATTCTTAAAAAATTCGACCAAAATCTTGATGTCTCCAATCCTATGTTTTGTATGTTTTTTCCACGTGTCTTGACATCCAATGTATCCATGCAAAGTTTGGTGAAGATCTGAGTATGTAGTTTTTGACCTTATATGGAACCTCCTATCTGAAAATTTGAAAATTCTTAAAAAATTCGTCCAAAATCTTGATGTCTCCAATCTCTTGTTTTGTACGTTTTTTCCACGTGTCTTGACATCCAATGTATCCCTGCAAAGTTTGGTGAAGATCTGAGTATGTAGTTTTTGACCTTATCTGGAACCTCCCATCTGAAAATTTGAAAATTCCTAAAAAATCCGTCCAAAATCTTGATGACCTCAATCTCTTGTTTTGTACGTTTTTTCCACGTGTCTTGACATCCAATGTATCCCTGCAAAGTTTGGTGAAGATCTGAGTATGTAGTTTTTGACCTTATCTGGAACCTCCCATCTGAAAATTTGAAAATTCCTAAAAAATCCGTCCAAAATCTTGATGACCTCAATCTCTTGTTTTGTACGTTTTTTCCACGTGTCTTGACATCCAATGTATCCCTGCAAAGTTTGGTGAAGATCTGAGTATGTAGTTTTTGACCTTATCTGGAACCTCCTATCTGAAAATTTGAAAATTGTTAAAAAATTCGTCCAAAATCTTGATGTCTCCAATCTCTTGTTTTGTACGTTTTTCCCACGTGTCTTGACATCCAATGTATCCCTGCAAAGTTTGGTGAAGATCTGAGTATGTAGTTTTTGACCTTATATGGAACCTCCTTTCTTAAAATTTGAAAATTCCTCAAAAATTCGTCCAAAATCTTGATGTCTCCAATCTCTTGTTTTGTACGTTTTTTCCACGTGTCTTGACATCCAATGTATCCCTGCAAAGTTTGGTGAAGATCTGAGTATGTAGTTTTTGACCTTATCTGGAACCTCCCATCTGAAAATTTGAAAATTCCTAAAAAATCCGTCCAAAATCTTGATGTCCCCAATCCTATGTCTTGTATGTTTTTTCCACGTGTCTTGACATCCAATGTATCCCTGCAAAGTTTGGTGAAGATCTGAGTATGTAGTTTTTGACCTTATATGGAACCTCATATCTGAAAATTTGAAAATTCTTAAAAAATTCGACCAAAATCTTGATGTCTCCAATCCTATGTTTTGTATGTTTTTTCCACGTGTCTTGACATCCAATGTATCCATGCAAAGTTTGGTGAAGATCTGAGTATGTAGTTTTTGACCTTATATGGAACCTCCTATCTGAAAATTTGAAAATTCTTAAAAAATTCGTCCAAAATCTTGATGTCTCCAATCTCTTGTTTTGTACGTTTTTTCCACGTGTCTTGACATCCATTGTATCCCTGCAAAGTTTGGTGAAGATCTGAGTATGTAGTTTTTGACCTAATATGGAACCTCCTTTCTGAAAATTTGAAAATTCTTAAAAAATTCGTCCAAAATCTTGATGTCCCCAATCCTATGTTTTGTATGTTTTTTCCACGTGTCTTGACATCCAATGTATCCATGCAAAGTTTGGTGAAGATCTGAGTATGTCGTTTTTGACCTTATCTGGAACCTCCCATCTGAAAATTTGAAAATTCTTCAAAAATTCGTCGAAAATCTTGATGTCTCCAATCTCTTGTTTTGTACGTTTTTTCCACGTGTCTTGACATGCAAAGTATCCCTGCAACGTTTGGTGAAGATCTGAGTATGTAGTTTTTGACCTTATCTGGAACCTCCTATCTGAAAATTTGAAAATTCTTCAAAAATTCGTCCAAAATCTTGATGTCTCCAATCTCTTGTTTTGTACGTTTTTTCCACGTTTCTTGACATCCAATGTATCCCTGCAATGTTTGGTGAAGATCTGAGTATGTAGTTTTTGACCTTATATGGAACCTCCTTTCTGAAAATTTGAAAATTCTTAAAAAATTCGTCCAAAATCTTGATGTCCCCAATCCTATGTTTTGTATGTTTTTTCCACGTGTCTTGACATCCAATGTATCCATGCAAAGTTTGGTGAAGATCTGAGTATGTCGTTTTTGACCTTATCTGGAACCTCCCATCTGAAAATTTGAAAATTCTTCAAAAATTCGTCGAAAATCTTGATGTCTCCAATCTCTTGTTTTGTACGTTTTTTCCACGTGTCTTGACATGCAAAGTATCCCTGCAACGTTTGGTGAAGATCTGAGTATGTAGTTTTTGACCTTATCTGGAACCTCTCATCTGAAAATTTGAAAATTCCTAAAAAATCCGTCCAAAATCTTGATGACACCAATCTCTTGTTTTGTACGTTTTTTCCACGTGTCTTGACATCCAATGTATCCCTGCATAGTTTGGTGAAGATCTGAGTATGTAGTTTTTGACCTTATATGGAACCTCCTATCTGAAAATTTGAAAATTCTTAAAAATATTTGACCAAAATCTTGATGTCCCTAATCCTATGTTTTGTATGTTTTTTCCACGTGTCTTGACATCCAATGTATTTCTGCAAAGTTTGGTGAAGATATGAGTATGTCGTTTTTGACCTTATCTGGAACCTCCCATCTGAAAATTTGAAAATTCTTAAAAAATTTGACCAAAATCTTGATGTCCCCAATCCTATGTTTTGTATGTTCTTTCCACGTGTCTTGACATCCAATGTATCCCTGCAAAGTTTGGTGAAGATCTGAGTATGTCGTTTTTGACCTTATCTGGAACATCCTTTCGGAAAATTTGAAAATTCTTAAAAAATTCGTCCAAAATCTTGATGTCTCCAATCTCTTGTTTTATACGTTTTTTTCACGTGTCTTCACATCCAATGTATCACTGCAAAGTTTGGTGAAGATCTGAGTATGTAGTTTTTGACCTTATCTGGAACCTCTCATCTGAAAATTTGAAAATTCCTAAAAAATCCGTCCAAAATCTTGATGACACCAATCTCTTGTTTTGTACGTTTTTTCCACGTGTCTTGACATTAAATGTATCCCTGCAAAGTTTGGTGAAGATCTGAGTATGTAGTTTTTGACCTTATCTGGAACCTCCTTTCTGAAAATTTGAAAATTCTTCAAAAATTCGTCCAAAATCTTGATGTCTCCACTCTCTTGTTTTGTACGTTTTTTCCACGTGTCTTGACATCCAATGTATCCCTGCAAAGTTTGGTGAAGATCTGAGTATGTAGTTTTTGACCTTATATCGAGCCTCCTTTCTGAAAATTTGAAAATTCTTAAAAAATTCATCCAAAATCTTGATGTCTCCAATCTCTTGTTTTGTACGTTTTTTCCACGTTTCTTGACATCCAATGTATCCCTGCAAAGTTTGGTGAAGATCTGAGTATGTAGTTTTTGACCTTATATGGAACCTCCTTTCTGAAAATTTGAAAATTCTTAAAAAATTCGTCCAAAATCTTGATGTCCCCAATCCTATGTTTTGTATGTTTTTTCCACGTGTCTTGACATCCAATGTATCCATGCAAAGTTTGGTGAAGATCTGAGTATGTCGTTTTTGACCTTATCTGGAACCTCCCATCTGAAAATTTGAAAATTCTTAAAAAATTCGTCGAAAATCTTGATGTCTCCAATCTCTTGTTTTGTACGTTTTTTCCACGTGTCTTGACATGCAAAGTATCCCTGCAACGTTTGGTGAAGATCTGAGTATGTAGTTTTTGACCTTATCTGGAACCTCCTATCTGAAAATTTGAAAATTCTCCAAAAATTCGTCCAAAATCTTGATGTCTCCAATCTCTTGTTTTGTACGTTTTTTCCACGTTTCTTGACATCCAATGTATCCCTGCAATGTTTGGTGAAGATCTGAGTATGTAGTTTTTGACCTTATATGGAACCTCCTATCTGAAAATGTGAAAATTCTTAAAAAATTTGACCAAAATGTTGATATCCCCAATCCTATGTTTTGTATGTTTTTTCCACGTGTCTTGACATCCAATGTATCCCTGCAAAGTTTGGTGGAGATCTGAGTATGTAGTTTTTTACCTTATATGGAACCTCCTATCTGAAAATTTGAAAATTTTTAAAAAATTCGTCCAAAATCTTGATGTCTTCAATCTCTTGTTTTGTACGTTTTTTCCACGTGTCTTGACCTCCAATGTATCCCTGCAAAGTTTGGTGAAGATCTGAGTATGTCGTTTTTGACCTTATCTGGAACATCCTTTCTGAAAATTTGAAAATTCTTAAAAAATTCGTCCAAAATCTTGATGTCTCCAATCTCTTGTTTTGTACGTTTTTTCCACGTGTCTTGACATCCAATGTATCCCTGCAAAGTTTGGTGAAGATCTGAGTATGTAGTTTTTGACCTTATATGGAACCTCCCATCTGAAAATTTGAAAATTCCTAAAAAATCTGTCTAAAATCTTGATGTCCCCAATCCTATGTCTTGTATGTTTTTTCCACGTGTCTTGACATCCAATGTATCCCTGCAAAGTTTGGTGAAGATCTGAGTATGTAGTTTTTGACCTTATATGGAACCTCCCATCTGAAAATTTGAAAATTCCTAAAAAATCCGTCTAAAATCTTGATGTCTCCAATCCTATGTTTTGTATGTTTTTTCCACGTGTCTTGACATCCAATGTATCCCTGCAAAGTTTGGTGAAGATCTGAGAATGTCGTTTTTGACCTTATCTGGAACATCCTTTCTGAAAATTTGAAAATTCTTAAAAAATTCGTCCAAAATCTTGATGTCTCCAATCTCTTGTTTTGTACGCTTTTTCCACGTGTCTTGACATCCAATGTATCCCTGCAAAGTTTGGTGAAGATCTGAGTATGTAGTTTTTGACCTTATATGGAACCTCATATCTGAAAATTTGAAAATTCTTAAAAAATTCGACCAAAATCTTGATGTCTCCAATCCTATGTTTTGTATGTTTTTTCCACGTGTCTTGACATCCAATGTATCCATGCAAAGTTTGGTGAAGATCTGAGTATGTAGTTTTTGACCTTATATGGAACCTCCTATCTGAAAATTTGAAAATTCTTAAAAAATTCGTCCAAAATCTTGATGTCTCCAATCTCTTGTTTTGTACGTTTTTTCCACGTGTCTTGACATCCAATGTATCCCTGCAAAGTTTGGTGAAGATCTGAGTATGTAGTTTTTGACCTTATCTGGAACCTCCCATCTGAAAATTTGAAAATTCCTAAAAAATCCGTCCAAAATCTTGATGACCTCAATCTCTTGTTTTGTACGTTTTTTCCACGTGTCTTGACATCCAATGTATCCCTGCAAAGTTTGGTGAAGATCTGAGTATGTAGTTTTTGACCTTATCTGGAACCTCCCATCTGAAAATTTGAAAATTCCTAAAAAATCCGTCCAAAATCTTGATGACCTCAATCTCTTGTTTTGTACGTTTTTTCCACGTGTCTTGACATCCAATGTATCCCTGCAAAGTTTGGTGAAGATCTGAGTATGTAGTTTTTGACCTTATCTGGAACCTCCTATCTGAAAATTTGAAAATTGTTAAAAAATTCGTCCAAAATCTTGATGTCTCCAATCTCTTGTTTTGTACGTTTTTCCCACGTGTCTTGACATCCAATGTATCCCTGCAAAGTTTGGTGAAGATCTGAGTATGTAGTTTTTGACCTTATATGGAACCTCCTTTCTTAAAATTTGAAAATTCCTCAAAAATTCGTCCAAAATCTTGATGTCTCCAATCTCTTGTTTTGTACGTTTTTTCCACGTGTCTTGACATCCAATGTATCCATGCAAAGTTTGGTGAAGATCTGAGTATGTAGTTTTTGACCTTATCTGGAACCTCCCATCTGAAAATTTGAAAATTCCTAAAAAATCCGTCCAAAATCTTGATGTCCCCAATCCTATGTCTTGTATGTTTTTTCCACGTGTCTTGACATCCAATGTATCCCTGCAAAGTTTGGTGAAGATCTGAGTATGTAGTTTTTGACCTTATATGGAACCTCATATCTGAAAATTTGAAAATTCTTAAAAAATTCGACCAAAATCTTGATGTCTCCAATCCTATGTTTTGTATGTTTTTTCCACGTGTCTTGACATCCAATGTATCCATGCAAAGTTTGGTGAAGATCTGAGTATGTAGTTTTTGACCTTATATGGAACCTCCTATCTGAAAATTTGAAAATTCTTAAAAAATTCGTCCAAAATCTTGATGTCTCCAATCTCTTGTTTTGTACGTTTTTTCCACGTGTCTTGACATCCATTGTATCCCTGCAAAGTTTGGTGAAGATCTGAGTATGTAGTTTTTGACCTAATATGGAACCTCCTTTCTGAAAATTTGAAAATTCTTAAAAAATTCGTCCAAAATCTTGATGTCCCCAATCCTATGTTTTGTATGTTTTTTCCACGTGTCTTGACATCCAATGTATCCATGCAAAGTTTGGTGAAGATCTGAGTATGTCGTTTTTGACCTTATCTGGAACCTCCCATCTGAAAATTTGAAAATTCTTCAAAAATTCGTCGAAAATCTTGATGTCTCCAATCTCTTGTTTTGTACGTTTTTTCCACGTGTCTTGACATGCAAAGTATCCCTGCAACGTTTGGTGAAGATCTGAGTATGTAGTTTTTGACCTTATCTGGAACCTCCTATCTGAAAATTTGAAAATTCTTCAAAAATTCGTCCAAAATCTTGATGTCTCCAATCTCTTGTTTTGTACGTTTTTTCCACGTTTCTTGACATCCAATGTATCCCTGCAATGTTTGGTGAAGATCTGAGTATGTAGTTTTTGACCTTATATGGAACCTCCTTTCTGAAAATTTGAAAATTCTTAAAAAATTCGTCCAAAATCTTGATGTCCCCAATCCTATGTTTTGTATGTTTTTTCCACGTGTCTTGACATCCAATGTATCCATGCAAAGTTTGGTGAAGATCTGAGTATGTCGTTTTTGACCTTATCTGGAACCTCCCATCTGAAAATTTGAAAATTCTTCAAAAATTCGTCGAAAATCTTGATGTCTCCAATCTCTTGTTTTGTACGTTTTTTCCACGTGTCTTGACATGCAAAGTATCCCTGCAACGTTTGGTGAAGATCTGAGTATGTAGTTTTTGACCTTATCTGGAACCTCTCATCTGAAAATTTGAAAATTCCTAAAAAATCCGTCCAAAATCTTGATGACACCAATCTCTTGTTTTGTACGTTTTTTCCACGTGTCTTGACATCCAATGTATCCCTGCATAGTTTGGTGAAGATCTGAGTATGTAGTTTTTGACCTTATATGGAACCTCCTATCTGAAAATTTGAAAATTCTTAAAAATATTTGACCAAAATCTTGATGTCCCTAATCCTATGTTTTGTATGTTTTTTCCACGTGTCTTGACATCCAATGTATTTCTGCAAAGTTTGGTGAAGATATGAGTATGTCGTTTTTGACCTTATCTGGAACCTCCCATCTGAAAATTTGAAAATTCTTAAAAAATTTGACCAAAATCTTGATGTCCCCAATCCTATGTTTTGTATGTTCTTTCCACGTGTCTTGACATCCAATGTATCCCTGCAAAGTTTGGTGAAGATCTGAGTATGTCGTTTTTGACCTTATCTGGAACATCCTTTCGGAAAATTTGAAAATTCTTAAAAAATTCGTCCAAAATCTTGATGTCTCCAATCTCTTGTTTTATACGTTTTTTTCACGTGTCTTCACATCCAATGTATCACTGCAAAGTTTGGTGAAGATCTGAGTATGTAGTTTTTGACCTTATCTGGAACCTCTCATCTGAAAATTTGAAAATTCCTAAAAAATCCGTCCAAAATCTTGATGACACCAATCTCTTGTTTTGTACGTTTTTTCCACGTGTCTTGACATTAAATGTATCCCTGCAAAGTTTGGTGAAGATCTGAGTATGTAGTTTTTGACCTTATCTGGAACCTCCTTTCTGAAAATTTGAAAATTCTTCAAAAATTCGTCCAAAATCTTGATGTCTCCACTCTCTTGTTTTGTACGTTTTTTCCACGTGTCTTGACATCCAATGTATCCCTGCAAAGTTTGGTGAAGATCTGAGTATGTAGTTTTTGACCTTATATGGAGCCTCCTTTCTGAAAATTTGAAAATTCTTAAAAAATTCATCCAAAATCTTGATGTCTCCAATCTCTTGTTTTGTACGTTTTTTCCACGTTTCTTGACATCCAATGTATCCCTGCAAAGTTTGGTGAAGATCTGAGTATGTAGTTTTTGACCTTATATGGAACCTCCTTTCTGAAAATTTGAAAATTCTTAAAAAATTCGTCCAAAATCTTGATGTCCCCAATCCTATGTTTTGTATGTTTTTTCCACGTGTCTTGACATCCAATGTATCCATGCAAAGTTTGGTGAAGATCTGAGTATGTCGTTTTTGACCTTATCTGGAACCTCCCATCTGAAAATTTGAAAATTCTTAAAAAATTCGTCGAAAATCTTGATGTCTCCAATCTCTTGTTTTGTACGTTTTTTCCACGTGTCTTGACATGCAAAGTATCCCTGCAACGTTTGGTGAAGATCTGAGTATGTAGTTTTTGACCTTATCTGGAACCTCCTATCTGAAAATTTGAAAATTCTCCAAAAATTCGTCCAAAATCTTGATGTCTCCAATCTCTTGTTTTGTACGTTTTTTCCACGTTTCTTGACATCCAATGTATCCCTGCAATGTTTGGTGAAGATCTGAGTATGTAGTTTTTGACCTTATATGGAACCTCCTATCTGAAAATGTGAAAATTCTTAAAAAATTTGACCAAAATCTTGATATCCCCAATCCTATGTTTTGTATGTTTTTTCCACGTGTCTTGACATCCAATGTATCCCTGCAAAGTTTGGTGGAGATCTGAGTATGTAGTTTTTTACCTTATCTGGAACCTCCTATCTGAAAATTTGAAAATTTTTAAAAAATTCGTCCAAAATCTTGATGTCTTCAATCTCTTGTTTTGTACGTTTTTTCCACGTGTCTTGACCTCCAATGTATCCCTGCAAAGTTTGGTGAAGATCTGAGTATGTCGTTTTTTACCTTATCTGGAACATCCTTTCTGAAAATTTGAAAATTCTTAAAAAATTCGTCCAAAATCTTGATGTCTCCAATCTCTTGTTTTGTACGTTTTTTCCACGTGTCTTGACATCCAATGTATCCCTGCAAAGTTTGGTGAAGATCTGAGTATGTAGTTTTTGACCTTATATGGAACCTCCCATCTGAAAATTTGAAAATTCCTAAAAAATCTGTCTAAAATCTTGATGTCCCCAATCCTATGTCTTGTATGTTTTTTCCACGTGTCTTGACATCCAATGTATCCCTGCAAAGTTTGGTGAAGATCTGAGTATGTAGTTTTTGACCTTATATGGAACCTCCCCTCTGAAAATTTGAAAATTCCTAAAAAATCCGTCTAAAATCTTGATGTCTCCAATCCTATGTTTTGTATGTTTTTTCCACGTGTCTTGACATCCAATGTATCCCTGCAAAGTTTGGTGAAGATCTGAGAATGTCGTTTTTGACCTTATCTGGAACATCCTTTCTGAAAATTTGAAAATTCTTAAAAAATTCGTCCAAAATCTTGATGTCTCCAATCTCTTGTTTTGTACGTTTTTTCCACGTGTCTTGACATCCAATGTATCCCTGCAAAGTTTGGTGAAGATCTGAGTATGTAGTTTTTGACCTTATATGGAACCTCATATCTGAAAATTTGAAAATTCTTAAAAAATTCGACCAAAATCTTGATGTCTCCAATCCTATGTTTTGTATGTTTTTTCCACGTGTCTTGACATCCAATGTATCCATGCAAAGTTTGGTGAAGATCTGAGTATGTAGTTTTTGACCTTATATGGAACCTCCTATCTGAAAATTTGAAAATTCTTAAAAAATTCGTCCAAAATCTTGATGTCTCCAATCTCTTGTTTTGTACGTTTTTTCCACGTGTCTTGACATCCAATGTATCCCTGCAAAGTTTGGTGAAGATCTGAGTATGTAGTTTTTGACCTTATCTGGAACCTCCCATCTGAAAATTTGAAAATTCCTAAAAAATCCGTCCAAAATCTTGATGACCTCAATCTCTTGTTTTGTACGTTTTTTCCACGTGTCTTGACATCCAATGTATCCCTGCAAAGTTTGGTGAAGATCTGAGTATGTAGTTTTTGACCTTATCTGGAACCTCCTTTCTTAAAATTTGAAAATTCCTCAAAAATTCGTCCAAAATCTTGATGTCTCCAATCTCTTGTTTTGTACGTTTTTTCCACGTGTCTTGACATCCAATGTATCCCTGCAAAGTTTGGTGAAGATCTGAGTATGTAGTTTTTGACCTTATCTGGAACCTCCCATCTGAAAATTTGAAAATTCCTAAAAAATCCGTCCAAAATCTTGATGACCTCAATCTCTTGTTTTGTACGTTTTTTCCACGTGTCTTGACATTCAATGTATCCCTGCAAAGTTTGGTGAAGATCTGAGTATGTAGTTTTTGACCTTATCTGGAACCTCCTATCTGAAAATTTGAAAATTCTTCAAAAATTCGTCCAAAATCTTGATGTCTCCAATCTCTTGTTTTGTACGTTTTTTCCACGTTTCTTGACATCCAATGTATCCCTGCAATGTTTGGTGAAGATCTGAGTATGTAGTTTTTGACCTTATATGGAACCTCCTTTCTGAAAATTTGAAAATTCTTAAAAAATTCGTCCAAAATCTTGATGTCCCCAATCCTATGTTTTGTATGTTTTTTCCACGTGTCTTGACATCCAATGTATCCATGCAAAGTTTGGTGAAGATCTGAGTATGTCGTTTTTGACCTTATCTGGAACCTCCCATCTGAAAATTTGAAAATTCTTCAAAAATTCGTCGAAAATCTTGATGTCTCCAATCTCTTGTTTTGTACGTTTTTTCCACGTGTCTTGACATGCAAAGTATCCCTGCAACGTTTGGTGAAGATCTGAGTATGTAGTTTTTGACCTTATCTGGAACCTCTCATCTGAAAATTTGAAAATTCCTAAAAAATCCGTCCAAAATCTTGATGACACCAATCTCTTGTTTTGTACGTTTTTTCCACGTGTCTTGACATCCAATGTATCCCTGCATAGTTTGGTGAAGATCTGAGTATGTAGTTTTTGACCTTATATGGAACCTCCTATCTGAAAATTTGAAAATTCTTAAAAATATTTGACCAAAATCTTGATGTCCCTAATCCTATGTTTTGTATGTTTTTTCCACGTGTCTTGACATCCAATGTATTTCTGCAAAGTTTGGTGAAGATATGAGTATGTCGTTTTTGACCTTATCTGGAACCTCCCATCTGAAAATTTGAAAATTCTTAAAAAATTTGACCAAAATCTTGATGTCCCCAATCCTATGTTTTGTATGTTCTTTCCACGTGTCTTGACATCCAATGTATCCCTGCAAAGTTTGGTGAAGATCTGAGTATGTCGTTTTTGACCTTATCTGGAACATCCTTTCGGAAAATTTGAAAATTCTTAAAAAATTCGTCCAAAATCTTGATGTCTCCAATCTCTTGTTTTATACGTTTTTTTCACGTGTCTTCACATCCAATGTATCACTGCAAAGTTTGGTGAAGATCTGAGTATGTAGTTTTTGACCTTATCTGGAACCTCTCATCTGAAAATTTGAAAATTCCTAAAAAATCCGTCCAAAATCTTGATGACACCAATCTCTTGTTTTGTACGTTTTTTCCACGTGTCTTGACATTAAATGTATCCCTGCAAAGTTTGGTGAAGATCTGAGTATGTAGTTTTTGACCTTATCTGGAACCTCCTTTCTGAAAATTTGAAAATTCTTCAAAAATTCGTCCAAAATCTTGATGTCTCCACTCTCTTGTTTTGTACGTTTTTTCCACGTGTCTTGACATCCAATGTATCCCTGCAAAGTTTGGTGAAGATCTGAGTATGTAGTTTTTGACCTTATATGGAGCCTCCTTTCTGAAAATTTGAAAATTCTTAAAAAATTCATCCAAAATCTTGATGTCTCCAATCTCTTGTTTTGTACGTTTTTTCCACGTTTCTTGACATCCAATGTATCCCTGCAAAGTTTGGTGAAGATCTGAGTATGTAGTTTTTGACCTTATATGGAACCTCCTTTCTGAAAATTTGAAAATTCTTAAAAAATTCGTCCAAAATCTTGATGTCCCCAATCCTATGTTTTGTATGTTTTTTCCACGTGTCTTGACATCCAATGTATCCATGCAAAGTTTGGTGAAGATCTGAGTATGTCGTTTTTGACCTTATCTGGAACCTCCCATCTGAAAATTTGAAAATTCTTAAAAAATTCGTCGAAAATCTTGATGTCTCCAATCTCTTGTTTTGTACGTTTTTTCCACGTGTCTTGACATGCAAAGTATCCCTGCAACGTTTGGTGAAGATCTGAGTATGTAGTTTTTGACCTTATCTGGAACCTCCTATCTGAAAATTTGAAAATTCTCCAAAAATTCGTCCAAAATCTTGATGTCTCCAATCTCTTGTTTTGTACGTTTTTTCCACGTTTCTTGACATCCAATGTATCCCTGCAATGTTTGGTGAAGATCTGAGTATGTAGTTTTTGACCTTATATGGAACCTCCTATCTGAAAATGTGAAAATTCTTAAAAAATTTGACCAAAATCTTGATATCCCCAATCCTATGTTTTGTATGTTTTTTCCACGTGTCTTGACATCCAATGTATCCCTGCAAAGTTTGGTGGAGATCTGAGTATGTAGTTTTTTACCTTATCTGGAACCTCCTATCTGAAAATTTGAAAAT
The DNA here is from genome assembly GCF_977018435.1 of Lepisma saccharinum. Taxonomy (NCBI): domain Eukaryota; kingdom Metazoa; phylum Arthropoda; class Insecta; order Zygentoma; family Lepismatidae; genus Lepisma; species Lepisma saccharinum. The sequence goes on along the minus strand of NW_028142966.1, from coordinate 352,371 downwards.
TTTTAAAAAATTCGTCCAAAATCTTGATGTCTTCAATCTCTTGTTTTGTACGTTTTTTCCACGTGTCTTGACCTCCAATGTATCCCTGCAAAGTTTGGTGAAGATCTGAGTATGTCGTTTTTGACCTTATCTGGAACATCCTTTCTGAAAATTTGAAAATTCTTAAAAAATTCGTCCAAAATCTTGATGTCTCCAATCTCTTGTTTTGTACGTTTTTTCCACGTGTCTTGACATCCAATGTATCCCTGCAAAGTTTGGTGAAGATCTGAGTATGTAGTTTTTGACCTTATATGGAACCTCCCATCTGAAAATTTGAAAATTCCTAAAAAATCTGTCTAAAATCTTGATGTCCCCAATCCTATGTCTTGTATGTTTTTTCCACGTGTCTTGACATCCAATGTATCCCTGCAAAGTTTGGTGAAGATCTGAGTATGTAGTTTTTGACCTTATATGGAACCTCCCATCTGAAAATTTGAAAATTCCTAAAAAATCCGTCTAAAATCTTGATGTCTCCAATCCTATGTTTTGTATGTTTTTTCCACGTGTCTTGACATCCAATGTATCCCTGCAAAGTTTGGTGAAGATCTGAGAATGTCGTTTTTGACCTTATCTGGAACATCCTTTCTGAAAATTTGAAAATTCTTAAAAAATTCGTCCAAAATCTTGATGTCTCCAATCTCTTGTTTTGTACGTTTTTTCCACGTGTCTTGACATCCAATGTATCCCTGCAAAGTTTGGTGAAGATCTGAGTATGTAGTTTTTGACCTTATATGGAACCTCATATCTGAAAATTTGAAAATTCTTAAAAAATTCGACCAAAATCTTGATGTCTCCAATCCTATGTTTTGTATGTTTTTTCCACGTGTCTTGACATCCAATGTATCCATGCAAAGTTTGGTGAAGATCTGAGTATGTAGTTTTTGACCTTATATGGAACCTCCTATCTGAAAATTTGAAAATTCTTAAAAAATTCGTCCAAAATCTTGATGTCTCCAATCTCTTGTTTTGTACGTTTTTTCCACGTGTCTTGACATCCAATGTATCCCTGCAAAGTTTGGTGAAGATCTGAGTATGTAGTTTTTGACCTTATCTGGAACCTCCCATCTGAAAATTTGAAAATTCCTAAAAAATCCGTCCAAAATCTTGATGACCTCAATCTCTTGTTTTGTACGTTTTTTCCACGTGTCTTGACATCCAATGTATCCCTGCAAAGTTTGGTGAAGATCTGAGTATGTAGTTTTTGACCTTATCTGGAACCTCCTTTCTTAAAATTTGAAAATTCCTCAAAAATTCGTCCAAAATCTTGATGTCTCCAATCTCTTGTTTTGTACGTTTTTTCCACGTGTCTTGACATCCAATGTATCCCTGCAAAGTTTGGTGAAGATCTGAGTATGTAGTTTTTGACCTTATCTGGAAACTCCCATCTGAAAATTTGAAAATTCCTAAAAAATCCGTCCAAAATCTTGATGTCCCCAATCCTATGTCTTGTATGTTTTTTCCACGTGTCTTGACATCCAATGTATCCCTGCAAAGTTTGGTGAAGATCTGAGTATGTAGTTTTTGACCTTATATGGAACCTCATATCTGAAAATTTGAAAATTCTTAAAAAATTCGACCAAAATCTTGATGTCTCCAATCCTATGTTTTGTATGTTTTTTCCACGTGTCTTGACATCCAATGTATCCATGCAAAGTTTGGTGAAGATCTGAGTATGTAGTTTTTGACCTTATATGGAACCTCCTATCTGAAAATTTGAAAATTCTTAAAAAATTCGTCCAAAATCTTGATGTCTCCAATCTCTTGTTTTGTACGTTTTTTCCACGTGTCTTGACATCCATTGTATCCCTGCAAAGTTTGGTGAAGATCTGAGTATGTAGTTTTTGACCTAATATGGAACCTCCTTTCTGAAAATTTGAAAATTCTTAAAAAATTCGTCCAAAATCTTGATGTCCCCAATCCTATGTTTTGTATGTTTTTTCCACGTGTCTTGACATCCAATGTATCCATGCAAAGTTTGGTGAAGATCTGAGTATGTCGTTTTTGACCTTATCTGGAACCTCCCATCTGAAAATTTGAAAATTCTTCAAAAATTCGTCGAAAATCTTGATGTCTCCAATCTCTTGTTTTGTACGTTTTTTCCACGTGTCTTGACATGCAAAGTATCCCTGCAACGTTTGGTGAAGATCTGAGTATGTAGTTTTTGACCTTATCTGGAACCTCCTATCTGAAAATTTGAAAATTCTTCAAAAATTCGTCCAAAATCTTGATGTCTCCAATCTCTTGTTTTGTACGTTTTTTCCACGTTTCTTGACATCCAATGTATCCCTGCAATGTTTGGTGAAGATCTGAGTATGTAGTTTTTGACCTTATATGGAACCTCCTTTCTGAAAATTTGAAAATTCTTAAAAAATTCGTCCAAAATCTTGATGTCAACAATCCTATGTTTTGTATGTTTTTTCCACGTGTCTTGACATCCAATGTATCCCTGCAAAGTTTGGTGAAGATCTGAGTATGTAGTTTTTGACCTTATCTGGAACCTCCTATCTGAAAATTTGAAAATTCTTCAAAAATTCGTCCAAAATCTTGATGTCTCAAGTCTCTTGTTTTGTACGTTTTTTCCACGTGTCTTGACATCCAATGTATCCCTGCAAAGTTTGGTGAAGATCTGAGTATGTAGTTTTTGACTTTATCTGGAACCTCCTTTCTGAAAATTTGAAAATTCTTAAAAAATTCGTCCAAAATCTTGATGTCTCCAATCTCTTGTTTTGTACGTTTTTTCCACGTGTCTTGACATCCAATGTATCCCTGCAAAGTTTGGTGAAGATCTGAGTATGTCGTTTTTGACCTTATGTGGAACCTCCTATCTGAAAATTTGAAAATTGTTAAAAAATTCGTCCAAAATCTTGATGTCTCCAATCCTATGTTTTGTATGTTTTTTCCACGTGTCTTGACATTAAATGTATCCATGCAAAGTTTGGTGAAGATCTGAGTATGTAGTTTTTGACCTTATATGGAACCTCCTTTCTGAAAATTTGAAAATTCTTAAAAAATTCGTCCAAAATCTTGATGTCTCCAATCTCTTGTTTTGCACGTTTTTTCCACGTGTCTTGACATGCAAAGTATCCCTGCAACGTTTGGTGAAGATCTGAGTATGTAGTTTTTGACCTTATCTGGATCCTCCTATCTGAAAATTTGAAAATTCTTAAAAAATTCGTCCAAAATCTTGATGTCTCCAATCTCTTGTTTTGTACGTTTTTTCCACGTGTCTTGACATCCAATGTATCCCTGCAAAGTTTGGTGAAGATCTGAGTATGTAGTTTTTGACCTAATCTGGAACCTCCTATCTGAAAATTTGAAAATTCTTAAAAAATTCGTCCAAAATCTTGATGTCTCCAATCTCTTGTTTTGTACGTTTTTCCACGTGTCTTGACATCCAATGTAACCCTGCAATGTTTGGTGAAGATCTGAGTATGTAGTTTTTGACCTTATATGGAACCTCCTATCTGAAAATTTGAAAATTCTTAAAAACTTTGACCAAAATCTTGATGTCCCCAATCCTATGTTTTGTATGTTCTTTCCACGTGTCTCGACATCCAATGTATCCCTGCAAAGTTTGGTGAATATCTGAGTATGTCGTTTTTGACCTTATCTGGAACATCCTTTCTGAAAATTTGAAAATTCTTAAAAAATTCGTCCAAAATCTTGATGTCTCCAATCTCTTGTTTTGTACGTTTTTTTCACGTGTCTTCACATCCAATGTATCCCTGCAAAGTTTGGTGAAGATCTGAGTATGTAGTTTTTGACCTTATCTGGAACCTCTCATCTGAAAATTTGAAAATTCCTAAAAAATCCGTCCAAAATCTTGATGACACCAATCTCTTGTTTTGTACGTTTTTTCCACGTGTCTTGACATCCAATGTATTTCTGCAAAGTTTGGTGAAGATATGAGTATGTCGTTTTTGACCTTATCTGGAACCTCCTTTCTGAAAATTTGAAAATTCTTCAAAAATTCGTCCAAAATCTTGATGTCTCCACTCTCTTGTTTTGTACGTTTTTTCCACGTGTCTTGACATCCAATGTATCCCTGCAAAGTTTGGTGAAGATCTGAGTATGTAGTTTTTGACCTTATATGGAGCCTCCTTTCTGAAAATTTGAAAATTCTTAAAAAATTCATCCAAAATCTTGATGTCTCCAATCTCTTGTTTTGTACGTTTTTTCCACGTTTCTTGACATCCAATGTATCCCTGCAATGTTTGGTGAAGATCTGAGTATGTAGTTTTTGACCTTATATGGAACCTCGTATCTGAAAATGTGAAAATTCTTAAAAAATTTGACCAAAATCTTGATATCCCCAATCCTATGTTTTGTATGTTTTTTCCACGTGTCTTGACATCCAATGTATCCCTGCAAAGTTTGGTGGAGATCTGAGTATGTAGTTTTTTACCTTATCTGGAACCTCCTATCTGAAAATTTGAAAATTTTTAAAAAATTCGTCCAAAATCTTGATGTCTTCAATCTCTTGTTTTGTACGTTTTTTCCACGTGTCTTGACCTCCAATGTATCCCTGCAAAGTTTGGTGAAGATCTGAGTATGTCGTTTTTGACCTTATCTGGAACATCCTTTCTGAAAATTTGAAAATTCTTAAAAAATTCGTCCAAAATCTTGATGTCTCCAATCTCTTGTTTTGTACGTTTTTTCCACGTGTCTTGACATCCAATGTATCCCTGCAAAGTTTGGTGAAGATCTGAGTATGTAGTTTTTGACCTTATATGGAACCTCCCATCTGAAAATTTGAAAATTCCTAAAAAATCCGTCTAAAATCTTGATGTCCCCAATCCTATGTCTTGTATGTTTTTTCCACGTGTCTTGACATCCAATGTATCCCTGCAAAGTTTGGAGAAGATCTGAGTATGTAGTTTTTGACATTGTATGGAACCTCATATCTGAAAATTTGAAAATTCTTAAGAAATTCGACCAAAATCTTGATGTCTCCAATCCTATGTTTTGTATGTTTTTTCCACGTGTCTTGACATCCAATGTATCCATGCAAAGTTTGGTGAAGATCTGAGTATGTAGTTTTTGACCTTATCTGGAACCTCCCATCTGAAAATTTGAAAATTCCTAAAAAATCCGTCCAAAATCTTGATGTCCCCAATCCTGTCTTGTATGTTTTTTCCACGTGTCTTGACATCCAATGTATCCCTGCAAAGTTTGGTGAAGATCTGAGTATGTAGTTTTTGACCTTATCTGGAAACTCCCATCTGAAAATTTGAAAATTCCTAAAAAATCCGTCCAAAATCTTGATGACCTCAATCTCTTGTTTTGTACGTTTTTTCCACGTGTCTTGACATCCAATGTATCCCTGCAATGTTTGGTGAAGATCTGAGTTTGTAGTTTTTGACCTTATATGGAACCTCCTATCTGAAAATTTGAAAATTCTTAAAAATATTTGACCAAAATCTTGATGTCCCCAATCCTATGTTTTGTATGTTTTTTCCACGTGTCTTGACATCCAATGTATTTCTGCAAAGTTTGGTGAAGATATGAGTATGTCGTTTTTGACCTTATCTGGAACATCCTTTCTGAAAATTTGAAAATTCTTAAAAAATTCGTCCAAAATCTTGATGTCCCCAATCCTGTTTTGTATGTTTTTTACACGTGTCTTGACATCCAATGTATCCCTGCAAAGTTTGGTGAAGATCTGAGTATGTCGTTTTTGACCTTATATGGAACCTCCCATCTGAAAATTTGAAAATTCTTAAAAAATTCGTCCAAAATCTTGATGTCTCCAATCTCTTGTTTTGTACGTTTTTTCCACGTGTCTTGACATCCAATGTATCCCTGCAAAGTTTGGTGAAGATCTGAGTATGTCGTTTTTGACCTTATCTGGAACATCCTATCTGAAAATTTGAAAATTGTTAAAAAATTCGTCCAAAATCTTGATGTCTCCAATCCTATGTTTTGTATGTTTTTTCCACGTGTCTTGACATCCAATGTATCCCTGCAAAGTTTGGTGAAGATCTGAGTATGTAGTTTTTGACCTTATATGGAACCTCCTATCTGAAAATTTGAAAATTCTTAAAAAATTCGTCGAAAATCTTGATGTCTCCAATCTCTTGTTTTGTACGTTTTTCCACGTGTCTTGACATGCAAAGTATCCCTGCAACGTTTGGTTAAGATCTGAGTATGTAGTTTTTGACCTTATCTGGAACCTCCTATCTGAAAATTTGAAAATTCTTAAAAAATTCGTCCAAAATCTTGATGTCTCCAATCTCTTGTTTTGTACGTTTTTTCCACGTGTCTTGACATCCAATGTATCCCTGCAAAGTTTGGTGAAGATCTGAGTATGTAGTTTTTGACCTAATCTGGAACCTCCTATCTGAAAATTTGAAAATTCTTAAAAAATTCGTCCAAAATCTTGATGTCTCCAATCTCTTGTTTTGTACGTTTTTCCACGTGTCTTGACATCCAATGTATCCCTGCAATGTTTGGTGAAGATCTGAGTATGTAGTTTTTGACCTTATATGGAACCTCCTATCTGAATATTTGAAAATTCTTAAAAAATTTGACCAAAATCTTGATGTCCCCAATCCTATGTTTTGTATGTTCTTTCCACGTGTCTCGACATCCAATGTATCCCTGCAAAGTTTGGTGAAGATCTGAGTATGTCGTTTTTGACCTTATCTGGAACATCCTTTCTGAAAACTTGAAAATTCTTAAAAAATTCGTCCAAAATCTTGATGTCTCCAATCTCTTGTTTTGTACGTTTTTTTCACGTGTCTTCACATCCAATGTATCCCTGCAAAGTTTGGTGAAGATCTGAGTATGTAGTTTTTGACCTTATCTGGAACCTCTCATCTGAAAATTTGAAAATTCCTAAAAAATCCGTCCAAAATCTTGATGACACCAATCTCTTGTTTTGTACGTTTTTTCCACGTGTCTTGACATCCAATGTATCCCTGCATAGTTTGGTGAAGATCTGAGTATGTAGTTTTTGACCATATATGGAACCTCCTATCTGAAAATTTGAAAATTCTTCAAAAATTCGTCCAAAATCTTGATGTCTCCACTCTCTTGTTTTGTACGTTTTTTCCACGTGTCTTGACATCCAATGTATCCATGCAAAGTTTGGTGAAGATCTGAGTATGTCGTTTTTGACCTTATATGGAACCTCCCATCTGAAAATTTGAAAATTCTTAAAAAATTTGACCAAAATCTTGATGTCCCCAATCCTAAGTTTAGTATGTTCTTTCCACGTGTCTTGACATCCAATGTATCCCTGCAAAGTTTGGTGAAGATCTGAGTATGTCGTTTTTGACCTTATCTGGAACATCCTTTCTGAAAATTTGAAAATTCTTAAAAAATTCGTCCAAAATCTTGATGTCTCCAATCTCTTGTTTTATACGTTTTTTTCACGTGTCTTCACATCCAATGTATCCCTGCAAAGTTTGGTGAAGGTCTGAGTATGTAGTTTTTGACCTTATATGGAACCTCTCATCTGAAAATTTGAAAATTCCTAAAAAATCCGTCCAAAATCTTGATGACACCAATCTCTTGTTTTGTACGTTTTTTCCACGTGTCTTGACATCCAATGTATCCCTGCAAAGTTTGGTGAAGATCTGAGTATGTAGTTTTTGACCTTATCTGGAACCTCCTTTCTGAAAATTTGAAAATTCTTCAAAATTTCGTCCAAAATCTTGATGTCTCCACTCTCTTGTTTTGTACGTTTTTTCCACGTGTCTTGACATCCAATGTATCCCTGCAAAGTTTGGTGAAGATCTGAGTATGTAGTTTTTGACCTTATATGGAGCCTCCTTTCTGAAAATTTGAAAATTCTTAAAAAATTCATCCAAAATCTTGATGTCTCCAATCTCTTGTTTTGTACGTTTTTTCCACGTTTCTTGACATCCAATGTATCCCTGCAAAGTTTGGTGAAGATCTGAGTATGTAGTTTTTGACCTTATATGGAACCTCCTTTCTGAAAATTTGAAAATTCTTAAAAAATTCGTCCAAAATCTTGATGTCCCCAATCCTATGTTTTGTATGTTTTTTCCACGTGTCTTGACATCCAATGTATCCATGCAAAGTTTGGTGAAGATCTGAGTATGTCGTTTTTGACCTTATCTGGAACCTCCCATCTGAAAATTTGAAAATTCTTAAAAAATTCGTCGAAAATCTTGATGTCTCCAATCTCTTGTTTTGTACGTTTTTTCCACGTGTCTTGACATGCAAAGTATCCCTGCAACGTTTGGTGAAGATCTGAGTATGTAGTTTTTGACCTTATCTGGAACCTCCTATCTGAAAATTTGAAAATTCTCCAAAAATTCGTAGAAAATCTTGATGTCTCCAATCTCTTGTTTTGTACGTTTTTTCCACGTTTCTTGACATCCAATGTATCCCTGCAATGTTTGGTGAAGATCTGAGTATGTAGTTTTTGACCTTATATGGAACCTCCTATCTGAAAATGTGAAAATTCCTAAAAAATTTGACCAAAATCTTGATATCCCCAATCCTATGTTTTGTATGTTTTTTCCACGTGTCTTGACATCCAATGTATCCCTGCAAAGTTTGGTGGAGATCTGAGTATGTAGTTTTTGACCTTATCTGGAACCTCCTATCTGAAAATTTGAAAATTTTTAAAAAATTCGTCCAAAATCTTGATGTCTTCAATCTCTTGTTTTGTACGTTTTTTCCACGTGTCTTGACCTCCAATGTATCCCTGCAAAGTTTGGTGAAGATCTGAGTATGTCGTTTTTGATCTTATCTGGAACATCCTTTCTGAAAATTTGAAAATTCTTAAAAAATTCGTCCAAAACCTTGATGTCTCCAATCTCTTGTTTTGTACGTTTTTTCCACGTGTCTTGACATCCAATGTATCCCTGCAAAGTTTGGTGAAGATCTGAGTATGTAGTTTTTGACCTTATATGGAACCTCCTTTCTGAAAATTTGAAAATTCTTAAAAAATTCGTCCAAAATCTTGATGTCTCCAATCTCTTGTCTTGTACGTTTTTTCCACGTGTCTTGACATCCAATGTATCCCTGCAAAGTTTGGTGAAGATCTGAGTATGTAGTTTTTGACCTTATATGGAACCTCCCATCTGAAAATTTGAAAATTCCTAAAAAATCCGTCTAAAATCTTGATGTCCCCAATCCTATGTCTTGTATGTTTTTTCCACGTGTCTTGACATCCAATGTATCCCTGCAAAGTTTGGTGAAGATCTGAGTATGTAGTTTTTGACATTGTATGGAACCTCCTATCTGAAAATTTCAAAATTCTTGAAAAATTCGACCAAAATCTTGATGTCTCCAATCTCTTGTTTTGTACGTTTTTTCCACGTGTCTTGACATCCAATGTATCCATGCAAAGTTTGGTGAAGATCTGAGTATGTAGTTTTTGACCTTATATGGAACCTCCTATCTGAAAATTTGAAAATTCTTAAAAAATTCGACCAAAATCTTGATGTCCCCAATTCTATGTTTTGTACGTTTTTTCCACGTGTCTTGACATCCAATGTATCCATGCAAAGTTTGGTGAAGATCTGAGTATGTTGTTTTTGACCTTATCTGGAACCTCCCATCTGAAAATTTGAAAATTCTTAAAAAATTCGTCGAAAATCTTGATGTCTCCAATCGCTTGTTTTGTACGTTTTTTCCACGTGTCTTGACATCCAATGTATCCCTGCAATGTTTGGTGAAGATCTGAGTATGTAGTTTTTGACCTTATATGGAACCTCCTATCTGAAAATTTGAAAATTCTTAAAAAATTTGACCAAAATCTTGATGTCCCCAATCCTATGTTTTGTATGTTTTTCCCACGTGTCTTGACATCCAATGTATCCCTGCAAAGTTTGGTGAAGATCTGAGTATGTAGTTTTTGACCTTATCTGGAACCTCCTATCTGAAAATTTGAAAATTCTTAAAAAATTCGTCCGAAATCTTGATGTCTCCAATCTCTTGTTTTGTACGTTTTTCCACGTGTCTTGACATCCAACGTATCCCTGCAATGTTTGGTGAAGATCTGAGTATGTAGTTTTTGACCTTATATGGAACCTCCTATCTGAAAATTTGAAAATTCTTAAAAAATTTGACCAAAATCTTGATGTCCCCAATCCTATGTTTTGTATGTTTTTTACACGTGTCTTGACATCCAATGTATCCCTGCAAAGTTTGGTGAAGATCTGAGTATGTATTTTTTGACCTTATATGGAACCTCCGATCTGAAAATTTGAAAATTCTTAAAAAATTCGTCCAAAATCTTGATGTCTCCAATCTCTTGTTTTGTACGTTTTTTCCACGTGTCTTGACATCCAATGTATCCCTGCAAAGTTTGGTGAAGATCTGAGTATGTAGTTTTTGACCTTATATGGAACCTCCTATCTGAAAATTTGAAAATTCTTAAAAAATTTGTCCAAAATCTTGATGTCTCCAATCTCTTGGTTTGTATGTTTTCCCCACGTGTCTTGACATCCAATGTATCCCTGCAAAGTTTGGTGAAGATCTGAGTATGTAGTTTTTGACCTTATCTGGAACCTCATTTCTGAAAATTTGAAAATTCCTCAAAAATTCGTCCAAAATCTTGATGTCTCCAATCTCTTGTTTTGTACGTTTTTTCCACGTGTCTTGACATCCAATGTGTAACTGCAAAGTTTGGTGAAGATCTGAGTATGTAGTTTTTGACCTTATCTGGAACCTCCTATCTGAAAATTTGAAAATTCTTAAAAAATTCGTCCAAAATCTTGATGTCTCGAATCTCTTGTTTTGTACGTTTTTTCCACGTGTCTTCACATCCAATGTATCCCTGCATAGTTTGGTGAAGATCTGAGTATGTAGTTTTTGACCTTATATGGAACCTCCTATCTAAAAAATTGAAAATTCTTAAAAAATTCGACCAAAATCTTGATGTCTCCAATCGCTTGTTTTGTACGTTTTTTCCACGTGTCTTGACATCCAATGTATCCCTGCAATGTTTGGTGAAGATCTGAGTATGTAGTTTTTGACCTTATATGGAACCTCCTATCTGAAAATTTGAAAATTCTTAAAAAATTTGACCAAAATCTTGATGTCCCCAATCCTATGTTTTGTATGTTTTTCCCACGTGTCTTGACATCCAATGTATCCCTGCAAAGTTTGGTGAAGATCTGAGTATGTAGTTTTTGACCTTATCTGGAACCTCCTATCTGAAAATTTGAAAATTCTTAAAAAATTCGTCCGAAATCTTGATGTCTCCAATCTCTTGTTTTGTACGTTTTTCCACGTGTCTTGACATCCAACGTATCCCTGCAATGTTTGGTGAAGATCTGAGTATGTAGTTTTTGACCTTATATGGAACCTCCTATCTGAAAATTTGAAAATTCTTAAAAAATTTGACCAAAATCTTGATGTCCCCAATCCTATGTTTTGTATGTTTTTTACACGTGTCTTGACATCCAATGTATCCCTGCAAAGTTTGGTGAAGATCTGAGTATGTATTTTTTGACCTTATATGGAACCTCCGATCTGAAAATTTGAAAATTCTTAAAAAATTCGTCCAAAATCTTGATGTCTCCAATCTCTTGTTTTGTACGTTTTTTCCACGTGTCTTGACATCCAATGTATCCCTGCAAAGTTTGGTGAAGATCTGAGTATGTAGTTTTTGACCTTATATGGAACCTCCTATCTGAAAATTTGAAAATTCTTAAAAAATTTGTCCAAAATCTTGATGTCTCCAATCTCTTGGTTTGTATGTTTTCCCCACGTGTCTTGACATCCAATGTATCCCTGCAAAGTTTTTTGAAGATCTGAGTATGTAGTTTTTGACCTTATCTGGAACCTCATTTCTGAAAATTTGAAAATTCCTCAAAAATTCGTCCAAAATCTTGATGTCTCCAATCTCTTGTTTTGTACGTTTTTTCCACGTGTCTTGACATCCAATGTGTAACTGCAAAGTTTGGTGAAGATCTGAGTATGTAGTTTTTGACCTTATCTGGAACCTCCTATCTGAAAATTTGAAAATTCTTAAAAAATTCGTCCAAAATCTTGATGTCTCGAATCTCTTGTTTTGTACGTTTTTTCCACGTGTCTTCACATCCAATGTATCCCTGCATAGTTTGGTGAAGATCTGAGTATGTAGTTTTTGACCTTATATGGAACCTCCTATCTAAAAAATTGAAAATTCTTAAAAAATTCGACCAAAATCTTGATGTCCCCAATCCTATGTTTTGTATGTTTTTTCCACGTGTCTTGACATCCAATGTATCCATGCAGAGTTTGGTGAAGATCTGAGTATGTCGTTTTTGACCTTATCTGGAACCTCCCATCTGAAAATTTGAAAATTCTTAAAAAATCCGTCGTAAATCTTGATGTCTCCAATCTCTTGTTTTGTAAATTTTTTCCACGTGTCTTGACATCCATTGTATTCCTGCAATGTTTGGTGAAGATCTGAGTATGTAGTTTTTGACCTTATATGGAACCTCCTATCTGAAAATTTGAAAATTCTTAAAAAATTTGACCAAAATCTTGATGTCCCCAATCCTATGTCTTGTATGTTTTTTCCACGTGTCTTGACATCCAATGTATCCCTGCTAAGTTTGGTGAAGATCTGAGTATGTAGTTTTTGACCTTATATGGAACCTCCTATCTGAAAATTTGAAAATTCTTAAAAAATTCGTTCAAAATCTTGATGTCTCCAATCTCTTGTTTTGTACGTTTTTTCCACGTGTCTTGACATCCAATGTATCACTGCAAAGTTTGGTGAAGATCTGAGTATGTAGTTTTTGACCTTATCTGGAACCTCCCATCTGAAAATTTGAAAATTCCTAAAAAATCCTTCCAAAATCTTGATGACCCCAATCTCTTGTTTTGTACGTTTTTTCCACGTGTCTTGACATCCAATGTATCCCTGCAAAGTTTGGTGAAGATCTGAGTATGTAGTTTTTGACCTTATACGGAACCTCCTTTCTGAAAATTTGAAAATTCTTAAAAAATTCGTCCAAAATCTTGATGGCTCCAATTTCTTGTTTTGTACGTTTTTTCCACGTGTCTTGACCTCCAATGTATCCCTGCAAAGTTTGGTGAAGATCTGAGTATGTAGTTTTTGACCTTATATGGAACCTCCTATCTGAAAATTTGAAAATTCTTAAAAAATTCGTTCAAAATCTTGATGTCTCCAATCTCTTGTTTTGTACGTTTTTTCCATGTGTCTTGACATCCAATGTATCACTGCAAAGTTTGGTGAAGATCTGAGTATGTAGTTTTTGACCTTATCTGGAACCTCCCATCTGAGAATTTGAAAATTCCTAAAAAATCCGTCCAAAATCTTGATGACCCCAATCTCTTGTTTTGTACGTTTTTTCCACGTGTCTTGACATCCAATGTATCCCTGCAAAGTTTGGTGAAGATCTGAGTATGTAGTTTTTGACCTTATCTGGAACATCCTTTCTGGAAATTTGAAAATTCTTAAAAAATTCGTCCAAAATTATGACGTCTCCAATCTCTTGTTTTGTACGTTTTTCCACGTGTCTTGACATCCAATGTATCCCTGTAAAGTTTGGTGAAGATCTGAGTATGTAGTTTTTGACCTTATCTGGAACCTCCCATCTGAAAATTTGAAAATTCCTAAAAAATCCGTCCAAAATCTTGATGACCCCAATCTCTTGTTTTGTACGTTTTTTCCACGTGTCTTGACATCCAATGTATCCCTGCAAAGTTTGGTGAAGATCTGAGTATGTAGTTTTTGACCTTATCTGGAACCTCCTATCTGAAAATTTGAAAATTCTTAAAAAATTCGTCCAAAATCTTGATGTCTCCAATCTCTTGTTTTGTACGTTTTTTGCACGTGTCTTGACATCCAATGTATCCATGCAAAGTTTGGTGAAGATCTGAGTATGTAGTTTTTGACCTTATATGGAACCTCCTATCTGAAAATTTGAAAATTCTTAAAAAATTCGACCAAAATCTTGATGTCCCCAATTCTATGTTTTGTACGTTTTTTCCACGTGTCTTGACATCCAATGTATCCATGCAAAGTTTGGTGAAGATCTGAGTATGTCGTTTTTGACCTTATCTGGAACCTCCCATCTGAAAATTTGAAAATTCTTAAAAAATTCGACCAAAATCTTGATGTCTCCAATCGCTTGTTTTGTACGTTTTTTCCACGTGTCTTGACATCCAATGTATCCCTGCAATGTTTGGTGAAGATCTGAGTATGTAGTTTTTGACCTTATATGGAACCTCCCATCTGAAAATTTGAAAATTCTTAAAAAATTTGACCAAAATCTTGATGTCCCCAATCCTATGTTTAGTATGTTTTTCCCACGTGTCTTGACATCCAATGTATCCCTGCAAAGTTTGGTGAAGATCTGAGTATGTAGTTTTTGACCTTATCTGGAACCTCCTATCTGAAAATTTGAAAATTCTTAAAAAATTCGTCCGAAATCTTGATGTCTCCAATCTCTTGTTTTGTACGTTTTTCCACGTGTCTTGACATCCAATGTATCTCTGCAATGTTTGGCGAAGATCTGAGTATGTAGTTTTTGACCTTATATGGAACCTCCTATCTGAAAATTTGAAAATTCTTAAAAAATTTGACCAAAATCTTGATGTCCCCAATCCTATGTTTTGTATGTTTTTTACACGTGTCTTGACATCCAATGTATCCCTGCAAAGTTTGGTGAAGATCTGAGTATGTAGTTTTTGACCTTATATGGAACCTCCTATCTGAAAATTTGAAAATTCTTAAAAAATTCGTCCAAAATCTTGATGTCTCCAATCTCTTGTTTTGTACGTTTTTTCCACGTGTCTTGACATCCAATGTATCCCTGCAAAGTTTGGTGAAGATCTGAGTATGTAGTTTTTGACCTTATATGGAACCTCCTATCTGAAAATTTGAAAATTCTTAAAAAGTTCGTCCAAAATCTTGATGTCTCCAATCTCTTGGTTTGTATGTTTTCCCCACGTGTCTTGACATCCAATGTATCCCTGCAAAGTTTGGTGAAGATCTGAGTATGTAGTTTTTGACCTTATCTGGAACCTCATTTCTGAAAATATGAAAATTCCTCAAAAATTCGTCCAAAATCTTGATGTCTCCAATCTCTTGTTTTGTACGTTTTTTCCACGTGTCTTGACATCCAATGTGTCCCTGCAAAGTTTAGTGAAGATCTGAGTATGTAGTTTTTGACCTTATCTGGAACCTCCTATCTGAAAATTTGAAAATTCTTAAAAAATTCGTCCAAAATCTTTATGTCTCCAATCTCTTGTTTTGTACGTTTTTTCCACGTGTCTTGACATCCAATGTATCCCTGCATAGTTTGGTGAAGATCTGAGTATGTAGTTTTTGACCTTATATGGAACCTCCTATCTGAAAATTTGAAAATTCTTAAAAAATTCGACCAAAATCTTGATGTCCCCAATCCTATGTTTTGTATGTTTTTTCCACGTGTCTTGACATCCAATGTATCCATGCAAAGTTTGGTGAAGATCTGAGTATGTAGTTTTTGACCTTATATGGAACCTCCTATCTGAAAATTTGAAAATTCTTAAAAAATTCGTTCAAAATCTTGAGATCTCCAATCTCTTGGTTTGTACGTTTTTTCCACGTGTCTTGACATCCAATGTATCACTGCAAAGTTTGGTGAAGATCTGAGTATGTAGTTTTTGACCTTATCTGGAACCTCCTATCAGAAAATTTGAAAATTCCTAAAAAATCCGTCCAAAATCTTGATGACCCCAATCTCTTGTTTTGTCCGTTTTTTCCACGTGTCTTGACATCCAATGTATCCCTGCAAAGTTTGGTGAAGATCTGAGTATGTAGTTTTTGACCTTATACGGAACCTCCTTTCTGAAAATTTGAAAATTCTTAAAAAATTCGTCCAAAATCTTGATGTCTCCAATTTCTTGTTTTGTACGTTTTTTCCACGTGTCTTGACATCCAATGTATCCATGCAAAGTTTGGTGAAGATCTGAGTATGTCGTTTTTGACCTTATCTGGAACCTCCCATCTGAAAATTTGAAAATTCTTAAAAAATTCGACGAAAATCTTGATGTCTCCAATCTCTTGTTTTGTACGTTTTTCCACGTGTCTTTACATGCAAAGTATCCCTGCAACGTTTGGTGAAGATCTGAGTATGTAGTTTTTGACCTTAAACCTCCTATCTGAAAATTTGAAAATTCTTCAAAAATTCGTCCAAAATCTTGATGTCTCCAATCTCTTGTTTTGTACGTTTTTTCCACGTGTCTTGACATCCAATGTATCCCTGCAATGTTTGGTGAAGATCTGAGTATGTAGTTTTTGACCTTATATGGATCCTCCTATCTGAAAATTTGAAAATTCTTAAAAAAATTGACCAAAATCTTGATGTCCCCAATCCTATGTTTTGTATGTTTTTTCCACGTGTCTTGACATCCAATGTATCCCTGCAAAGTTCGGTGAAGATCTGAGTATGTAGTTTTTTACCTTATATGGAACCTCCCATCTGAAAATTTGAAAATTCCTAAAAAATCCGTCCAAAATCTTGATGACCCCAATCTCTTGTTTTGTACGTTTTTTCCACGTGTCTTGACATCCAATGTATCCCTGCAAAGTTTGGTGAAGATCTGAGTATGTAGTTTTTGACCTTATCTGGAACCTCCCATCTGAAAATTTGAAAATTCCTAAAAAATCCGTCCAAAATCTTGATGACCCCAATCTCTTGTTTTGTACGTTTTTTCCACGTGTCTTGACATCCAATGTATCCCTGCAAAGTTTGGTGAAGATCTGAGTATGTAGTTTTTGACCTTATCTGGAACCTCCTATCTGAAAATTTGAAAATTCTTAAAAAATTCGTCCAAAATCTTGATGTCTCCAATCTCTTGTTTTGTACGTTTTTTCCACGTGTCTTGACATCCAATGTATCCATGCAAAGTTTGGTGAAGATCTGAGTATGTAGTTTTTGACCTTATATGGAACCTCCTATCTGAAAATTTGAAAATTCTTAAAAAATTCGACCAAAATCTTGATGTCCCCAATCTCTTGTTTTGTACGTTTTTTCCACGTGTCTTGACATCCAATGTATCCCTGCAAAGTTTGGTGAAGATCTGAGTATGTAGTTTTTGACCTTATCTGGAACCTCCTATCTGAAAATTTGAAAATTCTTAAAAAATTCGTCCAAAATCTTGATGTCTCCAATCTCTTGTTTTGTACGTTTTTTCCACGTGTCTTGACATCCAATGTATCCATGCAAAGTTTGGTGAAGATCTGAGTATGTAGTTTTTGACCTTATATGGAACCTCCTATCTGAAAATTTGAAAATTCTTAAAAAATTCGACCAAAATCTTGATGTCCCCAATTCTATGTTTTGTACGTTTTTTCCACGTGTCTTGACATCCAATGTATCCATGCAAAGTTTGGTGAAGATCTGAGTATGTCGTTTTTGACCTTATCTGGAACCTCCCATCTGAAAATTTGAAAATTCTTAAAAAATTCGACCAAAATCTTGATGTCTCCAATCGCTTGTTTTGTACGTTTTTTCCACGTGTCTTGACATCCAATGTATCCCTGCAATGTTTGGTGAAGATCTGAGTATGTAGTTTTTGACCTTATATGGAACCTCCCATCTGAAAATTTGAAAATTCTTAAAAAATTTGACCAAAATCTTGATGTCCCCAATCCTATGTTTAGTATGTTTTTCCCACGTGTCTTGACATCCAATGTATCCCTGCAAAGTTTGGTGAAGATCTGAGTATGTAGTTTTTGACCTTATCTGGATCCTCCTATCTGAAAATTTGAAAATTCTTAAAAAATTCGTCCGAAATCTTGATGTCTCCAATCTCTTGTTTTGTACGTTTTTCCACGTGTCTTGACATCCAATGTATCTCTGCAATGTTTGGCGAAGATCTGAGTATGTAGTTTTTGACCTTATATGGAACCTCCTATCTGAAAATTTGAAAATTCTTAAAAAATTTGACCAAAATCTTGATGTCCCCAATCCTATGTTTTGTATGTTTTTTACACGTGTCTTGACATCCAATGTATCCCTGCAAAGTTTGGTGAAGATCTGAGTATGTAGTTTTTGACCTTATATGGAACCTCCTATCTGAAAATTTGAAAATTCTTAAAAAATTCGTCCAAAATCTTGATGTCTCCAATCTCTTGTTTTGTACGTTTTTTCCACGTGTCTTGACATCCAATGTATCCCTGCAAAGTTTGGTGAAGATCTGAGTATGTAGTTTTTGACCTTATCTGGAACCTCCTATCTGAAAATTTGAAAATTCTTAAAAAATTCGTCCGAAATCTTGATGTCTCCAATCTCTTGTTTTGTACGTTTTTCCACGTGTCTTGACATCCAATGTATCTCTGCAATGTTTGGCGAAGATCTGAGTATGTAGTTTTTGACCTTATATGGAACCTCCTATCTGAAAATTTGAAAATTCTTAAAAAATTTGACCAAAATCTTGATGTCCCCAATCCTATGTTTTGTATGTTTTTTACACGTGTCTTGACATCCAATGTATCCCTGCAAAGTTTGGTGAAGATCTGTGTATGTAGTTTTTGACCTTATATCGAACCTCCTATCTGAAAATTTGAAAATTCTTAAAAAATTCGTCCAAAATCTTGATGTCTCCAATCTCTTGTTTTGTACGTTTTTTCCACGTGTCTTGACATCCAATGTATCCCTGCAAAGTTTGGTGAAGATCTGAGTATGTAGTCTTTGACCTTATATGGAACCTCCTATCTGAAAATTTGAAAATTCTTAAAAAGTTCGTCCAAAATCTTGATGTCCCCAATCTCTTGGTTTGTATGTTTTCCCCACGTGTCTTGACATCCAATGTATCCCTGCAAAGTTTGGTGAAGATCTGAGTATGTAGTTTTTGACCTTATCTGGAACCTCATTTCTGAAAATATGAAAATTCCTCAAAAATTCGTCCAAAATCTTGATGTCTCCAATCTCTTGTTTTGTACGTTTTTTCCACGTGTCTTGACATCCAATGTGTCCCTGCAAAGTTTAGTGAAGATCTGAGTATGTAGTTTTTGACCTTATCTGGAACCTCCTATCTGAAAATTTGAAAATTCTTAAAAAATTCGTCCAAAATCTTTATGTCTCCAATCTCTTGTTTTGTACGTTTTTTCCACGTGTCTTGACATCCAATGTATCCCTGCATAGTTTGGTGAAGATCTGAGTATGTAGTTTTTGACCTTATATGGAACCTCCTATCTGAAAATTTGAAAATTCTTAAAAAATTCGACCAAAATCTTGATGTCCCCAATCCTATGTTTTGTATGTTTTTTCCACGTGTCTTGACATCCAATGTATCCATGCAAAGTTTGGTGAAGATCTGAGTATGTAGTTTTTGACCTTATATGGAACCTCCTATCTGAAAATTTGAAAATTCTTAAAAAATTCGTTCAAAATCTTGAGGTCTCCAATCTCTTGTTTTGTACGTTTTTTCCACGTGTCTTGACATCCAATGTATCACTGCAAAGTTTGGTGAAGATCTGAGTATGTAGTTTTTGACCTTATCTGGAACCTCCCATCTGAAAATTTGAAAATTCCTAAAAAATTCGTCCAAAATCTTGATGACTCCAATCTCTTGTTTTGTACGTTTTTTCCACGTGTCTTGACATCCAATGTATCCCTGCAAAGTTTGGTGAAGATCTGAGTATGTAGTTTTTGACCTTATACGGAACCTCCTTTCTGAAAATTTGAAAATTCTTAAAAAATTCGTCCAAAATCTTGATGTCTCCAATTTCTTGTTTTGTACGTTTTTTCCACGTGTCTTGACATCCAATGTATCCATGCAAAGTTTGGTGAAGATCTGAGTATGTCGTTTTTGACCTTATCTGGAACCTCCCATCTGAAAATTTGAAAATTCTTAAAAAATTCGACGAAAATCTTGATGTCTCCAATCTCTTGTTTTGTACGTTTTTCCACGTGTCTTTACATGCAAAGTATCCCTGCAACGTTTGGTGAAGACCTGAGTATGTAGTTTTTGACCTTAAACCTCCTATCTGAAAATTTGAAAATTCTTCAAAAATTCGTCCAAAATCTTGATGTCTCCAATCTCTTGTTTTGTACGTTTTTTCCACGTGTCTTGACATCCAATGTATCCCTGCAATGTTTGGTGAAGATCTGAGTATGTAGTTTTTGACCTTATATGGATCCTCCTATCTGAAAATTTGAAAATTCTTAAAAAAATTGACCAAAATCTTGATGTCCCCAATCCTATGTTTTGTATGTTTTTTCCACGTGTCTTGACATCCAATGTATCCCTGCAAAGTTCGGTGAAGATCTGAGTATGTAGTTTTTGACCTTATATGGATCCTCCTATCTGAAAATTTGAAAATTCTTAAAAAAATTGACCAAAATCTTGATGTCCCCAATCCTATGTTTTGTATGTTTTTTCCACGTGTCTTGACATCCAATGTATCCCTGCAAAGTTCGGTGAAGATCTGAGTATGTAGTTTTTTACCTTATATGGAACCTCCCATCTGAAAATTTGAAAATTCTTAAAAAATTCGTCAAAAATCTTGATGTCTCCAATCTCTTGTTTTGTACGTTTTTTCCACGTGTCTTGACATCCAATGTATCCATGCAAAGTTTGGTGAAGATCTGAGTATGTAGTTTTTGACCTTATATGGAACCTCCTATCTGAAAATTTGAAAATTCTTAAAAAATTCGACCAAAATCTTGATGTCCCCAATCTCTTGTTTTGTACGTTTTTTCCACGTGTCTTGACATCCAATGTATCCCTGCAAAGTTTGGTGAAGATCTGAGTATGTAGTTTTTGACCTTATCTGGAACCTCCTATCTGAAAATTTGAAAATTCTTAAAAAATTCGTCCAAAATCTTGATGTCTCCAATCTCTTGTTTTGTACGTTTTTTCCACGTGTCTTGACATCCAATGTATCCATGCAAAGTTTGGTGAAGATCTGAGTATGTAGTTTTTGACCTTATATGGAACCTCCTATCTGAAAATTTGAAAATTCTTAAAAAATTCGACCAAAATCTTGATGTCCCCAATTCTATGTTTTGTACGTTTTTTCCACGTGTCTTGACATCCAATGTATCCATGCAAAGTTTGGTGAAGATCTGAGTATGTCGTTTTTGACCTTATCTGGAACCTCCCATCTGAAAATTTGAAAATTCTTAAAAAATTCGACCAAAATCTTGATGTCTCCAATCGCTGGTTTTGTACGTTTTTTCCACGTGTCTTGACATCCAATGTATCCCTGCAATGTTTGGTGAAGATCTGAGTATGTAGTTTTTGACCTTATATGGAACCTCCCATCTGAAAATTTGAAAATTCTTAAAAAATTTGACCAAAATCTTGATGTCCCCAATCCTATGTTTAGTATGTTTTTCCCACGTGTCTTGACATCCAATGTATCCCTGCAAAGTTTGGTGAAGATCTGAGTATGTAGTTTTTGACCTTATCTGGAACCTCCTATCTGAAAATTTGAAAATTCTTAAAAAATTCGTCCGAAATCTTGATGTCTCCAATCTCTTGTTTTGTACGTTTTTCCACGTGTCTTGACATCCAATGTATCTCTGCAATGTTTGGCGAAGATCTGAGTATGTAGTTTTTGACCTTATATGGAACCTCCTATCTGAAAATTTGAAAATTCTTAAAAAATTTGACCAAAATCTTGATGTCCCCAATCCTATGTTTTGTATGTTTTTTACACGTGTCTTGACATCCAATGTATCCCTGCAAAGTTTGGTGAAGATCTGAGTATGTAGTTTTTGACCTTATATGGAACCTCCTATCTGAAAATTTGAAAATTCTTAAAAAATTCGTCCAAAATCTTGATGTCTCCCATCTCTTGTTTTGTACGTTTTTTCCACGTGTCTTGACATCCAATGTATCCCTGCAAAGTTTGGTGAAGATCTGAGTATGTAGTTTTTGACCTTATATGGAACCTCCTATCTGAAAATTTGAAAATTCTTAAAAAGTTCGTCCAAAATCTTGATGTCTCCAATCTCTTGGTTTGTATGTTTTCCCCACGTGTCTTGACATCCAATGTATCCCTGCAAAGTTTGGTGAAGATCTGAGTATGTAGTTTTTGACCTTATCTGGAACCTCATTTCTGAAAATATGAAAATTCCTCAAAAATTCGTCCAAAATCTTGATGTCTCCAATCTCTTGTTTTGTACGTTTTTTCCACGTGTCTTGACATCCAATGTGTCCCTGCAAAGTTTAGTGAAGATCTGAGTATGTAGTTTTTGACCTTATCTGGAACCTCCTATCTGAAAATTTGAAAATTCTTAAAAAATTCGTCCAAAATCTTTATGTCTCCAATCTCTTGTTTTGTACGTTTTTTCCACGTGTCTTGACATCCAATGTATCCCTGCATAGTTTGGTGAAGATCTGAGTATGTAGTTTTTGACCTTATATGGAACCTCCTATCTGAAAATTTGAAAATTCTTAAAA
This sequence comes from Lepisma saccharinum, assembly GCF_977018435.1. Classification (NCBI taxonomy): domain Eukaryota; kingdom Metazoa; phylum Arthropoda; class Insecta; order Zygentoma; family Lepismatidae; genus Lepisma; species Lepisma saccharinum. The sequence continues at coordinate 329,988 of NW_028142966.1, read as the reverse complement.
AATTCGACCAAAATCTTGATGTCCCCAATCCTATGTTTTGTATGTTTTTTCCACGTGTCTTGACATCCAATGTATCCATGCAAAGTTTGGTGAAGATCTGAGTATGTAGTTTTTGACCTTATATGGAACCTCCTATCTGAAAATTTGAAAATTCTTAAAAAATTCGTTCAAAATCTTGAGGTCTCCAATCTCTTGTTTTGTACGTTTTTTCCACGTGTCTTGACATCCAATGTATCACTGCAAAGTTTGGTGAAGATCTGAGTATGTAGTTTTTGACCTTATCTGGAACCTCCCATCTGAAAATTTGAAAATTCCTAAAAAATCCGTCCAAAATCTTGATGACCCCGATCTCTTGTTTTGTACGTTTTTTCCACGTGTCTTGACATCCAATGTATCCCTGCAAAGTTTGGTGAAGATCTGAGTATGTAGTTTTTGACCTTATCTGGAACCTCCTATCTGAAAATTTGAAAATTCTTAAAAAATTCGTCCAAAATCTTGATGTCTCCAATCTCTTGTTTTGTACGTTTTTTCCACGTGTCTTGACATCCAATGTATCCATGCAAAGTTTGGTGAAGATCTGAGTATGTAGTTTTTGACCTTATATGGAACCTCCTATCTGAAAATTTGAAAATTCTTAAAAAATTCGACCAAAATCTTGATGTCCCCAATCTCTTGTTTTGTACGTTTTTTCCACGTGTCTTGACATCCAATGTATCCCTGCAAAGTTTGGTGAAGATCTGAGTATGTAGTTTTTGACCTTATCTGGAACCTCCTATCTGAAAATTTGAAAATTCTTAAAAAATTCGTCCAAAATCTTGATGTCTCCAATCTCTTGTTTTGTACGTTTTTTCCACGTGTCTTGACATCCAATGTATCCATGCAAAGTTTGGTGAAGATCTGAGTATGTAGATTTTGACCTTATATGGAACCTCCTATCTGAAAATTTGAAAATTCTTAAAAAATTCGACCAAAATCTTGATGTCCCCAATTCTATGTTTTGTACGTTTTTTCCACGTGTCTTGACATCCAATGTATCCATGCAAAGTTTGGTGAAGATCTGAGTATGTCGTTTTTGACCTTATCTGGAACCTCCCATCTGAAAATTTGAAAATTCTTAAAAAATTCGACCAAAATCTTGATGTCTCCAATCGCTTGTTTTGTACGTTTTTTCCACGTGTCTTGACATCCAATGTATCCCTGCAATGTTTGGTGAAGATCTGAGTATGTAGTTTTTGACCTTATATGGAACCTCCCATCTGAAAATTTGAAAATTCTTAAAAAATTTGACCAAAATCTTGATGTCCCCAATCCTATGTTTAGTATGTTTTTCCCACGTGTCTTGACATCCAATGTATCCCTGCAAAGTTTGGTGAAGATCTGAGTATGTAGTTTTTGACCTTATCTGGAACCTCCTATCTGAAAATTTGAAAATTCTTAAAAAATTCGTCCGAAATCTTGATGTCTCCAATCTCTTGTTTTGTACGTTTTTCCACGTGTCTTGACATCCAATGTATCTCTGCAATGTTTGGCGAAGATCTGAGTATGTAGTTTTTGACCTTATATGGAACCTCCTATCTGAAAATTTGAAAATTCTTAAAAAATTTGACCAAAATCTTGATGTCCCCAATCCTATGTTTTGTATGTTTTTTACACGTGTCTTGACATCCAATGTATCCCTGCAAAGTTTGGTGAAGATCTGAGTATGTAGTTTTTGACCTTATATGGAACCTCCTATCTGAAAATTTGAAAATTCTTAAAAAATTCGTCCAAAATCTTGATGTCTCCAATCTCTTGTTTTGTACGTTTTTTCCACGTGTCTTGACATCCAATGTATCCCTGCAAAGTTTGGTGAAGATCTGAGTATGTAGTTTTTGACCTTATCTGGAACCTCCTATCTGAAAATTTGAAAATTCTTAAAAAATTCGTCCGAAATCTTGATGTCTCCAATCTCTTGGTTTGTATGTTTTCCCCACGTGTCTTGACATCCAATGTATCCCTGCAAAGTTTGGTGAAGATCTGAGTATGTAGTTTTTGACCTTATCTGGAACCTCATTTCTGAAAATATGAAAATTCCTCAAAAATTCGTCCAAAATCTTGATGTCTCCAATCTCTTGTTTTGTACGTTTTTTCCACGTGTCTTGACATCCAATGTGTCCCTGCAAAGTTTAGTGAAGATCTGAGTATGTAGTTTTTGACCTTATCTGGAACCTCCTATCTGAAAATTTGAAAATTCTTAAAAAATTCGTCCAAAATCTTTATGTCTCCAATCTCTTGTTTTGTACGTTTTTTCCACGTGTCTTGACATCCAATGTATCCCTGCATAGTTTGGTGAAGATCTGAGTATGTAGTTTTTGACCTTATATGGAACCTCCTATCTGAAAATTTGAAAATTCTTAAAAAATTCGACCAAAATCTTGATGTCCCCAATCCTATATTTTGTATGTTTTTTCCACGTGTCTTGACATCCAATGTATCCATGCAAAGTTTGGTGAAGATCTGAGTATGTAGTTTTTGACCTTATATGGAACCTCCTATCTGAAAATTTGAAAATTCTTAAAAAATTCGTTCAAAATCTTGAGGTCTCCAATCTCTTGTTTTGTACGTTTTTTCCACGTGTCTTGACATCCAATGTATCACTGCAAAGTTTGGTGAAGATCTGAGTATGTAGTTTTTGACCTTATCTGGAACCTCCCATCTGAAAATTTGAAAATTCCTAAAAAATCCGTCCAAAATCTTGATGACCCCAATCTCTTGTTTTGTACGTTTTTTCCACGTGTCTTGACATCCAATGTATCCCTGCAAAGTTTGGTGAAGATCTGAGTATGTAGTTTTTGACCTTATCTGGAACCTCCTATCTGAAAATTTGAAAATTCTTAAAAAATTCGTCCAAAATCTTGATGTCTCCAATCTCTTGTTTTGTACTTTTTTTCCACGTGTCTTGACATCCAATGTATCCATGCAAAGTTTGGTGAAGATCTGAGTATGTAGTTTTTGACCTTATATGGAACCTCCTATCTGAAAATTTGAAAATTCTTAAAAAATTCGACCAAAATCTTGATGTCCCCAATCTCTTGTTTTGTACGTTTTTTCCACGTGTCTTGACATCCAATGTATCCCTGCAAAGTTTGGTGAAGATCTGAGTATGTAGTTTTTGACCTTATCTGGAACCTCCTATCTGAAAATTTGAAAATTCTTAAAAAATTCGTCCAAAATCTTGATGTCTCCAATCTCTTGTTTTGTACGTTTTTTCCACGTGTCTTGACATCCAATGTATCCATGCAAAGTTTGGTGAAGATCTGAGTATGTAGTTTTTGACCTTATATGGAACCTCCTATCTGAAAATTTGAAAATTCTTAAAAAATTCGACCAAAATCTTGATGTCCCCAATTCTATGTTTTGTACGTTTTTTCCACGTGTCTTGACATCCAATGTATCCATGCAAAGTTTGGTGAAGATCTGAGTATGTCGTTTTTGACCTTATCTGGAACCTCCCATCTGAAAATTTGAAAATTCTTAAAAAATTCGACCAAAATCTTGATGTCTCCAATCGCTTGTTTTGTACGTTTTTTCCACGTGTCTTGACATCCAATGTATCCCTGCAATGTTTGGTGAAGATCTGAGTATGTAGTTTTTGACCTTATATGGAACCTCCCATCTGAAAATTTGAAAATTCTTAAAAAATTTGACCAAAATCTTGATGTCCCCAATCCTATGTTTAGTATGTTTTTCCCACGTGTCTTGACATCCAATGTATCCCTGCAAAGTTTGGTGAAGATCTGAGTATGTAGTTTTTGACCTTATCTGGAACCTCCTATCTGAAAATTTGAAAATTCTTAAAAAATTCGTCCGAAATCTTGATGTCTCCAATCTCTTGTTTTGTACGTTTTTCCACGTGTCTTGACATCCAATGTATCTCTGCAATGTTTGGCGAAGATCTGAGTATGTAGTTTTTGACCTTATATGGAACCTCCTATCTGAAAATTTGAAAATTCTTAAAAAATTTGACCAAAATCTTGATGTCCCCAATCCTATGTTTTGTATGTTTTTTACACGTGTCTTGACATCCAATGTATCCCTGCAAAGTTTGGTGAAGATCTGAGTATGTAGTTTTTGACCTTATATGGAACCTCCTATCTGAAAATTTGAAAATTCTTAAAAAATTCGTCCAAAATCTTGATGTCTCCAATCTCTTGTTTTGTACGTTTTTTCCACGTGTCTTGACATCCAATGTATCCCTGCAAAGTTTGGTGAAGATCTGAGTATGTAGTTTTTGACCTTATCTGGAACCTCCTATCTGAAAATTTGAAAATTCTTAAAAAATTCGTCCGAAATCTTGATGTCTCCAATCTCTTGTTTTGTACGTTTTTCCACGTGTCTTGACATCCAATGTATCTCTGCAATGTTTGGCGAAGATCTGAGTATGTAGTTTTTGACCTTATATGGAACCTCCTATCTGAAAATTTGAAAATTCTTAAAAAATTTGACCAAAATCTTGATGTCCCCAATCCTATGTTTTGTATGTTTTTTACACGTGTCTTGACATCCAATGTATCCCTGCAAAGTTTGGTGAAGATCTGTGTATGTAGTTTTTGACCTTATATCGAACCTCCTATCTGAAAATTTGAAAATTCTTAAAAAATTCGTCCAAAATCTTGATGTCTCCAATCTCTTGTTTTGTACGTTTTTTCCACGTGTCTTGACATCCAATGTATCCCTGCAAAGTTTGGTGAAGATCTGAGTATGTAGTCTTTGACCTTATATGGAACCTCCTATCTGAAAATTTGAAAATTCTTAAAAAGTTCGTCCAAAATCTTGATGTCTCCAATCTCTTGGTTTGTATGTTTTCCCCACGTGTCTTGACATCCAATGTATCCCTGCAAAGTTTGGTGAAGATCTGAGTATGTAGTTTTTGACCTTATCTGGAACCTCATTTCTGAAAATATGAAAATTCCTCAAAAATTCGTCCAAAATCTTGATGTCTCCAATCTCTTGTTTTGTACGTTTTTTCCACGTGTCTTGACATCCAATGTGTCCCTGCAAAGTTTAGTGAAGATCTGAGTATGTAGTTTTTGACCTTATCTGGAACCTCCTATCTGAAAATTTGAAAATTCTTAAAAAATTCGTCCAAAATCTTTATGTCTCCAATCTCTTGTTTTGTACGTTTTTTCCACGTGTCTTGACATCCAATGTATCCCTGCATAGTTTGGTGAAGATCTGAGTATGTAGTTTTTGACCTTATATGGAACCTCCTATCTGAAAATTTGAAAATTCTTAAAAAATTCGACCAAAATCTTGATGTCCCCAATCCTATGTTTTGTATGTTTTTTCCACGTGTCTTGACATCCAATGTATCCATGCAAAGTTTGGTGAAGATCTGAGTATGTAGTTTTTGTCCTTATATGGAACCTCCTATCTGAAAATTTGAAAATTCTTAAAAAATTCGTTCAAAATCTTGAGGTCTCCAATCTCTTGTTTTGTACGTTTTTTCCACGTGTCTTGACATCCAATGTATCACTGCAAAGTTTGGTGAAGATCTGAGTATGTAGTTTTTGACCTTATCTGGAACCTCCCATCTGAAAATTTGAAAATTCCTAAAAAATTCGTCCAAAATCTTGATGACCCCAATCTCTTGTTTTGTACGTTTTTTCCACGTGTCTTGACATCCAATGTATCCCTGCAAAGTTTGGTGAAGATCTGAGTATGTAGTTTTTGACCTTATACGGAACCTCCTTTCTGAAAATTTGAAAATTCTTAAAAAATTCGTCCAAAATCTTGATGTCTCCAATTTCTTGTTTTGTACGTTTTTTCCACGTGTCTTGACATCCAATGTATCCATGCAAAGTTTGGTGAAGATCTGAGTATGTCGTTTTTGACCTTATCTGGAACCTCCCATCTGAAAATTTGAAAATTCTTAAAAAATTCGACGAAAATCTTGATGTCTCCAATCTCTTGTTTTGTACGTTTTTCCACGTGTCTTTACATGCAAAGTATCCCTGCAACGTTTGGTGAAGATCTGAGTATGTAGTTTTTGACCTTAAACCTCCTATCTGAAAATTTGAAAATTCTTCAAAAATTCGTCCAAAATCTTGATGTCTCCAATCTCTTGTTTTGTACGTTTTTTCCACGTGTCTTGACATCCAATGTATCCCTGCAATGTTTGGTGAAGATCTGAGTATGTAGTTTTTGACCTTATATGGATCCTCCTATCTGAAAATTTGAAAATTCTTAAAAAAATTGACCAAAATCTTGATGTCCCCAATCCTATGTTTTGTATGTTTTTTCCACGTGTCTTGACATCCAATGTATCCCTGCAAAGTTCGGTGAAGATCTGAGTATGTAGTTTTTTACCTTATATGGAACCTCCCATCTGAAAATTTGAAAATTCCTAAAAAATCCGTCCAAAATCTTGATGACCCCAATCTCTTGTTTTGTACGTTTTTTCCACGTGTCTTGACATCCAATGTATCCCTGCAAAGTTTGGTGAAGATCTGAGTATGTAGTTTTTGACCTTATCTGGAACCTCCCATCTGAAAATTTGAAAATTCCTAAAAAATCCGTCCAAAATCTTGATGACCCCAATCTCTTGTTTTGTACGTTTTTTCCACGTGTCTTGACATCCAATGTATCCCTGCAAAGTTTGGTGAAGATCTGAGTATGTAGTTTTTGACCTTATCTGGAACCTCCTATCTGAAAATTTGAAAATTCTTAAAAAATTCGTCCAAAATCTTGATGTCTCCAATCTCTTGTTTTGTACGTTTTTTCCACGTGTCTTGACATCCAATGTATCCATGCAAAGTTTGGTGAAGATCTGAGTATGTAGTTTTTGACCTTATATGGAACCTCCTATCTGAAAATTTGAAAATTCTTAAAAAATTCGACCAAAATCTTGATGTCCCCAATCTCTTGTTTTGTACGTTTTTTCCACGTGTCTTGACATCCAATGTATCCCTGCAAAGTTTGGTGAAGATCTGAGTATGTAGTTTTTGACCATATCTGGAACCTCCTATCTGAAAATTTGAAAATTCTTAAAAAATTCGTCCAAAATCTTGATGTCTCCAATCTCTTGTTTTGTACGTTTTTTCCACGTGTCTTGACATCCAATGTATCCATGCAAAGTTTGGTGAAGATCTGAGTATGTAGTTTTTGACCTTATATGGAACCTCCTATCTGAAAATTTGAAAATTCTTAAAAAATTCGACCAAAATCTTGATGTCCCCAATTCTATGTTTTGTACGTTTTTTCCACGTGTCTTGACATCCAATGTATCCATGCAAAGTTTGGTGAAGATCTGAGTATGTCGTTTTTGACCTTATCTGGAACCTCCCATCTGAAAATTTGAAAATTTTTAAAAAATTCGACCAAAATCTTGATGTCTCCAATCGCTTGTTTTGTACGTTTTTTCCACGTGTCTTGACATCCAATGTATCCCTGCAATGTTTGGTGAAGATCTGAGTATGTAGTTTTTGACCTTATATGGAACCTCCCATCTGAAAATTTGAAAATTCTTAAAAAATTTGACCAAAATCTTGATGTCCCCAATCCTATGTTTAGTATGTTTTTCCCACGTGTCTTGACATCCAATGTATCCCTGCAAAGTTTGGTGAAGATCTGAGTATGTAGTTTTTGACCTTATCTGGAACCTCCTATCTGAAAATTTGAAAATTCTTAAAAAATTCGTCCGAAATCTTGATGTCTCCAATCTCTTGTTTTGTACGTTTTTCCACGTGTCTTGACATCCAATGTATCTCTGCAATGTTTGGCGAAGATCTGAGTATGTAGTTTTTGACCTTATATGGAACCTCCTATCTGAAAATTTGAAAATTCTTAAAAAATTTGACCAAAATCTTGATGTCCCCAATCCTATGTTTTGTATGTTTTTTACACGTGTCTTGACATCCAATGTATCCCTGCAAAGTTTGGTGAAGATCTGAGTATGTAGTTTTTGACCTTATATGGAACCTCCTATCTGAAAATTTGAAAATTCTTAAAAAATTCGTCCAAAATCTTGATGTCTCCAATCTCTTGTTTTGTACGTTTTTTCCACGTGTCTTGACATCCAATGTATCCCTGCAAAGTTTGGTGAAGATCTGAGTATGTAGTTTTTGACCTTATATGGAACCTCCTATCTGAAAATTTGAAAATTCTTAAAAAGTTCGTCCAAAATCTTGATGTCTCCAATCTCTTGGTTTGTATGTTTTCCCCACGTGTCTTGACATCCAATGTATCCCTGCAAAGTTTGGTGAAGATCTGAGTATGTAGTTTTTGACCTTATCTGGAACCTCATTTCTGAAAATATGAAAATTCCTCAAAAATTCGTCCAAAATCTTGATGTCTCCAATCTCTTGTTTTGTACGTTTTTTCCACGTGTCTTGACATCCAATGTGTCCCTGCAAAGTTTAGTGAAGATCTGAGTATGTAGTTTTTGACCTTATCTGGAACCTCCTATCTGAAAATTTGAAAATTCTTAAAAAATTCGTCCAAAATCTTTATGTCTCCAATCTCTTGTTTTGTACGTTTTTTCCACGTGTCTTGACATCCAATGTATCCCTGCATAGTTTGGTGAAGATCTGAGTATGTAGTTTTTGACCTTATATGGAACCTCCTATCTGAAAATTTGAAAATTCTTAAAAAATTCGACCAAAATCTTGATGTCCCCAATCCTATGTTTTGTATGTTTTTTCCACGTGTCTTGACATCCAATGTATCCATGCAAAGTTTGGTGAAGATCTGAGTATGTAGTTTTTGACCTTATATGGAACCTCCTATCTGAAAATTTGAAAATTCTTAAAAAATTCGTTCAAAATCTTGAGGTCTCCAATCTCTTGTTTTGTACGTTTTTTTCCACGTGTCTTGACATCCAATGTATCACTGCAAAGTTTGGTGAAGATCTGAGTATGTAGTTTTTGACCTTATCTGGAACCTCCCATCTGAAAATTTGAAAATTCCTAAAAAATCCGTCCAAAATCTTGATGACCCCAATCTCTTGTTTTGTACGTTTTTTCCACGTGTCTTGACATCCAATGTATCCCTGCAAAGTTTGGTGAAGATCTGAGTATGTAGTTTTTGACCTTATACGGAACCTCCTTTCTGAAAATTTGAAAATTCTTAAAAAATTCGTCCAAAATCTTGATGTCTCCAATTTCTTCTTTTGTACGTTTTTTCCACGTGTCTTGACATCCAATGTATCCATGCAAAGTTTGGTGAAGATCTGAGTATGTCGTTTTTGACCTTATCTGGAACCTCCCATCTGAAAATTTGAAAATTCTTAAAAAATTCGACGAAAATCTTGATGTCTCCAATCTCTTGTTTTGTACGTTTTTCCACGTGTCTTTACATGCAAAGTATCCCTGCAACGTTTGGTGAAGATCTGAGTATGTAGTTTTTGACCTTAAACCTCCTATCTGAAAATTTGAAAATTCTTCAAAAATTCGTCCAAAATCTTGATGTCTCCAATCTCTTGTTTTGTACGTTTTTTCCACGTGTCTTGACATCCAATGTATCCCTGCAATGTTTGGTGAAGATCTGAGTATGTAGTTTTTGACCTTATATGGATCCTCCTATCTGAAAATTTGAAAATTCTTAAAAAATTCGACCAAAATCTTGATGTCCCGAATCTTATGTTTTGTATGTTTTTTCCACGTGTCTTGACATCCAATGTATTCCTGCAAAGTTCGGTGAAGATCTGAGTATGTCGTTTTTGACCTTATCTGGAACCTCCCATCTGAAAATTTGAAAATTCTTAAAAAATCCGTCCAAAATCTTGATGACCCCAATCTCTTGTTTTGTACGTTTTTTCCACGTGTCTTGACATCCAATGTATCCCTGCAAAGTTTGGTGAAGATCTGAGTATGTAGTTTTTGACCTTATCTGGAACCTCCCATCTGAAAATTTGAAAATTCCTAAAAAATCCGTCCAAAATCTTGATGTCTCCAATCTCTTGTTTTGTACGTTTTTTCCACGTGTCTTGACATGCAAAGTATCCCTGCAACGTTTGGTGAAGATCTGAGTATGTAGTTTTTGACCTTATCTGGAACCTCCTATCTGAAAATTTGAAAATTCTTAAAAAATTCGTCCAAAATCTTGATGTCTCCAATCTCTTGTTTTGTACGTTTTTTCCACGTGTCTTGACATCCAATGTATCCCTGCAATGTTTGGTGAAGATCTGAGTATGTAGTTTTTGACCTTATATGGAACCTCCTATCTGAAAATTTGAAAATTCTTAAAAAATTTGACCAAAATCTTGATGTCCCCAATCCTATGTTTTGTATGTTTTCCCACGTGTCTTGACATCCAATGTATCCCTGCAAAGTTTGGTGAAGATCTGAGTATGTAGTTTTTGACCTTATCTGGAACCTCCTATCTGAAAATTTGAAAATTCTTAAAAAATTCGTCCGAAATCTTGATGTCTCCAATCTCTTGTTTTGTACGTTTTTCCACGTGTCTTGACATCCAATGTATCCCTGAAATGTTTGGTGAAGATCTGAGTATGTAGTTTTTGACGTTATATGGAACCTCCTATCTGAAAAATTGAAAATTCTTAAAAAATTTGACCAAAATCTTGATGTCCCCAATCCTATGTTTTGTATGTTTTTTCCACGTGTCTTGACATCCAATGTATCCCTGCAAAGTTTGGTGAAGATCTGAGTATGTAGTTTTTGACCTTATCTGGAACATCGTTTCTGAAAATTTGAAAATTCTTAAAAAATTCGTCCAAAATCTTGATGTCTCCAATCTCTTGTTTTGTACGTTTTTCCCACGTGTCTTGACATCCAATGTATCCCTGCAAAGTTTGGTGAAGATCTGAGTATGTAGTTTTTGACCTTACATGGAACCTCCCATCTGAAAATTTGAAAATTCTTAAAAAATTCGTCGAAAATCTTGATGTCTCCAATCTCTTGTTTTGTACGTTTTTTCCACGTGTCTTGACATGCAAAGTATCCCTGCAACGTTTGGTGAAGATCTGAGTATGTAGTTTTTGACCTTATCTGGAACCTCCTATCTGAAAATTTGAAAATTCTTCAAAAATTCGTCCAAAATCTTGATGTCTCCAATCTCTTGTTTTGTACGTTTTTTCCACGTGTCTTGACATCCAATGTATCCCTGCATAGTTTGGTGAAGATCTGAGTATGTAGTTTTTGACCTTATATGGAACCTCCTATCTGAAAATTTGAAAATTCTTAAAAAATTCGACCAAAATCTTGATGTCCCCAATCCTATGTTTTGTATGTTTTTTCCACGTGTCTTGACATCCAATGTATCCGTGCAAAGTTTGGTGAAGATCTGAGTATGTCGTTTTTGACCTTATCTGGAACCTCCCATCTGAAAATTTGAAAATTCTTAAAAAATCCGTCGAAAATCTTGATGTCTCCAATCTCTTGTTTTGTACATTTTTTCCACGTGTCTTGACATCCATTGTATTCCTGCAATGTTTGGTGAAGATCTGAGTATGTAGTTTTTGACCTTATATGGAACCTCCTATCTGAAAATTTGAAAATTCTTAAAAAATGTGACCAAAATCTTGATGTCCAGAATCCTATGTCTTGTATGTTTTTTCCACGTCTCTTGACATCCAATGTATCCCTGCTAAGTTTGGGGAAGATCTGAGTATGTAGTTTTTGACCTTATATGGAACCTCCTATCTGAAAATTTGAAAATTCTTAAAAAATTCGACCAAAATCTTGATGTCCCCAATCCTATGTTTTGTATGTTTCTTCCACGTGTCTTGACATCCAATGTATCCATGCAAAGTTTGGTGAAGATCTGAGTATGTAGTTTTTGACCTTATATGGAACCTCCTATCTGAAAATTTGAAAATTCTTAAAAAATTCGTTCAAAATCTTGATGTCTCCAATCTCTTGTTTTGTACGTTTTTTCCACGTGTCTTGACATCCAATGTATCACTGCAAAGTTTGGTGAAGATCTGAGTATGTAGTTTTTGACCTTATCTGGAACCTCCTTTCTGAAAATTTGAAAATTCTTAAAAAATTCGTCCAAAATCTTGATGTCTCCAATTTCTTGTTTTGTACGTTTTTTCCACGTGTCTTGACATCAAATGTATCCATGCAAAGTTTGGTGAAGATCTGAGTATGTCGTTTTTGACCTTACATGGAACCTCCCATCTGAAAATTTGAAAATTCTTAAAAAATTCGTCGAAAATCTTGATGTCTCCAATCTCTTGTTTTGTACGTTTTTTCCACGTGTCTTGACATGCAAAGTATCCCTGCAACGTTTGGTGAAGATCTGAGTATGTAGTTTTTGACCTTATCTGGAACCTCCTATCTGAAAATTTGAAAATTCTTCAAAAATTCGTCCAAAATCTTGATGTCTCCAATCTCTTGTTTTGTACGTTTTTTCCACGTGTCTTGACATCCAATGTATCTCTGCAATGTTTGGTGAAGATCTGAGTATGTAGTTTTTGACCTTATATGGAACCTCCTATCTGAAAATTTGAAAATTCTTAAAAAATTTGACCAAAATCTTGATGTCCCCAATCCTATGTTTTGTATGTTTTTTCCACGTGTCTTGACATCCAATGTATCCCTGCAAAGTTTGGTGAAGATCTGAGTATGTCGTTTTTGACCTTATCTGGAACCTCCCATCTGAAAATTTGAAAATTCTTAAAAAATTCGTCGAAAATCTTGATGTCTCCAATCGCTTGTTTTGTACGTTTTTTCCACGTGTCTTGACATCCAATGTATCCCTGCAATGTTTGGTGAAGATCTGAGTATGTAGTTTTTGACCTTATATGGAACCTCCTATCTGAAAATTTGAAAATTCTTAAAAAATTTGACCAAAATCTTGATGTCCCCAATCCTATGTTTTGTATGTTTTTCCCACGTGTCTTGACATGCAATGTATCCCTGCAAAGTTTGGTGAAGATCTGAGTATGTAGTTTTTGACCTTATCTGGAACCTCCTATCTGAAAATTTGAAAATTCTTAAAAAATTCGTCCGAAATCTTGATGTCTCCAATCTCTTGTTTTGTACGTTTTTCCACGTGTCTTGACATCCAATGTATCCCTGCAATGTTTGGCGAAGATCTGAGTATGTAGTTTTTGACCTTATATGGAACCTCCTATCTGAAAATTTGAAAATTCTTAAAAAATTTGACCAAAATCTTGATGTCCCCAATCCTATGCTTTGTATGTTTTTTCCACGTGTCTTGACATCCAATGTATCCCTGCAAAGTTCGGTGAAGATCTGAGTATGTCGTTTTTGACCTTATCTGGAACATCCTTTCTGAAAATTTGAAAATTCTTAAAAAATTCGTCCAAAATCTTGATGTCTCCAATCTCTTGTTTTGTACGTTTTTTCCACGTGTCTTGACATCCAATGTATCCATGCAAAGTTTGGTGAAGATCTGAGTATGTAGTTTTTGACCTTATATGGAACCTCCTATCTGAAAATTTGAAAATTCTTAAAAAATTCGTCCAAAATCTTGATGTCTCCAATCTATTGGTTTGTATGTTTTCCCCACGTGTCTTGACATCCAATGTATCCCTGCAAAGTTTGGTGAAGATCTGAGTATATAGTTTTTGACCTTAATGGAACCTCCTATCTGAAAATTTGAAAATTCTTAAAAAATTCGTTCAAAATCTTGATGTCTCCAATCTTCTGTTTTGTACGTTTTTTCCACGTGTCTTGACATCCAATGTATCCATGCAAAGTTTGGTGAAGATCTGAGTATGTCGTTTTTGACCTTATCTGGAACCTCCCATCTGAAAATTTGAAAATTCTTAAAAAATTCGTCGAAAATCTTGATGTCTCCAATCGCTTGTTTTGTACGTTTTTTCCACGTGTCTTGACATCCAATGTATCCCTGCAATGTTTGGTGAAGATCTGAGTATGTAGTTTTTGACCTTATATGGAACCTCCTATCTGAAAATTTGAAAATTCTTAAAAAATTTGACCAAAATCTTGATGACCCCAATCCTATGTTTTGTATGTTTTCCCACGTGTCTTGACATCCAATGTATCCCTGCAAAGTTTGGTGAAGATCTGAGTATGTAGTTTTTGACCTTATCTGGAACCTCCTATCTGAAAATTTGAAAATTCTTAAAAAATTCGTCCGAAATCTTGATGTCTCCAATCTCTTGTTTTGTACGTTTTTCCACGTGTCTTGACATCCAATGTATCCCTGCAATGTTTGGTGAAGATCTGAGTATGTAGTTTTTGACGTTATATGGAACCTCCTATCTGAAAATTTGAAAATTCTTAAAAAATTTGACCAAAATCTTGATGTCCCCAATCCTATGTTTTGTATGTTTTTTCCACGTGTCTTGACATCCAATGTATCCCTGCAAAGTTTGGTGAAGATCTGAGTATGTAGTTTTTGACCTTATCTGGAACATCCTTTCTGAAAATTTGAAAATTCTTAAAAAATTCGTCCAAAATCTTGATGTCTCCAATCTCTTGTTTTGTACGTTTTTCCCATGTGTCTTGACATCCAATGTATCCCTGCAAAGTTTGGTGAAGATCTGAGTATGTAGTTTTTGACCTTATATGGAACCTCCTATCTGAAAATTTTAAAATTCTTAAAAAATTCGTCCAAAATCTTGATGTCTCCAATCTCTTGGTTTGTATGTTTTCCCCACGTGTCTTGACAACCAATGTATCCCTGCAAAGTTTGGTGAAGATCTGAGTATGTAGTTTTTGACCTTATCTGGAACCTCATTTCTGAAAATTTGAAAATTCCTCAAAAATTCGTCCAAAATCTTGATGTCTCCAATCTCTTGTTTTGTACGTTTTTTCCACGTGTCTTGACATCCAATGTGTCCCTGCAAAGTTTGGTGAAGATCTGAGTATGTAGTTTTTGACCTTTTCTGGAACCTCCTATCTGAAAATTTGAAAATTCTTCAAAAATTCGTCCAAAATCTTGATGTCTCCAATCTCTTGTTTTGTACGTTTTTTCCACGTGTCTTGACATCCAATGTATCCCTGCAATGTTTGGTGAAGATCTGAGTATGTAGTTTTGGACCTTATATGGAACCTCCTATCTGAAAATTTGAAAATTCTTAAAAAATTTGACCAAAATCATGATGTCCCCAATCCTATGTTTTGTATGTTTTTTCCACGTGTCTTGACATCCAATGTATCCCTGCAAAGTTTGGTGAAGATCTGAGTATGTCGTTTTTGACCTTATCTGGAACCTCCATCTGAAAATTTGAAAATTCTTAAAAAATTCGTCGAAAATCTTGATGTCTCCAATCGCTTGTTTTGTACGTTTTTTCCACGTGTCTTGACATCCAATGTATCCCTGCAATGTTTGGTGAAGATCTGAGTATGTAGTTTTTGACCTTATATGGAACCTCCTATCTGAAAATTTGAAAATTCTTAAAAAATTTTACCAAAATCTTGATGTCCCCAATCCTATGTTTTGTATGTTTTTCCCACGTGTCTTGACATGCAATGTATCCCTGCAAAGTTTGGTGAAGATCTGAGTATGTAGTTTTTGACCTTATCTGGAACCTCCTATCTGAAAATTTGAAAATTCTTAAAAAATTCGTCCGAAATCTTGATGTCTCCAATCTCTTGTTTTGTACGTTTTTCCACGTGTCTTGACATCCAATGTATCCCTGCAATGTTTGGCGAAGATCTGAGTATGTAGTTTTTGACCTTATATGGAACCTCCTATCTGAAAATTTGAAAATTCTTAAAAAATTTGACCAAAATCTTGATGTCCCCAATCCTATGTTTTGTATGTTTTTTCCACGTGTCTTGACATCCAATGTATCCCTGCAAAGTTTGGTGAAGATCTGAGTATGTCGTTTTTGACCTTATCTGGAACATCCATTCTGAAAATTTGAAAATTCTTAAAAAATTCGTCCAAAATCTTGATGTCTCCAATCTCTTGTTTTGTACGTTTTTTCCACGTGTCTTGACATCCAATGTATCCCTGCAAAGTTTGGTGAAGATCTGAGTATGTAGTTTTTGACCTTATATGGAACCTCCTATCTGAAAATTTGAAAATTCTTAAAAAATTCGTCCAAAATCTTGATGTCTCCAATCTCTTGGTTTGTATGTTTTCCCCACGTGTCTTGACATCCAATGTATCCCTGCAAAGTTTGGTGAAGATCTGAGTATGTAGTTTTTGACCTTAATGGAACCTCCTATCTGAAAATTTGAAAATTCTTAAAAAATTCGTTCAAAATCTTGATGTCTCCAATCTTCTGTTTTGTACGTTTTTTCCACGTGTCTTGACATCCAATGTATCCATGCAAAGTTTGGTGAAGATCTGAGTATGTCGTTTTTGACCTTATCTGGAACCTCCCATCTGAAAATTTGAAAATTCTTAAAAAATTCGTCGAAAATCTTGATGTCTCCAATCGCTTGTTTTGTACGTTTTTTCCACGTGTCTTGACATCCAATGTATCCCTGCAATGTTTGGTGAAGATCTGAGTATGTAGTTTTTGACCTTATATGGAACCTCCTATCTGAAAATTTGAAAATTCTTAAAAAATTTGACCAAAATCTTGATGTCCCCAATCCTATGTTTTGTATGTTTTCCCACGTGTCTTGACATCCAATGTATCCCTGCAAAGTTTGGTGAAGATCTGAGTATGTAGTTTTTGACCTTATCTGGAACCTCCTATCTGAAAATTTGAAAATTCTTAAAAAATTCGTCGAAAATCTTGATGTCTCCAATCGCTTGTTTTGTACGTTTTTTCCACGTGTCTTGACATCCAATGTATCACTGCAAAGTTTGGTGAAGATCTGAGTATGTAGTTTTTGACCTTATACGGAACCTCATTTCTGAAAATTTGAAAATTCTTAAAAAATTCGTCCAAAATCTTGATGTCTCCAATTTCTTGTTTTGTACGTTTTTTCCACGTGTCTTGACATCAAATGTATCCATGCAAAGTTTGGTGAAGATCTGAGTATGTCGTTTTTGACCTTACATGGAACCTCCCATCTGATAATTTGAAAATTCTTAAAAAATTCGTCGAAAATCTTGATGTCTCCAATCTCTTGTTTTGTACGTTTTTTCCACGTGTCTTGACATGCAAAGTATCCCTGCATCGTTTGGTGATGATCTGAGTATGTAGTTTTTGACCTTCTCTGGAACCTCCTATCTGAAAATTTGAAAATTCTTCAAAAATTCGTCCAAAATCTTGATGTCTCCAATCTCTTGTTTTGTACGTTTTTTCCACGTGTCTTGACATCCAATGTATCCCTGCAATGTTTGGTGAAGATCTGAGTATGTAGTTTTTGACCTTATATGGAACCTCCTATCTGAAAATTTGAAAATTCTTAAAAAATTTGACCAAAATCTTGATGTCCCCAATCCTATGTTTTGTATGTTTTTTCCACGTGTCTTGACATCCATTGTATCCCTGCAAAGTTCGGTGAAGATCTGAGTATGTAGTTTTTTACTTTATATGGAACCTCCTATCTGAAAATTTGAAAATTCTTAAAAAATTCGACCAAAATCTTGATGTCCCGAATCTTATGTTTTGTATGTTTTTTCCACGTGTCTTGACATCCAATGTATCCCTGCAAAGTTTGGTGAAGATCTGAGTATGTAGTTTTTGGCCTTATCTGGAACCTCCCATCTGAAAATTTGAAAATTCCTAAAAAATCCGTCCAAAATCTTGATGACCCCAATCCCTTGTTTTGTACGTTTTTTCCACGTGTCTTGACATCCAATGTATCCCTGCAAAGTTTGGTGAAGATCTGAGTATGTAGTTTTTGACCTTATCTGGAACCGCATTTCTGAAAATTTGAAAATTCTTAAAAAATTCGTCCAAAATCTTGATGTCTCCAATCTCTTGTTTTGTACGTTTTTTCCACGTGTCTTAACATCCAATGTATTCCTGCAAAGTTTGGTGAAGATCTGAGTATGTAGTTTTTGACCTTATATGGAACCTGAAAATTTGAAAATTCTTAAAAATTTGACCAAAATTTTGATGTCCACAATCCTAGGTCTTGTATGGTTTTTCCACGTGTCTTGACATCCAATGTATCCCTGCAAAGTTTGGTGAAGATCTGAGTATGTAGTTTTTGACCTTATCTGGAACCTCCCATCTGAAAATTTGAAAATTCCTAAAAAATCCGTCCAAAATCTTGATGACCCCAATCTCTTGTTTTGTACGTTTTTTCCACGTGTCTTGACATCCAATGTATCCCTGCAAAGTTTGGTGAAGATCTGAGTATGTCGTTTTTGACCTTATCTGGAACCTCCCATCTGAAAATTTGAAAATTCTTAAAAAATTCGTCGAAAATCTTGATGTCTCCAATCTCTTGTTTTGTACGTTTTTTCCACGTGTCTTGACATCCAATGTATCCCTGCAACGTTTGGTGAAGATCTGAGTAAGTAGTTTTTGACCTTATATGGAACCTCCTATCTGAAAATTTGAAAATTCTTAAAAAATTTGTCCAAAATCTTGATATCCCCAATCCTATGTTTTGTATGTCTTTTCCACTTGTCTTGACATCCAATGTATCCCTGCAAAGTGTGGTGAAGATCTGAGTATGTAGTTTTTGACCTTATCTGGAACCTCCTATCTGAAAATTTGAAAATTCTTAAAAAATTCGTCGAAAATCTTGATGTTTCCGATCTCTTGTTTTGTACGTTTTTTCCACGTGTCTTGACATGCAAAGTATTCCTGCAAAGTTTGGTGAAGATCTGAGTATGTAGTTTTTGACCTCATCTGGAACCTCCTATCTGAAAATTTGAAAATTCATAAAAAATTCGTCCAAAATCTTGATGTCTCCAATCTCTTGTTTTGTACGTTTTTTCCACGTGTCTTGACATCCAATGTATCCCTGCAAAGTTTGGTGAAGATCTGAGTATGTAGTTTTTGACTTTATCTGGCACCTCATTTCTGAAAATTT
Organism: Lepisma saccharinum; assembly: GCF_977018435.1. Lineage (NCBI taxonomy): Eukaryota > Metazoa > Arthropoda > Insecta > Zygentoma > Lepismatidae > Lepisma > Lepisma saccharinum. The sequence continues at coordinate 311,155 of NW_028142966.1, read as the reverse complement.
GAAAATTCCTCAAAAATTCGTCCAAAATCTTGATGTCTCCAATCTCTTGTTTTGTACGTTTTTTCCACGTGTCTTGACATCCAATGTATCCCTGCAAAGTTTGGTGAAGATCTGAGTATGTAGTTTTTGACCTTATCTGGAACCTCCTATCTGAAAATTTGAAAATTGTTAAGAAATTCGTCCAAAATCTTGATGTCTCCAATCTCTTGTTTTGTACGTTTTTCCCACGTGTCTTGACATCCAATGTATCCCTGCAAAGTTTGGTGAAGATCTGAGTATGTAGTTTTTGACCTTATCTGGAACCTCCTATCTGAAAATTTGAAAATTCTTAAAAAATTCGTCCGAAATCTTGATGTCTCCAATCTCTTGTTTTGTACGTTTTTCCACGTGTCTTGACATCCAATGTATCCCTGCAATGTTTGGTGAAGATCTGAGTATGTAGTTTTTGACGTTATATGGAACCTCCTATCTGAAAATTTGAAAATTCTTAAAAAATTTGACCAAAATCTTGATGTCCCCAATCCTATGTTTTGTATGTTTTTTCCACGTGTCTTGACATCCAATGTATCCCTGCAAAGTTTGGTGAAGATCTGAGTATGTAGTTTTTGACCTTATCTGGAACATCCTTTCTGAAAATTTGAAAATTCTTAAAAAATTCGTCCAAAATCTTGATGTCTCCAATCTCTTGTTTTGTACGTTTTTCCCATGTGTCTTGACATCCAATGTATCCCTGCAAAGTTTGGTGAAGATCTGAGTATGTAGTTTTTGACCTTATATGGAACCTCCTATCTGAAAATTTTAAAATTCTTAAAAAATTCGTCCAAAATCTTGATGTCTCCAATCTCTTGGTTTGTATGTTTTCCCCACGTGTCTTGACAACCAATGTATCCCTGCAAAGTTTGGTGAAGATCTGAGTATGTAGTTTTTGACCTTATCTGGAACCTCATTTCTGAAAATTTGAAAATTCCTCAAAAATTCGTCCAAAATCTTGATGTCTCCAATCTCTTGTTTTGTACGTTTTTTCCACGTGTCTTGACATCCAATGTGTCCCTGCAAAGTTTGGTGAAGATCTGAGTATGTAGTTTTTGACCTTTTCTGGAACCTCCTATCTGAAAATTTGAAAATTCTTCAAAAATTCGTCCAAAATCTTGATGTCTCCAATCTCTTGTTTTGTACGTTTTTTCCACGTGTCTTGACATCCAATGTATCCCTGCAATGTTTGGTGAAGATCTGAGTATGTAGTTTTGGACCTTATATGGAACCTCCTATCTGAAAATTTGAAAATTCTTAAAAAATTTGACCAAAATCATGATGTCCCCAATCCTATGTTTTGTATGTTTTTTCCACGTGTCTTGACATCCAATGTATCCCTGCAAAGTTTGGTGAAGATCTGAGTATGTCGTTTTTGACCTTATCTGGAACCTCCATCTGAAAATTTGAAAATTCTTAAAAAATTCGTCGAAAATCTTGATGTCTCCAATCGCTTGTTTTGTACGTTTTTTCCACGTGTCTTGACATCCAATGTATCCCTGCAATGTTTGGTGAAGATCTGAGTATGTAGTTTTTGACCTTATATGGAACCTCCTATCTGAAAATTTGAAAATTCTTAAAAAATTTTACCAAAATCTTGATGTCCCCAATCCTATGTTTTGTATGTTTTTCCCACGTGTCTTGACATGCAATGTATCCCTGCAAAGTTTGGTGAAGATCTGAGTATGTAGTTTTTGACCTTATCTGGAACCTCCTATCTGAAAATTTGAAAATTCTTAAAAAATTCGTCCGAAATCTTGATGTCTCCAATCTCTTGTTTTGTACGTTTTTCCACGTGTCTTGACATCCAATGTATCCCTGCAATGTTTGGCGAAGATCTGAGTATGTAGTTTTTGACCTTATATGGAACCTCCTATCTGAAAATTTGAAAATTCTTAAAAAATTTGACCAAAATCTTGATGTCCCCAATCCTATGTTTTGTATGTTTTTTCCACGTGTCTTGACATCCAATGTATCCCTGCAAAGTTTGGTGAAGATCTGAGTATGTCGTTTTTGACCTTATCTGGAACATCCATTCTGAAAATTTGAAAATTCTTAAAAAATTCGTCCAAAATCTTGATGTCTCCAATCTCTTGTTTTGTACGTTTTTTCCACGTGTCTTGACATCCAATGTATCCCTGCAAAGTTTGGTGAAGATCTGAGTATGTAGTTTTTGACCTTATATGGAACCTCCTATCTGAAAATTTGAAAATTCTTAAAAAATTCGTCCAAAATCTTGATGTCTCCAATCTCTTGGTTTGTATGTTTTCCCCACGTGTCTTGACATCCAATGTATCCCTGCAAAGTTTGGTGAAGATCTGAGTATGTAGTTTTTGACCTTAATGGAACCTCCTATCTGAAAATTTGAAAATTCTTAAAAAATTCGTTCAAAATCTTGATGTCTCCAATCTTCTGTTTTGTACGTTTTTTCCACGTGTCTTGACATCCAATGTATCCATGCAAAGTTTGGTGAAGATCTGAGTATGTCGTTTTTGACCTTATCTGGAACCTCCCATCTGAAAATTTGAAAATTCTTAAAAAATTCGTCGAAAATCTTGATGTCTCCAATCGCTTGTTTTGTACGTTTTTTCCACGTGTCTTGACATCCAATGTATCCCTGCAATGTTTGGTGAAGATCTGAGTATGTAGTTTTTGACCTTATATGGAACCTCCTATCTGAAAATTTGAAAATTCTTAAAAAATTTGACCAAAATCTTGATGTCCCCAATCCTATGTTTTGTATGTTTTCCCACGTGTCTTGACATCCAATGTATCCCTGCAAAGTTTGGTGAAGATCTGAGTATGTAGTTTTTGACCTTATCTGGAACCTCCTATCTGAAAATTTGAAAATTCTTAAAAAATTCGTCGAAAATCTTGATGTCTCCAATCGCTTGTTTTGTACGTTTTTTCCACGTGTCTTGACATCCAATGTATCACTGCAAAGTTTGGTGAAGATCTGAGTATGTAGTTTTTGACCTTATACGGAACCTCATTTCTGAAAATTTGAAAATTCTTAAAAAATTCGTCCAAAATCTTGATGTCTCCAATTTCTTGTTTTGTACGTTTTTTCCACGTGTCTTGACATCAAATGTATCCATGCAAAGTTTGGTGAAGATCTGAGTATGTCGTTTTTGACCTTACATGGAACCTCCCATCTGATAATTTGAAAATTCTTAAAAAATTCGTCGAAAATCTTGATGTCTCCAATCTCTTGTTTTGTACGTTTTTTCCACGTGTCTTGACATGCAAAGTATCCCTGCATCGTTTGGTGATGATCTGAGTATGTAGTTTTTGACCTTCTCTGGAACCTCCTATCTGAAAATTTGAAAATTCTTCAAAAATTCGTCCAAAATCTTGATGTCTCCAATCTCTTGTTTTGTACGTTTTTTCCACGTGTCTTGACATCCAATGTATCCCTGCAATGTTTGGTGAAGATCTGAGTATGTAGTTTTTGACCTTATATGGAACCTCCTATCTGAAAATTTGAAAATTCTTAAAAAATTTGACCAAAATCTTGATGTCCCCAATCCTATGTTTTGTATGTTTTTTCCACGTGTCTTGACATCCATTGTATCCCTGCAAAGTTCGGTGAAGATCTGAGTATGTAGTTTTTTACTTTATATGGAACCTCCTATCTGAAAATTTGAAAATTCTTAAAAAATTCGACCAAAATCTTGATGTCCCGAATCTTATGTTTTGTATGTTTTTTCCACGTGTCTTGACATCCAATGTATCCCTGCAAAGTTTGGTGAAGATCTGAGTATGTAGTTTTTGGCCTTATCTGGAACCTCCCATCTGAAAATTTGAAAATTCCTAAAAAATCCGTCCAAAATCTTGATGACCCCAATCCCTTGTTTTGTACGTTTTTTCCACGTGTCTTGACATCCAATGTATCCCTGCAAAGTTTGGTGAAGATCTGAGTATGTAGTTTTTGACCTTATCTGGAACCGCATTTCTGAAAATTTGAAAATTCTTAAAAAATTCGTCCAAAATCTTGATGTCTCCAATCTCTTGTTTTGTACGTTTTTTCCACGTGTCTTAACATCCAATGTATTCCTGCAAAGTTTGGTGAAGATCTGAGTATGTAGTTTTTGACCTTATATGGAACCTGAAAATTTGAAAATTCTTAAAAATTTGACCAAAATCTTGATGTCCACAATCCTAGGTCTTGTATGGTTTTTCCACGTGTCTTGACATCCAATGTATCCCTGCAAAGTTTGGTGAAGATCTGAGTATGTAGTTTTTGACCTTATCTGGAACCTCCCATCTGAAAATTTGAAAATTCCTAAAAAATCCGTCCAAAATCTTGATGACCCCAATCTCTTGTTTTGTACGTTTTTTCCACGTGTCTTGACATCCAATGTATCCCTGCAAAGTTTGGTGAAGATCTGAGTATGTCGTTTTTGACCTTATCTGGAACCTCCCATCTGAAAATTTGAAAATTCTTAAAAAATTCGTCGAAAATCTTGATGTCTCCAATCTCTTGTTTTGTACGTTTTTTCCACGTGTCTTGACATCCAATGTATCCCTGCAACGTTTGGTGAAGATCTGAGTAAGTAGTTTTTGACCTTATATGGAACCTCCTATCTGAAAATTTGAAAATTCTTAAAAAATTTGTCCAAAATCTTGATATCCCCAATCCTATGTTTTGTATGTCTTTTCCACTTGTCTTGACATCCAATGTATCCCTGCAAAGTGTGGTGAAGATCTGAGTATGTAGTTTTTGACCTTATCTGGAACCTCCTATCTGAAAATTTGAAAATTCTTAAAAAATTCGTCGAAAATCTTGATGTTTCCGATCTCTTGTTTTGTACGTTTTTTCCACGTGTCTTGACATGCAAAGTATTCCTGCAAAGTTTGGTGAAGATCTGAGTATGTAGTTTTTGACCTCATCTGGAACCTCCTATCTGAAAATTTGAAAATTCATAAAAAATTCGTCCAAAATCTTGATGTCTCCAATCTCTTGTTTTGTACGTTTTTTCCACGTGTCTTGACATCCAATGTATCCCTGCAAAGTTTGGTGAAGATCTGAGTATGTAGTTTTTGACTTTATCTGGCACCTCATTTCTGAAAATTTGAAAATTCCTCAAAAATTCGTCCAAAATCTTGATGTCTCCAATCTCTTGTTTTGTACGTTTTTTCCACGTGTCTTGACATCCAATGTATCCCTGCAAAGTTTGGTGAAGATCTGAGTATGTAGTTTTTGACCTTATCTGGAACCTCCTATCTGAAAATTTGAAAATTGTTAAGAAATTCGTCCAAAATCTTGATGTCTCCAATCTCTTGTTTTGTACGTTTTTCCCACGTGTCTTGACATCCAATGTATCCCTGCAAAGTTTGGTGAAGATCTGAGTATGTAGTTTTTGACCTTATCTGGCACCTCATTTCTGAAAATTTGAAAATTCCTCAAAAATTCGTCCAAAATCTTGATGTCTCCAATCTCTTGTTTTGTACGTTTTTTCCACGTGTCTTGACATCCAATGTATCCCTGCAAAGTTTGGTGAAGATCTGAGTATGTAGTTTTTGACCTTATATGGAACCTCCTATCTGAAAATTTGAGAATTCTTAAAAAATTTGACCAAATCTTGATGTCCCCAATCCTATGTCTTGTATGTTTTTTCCACGTGTCTTGACATCCAATGTATCCCTGCTAAGTTTGGTGAAGATCTGAGTATGTAGTTTTTGACCTTATATGGAACCTCCTATCTGAAAATTTGAAAATTCTTAAAAAATCCGTCGAAAATCTTGATGTCTCCAATCTCTTGTTTTGTACATTTTTTCCAAGTGTCTTGACATCCAATGTATCCCTGCAATGTTTGGTGAAGATCTGAGTATGTAGTTTTTGACCTTATATGGAACCTCCTATCTGAAAATTTGAAAATTCTTAAAAAATTCGTTCAAAATCTTGATGTCTCCAATCTCATGTTTTGTACGTTTTTTCCACGTGTCTTGACATCCAATGTATCCCTGCAAAGTTTGGTGAAGATCTGAGTATGTAGTTTTTGATCTTATCTGGAACCTCCCATCTGAAAATTTGAAAATTCCTAAAAAATCCGTCCAAAATCTTGATGACCCCAATCTCTTGTTTTGTACGTTTTTTCCACGTGTCTTGACATCCAATATATCCCTGCAAAGTTTGGTGAAGATCTGATTATGTGGTTTTTGACCTTATACGGAACCTCCTTTCTGAAGATTTGAAAATTCTTAAAAAATTCGTCCAAAATCTTGATGTCTCCAATTTCTTGTTTTGTACGTTTTTCCCACGTGTCTTGACATCCAATGTATCCATGCAAAGTTTGGTGAAGATCTGAGTATGTCGTTTTTGACCTTATCTGGAACCTCCCATCTGAAAATTTGAAAATTCTTAAAAAATTCGTCGAAAATCTTGATGTCTCCAATCTCTTGTTTTGTACGTATTTTCCACGTGTCTTGACATGCAAAGTATCCCTGCAACGTTTGGTGAAGATCTGAGTATGTAGTTTTTGACCTTATCTGGAACCTCCTATCTGAAAATTTGAAAATTCTTAAAAAATTCGTTCAAAATCTTGATGTCTCCAATCTCTTGTTTTGTACGTTTTTTACACGTGTCTTGACATCCAATGTATCACTGCAAAGTTTGGTGAAGATCTGAGTATGTAGTTTTTGTCCTTATCTGGAACCTCCCATCTGAAAATTTGAAAATTCCTAAAAAATCCGTCCAAAATCTTGATGACCCCAATCTCTTGTTTTGTACGTTTTTTCCACGTGTCTTGACATCCAATGTATCCCTGCAAAGTATGGTGAAGATCTGAGTATGTAGTTTTTGACCTTATACGGAACCTCCTTTCTGAAAATTTGAAAATTCTTAAAAAATTCGTCAGAAATCTTGATGTCTCCAATTTCTTGTTTTGTACGTTTTTTCCACGTGTCTTGACATCCAATGTATCCATGCAAAGTTTGGTGAAGATCTGAGTATGTCGTTTTTGACCTTATCTGGAACCTCCCATCTGAAAATTTGAAAATTCTTAAAAAATTCGTCGAAAATCTTGATGTATCCAATCTCTTGTTTTGTACGTTTGTTCCACGTGTCTTGACATGCAAAGTATCCCTGCAACGTTTGGTGAAGATCTGAGTATGTAGTTTTTGACCTTATCTGGACCCTCCTATCTGAAAATTTGAAAATTCTTCAAAAATTCGTCCAAAATCTTGATGTCTCCAATCTCTTGTTTTGTACGTTTTTTCCACGTGTCTTGACATCCAATGTATCCCTGCAATGTTTGGTGAAGATCTGAGTATGTAGTTTTTGACCTTATATGGAACCTCCTATCTGAAAATTTGAAAATTCTTAAAAAATTTGACCAAAATCTTGATATCCCCAATCCTATGTTTTGTATGTTTTTTCCACGTGTCTTGACATCCAATGTATCCCTGTAAAGTTTGGTGAAGATCTGAGTATGTAGTTTTAGACCTTATCTGGAACCTCCTATCTGAAAATTTGAAAATTTTTAAAAAATTCGTCCAAAATATTGATGTCTCCAATCTCTTGTTTTGTACGTTTTTTCCACATGTCGACCTCCAATGTATCCCTGCAATGTTTGGTGAAGATCTGAGTATGTAGTTTTTGACCTTATATGGAACCTCCTATCTGAAAATTTGAAAATTCTTAAAAAATTCGTCCAAAATCTTGATGTCTCCAATCTCTTGTTTTGTACGTTTTTTCCACGTGTCTTGACATCCAATGTATCCCTGCAAAGTTTGGTGAAGATCTGAGTATGTAGTCTTTGACCTGATATGGAACCTGAAAATTTGAAAATTCTTAAAAAATTTGACCAAAATCTTGATGTCCCCAATCCTAGGTCTTGTATGTTTTTTTTACGTGTCTTGACATCCAATGTATCCCTGCAAAGTTTGGTGAAGATCTGAGTATGTCGTTTTTGACCTTATCTGGAACCTCCCATCTGAAAATTTGAAAATTCTTAAAAAATTCGTCGAAAATCTTGATGTCTCCAATCTCTTGTTTTGTACATTTTTTCCACGTGTCTTGACATGCAAAGTATCCCTGCAACGTTTGGTGAAGATCTGAGTATGTAGTTTTTGACCTTATCTGGAACCTCCTATCTGAAAATTTGAAAATTCTTCAAAAATTCGTCGAAAATCTTGATGTCTCCAATCTCTTGTTTTGTACGTTTTTTCCACGTGTCTTGACATCCAATGTATCCCTGCAATGTTTGGTGGAGATCTGAGTATGTAGTTTTTGACCTTATCTGGAACCTCCTATCTGAAAATTTGAAAATTCTTCAAAAATTCGTCCAAAATCTTGATGTCTCCAATCTCTTGTTTTGTACGTTTTTTCCACGTGTCTCGACCTCCAATGTAACCCTGCAAAGTTTGGTGAAGATCTGAGTATGTCGTTTTTGACCTTATCTGGAACATCCTTTCTGAAAATTTGAAAATTCTTAAAAAATTCGTCGAAAATCTTGATGTCTCTAATCTCTTGTTTTGTACGTTTTTTCCACGTGTCTTGACATCCAATGTATCTCTGCAAAGTTTGGTGAAGATCTGAGTATGTAGTTTTTGACCTTATATGGAACCTCCTTTCTGAAAATTTGAAAATTCTCAAAAAATTCGTCCATAATCTTGATGTCTCCAATCTCTTGTTTTTTACGTTTTTTCCACGTGTCTTGACATCCAATGTATCCCTGCAAAGTTTGGTGAAGATCTGAGTATGTAGTTTTTGACCTTATATGGAACCTCCTTTCTGAAAATTTGAAAATTCTTAAAAAATTCGTCCAAAATCTTGATGTCTCCAATCTCTTGCTTTGTACGTTTTTTCCACGTGTCTTGACATCCAATGTATCCCTGCAAAGTTTGGTGAAGATCTGAGTATGTAGTTTTTGACCTTATATGGAACCTCCTTTCTGAAAATTTGAAAATTCTTAAAAAATTCGTCCAAAATCTTGATGTTTCCAATCTCTTGTTTTGTACGTTTTTTCCAAGTGTCTTGACATCCAATGTATCCCTGCAAAGTTTGGTGAAGATCTGAGTATGTAGTTTTTGACCTTATCTGGAACCTCCTATCTGAAAATTTGAAAATTCTTCAAAAATTCGTCGAAAATCTTGATGTCTCCAATCTCTTGTTTTGTACGTTTTTTCCACGTGTCTTGACATCCAATGTATCCCTGCAATGTTTGGTGGAGATCTGAGTATGTGGTTTTTGACCTTATCTGGAACCTCCTATCTGAAAATTTGAAAATTCTTCAAAAATTCGTCCAAAATCTTGATGTCTCCAATCTCTTGTTTTGTACGTTTTTTCCACGTGTCTCGACCTCCAATGTAACCCTGCAAAGTTTGGTGAAGATCTGAGTATGTCGTTTTTGACCTTATCTGGAACCGCATTTCTGAAAATTTGAAAATTCTTAAAAAATTCGTCGAAAATCTTGATGTCTCTAATCTCTTGTTTTGTACGTTTTTTCCACGTGTCTTGACATCCAATGTATCTCTGCAAAGTTTGGTGAAGATCTGAGTATGTAGTTTTTGACCTTATATGGAACCTCCTTTCTGAAAATTTGAAAATTCTCAAAAAATTCGTCCATAATCTTGATGTCTCCAATCTCTTGTTTTTTACGTTTTTTCCACGTGTCTTGACATCCAATGTATCCCTGCAAAGTTTGGTGAAGATCTGAGTATGTAGTTTTTGACCTTATATGGAACCTCCTTTCTGAAAATTTGAAAATTCTTAAAAAATTCGTCCAAAATCTTGATGACCCCAATCTCTTGTTTTGTACGTTTTTTCCACGTGTCTTGACATCCAATGTATCCCTGCAAAGTTTGGTGAAGATCTGAGTATGTAGTTTTTGACCTTATATGGAACCTCCTTTCTGAAAATTTGAAAATTCTTAAAAAATTCGTCCAAAATCTTGATGTTTCCAATCTCTTGTTTTGTACGTTTTTTCCACGTGTCTTGACATCCAATGTATCCCTGCAAAGTTTGGTGAAGATCTGAGTATGTAGTTTTTGACCTTATATGGAACCTCCTTTCTGAAAATTTGAAAATTCTTCAAAAATTCGTCCAAAATCTTGATGTCTCCAATCTCTTGTTTTGTTCGTTTTTTCCACGTGTCTCGACCTCCAATGTAACCCTGCAAAGTTTGGTGAAGATCTGAGTATGTCGTTTTTGACCTTATCTGGAACATCCTTTCTGAAAATTTGAAAATTCTTAAAAAATTCGTCGAAAATCTTGATGTCTCTAATCTCTTGTTTTGTACGTTTTTTCCACGTGTCTTGACATCCAATGTATCCCTGCAAAGTTTGGTGAAGATCTGAGTATGTAGTTTTTGACCTTATATTGAACCTCCTATCTGAAAATTTGAAAATTCTTAAAAAATTCGACCAAAATCTTGATGTCCCCAATCCTATGTTTTGTATGTTTTTTCCACGTGTCTTGACATCCAATGTATCCATGCAAAGTTTGGTGAAGATCTGAGTATGTAATTTTTGACCTTATATGGAACCTCCCATCTGAAAATTTGAAAATTCTTAAAAAATTCGTCCAAAATCTTGATGACCCCAATCTCTTGTTTTGTACGTTTTTTCCACGTGTCTTGACATCCAATGTATCCCTGCAAAGTTTGGTGAAGATCTGAGTATGTAGTTTTTGACCTTATATGGAACCTCCTTTCTGAAAATTTGAAAATTCTTAAAAAATTCGTCCAAAATCTTGATGTCACCAATCCTATGTTTTGTATGTTTTTTCCACGTGTCTTGACATCCAATGTATCCATGCAAAGTTTGGTGAAGATCTGAGTATGTCGTTTTTGACCTTATCTGGAACCTCCCATCTGAAAATTTGAAAATTCTTAAAAAATTCATCGAAAATCTTGATGTCTCCGATCTCTTGTTTTGTACGTTTTTTCCACGTGTCTTGACATGCAAAGTATTCCTGCAAAGTTTGGTGAAGATCTGAGTATGTAGTTTTTGACCTCATCTGGAACCTCCTATCTGAAAATTTGAAAATTCTTAAAAAATTCGTCCAAAATCTTGATGTCTCCAATCTCTTGTTTTGTACGTTTTTTCCACGTGTCTTGACATCCAATGTATCCCTGCAATGTTTGGTGAAGATCTGAGTATGTAGTTTTTGACCTTATCTGGAACCTCCCATCTGAAAATTTGAAAATTCCTAAAAAATCCGTCCAAAATCTTGATGACCCCAATCTCTTGTTTTGTACGTTTTTTCCACGTGTCTTGACATCCAATGTATCCCTGCAAAGTTTGGTGAAGATCTGAGTATGTAGTTTTTGACCTTATCTGGAACCTCCTATCTGAAAATTTGAAAATTCTTAAAAAATTCGTCCAAAATCTTGATGTCTCCAATCTCTTGTTTTGTACGTTTTTTCCACGTGTCTTGACATCCAATGTATCCCTGCAAAGTTTGGTGAAGATCTGAGTATGTAGTCTTTGACCTGATATGGAACCTGAAAATTTGAAAATTCTTAAAAAATTTGACCAAAATCTTGATGTCCCCAATCCTAGGTCTTGTATGTTTTTTTTACGTGTCTTGACATCCAATGTATCTCTGCAAAGTTTGGTGAAGATCTGAGTATGTCGTTTTTGACCTTATCTGGAACCTCCCATCTGAAAATTTGAAAATTCTTAAAAAATTCGTCGAAAATCTTGATGTCTCCAATCTCTTGTTTTGTACGTTTTTTCCACGTGTCTTGACATGCAAAGTATCCCTGCAACGTTTGGTGAAGATCTGAGTATGTAGTTTTTGACCTTATCTGGAACCTCCTATCTGAAAATTTGAAAATTCTTCAAAAATTCGTCGAAAATCTTGATGTCTCCAATCTCTTGTTTTGTACGTTTTTTCCACGTGTCTTGACATCCAATGTATCCCTGCAATGTTTGGTGGAGATCTGAGTATGTAGTTTTTGACCTTATCTGGAACCTCCTATCTGAAAATTTGAAAATTCTTCAAAAATTCGTCCAAAATCTTGATGTCTCCAATCTCTTGTTTTGTACGTTTTTTCCACGTGTCTCGACCTCCAATGTAACCCTGCAAAGTTTGGTGAAGATCTGAGTATGTCGTTTTTGACCTTATCTGGAACATCCTTTCTGAAAATTTGAAAATTCTTAAAAAATTCGTCGAAAATCTTGATGTCTCTAATCTCTTGTTTTGTACGTTTTTTCCACGTGTCTTGACATCCAATGTATCCCTGCAAAGTTTGGTGAAGATCTGAGTATGTAGTTTTTGACCTTATATGGAACCTCCTTTCTGAAAATTTGAAAATTCTCAAAAAATTCGTCCATAATATTGATGTCTCCAATCTCTTGTTTTGTACGTTTTTTCCACGTGTCTTGACATCCAATGTATCCCTGCAAAGTTTGGTGAAGATCTGAGTATGTAGTTTTTGACCTTATATGGAACCTGAAAATTTGAAAATTCTTAAAAAATTTGACCAAAATCTTGATGTCCCCAATCCTAGGTCTTGTATGTTTTTTCCACGTGTCTTGACATCCAATGTATCCCTGCAAAGTTTGGTGAAGATCTGAGTATGTAGTTTTTGACCTTACATGGAACCTCCTATCTGAAAATTTGAAAATTCTTAAAAAATTCGACCAAAATCTTGATGTCCCCAATCCTATGTTTTGTATGTTTTTACACGTGTCTTGACATCCAATGTATCCATGCAAAGTTTGGTGAAGATCTGAGTATGTAATTTTTGACCTTATATGGAACCTCCCATCTGAAAATTTGAAAATTCTTAAAAAATTCGTTAAAAATCTTGATGACCCAAATCTCTTGTTTTGTACGTTTTTTCCACGTGTCTTGACATCCAATGTATCCCTGCAAAGTTTGGTGAAGATCTGAGTATGTAGTTTTTGACCTTATATTGAACCTCCTTTCTGAAAATTTGAGAATTCTTAAAAAATTCGTCCAAAATCTTGATGTCTCCAATCTCTTGTTTTGTACGTGTTTTCCACGTGTCTTGATATGCAAAGTATCCCTGCAACGTTTGGTGAAGATCTGAGTATGTAGTTTTTGACCTTATCTGGAACCTCCTATCTGAAAATTTGAAAATTCTTCAAAAATTCGTCGAGAATCTTGATGTCTCCAATCTCTTGATTTGTACGTTTTTTCCACGTGTCTTGACATCCAATGTATCCCTGCAATGTTTGATGAAGATCTGAGTATGTAGTTTTTGACCTTATCTGGAACCTCCTATCTGAAAATTTGAAAATTCTTCAAAAATTCGTCCAAAATCTTGAATACTCCAATGTCTTGTTTTGTACGTTTTTTCCACGTGTCTCGACCTCCAATGTATCCCTGCAAAGTTTGGTGAAGATCTGAGTATGTCGTTTTTGACCTTATCTGGAACATCCTTTCTGAAAATTTGAAAATTCTTAAAAAATTCGTCCAAAATCTTGATGTCTCCAATCTCTTGTTTTGTACGTTTTTTCCACGTGTCATGACATCCAATGTATCCCTGCAAAGTTTGGTGAAGATCTGAGTATGTAGTTTTTGACCTTATATGGAACCTCCTTTCTGAAAATTTGAAAATTCTCAAAAAATTCGTCCAAAATCTTGATGTCTCCAATCTCTTGTTTTGTACGTTTTTTCCACGTGTCTTGACATCCAATGTATGCCTGCAAAGTTTGGTGAAGATCTGAGTATGTAGTTTTTGACCTTATATGGAACCTCCTTTCTGAAAATTTGAAAATTCTTAAAAAATTCGTCCAAAATCTTGATGTCACCAATCCTATGTTTTGTATGTTTTTTCCACGTGTCTTGACATCCAATGTATCCATGCAAAGTTTGGTGAAGATCTGAGTATGTCGTTTTTGACTTTATCTGGAACCTCCCATCTGAAAATTTGAAAATTCTTAAAAAATTCGTCGAAAATCTTGATGTCTCCGATCTCTTGTTTTGTACGTTTTTTCCACGTGTCTTGACATGCAAAGTATTCCTGCAAAGTTTGGTGAAGATCTGAGTATGTAGTTTTTGACCTCATCTGGAACCTCCTATCTGAAAATTTGAAAATTCTTAAAAAATTCGTCGAAAATCTTGATGTCTCCAATCTCTTGTTTTGTACGTTTTTCCACGTGTCTTGACATCCAATGTATCCCTGCAATGTTTGGTGAAGATCTGAGTATGTAGTTTTTGACCTTATCTGGAACCTCCCATCTGAAAATTTGAAAATTCCTAAAAAATCCGTCCAAAATCTTGATGACCCCAATCTCTTGTTTTGTACGTTTTTTCCACGTGTCTTGACATCCAATGTATCCCTGCAAAGTTTGGTGAAGATCTGAGTATGTAGTTTTTGACCTTATCTGGAACCTCCTATCTGAAAATTTGAAAATTCTTAAAAAATTCGTCCAAAATCTTGATGTCTCCAATCTCTTGTTTTGTACGTTTTTTCCACGTGTCTTGATATCCAATGTATCAATGCAAAGTTTGGTGAAGATCTGAGTATGTCGTTTTTGACCTTATCTGGAACATCCTTTCTGAAAATTTGAAAATTCTTAAAATATTCTTCCAAAATCTTGATGTCTCCTATCTCTTGTTTTGTACGTTTTTTCCACGTGTCTTGACATCCAATGTATCCCTGCAAAGTTTGGTGAAGATCTGAGTATGTAGTTTTTGACCTTATCTGGAACCTCCCATCTGAAAATTTGAAAATTCTTAAAAAATTCGACCAAAATCTTGATGTCTCCAATCCTATGTTTTGTATGTTTTTTCCACGTGTCTTGACATCCAATGTATCCATGCAAAGTTTGGTGAAGATCTGAGTATGTAGTTTTTGACCTTATATGGAACCTCCTATCTGAAAATTTGAAAATTCTTAAAAAATTCGTCCAAAATCTTGATGTCTCCAATCTCTTGTTTTGTACGTTTTTTCCACGTGTCTTGACATCCAATGTATCCCTGCAAAGTTTGGTGAAGATCTGAGTATGTAGTTTTTGACCATATATGGAACCTCCCATCTGAAAATTAGAAAATTCCTAAAAAATCCGTCCAAAATCTTGATGACCCCAATCTCTTGTTTTGTACGTTTTTTCCACGTGTCTTGACATTCAATGTATCCCTGCAAAGTTTGGTGAAGATCTGAGTATGTAGTTTTTGACCATATATGGAACCTCTTTTCTGAAAATTTGAAAATTCTTAAAAAATTCGTCCAAAATCTTGATGTCTCCAATCTCTTGTTTTGTACGTTTTTTCCACGTGTCTTGACATCCAATGTATCCATGCAAAGTTTGGTGAAGATCTGAGTATGTAGTTTTTGACCTTATATGGAACCTCCTATCTGAAAATTTGAAAATTCTTAAAAAATTTGACCAAAATCTTGATGTCCCCAATCCTGTTTTGTATGTTTTTTCCACGTGTCTTGACATCCAATGTATCCCTGCAGAGTTTGGTGAAGATCTGAGCATGTCGTTTTTGACCTTATCTGGAACATCCTTTCTGAAAATTTGAAAATTCTTAAAAAATTCGTCCAAAATCTTGATGTCTCCAATCTCTTGTTTTGTACGTTTTTTCCACGTGTCTTGACATCCAATGAATCCCTGCAAAGTTTGGTGAAGATCTGAGTATGTAGTTTTTGACCTTATCTGGAACCTCCTATCTGAAAATTTGAAAATTGTTAAAAAATTCGTCCAAAATCTTGATGTCTCCAATCTCTTGTTTTGAACGTTTTTCCCACGTGTCTTGACATCCAATGTATCCCTGCAAAGTTTGGTGAAGATCTGAGTATGTAGTTTTTGACCTTATCTGGAACCTCATTTCTGAAAATTTAAAATTCCTCAAAAATTCGTCCAAAATCGTGATGTCTCCAATCTCTTGTTTTGTACGTTTTTTCCACGTGTCTTGACATCTAATGTATCCCTGCAAAGTTTGGTGAAGATCTGAGTATGTAGTTTTTGACCTTATCTGGAACCTCCTATCTGAAAATTTGAAAATTCTTAAAAAATTCGTCCAAAATCTTGATGTCTCTAATCTCTTGTTTTGTACGTTTTTTCCACGTGTCTTGACATGCAAAGTATCCCTGCAACGTTTGGTGAAGATCTGAGTATGTAGTTTTTGACCTTATCTGGAGCCTCCCATCTGAAAATTTGAAAATTCTTCAAAAATTCGTCCAAAATCTTGATGTCTCCAATCTCTTGGTTTGTACGTTTTTTCCACGTGTCTTGACATCCAATGTATCCCTGCAATGTTTGGTGAAGATCTGAGTATGTAGTTTTTGACCTTATATGGAACCTCCTATCTGAAAATTTGAAAATTCTTAAAAAATTTGACCAAAATCTTGATGTCCCCAATCCTATGTTTTGTATGTTTTTTCCACGTGTCTTGACATCCAATGTATCCCTGCAGAGTTTGGTGAAGATCTGAGTATGTCGTTTTTGACCTTATCTGGAACATCCTTTCTGAAAATTTGAAAATTGTTAAAAAATTCGTCCAAAATCTTGATGTCTCCAATCTCTTGTTTTGTACGTTTTTCCACCTGTCTTGACATCCAATGTATCCCTGCAAAGTTTGGTGATGATCTGAGTATGTAGTTTTTGACCTTATCTGGAACCTCCTATCTGAAAATTTGAAAATTCTTAAAAAATTCGTCCAGAATCTTGATGTCTCCAATCTCTTGTTTTGTACGTTTTTTCCACGTGTCTTGACATCCAATGTATCCCTGCAAAGTTTGGTGAAGATCTGAGTATGTCGTTTTTGACCTTATCTGGAACATCCTTTCTGAAAATTTGAAAATTCTTAAAAAATTCGTCCAAAACCTTGACGTCTCCAATCTCTTGCTTTGTACGTTTTTTCCACGTGTCTTGACATCCAATGTATCCCTGCAAAGTTTGGTGAAGATCTAAATATGTAGTTTTTGACCTTATCTGGAACCTCCCATCTGAAAATTTGAAAATTCCTAAAAAATCCGTCCAAAATCTTGATGACCCCAATCTCTTGTTTTGTACGTTTTTTCCACGTGTCTTGACATCCAATGTATCCCTGCAAAGTTTGGTGAAGATCTGAGTATGTAGTTTTTGACCTTATCTGGAACCTCCTATCTGAAAATTTGAAAATTCTTAGAAAATTCGTCCAAAATCTTGATGTCTCCAATCTCTTGTTTTGTACGTTTTTCCCACGTGTCTTGACATCCAATGTATCCCTGCAAATTTTGGTGAAGATCTGAGTATGTCGTTTTTGACCTTATCTGGAACATCCTTTCTCAAAATTTGAAAATTCTTAAAAAATTCGTCCGAAATCTTGACGTCTCCAATCTCTTGTTTTGTACGTTTTTTCCACGTGTCTTGACATCCAATGTATCCCTGCAAAGTTTGGTGAAGATCCGAGTATGTAGTTTTTGACCTTATCTGGAACCTCCCATCTCAAAATTTGAAAATTCCTAAAAAATCCGTCCAAAATCTTGATGATCCCAATCTCTTGTTTTGTACGTCTTTTCCCCGTGTCTTGACATCCAATGTATCCCTGCAAAGTTTGGTGAAGATCTGAGTATGTAGTTTTTGACCTTATCTGGAACCTCCTATCTGAAAATTTGAAAATTCTTAAAAAATTCGTCCAAAACCTTGATGTCTCCAATCTCTTGTTTTGTACGTTTTTCCCACGTGTCTTGACATCCAATGTATCCCTGCAAAGTTTGGTGAAGATCTGAGTATGTAGTTTTTGACCTTATCTGGAACCTCATTTCTGAAAATTTGAAAATTCCTCAAAAATTCGTCCAAAATCTTGATGTCTCCAATCTCTTGTTTTGTACGTTTTTTCCACGTGTCTTGACATCCAATGTATCCCTGCAAAGTTTGGTGAAGATCTGAGTATGTAGTTTTTGACCTTATCTGGAACCTCCTATCTGAAAATTTGAAAATTCTTAAAAAATTCGTCCAAAATCTTGATGTCTCCAATCTCTTGTTTTGTACGTTTTTTACACGTGTCTTGACATTCAATGTATCCCTGCATAGTTTGGTGAAGATCTGAGTATGTAGTTTTTGACCTTATCTGGAACCTCCCATCTGAAAATTTGAAAATTCTTAAAAAATTCGTGGAAAATCTTGATGTCTCCAATCTCTTGTTTTGTACGTTTTTTCCACGTGTCTTGACATCCAATGTATCCCTGCAATGTTTGGTGAAGGTCTGAGTATGTAGTTTTTGACCTTATATGGAACCTCCCATCTGAAAATTTGAAAATTCTTAAAAAATTCGTCGAAAATCTTGATGTCTCCAATCTCTTGTTTTGTACGTTTTTTCCACGTGTCTTGACATCCAATGTATCCCTGCAAAGTTTGGTGAAGATCTGAGTATGCAGTTTTTGACCATATATGGAACCTCCCATCTGAAAATTAGAAAATTCCTAAAAAATCCGTCCAAAATCTTGATGACCCCAATCTCTTGTTTTGTACGTTTTTTCCACGTGTCTTGACATTCAATGTATCCCTGCAAAGTTTGGTGAAGATCTGAGTATGTAGTTTTTGACCATATATGGAACTTCTTTTCTGAAAATTTGAAAATTCTTAAAAAATTCGTCCAAAATCTTGATGTCTCCAATCTCTTGTTTTGTACGTTTTTTCCACGTGTCTTGACATCCAATGTATCCATGCAAAGTTTGGTGAAGATCTGAGTATGTAGTTTTTGACCTTATATGGAACCTCCTATCTGAAAATTTGAAAATTCTTAAAAAATTTGACCAAAATCTTGATGTCCCCAATCCTGTTTTGTATGTTTTTTCCACGTGTCTTGACATCCAATGTATCCCTGCAGAGTTTGGTGAAGATCTGAGTATGTCGTTTTTGACCTTATCTGGAACATCCTTTCTGAAAATTTGAAAATTCTTAAAAAATTCGTCCAAAATCTTGATGTCTCCAATCTCTTGTTTTGTACGTTTTTTCCACGTGTCTTGACATCCAATGAATCCCTGCAAAGTTTGGTGAAGATCTGAGTATGTAGTTTTTGACCTTATCTGGAACCTCCTATCTGAAAATTTGAAAATTGTTAAAAAATTCGTCCAAAATCTTGATGTCTCCAATCTCTTGTTTTGAACGTTTTTCCCACGTGTCTTGACATCCAATGTATCCCTGCAAAGTTTGGTGAAGATCTGAGTATGTAGTTTTTGACCTTATCTGGAACCTCATTTCTGAAAATTTGAAAATTCCTCAAAAATTCGTCCAAAATCGTGATGTCTCCAATCTCTTGTTTTGTACGTTTTTTCCACGTGTCTTGACATCTAATGTATCCCTGCAAAGTTTGGTGAAGATCTGAGTATGTAGTTTTTGACCTTATCTGGAACCTCCTATCTGAAAATTTGAAAATTCTTAAAAAATTCGTCGAAAATCTTGATGTCTCCAATCTCTTGTTTTGTACGTTTTTTCCACGTGTCTTGACATGCAAAGTATCCCTGCAACGTTTGGTGAAGATCTGAGTGTATGTAGTTTTTGACCTTATCTGGAACCTCCCATCTGAAAATTTGAAAATTCTTAAAAAATTCGTCGAAAATCTTGATGTCTCCAATCTCTTGTTTTGTACGTTTTTTCCACGTGTCTTGACATGCAAATTATCCCTGCAACGTTTGGTGAAGATCTGAGTATGTAGTTTTTGACCTTATCTGGAACCTCCTATCTGAAAATTTGAAAATTCTTCAAAAATTCGTCCAAAATCTTGATGTCTCCAATCTCTTGTTTTGTACGTTTTTTCCACGTGTCTTGACATCCAATGTATCCCTGCAACGTTTGGTGAAGATCTGAGTATGTAGTTTTTGACCTTATATGGAACCTCCTATCTGAAAATTTGAAAATTCTTAAAAAATTTGACCAAAATCTTGATATCCCAAATCCTATGTTTTGTATGTTTTTTCCACGTGTCCTGACATCCAATGTATCCCTGCAAAGTTTGGTGAAGATCTGAGTATGTCGTTTTTGACCTTATCTGGAACCTCCTATCTGAAAATTTGAAAATTCTTGAAAAATTCGCCCAAAATCTTGATGTCTCCAATCTCTTGTTTTGTACGTTTTTTCCACGTGTCTTGACATCCAATGTATCCCTGCAACGTTTGGTGAAGATCTGAGTATGTAGTTTTTGACCTTATCTGGAACCTCCTATCTGAAAATTTGAAAATTCTTCAAAAATTCGTCCAAAATCTTGATGTCTCCAATCTCTTGTTTTGTACGTTTTTTCCACGTTTCTTGACATCCAATGTATCCCTGCAATGTTTTTTATTGAAGATCTGAGTATTTAGTTTTTGACCTTATATGGAACCTCCTATCTGAAAATTTGAAAATTCTTAAAAAATTTGACCAAAATCTTGATATCCCCAATCCTATGTTTTGTATGTTTTTTCCACGTGTCTTGACATCCAATGTATCCCTGCAAAGTTTGGTGAAGATCTGAGTATGTAGTTTTAGACCTTATCTGGAACCTCCTATCTGAAAATTTGAAAATTTTTAAAAAATTCATCCAAAATCTTGATGTCTCCAATCTCTTGTTTTGTACGTTTTTTCCACGTGTCTTGACATCCAATGTATCCCTGCAAAGTTTGGTGAAGATCTGAGTATGTAGTTTTTGACCTTATCTGGAACCTCCTATCTGAAAATTTGAAAATTGTTAAAAAATTCGTCCAAAACCTTGATGTCTCCAATCTCTTGTTTTGTACGTTTTTCCCACGTGTCTTGAGATCCAATGTATCCCTGCAAAGTTTGGTGAAGACCTGAGTATGTAGTTTTTGACCTTATCTGGAACCTCATTTCTGAAAATTCGAAAATTCCTCAAAAATTCGTCCAAAATCTTGATGTCTCCAATCTCTTGTTTTGTACGTTTTTTCCACGTGTCTTGACATCCAATGTATCCCTGCAAAGTTTGGTGAAAATCTGAGTATGTAGTTTTTGACCTTATCTGGAAACTCCTATCTGAAAATTTGAAAATTCTTAAAATATTCGTCCAAAATCTTGATGTCTCCAATATCTTCTTTTGTACGTTTTTTCCACGTGTCTTGACATCCAATGTATGCCTGCAAAGTTTGGTGAAGATCTGAGTATGTCGTTTTTGACCTTATCTGGAACCTCCTTTCTGAAAATTTGAAAATTCTTAAAAAATTCGTCCAAAATCTTGATGTCCCCAATCCTATGTTTTGTATGTTTTTTCCACGTGTCTTGACATCCAATGTATCCCTGCAAAGTTTGGTGAAGATCTGAGTATGTAGTTTTTGACCTTTTCTGGAACCTCCTATCTGAAAATTTGAAAATTGTTAAAAAATTCGTCCAAAATCTTGATGTCTCCAATCTCTTGTTTTGTACGTTTTTCCCACGTGTCTTGACATCCAATGTATCCCTGCAATGTTTGGTGAAGATCTGAGTATGTAGTTTTTGACCTTATATGGAACCTCCTTTCTCAAAATTTGAAAATTCTCAAAAAATTCGTCCAAAATCTTGATGTCTCCAATCTCTTGTTTTGTACGTTTTTTCCACGTGTCTTGACATCCAATGTATCCCTGCAAAGTTTGGTGAAGATCTGAGTATGTAGTTTTTGACCTTATATGGAACCTCCTTTCTGAAAATTTGAAAATTCTTAAAAAATTCGTCCAAAATCTTGATGTCACCAATCCTATGTTTTGTATGTTTTTTCCACGTGTCTTGACATCCAATGTATCCATGCAAAGTTTGGTGAAGATCTGAGTATGTCGTTTTTGACCTTATCTGGAACCTCCCATCTGAAAATTTGAAAATTCCTAAAAAATCCGTCCAAAATCTTGATGACCCCAATCTCTTGTTTTGTACGTTTTTTCCACGTGTCTTGACATCCAATGTATCCCTGCAAAGTTTGGTGAAGATCTGAGTATGTAGTTTTTGACCTTATCTGGAACCTCCTATCTGAAAATTTGAAAATTCTTAAAAAATTCGTCCAAAATCTTGATGTCTCCAATCTCTTGTTTTGTACGTTTTTTCCACGTGTCTTGATATCCAATGTATCAATGCAAAGTTTGGTGAAGATCTGAGTATGTCGCTTTTGACCTTATCTGGAACATCCTTTCTGAAAATTTGAAAATTCTTAAAAAATTCTTCCAAAATCTTGATGTCTCCTATCTCTTGTTTTGTACGTTTTTTCCACGTGTCTTGACATCCAATGTATCCCTGCAAAGTTTGGTGAAGATCTGAGTATGTAGTTTTTGACCTTATCTGGAACCTCCCATCTGAAAATTTGAAAATTCTTAAAAAATTCGACCAAAATCTTGATGTCTCCAATCCTATGTTTTGTATGTTTTTTCCACGTGTCTTGACATCCAATGTATCCATGCAAAGTTTGGTGAAGATCTGAGTATGTAGTTTTTGACCTTATATGGAACCTCCTATCTGAAAATTTGAAAATTCTTAAAAAATTCGTCGAAAATCTTGATGTCTCCAATCTCTTGTTTTGTACGTTTTTTCCACGTGTCTTGACATCCAATGTATCCCTGCAAAGTTTGGTGAAGATCTGAGTATGTAGTTTTTGACCATATATGGAACCTCCCATCTGAAAATTAGAAAATTCCTAAAAAATCCGTCCAAAATCTTGATGACCCCAATCTCTTGTTTTGTACGTTTTTTCCACGTGTCTTGACATTCAATGTATCCCTCCAAAGTTTGGTGAAGATCTGAGTATGTAGTTTTTGACCATATATGGAACCTCTTTTCTGAAAATTTGAAAATTCTTAAAAAATTTGTCCAAAATCTTGATGTCTCCAATCTCTTGTTTTGTACGTTTTTTCCACGTGTCTTGACATCCAATGTATCCATGCAAAGTTTGGTGAAGATCTGAGTATGTAGTTTTTGACCTTATATGGAACCTCCTATCTGAAAATTTGAAAATTCTTAAAAAATTTGACCAAAATCTTGATGTCCCCAATCCTGTTTTGTATGTTTTTTCCACGTGTCTTGACATCCAATGTATCCCTGCAGAGTTTGGTGAAGATCTGAGTATGTCGTTTTTGACCTTATCTGGAACATCCTTTCTGAAAATTTGAAAATTCTTAAAAAATTCGTCCAAAATCTTGATGTCTCCAATCTCTTGTTTTGTACGTTTTTTCCACGTGTCTTGACATCCAATGAATCCCTGCAAAGTTTGGTGAAGATCTGAGTATGTAGTTTTTGACCTTATCTGGAACCTCCTATCTGAAAATTTGAAAATTGTTAAAAAATTCGTCCAAAATCTTGATGTCTCCAATCTCTTGTTTTGAACGTTTTTCCCACGTGTCTTGACATCCAATGTATCCCTGCAAAGTTTGGTGAAGATCTGAGTATGTAGTTTTTGACCTTATCTGGAACCTCATTTCTGAAAATTTGAAAATTCCTCAAAAATTCGTCCAAAATCGTGATGCCTCCAATCTCTTGTTTTGTACGTTTTTTCCACGTGTCTTGACATCTAATGTATCCCTGCAAAGTTTGGTGAAGATCTGAGTATGTAGTTTTTGACCTTATCTGGAACCTCCTATCTGAAAATTTGAAAATTCTTAAAAAATTCGTCCAAAATCTTGATGTCTCCAATCTCTTGTTTTGTACGTTTTTTCCACGTGTCTTGACATGCAAAGTATCCCTGCAACGTTTGGTGAAGATCTGAGTATGTAGTTTTTGACCTTATCTGGAGCCTCCCATCTGAAAATTTGAAAATTCTTCAAAAATTCGTCCAAAATCTTGATGTCTCCAATCTCTTGGTTTGTACGTTTTTTCCACGTGTCTTGACATCCAATGTATCCCTGCAATGTTTGGTGAAGATCTGAGTATGTAGTTTTTGACCTTATATGGAACCTCCTATCTGAAAATTTGAAAATTCTTAAAAAATTTGACCAAAATCTTGATGTCCCCAATCCTATGTTTTGTATGTTTTTTCCACGTGTCTTGACATCCAATGTATCCCTGCAGAGTTTGGTGAAGATCTGAGTATGTCGTTTTTGACCTTATCTGGAACATCCTTTCTGAAAATTTGAAAATTGTTAAAAAAATTCGTCCAAAATCTTGATGTCTCCAATCTCTTGTTTTGTACGTTTTTCCACGTGTCTTGACATCCAATGTATCCCTGCAAAGTTTGGTGATGATCTGAGTATGTAGTTTTTGACCTTATCTGGAACCTCCTATCTGAAAATTTGAAAATTCTTAAAAAATTCGTCCAAAATCTTGATGTCTCCAATCTCTTGTTTTGTACGTTTTTTCCACGTGTCTTGACATCCAATGTATCCCTGCAAAGTTTGGTGAAGATCTGAGTATGTCGTTTTTGACCTTATCTGGAACATCCTTTCTGAAAATTTGAAAATTCTTAAAAAATTCGTCCAAAATCTTGACGTCTCCAATCTCTTGTTTTGTACGTTTTTTCCACGTGTCTTGACATCCAATGTATCCCTGCAAAGTTTGGTGAAGATCTAAATATGTAGTTTTTGACCTTATCTGGAACCTCCCATCTGAAAATTTGAAAATTCCTAAAAAATCCGTCCAAAATCTTGATGACCCCAATCTCTTGTTTTGTACGTTTTTTCCACGTGTCTTGACATCCAATGTATCCCTGCAAAGTTTGGTGAAGATCTGAGTATGTAGTTTTTGACCTTATCTGGAACCTCCTATCTGAAAATTTGAAAATTCTTAAAAAATTCGTCCAAAATCTTGATGTCTCCAATCTCTTGTTTTGTACGTTTTTCCCACGTGTCTTGACATCCAATGTATCCCTGCAAATTTTGGTGAAGATCTGAGTATGTCGTTTTTGACCTTATCTGGAACATCCTTTCTCAAAATTTGAAAATTCTTAAAAAATTCGTCCGAAATCTTGACGTCTCCAATCTCTTGTTTTGTACGTTTTTTCCACGTGTCTTGACATCCAATGTATCCCTGCAAAGTTTGGTGAAGATCCGAGTATGTAGTTTTTGACCTTATCTGGAACCTCCCATCTGAAAATTTGAAAATTCCTAAAAAATCCGTCCAAAATCTTGATGATCCCAATCTCTTGTTTTGTACGTCTTTTCCCCGTGTCTTGACATCCAATGTATCCCTGCAAAGTTTGGTGAAGATCTGAGTATGTAGTTTTTGACCTTATCTGGAACCTCCTATCTGAAAATTTGAAATTTCTTAAAAAATTCGCCCAAAACCTTGATGTCTCCAATCTCTTGTTTTGTACGTTTTTCCCACGTGTCTTGACATCCAATGTATCCCTGCAAAGTTTGGTGAAGATCTGAGTATGTAGTTTTTGACCTTATCTGGAACCTCATTTCTGAAAATTTGAAAATTCCTCAAAAATTCGTCCAAAATCTTGATGTCTCCAATCTCTTGTTTTGTACGTTTTTTCCACGTGTCTTGACATCCAATGTATCCCTGCAAAGTTTGGTGAAGATCTGAGTATGTAGTTTTTGACCTTATCTGGAACCTCCTATCTGAAAATTTGAAAATTCTTAAAAAATTCGTCCAAAATCTTGATATCTCCAATCTCTTGTTTTGTACGTTTTTTACACGTGTCTTGACATTCAATGTATCCCTGCATAGTTTGGTGAAGATCTGAGTATGTAGTTTTTGACCTTATCTGGAACCTCCCATCTGAAAATTTGAAAATTCTTAAAAAATTCGTGGAAAATCTTGATGTCTCCAATCTCTTGTTTTGTACGTTTTTTCCACGTGTCTTGACATCCAATGTATCCCTGCAATGTTTGGTGAAGGTCTGAGTATGTAGTTTTTGACCTTATATGGAACCTCCCATCTGAAAATTTGAAAATTCTTCAAAAATTCGCCCAAAATCTTGATGTCTCCAATCTCTTGTTTTGTACGTTTTTTCCACGTGTCTTGATATCCAATGTATCCCTGCAATGTTTGGTGAAGTTCTGAGTATGTAGTTTTTGACCTTATATGGAACCTCCTATCTGAAAATTTGAAAATTCTTAAAAAATTTGACCAAAATCTTGATGTCCCCAATCCTATGTTTTGTATGTTTTTTCCACGTGTCTTGACATCCAATGTATCCCTGCAGAGTTTGGTGAAGATCTGAGTATGTAGTTTTTGACGTTATATGGAACCTCCTATCTGAAAATTTGAAAATTCTTAAAAAATTCGTCCAAATTCTTGATGTCTCCAATCTCTTGTTTTGTACGTTTTTTCCACGTGTCTTGACATCCAATGTATCCCTGCAATGTTTGGTGAAGATCTGAGTATGTAGTTTTTGACCTCATATGGAACCTCCTATCTGAAAATTTGAAAATTCTTAAAAAATTCGTCCAAAATCTTGATGTCTCCAATCTCTTGTTTTGTACGTTTTTTCCACGTGTCTTGACATCCAATGTATCCCTGCAATGTTTGGTGAAGATCTGAGTATGTAGTTTTTGACCTTATATGGAACCTCCTATCTGAAAATTTGAAAATTCTTAAAAAATTTGACCAAAATCTTGATATCCCAAATCCTATGTTTTGTATGTTTTTTCCACGTGTCTTGACATCCAATGTATCCCTGCAAAGTTTGGTGAAGATCTGAGTATGTCGTTTTTGACCTTATCTGGAACCTCCTATCTGAAAATTTGAAAATTCTTGAAAAATTCGCCCAAAATCTTGATGTCTCCAATCTCTTGTTTTGTACGTTTTTTCCACGTGTCTTGACATCCAATGTATCCCTGCAAAGTTTGGTGAAGATCTGAGTATGTAGTTTTTGACCTTATCTGGAACCTCCTATCTGAAAATTTGAAAATTCTTAAAAAATTCGTCCAAAATCTTGATGTCTCCAATCTCTTGTTTTGTACGTTTTTTCCACGTGTCTTGACATCCAATGTATCCCTGGATTGTTTGGTGAAGATCTGAGTATGTATTTTTTGACCTTATATGGAACCTCCTATCTGAAAATTTGAAAATTCTTAAAAAATTCGTCGAAAATCTTGATGTCTCCAATCTCTTGTTTTGTACGTTTTTTCCACGTGTCTTGACATCCAATGTATCCCTGCAAAGTTTGGTGAAGATCTGAGTATGTAGTTTTTGACCTTATCTGGAACCTCCTATCTGAAAATTTGAAAATTCTTAAAAAATTCGTCCAAAATCTTGATGTCTCCAATCTCTTGTTTTGTACGTTTTTTCCACGTGTCTTGACATCCAATGTATCCCTGCAAAGTTTGGTGAAGATCTGAGTATGTAGTTTTTGACGTTATATGGAACCTCCTATCTGAAAATTTGAAAATTCTTAAAAAATTCGTCCAAATTCTTGATGTCTCCAATCTCTTGTTTTGTACGTTTTTTCCACGTGTCTTGACATCCAATGTATCCCTGCAATGTTTGGTGAAGATCTGAGTATGTAGTTTTTGACCTTATATGGAACCTCCTATCTGAAAATTTGAAAATTCTTAAAAAATTCGTCCAAAATCTTGATGTCTCCAATCTCTTGTTTTGTACGTTTTTTCCACGTGTCTTGACATCCAATGTATCCCTGCAATGTTTGGTGAAGATCTGAGTATGTAGTTTTTGACCTTATATGGAACCTCCTATCTGAAAATTTGAAAATTCTTAAAAAATTTGACCAAAATCTTGATATCCCAAATCCTATGTTTTGTATGTTTTTTCCACGTGTCTTGACATCCAATGTATCCCTGCAAAGTTTGGTGAAGATCTGAGTATGTCGTTTTTGACCTTATCTGGAACATCCTTTCTGAAAATTTGAAAATTCTTAAAAAATTCGCCCAAAATCTTGATGTCTCCAATCTCTTGTTTTGTACGTTTTTTCCACGTGTCTTGACATCCAATGTATCCCTGCAAAGTTTGGTGAAGATCTGAGTATGTAGTTTTTGACCTTATCTGGAACCTCTTATCTGAAAATTTGAAAATTGTTAAAAAATTCGTCCAAAATCTTGATGTCTCCAATCTCTTGTTTTGTACGTTTTTTCCACGTGTCTTGACATCCAATGTATCCCTGCAAAGTTTGGTGAAGATCTGAGTATGTAGTTTTTGACCTTATATGGAACCTACTATCTGAAAATTTGAAAATTCTTAAAAAATTCGTCCAAAATCTTGATGTCTCCAATCTCTTGTTTTGTACGTTTTTTCCACGTGTCTTGACATCCAATGTATCCCTGGATTGTTTGGTGAAGATCTGAGTATGTAGTTTTTGACCTTATATGGAACCTCCTATCTGAAAATTTGAAAATTCTTAAAAAATTCGTCGAAAATCTTAATGTCTCCAATCTCTTGTTTTGTACGTTTTTTCCACGTGTCTTGACATCCAATGTATCCCTGCAAAGTTTGGTGAAGATCTGAGTATGTAGCTTTTGACCTTATATGGAACCTCCTATCTGAAAATTTGAAAATTCTTAAAAAATTCGTCCAAAATCTTGATGTCTCCAATCTCTTGTTTTGTACGTTTTTTCCACGTGTCTTGACATCCAATGTATCCCTGCAATGTTTGGTGAAGATCTGAGTATGTAGTTTTTGACCTTATATGGAACCTCCTATCTGAAAATTTGAAAATTCTTAAAAAATTCGTCCAAAATCTTGATGTCTCCAATCTCTTGTTTTGTACGTTTTTTCCACGTGTCTTGACATCCAATGTATCCCTGCAATGTTTGGTGAAGATCTGAGTATGTAGTTTTTGACCTTATCTGGAACCTCCCATCTGAAAATTTGAAAATTCTTAAAAAATTCGTCGAAAATCTTGATGTCTCCAATCTCTTGTTTTGTACGTTTTTTCCACGTGTCTTGACATGCAAATTATCCCTGCAACGTTTGGTGAAGATCTGAGTATGTAGTTTTTGACCTTATCTGGAACCTCCTATCTGAAAATTTGAAAATTCTTCAAAAATTCGTCCAAAATCTTGATGTCTCCAATCTCTTGTTTTGTACGTTTTTTCCACGTTTCTTGACATCCAATGTATCCCTGCAATGTTTTTTATTGAAGATCTGAGTATGTAGTTTTTGACCTTATATGGAACCTCCTATCTGAAAATTTGAAAATTCTTAAAAAATTTGACCAAAATCTTGATATCCCCAATCCTATGTTTTGTATGTTTTTTCCACGTGTCTTGACATCCAATGTATCCCTGCAAAGTTTGGTGAAGATCTGAGTATGTAGTTTTAGACCTTATCTGGAACCTCCTATCTGAAAATTTGAAAATTTTTAAAAAATTCATCCAAAATCTTGATGTCTCCAATCTCTTGTTTTGTACGTTTTTTCCACGTGTCTTGACATCCAATGTATCCCTGCAAAGTTTGGTGAAGATCTGAGTATGTAGTTTTTGACCTTATCTGGAACCTCCTATCTGAAAATTTGAAAATTGTTAAAAAATTCGTCCAAAATCTTGATGTCTCCAATCTCTTGTTTTGAACGTTTTTCCCACGTGTCTTGACATCCAATGTATCCCTGCAAAGTTTGGTGAAGATCTGAGTATGTAGTTTTTGACCTTATCTGGAACCTCATTTCTGAAAATTTGAAAATTCCTCAAAAATTCGTCCAAAATCGTGATGCCTCCAATCTCTTGTTTTGTACGTTTTTTCCACGTGTCTTGACATCTAATGTATCCCTGCAAAGTTTGGTGAAGATCTGAGTATGTAGTTTTTGACCTTATCTGGAACCTCCTATCTGAAAATTTGAAAATTCTTAAAAAATTCGTCCAAAATCTTGATGTCTCCAATCTCTTGTTTTGTACGTTTTTTCCACGTGTCTTGACATGCAAAGTATCCCTGCAACGTTTGGTGAAGATCTGAGTATGTAGTTTTTGACCTTATCTGGAGCCTCCCATCTGAAAATTTGAAAATTCTTCAAAAATTCGTCCAAAATCTTGATGTCTCCAATCTCTTGGTTTGTACGTTTTTTCCACGTGTCTTGACATCCAATGTATCCCTGCAATGTTTGGTGAAGATCTGAGTATGTAGTTTTTGACCTTATATGGAACCTCCTATCTGAAAATTTGAAAATTCTTAAAAAATTTGACCAAAATCTTGATGTCCCCAATCCTATGTTTTGTATGTTTTTTCCACGTGTCTTGACATCCAATGTATCCCTGCAGAGTTTGGTGAAGATCTGAGTATGTCGTTTTTGACCTTATCTGGAACATCCTTTCTGAAAATTTGAAAATTGTTAAAAAAATTCGTCCAAAATCTTGATGTCTCCAATCTCTTGTTTTGTACGTTTTTCCACGTGTCTTGACATCCAATGTATCCCTGCAAAGTTTGGTGATGATCTGAGTATGTAGTTTTTGACCTTATCTGGAACCTCCTATCTGAAAATTTGAAAATTCTTAAAAAATTCGTCCAAAATCTTGATGTCTCCAATCTCTTGTTTTGTACGTTTTTTCCACGTGTCTTGACATCCAATGTATCCCTGCAAAGTTTGGTGAAGATCTGAGTATGTCGTTTTTGACCTTATCTGGAACATCCTTTCTGAAAATTTGAAAATTCTTAAAAAATTCGTCCAAAATCTTGACGTCTCCAATCTCTTGTTTTGTACGTTTTTTCCACGTGTCTTGACATCCAATGTATCCCTGCAAAGTTTGGTGAAGATCTAAATATGTAGTTTTTGACCTTATCTGGAACCTCCCATCTGAAAATTTGAAAATTCCTAAAAAATCCGTCCAAAATCTTGATGACCCCAATCTCTTGTTTTGTACGTTTTTTCCACGTGTCTTGACATCCAATGTATCCCTGCAAAGTTTGGTGAAGATCTGAGTATGTAGTTTTTGACCTTATCTGGAACCTCCTATCTGAAAATTTGAAAATTCTTAAAAAATTCGTCCAAAATCTTGATGTCTCCAATCTCTTGTTTTGTACGTTTTTCCCACGTGTCTTGACATCCAATGTATCCCTGCAAATTTTGGTGAAGATCTGAGTATGTCGTTTTTGACCTTATCTGGAACATCCTTTCTCAAAATTTGAAAATTCTTAAAAAATTCGTCCGAAATCTTGACGTCTCCAATCTCTTGTTTTGTACGTTTTTTCCACGTGTCTTGACATCCAATGTATCCCTGCAAAGTTTGGTGAAGATCCGAGTATGTAGTTTTTGACCTTATCTGGAACCTCCCATCTGAAAATTTGAAAATTCCTAAAAAATCCGTCCAAAATCTTGATGATCCCAATCTCTTGTTTTGTACGTCTTTTCCCCGTGTCTTGACATCCAATGTATCCATGCAAAGTTTGGTGAAGATCTGAGTATGTCGTTTTTGACCTTATCTGGAACCTCCCATCTGAAAATTTGAAAATTCTTAAAAAATTCGTCGAAAATCTTGATGTCTCCGATCTCTTGTTTTGTACGTTTTTTCCACGTGTCTTGACATGCAAAGTATTCCTGCAAAGTTTGGTGAAGATCTGAGTATGTAGTTTTTGACCTCATCTGGAACCTCCTATCTGAAAATTTGAAAATTCTTAAAAAATTCGTCCAAAATCTTGATGTCTCCAATCTCTTGTTTTGTACGTTTTTCCACGTGTCTTGACATCCAATGTATCCCTGCAATGTTTGGTGAAGATCTGAGTATGTAGTTTTTGACCTTATCTGGAACCTCCCATCTGAAAATTTGAAAATTCCTAAAAAATCCGTCCAAAATCTTGATGACCCCAATCTCTTGTTTTGTACGTTTTTTCCACGTGTCTTGACATCCAATGTATCCCTGCAAAGTTTGGTGAAGATCTGAGTATGTAGTTTTTGACCTTATCTGGAACCTCCTATCTGAAAATTTGAAAATTCTTAAAAAATTCGTCCAAAATCTTGATGTCTCCAATCTCTTGTTTTGTACGTTTTTTCCACGTGTCTTGATATCCAATGTATCAATGCAAAGTTTGGTGAAGATCTGAGTATGTCGCTTTTGACCTTATCTGGAACATCCTTTCTGAAAATTTGAAAATTCTTAAAAAATTCTTCCAAAATCTTGATGTCTCCTATCTCTTGTTTTGTACGTTTTTTCCACGTGTCTTGACATCCAATGTATCCCTGCAAAGTTTGGTGAAGATCTGAGTATGTAGTTTTTGACCTTATCTGGAACCTCCCATCTGAAAATTTGAAAATTCTTAAAAAATTCGACCAAAATCTTGATGTCTCCAATCCTATGTTTTGTATGTTTTTTCCACGTGTCTTGACATCCAATGTATCCATGCAAAGTTTGGTGAAGATCTGAGTATGTAGTTTTTGACCTTATATGGAACCTCCTATCTGAAAATTTGAAAATTCTTAAAAAATTCGTCGAAAATCTTGATGTCTCCAATCTCTTGTTTTGTACGTTTTTTCCACGTGTCTTGACATCCAATGTATCCCTGCAAAGTTTGGTGAAGATCTGAGTATGTAGTTTTTGACCATATATGGAACCTCCCATCTGAAAATTAGAAAATTCCTAAAAAATCCGTCCAAAATCTTGATGACCCCAATCTCTTGTTTTGTACGTTTTTTCCACGTGTCTTGACATTCAATGTATCCCTCCAAAGTTTGGTGAAGATCTGAGTATGTAGTTTTTGACCATATATGGAACCTCTTTTCTGAAAATTTGAAAATTCTTAAAAAATTTGTCCAAAATCTTGATGTCTCCAATCTCTTGTTTTGTACGTTTTTTCCACGTGTCTTGACATCCAATGTATCCATGCAAAGTTTGGTGAAGATCTGAGTATGTAGTTTTTGACCTTATATGGAACCTCCTATCTGAAAATTTGAAAATTCTTAAAAAATTTGACCAAAATCTTGATGTCCCCAATCCTGTTTTGTATGTTTTTTCCACGTGTCTTGACATCCAATGTATCCCTGCAGAGTTTGGTGAAGATCTGAGTATGTCGTTTTTGACCTTATCTGGAACATCCTTTCTGAAAATTTGAAAATTCTTAAAAAATTCGTCCAAAATCTTGATGTCTCCAATCTCTTGTTTTGTACGTTTTTTCCACGTGTCTTGACATCCAATGAATCCCTGCAAAGTTTGGTGAAGATCTGAGTATGTAGTTTTTGACCTTATCTGGAACCTCCTATCTGAAAATTTGAAAATTGTTAAAAAATTCGTCCAAAATCTTGATGTCTCCAATCTCTTGTTTTGAACGTTTTTCGCACGTGTCTTGACATCCAATGTATCCCTGCAAAGTTTGGTGAAGATCTGAGTATGTAGTTTTTGACCTTATCTGGAACCTCATTTCTGAAAATTTGAAAATTCCTCAAAAATTCGTCCAAAATCGTGATGCCTCCAATCTCTTGTTTTGTACGTTTTTTCCACGTGTCTTGACATCTAATGTATCCCTGCAAAGTTTGGTGAAGATCTGAGTATGTAGTTTTTGACCTTATCTGGAACCTCCTATCTGAAAATTTGAAAATTCTTAAAAAATTCGTCCAAAATCTTGATGTCTCCAATCTCTTGTTTTGTACGTTTTTTCCACGTGTCTTGACATGCAAAGTATCCCTGCAACGTTTGGTGAAGATCTGAGTATGTAGTTTTTGACCTTATCTGGAGCCTCCCATCTGAAAATTTGAAAATTCTTCAAAAATTCGTCCAAAATCTTGATGTCTCCAATCTCTTGGTTTGTACGTTTTTTCCACGTGTCTTGACATCCAATGTATCCCTGCAATGTTTGGTGAAGATCTGAGTATGTAGTTTTTGACCTTATATGGAACCTCCTATCTGAAAATTTGAAAATTCTTAAAAAATTCGTCCAAAATCTTGATGTCTCCAATCTCTTGTTTTGTACGTTTTTCCCACGTGTCTTGACATCCAATGTATCCCTGCAAATTTTGGTGAAGATCTGAGTATGTCGTTTTTGACCTTATCTGGAACCTCCTTTCTGAAAATTTGAAAATTCTCAAAAAATTCGTCCAAAATCTTGATGTCTCCAATCTCTTGGTTTGTACGTTTTTTCCACGTGTCTTGACATCCAATGTATCCCTGCAATGTTTGGTGAAGATCTGAGTATGTAGTTTTTGACCTTATATGGAACCTCCTATCTGAAAATTTGAAAATTCTTAAAAAATTTGACCAAAATCTTGATGTCCCCAATCCTATGTTTTGTATGTTTTTTCCACGTGTCTTGACATCCAATGTATCCCTGCAGAGTTTGGTGAAGATCTGAGTATGTCGTTTTTGACCTTATCTGGAACATCCTTTCTGAAAA
Organism: Lepisma saccharinum; assembly: GCF_977018435.1. Lineage (NCBI taxonomy): Eukaryota > Metazoa > Arthropoda > Insecta > Zygentoma > Lepismatidae > Lepisma > Lepisma saccharinum. The sequence goes on along the minus strand of NW_028142966.1, from coordinate 277,120 downwards.
TTTGAAAATTGTTAAAAAAATTCGTCCAAAATCTTGATGTCTCCAATCTCTTGTTTTGTACGTTTTTCCACGTGTCTTGACATCCAATGTATCCCTGCAAAGTTTGGTGATGATCTGAGTATGTAGTTTTTGACCTTATCTGGAACCTCCTATCTGAAAATTTGAAAATTCTTAAAAAATTCGTCCAAAATCTTGATGTCTCCAATCTCTTGTTTTGTACGTTTTTTCCACGTGTCTTGACATCCAATGTATCCCTGCAAAGTTTGGTGAAGATCTGAGTATGTCGTTTTTGACCTTATCTGGAACATCCTTTCTGAAAATTTGAAAATTCTTAAAAAATTCGTCCAAAATCTTGACGTCTCCAATCTCTTGTTTTGTACGTTTTTTCCACGTGTCTTGACATCCAATGTATCCCTGCAAAGTTTGGTGAAGATCTAAATATGTAGTTTTTGACCTTATCTGGAACCTCCCATCTGAAAATTTGAAAATTCCTAAAAAATCCGTCCAAAATCTTGATGACCCCAATCTCTTGTTTTGTACGTTTTTTCCACGTGTCTTGACATCCAATGTATCCCTGCAAAGTTTGGTGAAGATCTGAGTATGTAGTTTTTGACCTTATCTGGAACCTCCTATCTGAAAATTTGAAAATTCTTAAAAAATTCGTCCAAAATCTTGATGTCTCCAATCTCTTGTTTTGTACGTTTTTCCCACGTGTCTTGACATCCAATGTATCCCTGCAAATTTTGGTGAAGATCTGAGTATGTCGTTTTTGACCTTATCTGGAACCTCCTTTCTGAAAATTTGAAAATTCTCAAAAAATTCGTCCAAAATCTTGATGTCTCCAATCTCTTGTTTTGTACGTTTTTTCCACGTGTCTTGACATCCAATGTATCCCTGCAAAGTTTGGTGAAGATCTGAGTATGTAGTTTTTGACCTTATATGGAACCTCCTTTCTGAAAATTTGAAAATTCTTAAAAAATTCGTCCAAAATCTTGATGTCTCCAATCTCTTGTTTTGTATGTTTTTTCCACGTGTCTTGACATGCAAAGTATCCCTGCAACGTTTGGTGAAGATCTGAGTATGTAGTTTTTGACCTTATCTGGAGCCTCCCATCTGAAAATTTGAAAATTCTTCAAAAATTCGTCCAAAATCTTGATGTCTCCAATCTCTTGGTTTGTACGTTTTTTCCACGTGTCTTGACATCCAATGTATCCCTGCAATGTTTGGTGAAGATCTGAGTATGTAGTTTTTGACCTTATATGGAACCTCCTATCTGAAAATTTGAAAATTCTTAAAAAATTCGTCCAAAATCTTGATGTCTCCAATCTCTTGTTTTGTACGTTTTTCCCACGTGTCTTGACATCCAATGTATCCCTGCAAATTTTGGTGAAGATCTGAGTATGTCGTTTTTGACCTTATCTGGAACCTCCTTTCTGAAAATTTGAAAATTCTCAAAAAATTCGTCCAAAATCTTGATGTCTCCAATCTCTTGGTTTGTACGTTTTTTCCACGTGTCTTGACATCCAATGTATCCCTGCAATGTTTGGTGAAGATCTGAGTATGTAGTTTTTGACCTTATATGGAACCTCCTATCTGAAAATTTGAAAATTCTTAAAAAATTTGACCAAAATCTTGATGTCCCCAATCCTATGTTTTGTATGTTTTTTCCACGTGTCTTGACATCCAATGTATCCCTGCAGAGTTTGGTGAAGATCTGAGTATGTCGTTTTTGACCTTATCTGGAACATCCTTTCTGAAAATTTGAAAATTGTTAAAAAAATTCGTCCAAAATCTTGATGTCTCCAATCTCTTGTTTTGTACGTTTTTCCACGTGTCTTGACATCCAATGTATCCCTGCAAAGTTTGGTGATGATCTGAGTATGTAGTTTTTGACCTTATCTGGAACCTCCTATCTGAAAATTTGAAAATTCTTAAAAAATTCGTCCAAAATCTTGATGTCTCCAATCTCTTGTTTTGTACGTTTTTTCCACGTGTCTTGACATCCAATGTATCCCTGCAAAGTTTGGTGAAGATCTGAGTATGTCGTTTTTGACCTTATCTGGAACATCCTTTCTGAAAATTTGAAAATTCTTAAAAAATTCGTCCAAAATCTTGACGTCTCCAATCTCTTGTTTTGTACGTTTTTTCCACGTGTCTTGACATCCAATGTATCCATGCAAAGTTTGGTGAAGATCTGAGTATGTAGTTTTTGACCTTATATGGAACCTCCTATCTGAAAATTTGAAAATTCTTAAAAAATTTGACCAAAATCTTGATGTCCCCAATCCTGTTTTGTATGTTTTTTCCACGTGTCTTGACATCCAATGTATCCCTGCAGAGTTTGGTGAAGATCTGAGTATGTCGTTTTTGACCTTATCTGGAACATCCTTTCTGAAAATTTGAAAATTCTTAAAAAATTCGTCCAAAATCTTGATGTCACCAATCTCTTGTTTTGTACGTTTTTTCCACGTGTCTTGACATCCAATGAATCCCTGCAAAGTTTGGTGAAGATCTGAGTATGTAGTTTTTGACCTTATCTGGAACCTCCTATCTGAAAATTTGAAAATTGTTAAAAAATTCGTCCAAAATCTTGATGTCTCCAATCTCTTGTTTTGAACGTTTTTCGCACGTGTCTTGACATCCAATGTATCCCTGCAAAGTTTGGTGAAGATCTGAGTATGTAGTTTTTGACCTTATCTGGAACCTCATTTCTGAAAATTTGAAAATTCCTCAAAAATTCGTCCAAAATCGTGATGCCTCCAATCTCTTGTTTTGTACGTTTTTTCCACGTGTCTTGACATCTAATGTATCCCTGCAAAGTTTGGTGAAGATCTGAGTATGTAGTTTTTGACCTTATCTGGAACCTCCTATCTGAAAATTTGAAAATTCTTAAAAAATTCGTCCAAAATCTTGATGTCTCCAATCTCTTGTTTTGTACGTTTTTTCCACGTGTCTTGACATGCAAAGTATCCCTGCAACGTTTGGTGAAGATCTGAGTATGTAGTTTTTGACCTTATCTGGAGCCTCCCATCTGAAAATTTGAAAATTCTTCAAAAATTCGTCCAAAATCTTGATGTCTCCAATCTCTTGGTTTGTACGTTTTTTCCACGTGTCTTGACATCCAATGTATCCCTGCAATGTTTGGTGAAGATCTGAGTATGTAGTTTTTGACCTTATATGGAACCTCCTATCTGAAAATTTGAAAATTCTTAAAAAATTCGTCCAAAATCTTGATGTCTCCAATCTCTTGTTTTGTACGTTTTTCCCACGTGTCTTGACATCCAATGTATCCCTGCAAATTTTGGTGAAGATCTGAGTATGTCGTTTTTGACCTTATCTGGAACCTCCTTTCTGAAAATTTGAAAATTCTCAAAAAATTCGTCCAAAATCTTGATGTCTCCAATCTCTTGGTTTGTACGTTTTTTCCACGTGTCTTGACATCCAATGTATCCCTGCAATGTTTGGTGAAGATCTGAGTATGTAGTTTTTGACCTTATATGGAACCTCCTATCTGAAAATTTGAAAATTCTTAAAAAATTTGACCAAAATCTTGATGTCCCCAATCCTATGTTTTGTATGTTTTTTCCACGTGTCTTGACATCCAATGTATCCCTGCAGAGTTTGGTGAAGATCTGAGTATGTCGTTTTTGACCTTATCTGGAACATCCTTTCTGAAAATTTGAAAATTGTTAAAAAAATTCGTCCAAAATCTTGATGTCTCCAATCTCTTGTTTTGTACGTTTTTCCACGTGTCTTGACATCCAATGTATCCCTGCAAAGTTTGGTGATGATCTGAGTATGTAGTTTTTGACCTTATCTGGAACCTCCTATCTGAAAATTTGAAAATTCTTAAAAAATTCGTCCAAAATCTTGATGTCTCCAATCTCTTGTTTTGTACGTTTTTTCCACGTGTCTTGACATCCAATGTATCCCTGCAAAGTTTGGTGAAGATCTGAGTATGTCGTTTTTGACCTTATCTGGAACATCCTTTCTGAAAATTTGAAAATTCTTAAAAAATTCGTCCAAAATCTTGACGTCTCCAATCTCTTGTTTTGTACGTTTTTTCCACGTGTCTTGACATCCAATGTATCCCTGCAAAGTTTGGTGAAGATCTAAATATGTAGTTTTTGACCTTATCTGGAACCTCCCATCTGAAAATTTGAAAATTCCTAAAAAATCCGTCCAAAATCTTGATGACCCCAATCTCTTGTTTTGTACGTTTTTTCCACGTGTCTTGACATCCAATGTATCCCTGCAAAGTTTGGTGAAGATCTGAGTATGTAGTTTTTGACCTTATCTGGAACCTCCTATCTGAAAATTTGAAAATGCTTAAAAAATTCGTCCAAAATCTTGATGTCTCCAATCTCTTGTTTTGTACGTTTTTCCCACGTGTCTTGACATCCAATGTATCCCTGCAAATTTTGGTGAAGATCTGAGTATGTCGTTTTTGACCTTATCTGGAACCTCCTTTCTGAAAATTTGAAAATTCTCAAAAAATTCGTCCAAAATCTTGATGTCTCCAATCTCTTGTTTTGTACGTTTTTTCCACGTGTCTTGACATCCAATGTATCCCTGCAAAGTTTGGTGAAGATCTGAGTATGTAGTTTTTGACCTTATATGGAACCTCCTTTCTGAAAATTTGAAAATTCTTAAAAAATTCGTCCAAAATCTTGATGTCACCAATCCTATGTTTTGTATGTTTTTTCCACGTGTCTTGACATCCAATGTATCCCTGCAATGTTTGGTGAAGATCTGAGTATGTAGTTTTTGACCTTATATGGAACCTCCTATCTGAAAATTTGAAAATTCTTAAAAAATTCGTCCAAAATCTTGATGTCTCCAATCTCTTGTTTTGTACGTTTTTCCCACGTGTCTTGACATCCAATGTATCCCTGCAAATTTTGGTGAAGATCTGAGTATGTCGTTTTTGACCTTATCTGGAACCTCCTTTCTGAAAATTTGAAAATTCTCAAAAAATTCGTCCAAAATCTTGATGTCTCCAATCTCTTGGTTTGTACGTTTTTTCCACGTGTCTTGACATCCAATGTATCCCTGCAATGTTTGGTGAAGATCTGAGTATGTAGTTTTTGACCTTATATGGAACCTCCTATCTGAAAATTTGAAAATTCTTAAAAAATTTGACCAAAATCTTGATGTCCCCAATCCTATGTTTTGTATGTTTTTTCCACGTGTCTTGACATCCAATGTATCCCTGCAGAGTTTGGTGAAGATCTGAGTATGTCGTTTTTGACCTTATCTGGAACCTCCTATCTGAAAATTTGAAATTTCTTAAAAAATTCGCCCAAAACCTTGATGTCTCCAATCTCTTGTTTTGTACGTTTTTCCCACGTGTTTTGACATCCAATGTATCCCTGCAAAGTTTGGTGAAGATCTGAGTATGTAGTTTTTGACCTTATCTGGAACCTCATTTCTGAAAATTTGAAAATTCCTCAAAAATTCGTCCAAAATCTTGATGTCTCCAATCTCTTGTTTTGTACGTTTTTTCCACGTGTCTTGACATCCAATGTATCCCTGCAAAGTTTGGTGAAGATCTGAGTATGTAGTTTTTGACCTTATCTGGAACCTCCTATCTGAAAATTTGAAAATTCTTAAAAAATTCGTCCAAAATCTTGATATCTCCAATCTCTTGTTTTGTACGTTTTTTACACGTGTCTTGACATTCAATGTATCCCTGCATAGTTTGGTGAAGATCTGAGTATGTAGTTTTTGACCTTATCTGGAACCTCCCATCTGAAAATTTGAAAATTCTTAAAAAATTCGTGGAAAATCTTGATGTCTCCAATCTCTTGTTTTGTACGTTTTTTCCACGTGTCTTGACATCCAATGTATCCCTGCAATGTTTGGTGAAGGTCTGAGTATGTAGTTTTTGACCTTATATGGAACCTCCCATCTGAAAATTTGAAAATTCTTCAAAAATTCGCCCAAAATCTTGATGTCTCCAATCTCTTGTTTTGTACGTTTTTTCCACGTGTCTTGACATCCAATGTATCCCTGCAATGTTTGGTGAAGTTCTGAGTATGTAGTTTTTGACCTTATATGGAACCTCCTATCTGAAAATTTGAAAATTCTTAAAAAATTTGACCAAAATCTTGATGTCCCCAATCCTATGTTTTGTATGTTTTTTCCACGTGTCTTGACATCCAATGTATCCCTGCAGAGTTTGGTGAAGATCTGAGTATGTAGTTTTTGACGTTATATGGAACCTCCTATCTGAAAATTTGAAAATTCTTAAAAAATTCGTCCAAATTCTTGATGTCTCCAATCTCTTGTTTTGTACGTTTTTTCCACGTGTCTTGACATCCAATGTATCCCTGCAATGTTTGGTGAAGATCTGAGTATGTAGTTTTTGACCTCATATGGAACCTCCTATCTGAAAATTTGAAAATTCTTAAAAAATTCGTCCAAAATCTTGATGTCTCCAATCTCTTGTTTGTACGTTTTTTCCACGTGTCTTGACATCCAATGTATCCCTGCAATGTTTGGTGAAGATCTGAGTATGTAGTTTTTGACCTTATATGGAACCTCCTATCTGAAAATTTGAAAATTCTTAAAAAATTTGACCAAAATCTTGATATCCCAAATCCTATGTTTTGTATGTTTTTTCCACGTGTCTTGACATCCAATGTATCCCTGCAAAGTTTGGTGAAGATCTGAGTATGTCGTTTTTGACCTTATCTGGAACCTCCTATCTGAAAATTTGAAAATTCTTGAAAAATTCGCCCAAAATCTTGATGTCTCCAATATCTTGTTTTGTACGTTTTTTCCACGTGTCTTGACATCCAATGTATCCCTGCAAAGTTTGGTGAAGATCTGAGTATGTAGTTTTTGACCTTATCTGGAACCTCCTATCTGAAAATTTGAAAATTCTTAAAAAATTCGTCCAAAATCTTGATGTCTCCAATCTCTTGTTTTGTACGTTTTTTCCACGTGTCTTGACATCCAATGTATCCCTGGATTGTTTGGTGAAGATCTGAGTATGTATTTTTTGACCTTATATGGAACCTCCTATCTGAAAATTTGAAAATTCTTAAAAAATTCGTCGAAAATCTTGATGTCTCCAATCTCTTGTTTTGTACGTTTTTTCCACGTGTCTTGACATCCAATGTATCCCTGCAAAGTTTGGTGAAGATCTGAGTATGTAGTTTTTGACCTTATCTGGAACCTCCTATCTGAAAATTTGAAAATTCTTAAAAAATTCGTCCAAAATCTTGATGTCTCCAATCTCTTGTTTTGTACGTTTTTTCCACGTGTCTTGACATCCAATGTATCCCTGCAAAGTTTGGTGAAGATCTGAGTATGTAGTTTTTGACGTTATATGGAACCTCCTATCTGAAAATTTGAAAATTCTTAAAAAATTCGTCCAAATTCTTGATGTCTCCAATCTCTTGTTTTGTACGTTTTTTCCACGTGTCTTGACATCCAATGTATCCCTGCAATGTTTGGTGAAGATCTGAGTATGTAGTTTTTGACCTTATATGGAACCTCCTATCTGAAAATTTGAAAATTCTTAAAAAATTCGTCCAAAATCTTGATGTCTCCAATCTCTTGTTTTGTACGTTTTTTCCACGTGTCTTGACAACCAATGTATCCCTGCAATGTTTGGTGAAGATCTGAGTATGTAGTTTTTGACCTTATATGGAACCTCCTATCTGAAAATTTGAAAATTCTTAAAAAATTTGACCAAAATCTTGATATCCCAAATCCTGTTTTGTATGTTTTTTCCACGTGTCTTGACATCCAATGTATCCCTGCAAAGTTTGGTGAAGATCTGAGTATGTCGTTTTTGACCTTATCTGGAACATCCTTTCTGAAAATTTGAAAATTCTTAAAAAATTCGCCCAAAATCTTGATGTCTCCAATCTCTTGTTTTGTACGTTTTTTCCACGTGTCTTGACATCCAATGTATCCCTGCAAAGTTTGGTGAAGATCTGAGTATGTAGTTTTTGACCTTATCTGGAACCTCTTATCTGAAAATTTGAAAATTGTTAAAAAATTCGTCCAAAATCTTGATGTCTCCAATCTCTTGTTTTGTACGTTTTTTCCACGTGTCTTGACATCCAATGTATCCCTGCAAAGTTTGGTGAAGATCTGAGTATGTAGTTTTTGACCTTATATGGAAAATACTATCTGAAAATTTGAAAATTCTTAAAAAATTCGTCCAAAATCTTGATGTCTCCAATCTCTTGTTTTGTACGTTTTTTCCACGTGTCATGACATCCAATGTATCCCTGGATTGTTTGGTGAAGATCTGAGTATGTAGTTTTTGACCTTATATGGAACCTCCTATCTGAAAATTTGAAAATTCTTAAAAAATTCGTCGAAAATCTTAATGTCTCCAATCTCTTGTTTTGTACGTTTTTTCCACGTGTCTTGACATCCAATGTATCCCTGCAAAGTTTGGTGAAGATCTGAGTATGTAGTTTTTGACCTTATATGGAACCTCCTATCTGAAAATTTGAAAATTCTTAAAAAATTCGTCCAAAATCTTGATGTCTCCAATCTCTTGTTTTGTACGTTTTTTCCACGTGTCTTGACATCCAATGTATCCCTGCAATGTTTGGTGAAGATCTGAGTATGTAGTTTTTGACCTTATATGGAACCTCCTATCTGAAAATTTGAAAATTCTTAAAAAATTCGTCCCAAATCTTGATGTCTCCAATCTCTTGTTTTGTACGTTTTTTCCACGTGTCTTGACATCCAATGTATCCCTGCAATGTTTGGTGAAGATCTGAGTATGTAGTTTTTGACCTTATCTGGAACCTCCCATCTGAAAATTTGAAAATTCTTAAAAAATTCGTCGAAAATCTTGATGTCTCCAATCTCTTGTTTTGTACGTTTTTTCCACGTGTCTTGACATGCAAATTATCCCTGCAACGTTTGGTGAAGATCTGAGTATGTAGTTTTTGACCTTATCTGGAACCTCCTATCTGAAAATTTGAAAATTCTTCAAAAATTCGTCCAAAATCTTGATGTCTCCAATCTCTTGTTTTGTACGTTTTTTCCACGTTTCTTGACATCCAATGTATCCCTGCAATGTTTTTTATTGAAGATCTGAGTATGTAGTTTTTGACCTTATATGGAACCTCCTATCTGAAAATTTGAAAATTCTTAAAAAATTTGACCAAAATCTTGATATCCCCAATCCTATGTTTTGTATGTTTTTTCCACGTGTCTTGACATCCAATGTATCCCTGCAAAGTTTGGTGAAGATCTGAGTATGTAGTTTTAGACCTTATCTGGAACCTCCTATCTGAAAATTTGAAAATTTTTAAAAAATTCATCCAAAATCTTGATGTCTCCAATCTCTTGTTTTGTACGTTTTTTCCACGTGTCTTGACATCCAATGTATCCCTGCAAAGTTTGGTGAAGATCTGAGTATGTAGTTTTTGACCTTATCTGGAACCTCCTATCTGAAAATTTGAAAATTGTTAAAAAATTCGTCCAAAACCTTGATGTCTCCAATCTCTTGTTTTGTACGTTTTTCCCACGTGTCTTGAGATCCAATGTATCCCTGCAAAGTTTGGTGAAGACCTGAGTATGTAGTTTTTGACCTTATCTGGAACCTCATTTCTGAAAATTCGAAAATTCCTCAAAAATTCGTCCAAAATCTTGATGTCTCCAATCTCTTGTTTTGTACGTTTTTTCCACGTGTCTTGACATCCAATGTATCCCTGCAAAGTTTGGTGAAAATCTGAGTATGTAGTTTTTGACCTTATCTGGAAACTCCTATCTGAAAATTTGAAAATTCTTAAAATATTCGTCCAAAATCTTGATGTCTCCAATCTCTTGTTTTGTACGTTTTTTCCACGTGTCTTGACATCCAATGTATGCCTGCAAAGTTTGGTGAAGATCTGAGTATGTCGTTTTTGACCTTATCTGGAACCTCCTTTCTGAAAATTTGAAAATTCTTAAAAAATTCGTCCAAAATCTTGATGTCCCCAATCCTATGTTTTGTATGTTTTTTCCACGTGTCTTGACATCCAATGTATCCCTGCAAAGTTTGGTGAAGATCTGAGTATGTAGTTTTTGACCTTTTCTGGAACCTCCTATCTGAAAATTTGAAAATTGTTAAAAAATTCGTCCAAAATCTTGATGTCTCCAATCTCTTGTTTTGTACGTTTTTCCCACGTGTCTTGACATCCAATGTATCCCTGCAATGTTTGGTGAAGATCTGAGTATGTAGTTTTTGACCTTATCTGGAACCTCATTTCTGAAAATTTGAAAATTCCTCAAAAATTCGTCCAAAATCTTGATGTCTCCAATCTCTTGTTTTGTACGTTTTTTCCACGTGTCTTGACATCCAATGTATCCCTGCAAAGTTTGGTGAAGATCTGAGTATGTAGTTTTTGACCTTATCTGGAACCTCCTATCTGAAAATTTGAAAATTCTTAAAAAATTCGTCCAAAATCTTGATGTCTCCAATCTCTTGTTTTGTACGTTTTTTCCACGTGTCTTGACATTAAATGTATCCCTGCAAAGTTTGGTGAAGATCTGAGTATGTCGTTTTTGACCTTATCTGGAACCTCCTTTCTGAAAATTTGAAAATTCTTAAAAAATTCGTCCAAAATCTTGATGTCCCCAATCCTATGTTTTGTATGTTTTTTCCACGTGTCTTGACATCCAATGTATCCATGCAAAGTTTGGTGAAGATCTGAGTATGTCGTTTTTGACCTCATCTGGAACCTCTGATCTGAAAATTTGAAAATTCTTAAAAAATTCGTCGAAAATCTTGATGTCTCCAATCTCTTGTTTTGTACGTTTTTTCCACGTGTCTTGACATGCAAAGTATCCCTGCAACGTTTGGTGAAGATCTGAGTATGTAGTTTTTGACCTTATCTGGAACCTCCTATCTGAAAATTTGAAAATTCTTCAAAAATTCGTCCAAAATCTTGATGTCTCCAATCTCTTGTTTTGTACGTTTTTTCCACGTGTCTTGACATCAAATGTATCCCTGCAATGTTTGGTGAAATTCTGAGTATGTAGTTTTTGACCTTATATGGAACCTCCTATCTGAAAATTTGAAAATTCTTAAAAAATTTGACCAAAATCTTGATGTCCCCAATCCTATGTTTTGTATGTTTTTTCCACGTGTCTTGACATCCAATGTATCCCTGCAGAGTTTGGTGAAGATCTGAGTATGTCGTTTTTGACCTTATTTGGAACATCCTTTCTGAAAATTTGAAAATTCTTAAAAAATTCGTCCAAAATCTTGATGTCTCCAATCTCTTGTTTTGTACGTTTTTTCCACGTGTCTTGACATCCAATGTATCCCTGCAAAGTTTGGTGAAGATCTGAGTATGTAGTTTTTGACCTTATCTGGAACCTCCTATCTGAAAATTTGAAAATTCTTAAAAAATTCGTCCAAAATCTTGATGTCTCCAATCTCTTGTTTTGTACGTTTTTTCCACGTTTCTTGACATCCAATGTATCCCTGCAATGTTTGGTGAAGTTCTGAGTATGTAGTTTTTGACCTTATATGGAACCTCCTATCTGAAAATTTGAAAATTCTTAAAAAATTTGACCAAAATCTTGATGTCCCCAATCCTATGTTTTGTATGTTTTTTCCACGTGTCTTGACATCCAATGTATCCCTGCAGAGTTTGGTGAAGATCTGAGTATGTCGTTTTTGACCTTATCTGGAACATCCTTTCTGAAAATTTGAAAATTCTTAAAAAATTCGTCCAAAATCTTGATGTCTCCAATCTCTTGTTTTGTACGTTTTTTCCACGTGTCTTGACATCCAATGTATCCCTGCAAAGTTTGGTGAAGATCTGAGTATGTCGTTTTTGACCTTATCTGGAACCTCCTATCTGAAAATTTGAAAATTCTTAAAAAATTCGTCCAAAATCTTGATGTCTCCAATCTCTTGTTTTGTACGTTTTTTCCACGTGTCTTGACATCCAATGTATCCCTGCAAAGTTTGGTGAAGATCTGAGTATGTAGTTTTTGACGTTATATGGAACCTCCTATCTGAAAATTTGAAAATTCTTAAAAAATTCGTCCAAATTCTTGATGTCTCCAATCTCTTGTTTTGTACGTTTTTTCCACGTGTCTTGACATCCAATGTATCCCTGCAAAGTTTGGTGAAAATCTGAGTATGTAGTTTTTGACCTTATCTGGAAACTCCTATCTGAAAATTTGAAAATTCTTAAAATATTCGTCCAAAATCTTGATGTCTCCAATCTCTTGTTTTGTACGTTTTTTCCACGTGTCTTGACATCCAATGTATGCCCGCAAAGTTTGGTGAAGATCTGAGTATGTCGTTTTTGACCTTATCTGGAACCTCCTTTCTGAAAATTTGAAAATTCTTAAAAAATTCGTCCAAAATCTTGATGTCCCCAATCCTATGTTTTGTATGTTTTTTCCACGTGTCTTGACATCCAATGTATCCCTGCAAAGTTTGGTGAAGATCTGAGTATGTAGTTTTTGACCTTTTCTGGAACCTCCTATCTGAAAATTTGAAAATTGTTAAAAAATTCGTCCAAAATCTTGATGTCTCCAATCTCTTGTTTTGTACGTTTTTCCCACGTGTCTTGACATCCAATGTATCCCTGCAATGTTTGGTGAAGATCTGAGTATGTAGTTTTTGACCTTATCTGGAACCTCATTTCTGAAAATTTGAAAATTCCTCAAAAATTCGTCCAAAATCTTGATGTCTCCAATCTCTTGTTTTGTACGTTTTTTCCACGTGTCTTGACATCCAATGTATCCCTGCAAAGTTTGGTGAAGATCTGAGTATGTAGTTTTTGACCTTATCTGGAACCTCCTATCTGAAAATTTGAAAATTCTTAAAAAATTCGTCCAAAATCTTGATGTCTCCAATCTCTTGTTTTGTACGTTTTTTCCACGTGTCTTGACATTAAATGTATCCCTGCAAAGTTTGGTGAAGATCTGAGTATGTCGTTTTTGACCTTATCTGGAACCTCCTTTCTGAAAATTTGAAAATTCTTAAAAAATTCGTCCAAAATCTTGATGTCCCCAATCCTATGTTTTGTATGTTTTTTCCACGTGTCTTGACATCCAATGTATCCATGCAAAGTTTGGTGAAGATCTGAGTATGTCGTTTTTGACCTCATCTGGAACCTCTGATCTGAAAATTTGAAAATTCTTAAAAAATTCGTCGAAAATCTTGATGTCTCCAATCTCTTGTTTTGTACGTTTTTTCCACGTGTCTTGACTTGCAAAGTATCCCTGCAACGTTTGGTGAAGATCTGAGTATGTAGTTTTTGACCTTATCTGGAACCTCCTATCTGAAAATTTGAAAATTCTTCAAAAATTCGTCCAAAATCTTGATGTCTCCAATCTCTTGTTTTGTACGTTTTTTCCACGTGTCTTGACATCAAATGTATCCCTGCAATGTTTGGTGAAATTCTGAGTATGTAGTTTTTGACCTTATATGGAACCTCCTATCTGAAAATTTGAAAATTCTTAAAAAATTTGACCAAAATCTTGATGTCCCCAATCCTATGTTTTGTATGTTTTTTCCACGTGTCTTGACATCCAATGTATCCCTGCAGAGTTTGGTGAAGATCTGAGTATGTCGTTTTTGACCTTATTTGGAACATCCTTTCTGAAAATTTGAAAATTCTTAAAAAATTCGTCCAAAATCTTGATGTCTCCAATCTCTTGTTTTGTACGTTTTTTCCACGTGTCTTGACATCCAATGTATCCCTGCAAAGTTTGGTGAAGATCTGAGTATGTAGTTTTTGACCTTATCTGGAACCTCCCATCTGAAAATTTGAAAATTCTTAAAAAATTCGTCCAAAATCTTGATGTCTCCAATCTCTTGTTTTGTACGTTTTTTCCACGTGTCTTGACATCCAATGTATCCCTGCAATGTTTGGTGAAGTTCTGAGTATGTAGTTTTTGACCTTATATGGAACCTCCTATCTGAAAATTTGAAAATTCTTAAAAAATTTGACCAAAATCTTGATGTCCCCAATCCTATGTTTTGTATGTTTTTTCCACGTGTCTTGACATCCAATGTATCCCTGCAGAGTTTGGTGAAGATCTGAGTATGTCGTTTTTGACCTTATCTGGAACATCCTTTCTGAAAATTTGAAAATTCTTAAAAAATTCGTCCAAAATCTTGATGTCTCCAATCTCTTGTTTTGTACGTTTTTTCCACGTGTCTTGACATCCAATGTATCCCTGCAAAGTTTGGTGAAGATCTGAGTATGTCGTTTTTGACCTTATCTGGAACCTCCTATCTGAAAATTTGAAAATTCTTAAAAAATTCGTCCAAAATCTTGATGTCTCCAATCTCTTGTTTTGTACGTTTTTTCCACGTGTCTTGACATCCAATGTATCCCTGCAAAGTTTGGTGAAGATCTGAGTATGTAGTTTTTGACGTTATATGGAACCTCCTATCTGAAAATTTGAAAATTCTTAAAAAATTCGTCCAAATTCTTGATGTCTCCAATCTCTTGTTTTGTACGTTTTTTCCACGTGTCTTGACATCCAATGTATCCCTGCAAAGTTTGGTGAAAATCTGAGTATGTAGTTTTTGACCTTATCTGGAAACTCCTATCTGAAAATTTGAAAATTCTTAAAATATTCGTCCAAAATCTTGATGTCTCCAATCTCTTGTTTTGTACGTTTTTTCCACGTGTCTTGACATCCAATGTATGCCCGCAAAGTTTGGTGAAGATCTGAGTATGTCGTTTTTGACCTTATCTGGAACCTCCTTTCTGAAAATTTGAAAATTCTTAAAAAATTCGTCCAAAATCTTGATGTCCCCAATCCTATGTTTTGTATGTTTTTTCCACGTGTCTTGACATCCAATGTATCCCTGCAAAGTTTGGTGAAGATCTGAGTATGTAGTTTTTGACCTTTTCTGGAACCTCCTATCTGAAAATTTGAAAATTGTTAAAAAATTCGTCCAAAATCTTGATGTCTCCAATCTCTTGTTTTGTACGTTTTTCCCACGTGTCTTGACATCCAATGTATCCCTGCAATGTTTGGTGAAGATCTGAGTATGTAGTTTTTGACCTTATCTGGAACCTCCTATCTGAAAATTTGAAAATTCTTAAAAAATTCGTCCAAAATCTTGATGTCTCCAATCTCTTGTTTTGTACGTTTTTTCCACGTGTCTTGACATTAAATGTATCCCTGCAAAGTTTGGTGAAGATCTGAGTATGTCGTTTTTGACCTCATCTGGAACCTCTGATCTGAAAATTTGAAAATTCTTAAAAAATTCGTCGAAAATCTTGATGTCTCCAATCTCTTGTTTTGTACGTTTTTTCCACGTGTCTTGACATGCAAAGTATCCCTGCAACGTTTGGTGAAGATCTGAGTATGTAGTTTTTGACCTTATCTGGAACCTCCTATCTGAAAATTTGAAAATTCTTCAAAAATTCGTCCAAAATCTTGATGTCTCCAATCTCTTGTTTTGTACGTTTTTTCCACGTGTCTTGACATCAAATGTATCCCTGCAATGTTTGGTGAAATTCTGAGTATGTAGTTTTTGACCTTATATGGAACCTCCTATCTGAAAATTTGAAAATTCTTAAAAAATTTGACCAAAATCTTGATGTCCCCAATCCTATGTTTTGTATGTTTTTTCCACGTGTCTTGACATCCAATGTATCCCTGCAGAGTTTGGTGAAGATCTGAGTATGTCGTTTTTGACCTTATTTGGAACATCCTTTCTGAAAATTTGAAAATTCTTAAAAAATTCGTCCAAAATCTTGATGTCTCCAATCTCTTGTTTTGTACGTTTTTTCCACGTGTCTTGACATCCAATGTATCCCTGCAAAGTTTGGTGAAGATCTGAGTATGTAGTTTTTGACCTTATCTGGAACCTCCCATCTGAAAATTTGAAAATTCTTAAAAAATTCGTCCAAAATCTTGATGTCTCCAATCTCTTGTTTTGTACGTTTTTTCCACGTGTCTTGACATCCAATGTATCCCTGCAATGTTTGGTGAAGTTCTGAGTATGTAGTTTTTGACCTTATATGGAACCTCCTATCTGAAAATTTGAAAATTCTTAAAAAATTTGACCAAAATCTTGATGTCCCCAATCCTATGTTTTGTATGTTTTTTCCACGTGTCTTGACATCCAATGTATCCCTGCAGAGTTTGGTGAAGATCTGAGTATGTCGTTTTTGACCTTATCTGGAACATCCTTTCTGAAAATTTGAAAATTCTTAAAAAATTCGTCCAAAATCTTGATGTCTCCAATCTCTTGTTTTGTACGTTTTTTCCACGTGTCTTGACATCCAATGTATCCCTGCAAAGTTTGGTGAAGATCTGAGTATGTCGTTTTTGACCTTATCTGGAACCTCCTATCTGAAAATTTGAAAATTCTTAAAAAATTCGCCCAAAATCTTGATGTCTCCAATCTCTTGTTTTGTACGTTTTTTCCACGTGTCTTGACATCCAATGTATCCCTGCAATGTTTGGTGAAGATCTGAGTATGTAGTTTTTGACCTCATATGGAACCTCCTATCTGAAAATTTGAAAATTCTTAAAAAATTCGTCCAAAATCTTGATGTCTCCAATCTCTTGTTTTGTACGTTTTTTTCCACGTGTCTTGACATCCAATGTATCCCTGCAATGTTTGGTGAAGATCTGAGTATGTAGTTTTTGACCTTATATGGAACCTCCTATCTGAAAATTTGAAAATTCTTAAAAAATTTGACCAAAATCTTGATATCCCAAATCCTATGTTTTGTATGTTTTTTCCACGTGTCTTGACATCCAATGTATCCCTGCAAAGTTTGGTGAAGATCTGAGTATGTCGTTTTTGACCTTATCTGGAACATCCTTTCTGAAAATTTGAAAATTCTTAAAAAATTCGCCCAAAATCTTGATGTCTCCAATCTCTTGTTTTGTACGTTTTTTCCACGTGTCTTGACATCCAATGTATCCCTGCAAAGTTTGGTGAAGATCTGAGTATGTAGTTTTTGACCTTATCTGGAACCTCCTATCTGAAAATTTGAAAATTGTTAAAAAATTCGTCCAAAATCTTGATGTCTCCAATCTCTTGTTTTGTACGTTTTTTCCACGTGTCTTGACATCCAATGTATCCCTGCAAAGTTTGGTGAAGATCTGAGTATGTAGTTTTTGACGTTATATGGAACCTCCTATCTGAAAATTTGAAAATTCTTAAAAAATTCGTCCAAATTCTTGATGTCTCCAATCTCTTGTTTTGTACGTTTTTTCCACGTGTCTTGACATCCAATGTATCCCTGCAAAGTTTGGTGAAAATCTGAGTATGTAGTTTTTGACCTTATCTGGAAACTCCTATCTGAAAATTTGAAAATTCTTAAAATATTCGTCCAAAATCTTGATGTCTCCAATCTCTTGTTTTGTACGTTTTTTCCACGTGTCTTGACATCCAATGTATGCCCGCAAAGTTTGGTGAAGATCTGAGTATGTCGTTTTTGACCTTATCTGGAACCTCCTTTCTGAAAATTTGAAAATTCTTAAAAAATTCGTCCAAAATCTTGATGTCCCCAATCCTATGTTTTGTATGTTTTTTCCACGTGTCTTGACATCCAATGTATCCCTGCAAAGTTTGGTGAAGATCTGAGTATGTAGTTTTTGACCTTTTCTGGAACCTCCTATCTGAAAATTTGAAAATTGTTAAAAAATTCGTCCAAAATCTTGATGTCTCCAATCTCTTGTTTTGTACGTTTTTCCCACGTGTCTTGACATCCAATGTATCCCTGCAATGTTTGGTGAAGATCTGAGTATGTAGTTTTTGACCTTATCTGGAACCTCATTTCTGAAAATTTGAAAATTCCTCAAAAATTCGTCCAAAATCTTGATGTCTCCAATCTCTTGTTTTGTACGTTTTTTCCACGTGTCTTGACATCCAATGTATCCCTGCAAAGTTTGGTGAAGATCTGAGTATGTAGTTTTTGACCTTATCTGGAACCTCCTATCTGAAAATTTGAAAATTCTTAAAAAATTCGTCCAAAATCTTGATGTCTCCAATCTCTTGTTTTGTACGTTTTTTCCACGTGTCTTGACATTAAATGTATCCCTGCAAAGTTTGGTGAAGATCTGAGTATGTCGTTTTTGACCTTATCTGGAACCTCCTTTCTGAAAATTTGAAAATTCTTAAAAAATTCGTCCAAAATCTTGATGTCCCCAATCCTATGTTTTGTATGTTTTTTCCACGTGTCTTGACATCCAATGTATCCATGCAAAGTTTGGTGAAGATCTGAGTATGTCGTTTTTGACCTCATCTGGAACCTCTGATCTGAAAATTTGAAAATTCTTAAAAAATTCGTCGAAAATCTTGATGTCTCCAATCTCTTGTTTTGTACGTTTTTTCCACGTGTCTTGACATGCAAAGTATCCCTGCAACGTTTGGTGAAGATCTGAGTATGTAGTTTTTGACCTTATCTGGAACCTCCTATCTGAAAATTTGAAAATTCTTCAAAAATTCGTCCAAAATCTTGATGTCTCCAATCTCTTGTTTTGTACGTTTTTTCCACGTGTCTTGACATCAAATGTATCCCTGCAATGTTTGGTGAAATTCTGAGTATGTAGTTTTTGACCTTATATGGAACCTCCTATCTGAAAATTTGAAAATTCTTAAAAAATTTGACCAAAATCTTGATGTCCCCAATCCTATGTTTTGTATGTTTTTTCCACGTGTCTTGACATCCAATGTATCCCTGCAGAGTTTGGTGAAGATCTGAGTATGTCGTTTTTGACCTTATTTGGAACATCCTTTCTGAAAATTTGAAAATTCTTAAAAAATTCGTCCAAAATCTTGATGTCTCCAATCTCTTGTTTTGTACGTTTTTTACACGTGTCTTGACATCCAATGTATCCCTGCAAAGTTTGGTGAAGATCTGAGTATGTAGTTTTTGACCTTATCTGGAACCTCCCATCTGAAAATTTGAAAATTCTTAAAAAATTCGTCCAAAATCTTGATGTCTCCAATCTCTTGTTTTGTACGTTTTTTCCACGTGTCTTGACATCCAATGTATCCCTGCAATGTTTGGTGAAGTTCTGAGTATGTAGTTTTTGACCTTATATGGAACCTCCTATCTGAAAATTTGAAAATTCTTAAAAAATTTGACCAAAATCTTGATGTCCCCAATCCTATGTTTTGTATGTTTTTTCCACGTGTCTTGACATCCAATGTATCCCTGCAGAGTTTGGTGAAGATCTGAGTATGTCGTTTTTGACCTTATCTGGAACATCCTTTCTGAAAATTTGAAAATTCTTAAAAAATTCGTCCAAAATCTTGATGTCTCCAATCTCTTGTTTTGTACGTTTTTTCCACGTGTCTTGACATCCAATGTATCCCTGCAAAGTTTGGTGAAGATCTGAGTATGTCGTTTTTGACCTTATCTGGAACCTCCTATCTGAAAATTTGAAAATTCTTAAAAAATTCGCCCAAAATCTTGATGTCTCCAATCTCTTGTTTTGTACGTTTTTTCCACGTGTCTTGACATCCAATGTATCCCTGCAATGTTTGGTGAAGATCTGAGTATGTAGTTTTTGACCTCATATGGAACCTCCTATCTGAAAATTTGAAAATTCTTAAAAAATTCGTCCAAAATCTTGATGTCTCCAATCTCTTGTTTTGTACGTTTTTTTCCACGTGTCTTGACATCCAATGTATCCCTGCAATGTTTGGTGAAGATCTGAGTATGTAGTTTTTGACCTTATATGGAACCTCCTATCTGAAAATTTGAAAATTCTTAAAAAATTTGACCAAAATCTTGATATCCCAAATCCTATGTTTTGTATGTTTTTTCCACGTGTCTTGACATCCAATGTATCCCTGCAAAGTTTGGTGAAGATCTGAGTATGTCGTTTTTGACCTTATCTGGAACATCCTTTCTGAAAATTTGAAAATTCTTAAAAAATTCGCCCAAAATCTTGATGTCTCCAATCTCTTGTTTTGTACGTTTTTTCCACGTGTCTTGACATCCAATGTATCCCTGCAAAGTTTGGTGAAGATCTGAGTATGTAGTTTTTGACCTTATCTGGAACCTCCTATCTGAAAATTTGAAAATTGTTAAAAAATTCGTCCAAAATCTTGATGTCTCCAATCTCTTGTTTTGTACGTTTTTTCCACGTGTCTTGACATCCAATGTATCCCTGCAAAGTTTGGTGAAGATCTGAGTATGTAGTTTTTGACCTTATATGGAGCCTCCTATCTGAAAATTTGAAAATTCTTAAAAAATTCGTCCAAAATCTTGATGTCTCCAATCTCTTGTTTTGTACGATTTTTCCACGTGTCTTGACATCCAATGTATCCCTGGATTGTTTGGTGAAGATCTGAGTATGTATTTTTTGACCTTATATGGAACCTCCTATCTGAAAATTTGAAAATTCTTAAAAAATTCGTCGAAAATCTTGATGTCTCCAATCTCTTGTTTTGTACGTTTTTTCCACGTGTCTTGACATCCAATGTATCCCTGCAAAGTTTGGTGAAGATCTGAGTGTGTAGTTTTTGACCTTATCTGGAACCTCCTATCTGAAAATTTGAAAATTCTTAAAAAAATCGTCCAAAATCTTGATGTCTCCAATCTCTTGTTTTGTACGTTTTTTCCACGTGTCTTGACATCCAATGTATCCCTGCAAAGTTTGGTGAAGATCTGAGTATGTAGTTTTTGACGTTATATGGAACCTCCTATCTGAAAATTTGAAAATTCTTAAAAAATTCGTCCAAATTCTTGATGTCTCCAATCTCTTGTTTTGTACGTTTTTTCCACGTGTCTTGACATCCAATGTATCCCTGCAATGTTTGGTGAAGATCTGAGTATGTAGTTTTTGACCTTATATGGAACCCCCTATCTGAAAATTTGAAAATTCTTAAAAAATTCGTCCAAAATCTTGATGTCTCCCATCTCTTGTTTTGTACGTTTTTTCCACGTGTCTTGACATCCAATGTATCCCTGCAATGTTTGGTGAAGATCTGAGTATGTAGTTTTTGACCTTATATGGAACCTCCTATCTGAAAATTTGAAAATTCTTAAAAAATTTGACCAAAATCTTGATATCCCAAATCCTATGTTTTGTATGTTTTTTCCACGTGTCTTGACATCCAATGTATCCCTGCAGAGTTTGGTGAAGATCTGAGTATGTCGTTTTTGACCTTATCTGGAACATCCTTTCTGAAAATTTGAAAATTCTTAAAAAATTCGCCCAAAATCTTGATGTCTCCAATCTCTTGTTTTGTACGTTTTTTCCACTTGTCTTGACATCCAATGTATCCCTGCAAAGTTTGGTGAAGATCTGAGTATGTAGTTTTTGACCTTATCTGGAACCTCCTATCTGAAAATTTGAAAATTGTTAAAAAATTCGTCCAAAATCTTGATGTCTCCAATCTCTTGTTTTGTACGTTTTTTCCACGTGTCTTGACATCCAATGTATCCCTGCAAAGTTTGGTGAAGATCTGAGTATGTAGTTTTTGACCTTATATGGAACCTCCTATCTGAAAATTTGAAAATTCTTAAAAAATTCGTCCAAAATCTTGATGTCTCCAATCTCTTGTTTTGTACGTTTTTTCCACGTGTCTTGACATCCAATGTATCCCTGGATTGTTTGGTGAAGATCTGAGTATGTAGTTTTTGACCTTATATGGAACCTCCTATCTGAAAATTTGAAAATTCTTAAAAAATTCGTCGAAAATCTTGATGTCTCCAATCTCTTGTTTTGTACGTTTTTTCCACGTGTCTTGACATCCAATGTATCCCTGCAAAGTTTGGTGAAGATCTGAGTATGTAGTTTTTGACCTTATATGGAACCTCCTATCTGAAAATTTGAAAATTCTTAAAAAATTCTTCCAAAATCTTGATGTCTCCAATCTCTTGTTTTGTACGTTTTTTCCACGTGTCTTGACATCCAATGTATCCCTGCAATGTTTGGTGAAGATCTGAGTATGTAGTTTTTGACCTTATATGGAACCTCCTATCTGAAAATTTGAAAATTCTTAAAAAATTCGTCCAAAATCTTGATGTCTCCAATCTCTTGTTTTGTACGTTTTTTCCACGTGTCTTGACATCCAATGTATCCCTGCAATGTTTGGTGAAGATCTGAGTATGTAGTTTGTGACCTTATCTGGAACCTCCCATCTGAAAATTTGAAAATTCTTAAAAAATTCGTCGAAAATCTTGATGTCTCCAATCTCTTGTTTTGTACGTTTTTTCCACGTGTCTTGACATGCAAGGTATCCCTGCAACGTTTGGTGAAGATCTGAGTATGTAGTTTTTGACCTTATCTGGAACCTCCTATCTGAAAATTTGAAAATTCTTCAAAAATTCGTCCAAAATCTTGATGTCTCCAATCTCTTGTTTTGTACGTTTTTTCCACGTGTCTTGACATCCAATGTATCCCTGCAATGTTTTTTATTGAAGATCTGAGTATGTAGTTTTTGACCTTATATGGAACCTCCTATCTGAAAATTTGAAAATTCTTAAAAAATTTGACCAAAATCTTGATATCCCCAATCCTATGTTTTGTATGTTTTTTCCACGTGTCTTGACATCCAATGTATCCCTGCAAAGTTTGGTGAAGATCTGAGTATGTAGTTTTAGACCTTATCTGGAACCTCCTATCTGAAAATTTGAAAATTTTTAAAAAATTCGTCCAAAATCTTGATGTCTCCAATCTCTTGTTTTGTACGTTTTTTCCACGTGTCTTGACCTCCAATGTATCCCTGCAATGTTTGGTGAAGATCTGAGTATGTAGTTTTTGACCTTATATGGAACCTCCTATCTGAAAATTTGAAAATTCTTAAAAAATTCGTCCAAAATCTTGATGTCTCCAATCTCTTGTTTTGTACGTTTTTTCCACGTGTACCTGAAAATTTGAAAATTCTTAAAAAATTTGACCAAAACCTTGATGTCCCCAATCCTAGGTCTTGTATGTTTTTCCACGTGTCTTGACATCCAATGTATCCCTGCAAAGTTTGGTGAAGATCTGAGTATGTAGTTTTTGAACTTATATGGAACCTCCTATCTGAAAATTTGAAAATTCTTAAAAAATTCGACCAAAATCTTGATGTCCCCAATCCTATGTTTTGTATGATTTTTCCCCGTGTCTTGACATCCAATGTATCCCTGCAAAGTTTGATGAAGATCTGAGTATGTAGTTTTTGACCTTATATGGAACCTCCTATCTGAAAATTTGAAAATTCTTAAAAAATTCGTCCAAAATCTTGATGACCCCAATCTCTTGTTTTGTACGTTTTTTCCACGTGTCTTGACATCCAATGTATCCCTGCAAAGTTTGGTGAAGATCTGAGTATGTAGTTTTTGACCTTATATGGAACCTCCTTTCTGAAAATTTGAGATTTCTTAAAAAATTCGTCCAAAATCTTGATGTCTCCAATCTCTTGTTTTGTACGTTTTTTCCACGTGTCTTGACATCCAATGTATCCATGCAAAGTTTGGTGAAGATCTGAGTATGTCGTTTTTGACCTTATCTGGAACCTCCCATCTGAAAATTTGAAAATTCTTAAAAAATTCGTCGAAAATCTTGATGTCTCCAATCTCTTGTTTTGTACGTTTTTTCCACGTGTCTTGACATGCAAAGTATCCCTGCAACGTTTGGTGAAGATCTGAGTATGTAGTTTTTGATCTTATCTGGAACCTCCTATCTGAAAATTTGAAAATTCTTCAAAAATTCGTCGAAAATCTTGATGTCTCCAATCTCTTGTTTTGTACGTTTTTTCCACGTGTCTTGACATCCAATGTATCCCTGCAATGTTTGGTGGAGATCTGAGTATGTAGTTTTTGACCTTATCTGGAACCTCCTATCTGAAAATTTGAAAATTCTTCAAAAATTCGTCCAAAATCTTGATGTCTCCAATCTCTTGTTTTGTACGTTTTTTCCACGTGTCTCGACCTCCAATGTATCCCTGCAAAGTTTGGTGAAGATCTGAGTATGTCGTCTTTGACCTTATCTGGAACATCCTTTCTGAAAATTTGAAAATTCTTAAAAAATTCGTCGAAAATCATGATGTCTCCAATCTCTTCTTTTGTACGTTTTTTCCACGTGTCTTGACATCCAATGTATCCCTGCAAAGTTTGGTGAAGATCTGAGTATGTAGTTTTTGACTTTATATGGAACCTCCTTTCTGTAAATTTGAAAATTCTCAAAAAATTCGTCCATAATCTTGATGTCTCCAATCTCTTGTTTTGTACGTTTTTTCCACGTGTCTTGACATCCAATGTATCCCTGCAAAGTTTGGTGAAGATCTGAGTATGTAGTTTTTGACCTTATATGGAACCTCCTTTCTGAAAATTTGAAAATTCTTAAAAAATTCGTCCAAAATCTTGATGTCACCAGTCCTATGTTTTGTATGTTTTTTCCACGTGTCTTGACATCCAATGTATCCATGCAAAGTTTGGTGAAGATCTGAGTATGTCGTTTTTGACCTTATCTGGAACCTCCCATCTGAAAATTTGAAAATCCTCAAAAAATTCGTCCAAAATCTTGATGTCTCCAATCTCTTGTTTTGTACGTTTTTTCCACGTGTCTTGACATCCAATGTATCCATGCAAAGTTTGGTGAAGATCTGAGTATGTCGTTTTTGACCTTATCTGGAACCTCCCATCTGAAAATTTGAAAATTCTTAAAAAATTCGTCGAAAATCTTGATGTCTCCAATCTCTTGTTTTGTACGTTTTTTCCACGTGTCTTGACATGCAAAGTATCCCTGCAACGTTTGGTGAAGATCTGAGTAGGAAGTTTTTGATCTTATCTGGAACCTCCTATCTGAAAATTTGAAAATTCTTCAAAAATTCCTCGAAAATCTTGATGTCTCCAATCTCTTGTTTTGTACGTTTTTTCCACGTGTCTTGACATCCAATGTATCCCTGCAATGTTTGGTGGAGATCTGAGTATGTAGTTTTTGACCTTATCTGGAACATCCTTTCTGAAAATTTGAAAATTCTTAAAAAATTCGTCGAAAATCATGATGTCTCCAATCTCTTGTTTTGTACGTTTTTTCCACGTGTCTTGACATCCAATGTATCCCTGCAAAGTTTGGTGAAGATCTGAGTATGTAGTTTTTGACTTTATATGGAACCTCCTTTCTGAAAATTTGAAAATTCTCAAAAAATTCGTCCATAATCTTGATGTCTCCAATCTCTTGTTTTGTACGTTTTTTCCACGTGTCTTGACATCCAATGTATCCCTGCAAAGTTTGGTGAAGATCTGAGTATGTAGTTTTTGACCTTATATGGAACCTCCTTTCTGAAAATTTGAAAATTCTTAAAAAATTCGTCCAAAATCTTGATGTCACCAGTCCTATGTTTTGTATGTTTTTTCCACGTGTCTTGACATCCAATGTATCCATGCAAAGTTTGGTGAAGATCTGAGTATGTCGTTTTTGACCTTATCTGGAACCTCCCATCTGAAAATTTGAAAATTCTCAAAAAATTCGTCCAAAATCTTGATGTCTCCAATCTCTTGTTTTGTACGTTTTTTCCACGTGTCTTGACATCCAATGTATCCATGGAAAGTTTGGTGAAGATCTGAGTATGTCGTTTTTGACCTTATCTGGAACCTCCCACCTGAAAATTTGAAAATTCTTAAAAAATTCGTCGAAAATCTTGATGTCTCCAATCTCTTGTTTTGTACGTTTTTTCCACGTGTCTTGACATGCAAAGTATCCCTGCAACGTTTGGTGAAGATCTGAGTATGTAGTTTTTGATCTTATCTGGAACCTCCTATCTGAAAATTTGAAAATTCTTCAAAAATTCCTCGAAAATCTTGATGTCTCCAATCTCTTGTTTTGTACGTTTTTTCCACGTGTCTTGACATCCAATGTATCCCTGCAATGTTTGGTGGAGATCTGAGTATGTAGTTTTTGACCTTATCTGGAACCTCCTATCTGAAAATTTGAAAATTTTTAAAAAATTCGTCCAAAATCTTGATGTCTCCAATCTCTTGTTTTGTACGTTTTTTCCACGTGTCTTGACCTCCAATGTATCCCTGCAATGTTTGGTGAAGATCTGAGTATGTAGTTTTTGACCTTATATGGAACCTCCTATCTGAAAATTTGAAAATTCTTAAAAAATTCGTCCAAAATCTTGATGTCTCCAATCTCTTGTTTTGTACGTTTTTTCCACGTGTACCTGAAAATTTGAAAATTCTTAAAAAATTTGACCAAAACCTTGATGTCCCCAATCCTAGGTCTTGTATGTTTTTCCACGTGTCTTGACATCCAATGTATCCCTGCAAAGTTTGGTGAAGATCTGAGTATGTAGTTTTTGAACTTATATGGAACCTCCTATCTGAAAATTTGAAAATTCTTAAAAAATTCGACCAAAATCTTGATGTCCCCAATCCTATGTTTTGTATGATTTTTCCCCGTGTCTTGACATCCAATGTATCCCTGCAAAGTTTGATGAAGATCTGAGTATGTAGTTTTTGACCTTATATGGAACCTCCTATCTGAAAATTTGAAAATTCTTAAAAAATTCGTCCAAAATCTTGATGACCCCAATCTCTTGTTTTGTACGTTTTTTCCACGTGTCTTGACATCCAATGTATCCCTGCAAAGTTTGGTGAAGATCTGAGTATGTAGTTTTTGACCTTATATGGAACCTCCTTTCTGAAAATTTGAGATTTCTTAAAAAATTCGTCCAAAATCTTGATGTCTCCAATCTCTTGTTTTGTACGTTTTTTCCACGTGTCTTGACATCCAATGTATCCATGCAAAGTTTGGTGAAGATCTGAGTATGTCGTTTTTGACCTTATCTGGAACCTCCCATCTGAAAATTTGAAAATTCTTAAAAAATTCGTCGAAAATCTTGATGTCTCCAATCTCTTGTTTTGTACGTTTTTTCCACGTGTCTTGACATGCAAAGTATCCCTGCAACGTTTGGTGAAGATCTGAGTATGTAGTTTTTGATCTTATCTGGAACCTCCTATCTGAAAATTTGAAAATTCTTCAAAAATTCGTCGAAAATCTTGATGTCTCCAATCTCTTGTTTTGTACGTTTTTTCCACGTGTCTTGACATCCAATGTATCCCTGCAATGTTTGGTGGAGATCTGAGTATGTAGTTTTTGACCTTATCTGGAACCTCCTATCTGAAAATTTGAAAATTCTTCAAAAATTCGTCCAAAATCTTGATGTCTCGAATCTCTTGTTTTGTACGTTTTTTCCACGTGTCTCGACCTCCAATGTATCCCTGCAAAGTTTGGTGAAGATCTGAGTATGTCGTCTTTGACCTTATCTGGAACATCCTTTCTGAAAATTTGAAAATTCTTAAAAAATTCGTCGAAAATCATGATGTCTCCAATCTCTTCTTTTGTACGTTTTTTCCACGTGTCTTGACATCCAATGTATCCCTGCAAAGTTTGGTGAAGATCTGAGTATGTAGTTTTTGACTTTATATGGAACCTCCTTTCTGTAAATTTGAAAATTCTCAAAAAATTCGTCCATAATCTTGATGTCTCCAATCTCTTGTTTTGTACGTTTTTTCCACGTGTCTTGACATCCAATGTATCCCTGCAAAGTTTGGTGAAGATCTGAGTATGTAGTTTTTGACCTTATATGGAACCTCCTTTCTGAAAATTTGAAAATTCTTAAAAAATTCGTCCAAAATCTTGATGTCACCAGTCCTATGTTTTGTATGTTTTTTCCACGTGTCTTGACATCCAATGTATCCATGCAAAGTTTGGTGAAGATCTGAGTATGTCGTTTTTGACCTTATCTGGAACCTCCCATCTGAAAATTTGAAAATCCTCAAAAAATTCGTCCAAAATCTTGATGTCTCCAATCTCTTGTTTTGTACGTTTTTTCCACGTGTCTTGACATCCAATGTATCCATGCAAAGTTTGGTGAAGATCTGAGTATGTCGTTTTTGACCTTATCTGGAACCTCCCATCTGAAAATTTGAAAATTCTTAAAAAATTCGTCGAAAATCTTGATGTCTCCAATCTCTTGTTTTGTACGTTTTTTCCACGTGTCTTGACATGCAAAGTATCCCTGCAACGTTTGGTGAAGATCTGAGTAGGAAGTTTTTGATCTTATCTGGAACCTCCTATCTGAAAATTTGAAAATTCTTCAAAAATTCCTCGAAAATCTTGATGTCTCCAATCTCTTGTTTTGTACGTTTTTTCCACGTGTCTTGACATCCAATGTATCCCTGCAATGTTTGGTGGAGATCTGAGTATGTAGTTTTTGACCTTATCTGGAACATCCTTTCTGAAAATTTGAAAATTCTTAAAAAATTCGTCGAAAATCATGATGTCTCCAATCTCTTGTTTTGTACGTTTTTTCCACGTGTCTTGACATCCAATGTATCCCTGCAAAGTTTGGTGAAGATCTGAGTATGTAGTTTTTGACTTTATATGGAACCTCCTTTCTGAAAATTTGAAAATTCTCAAAAAATTCGTCCATAATCTTGATGTCTCCAATCTCTTGTTTTGTACGTTTTTTCCACGTGTCTTGACATCCAATGTATCCCTGCAAAGTTTGGTGAAGATCTGAGTATGTAGTTTTTGACCTTATATGGAACCTCCTTTCTGAAAATTTGAAAATTCTTAAAAAATTCGTCCAAAATCTTGATGTCACCAGTCCTATGTTTTGTATGTTTTTTCCACGTGTCTTGACATCCAATGTATCCATGCAAAGTTTGGTGAAGATCTGAGTATGTCGTTTTTGACCTTATCTGGAACCTCCCATCTGAAAATTTGAAAATTCTCAAAAAATTCGTCCAAAATCTTGATGTCTCCAATCAGTAGTGGGGTTTACGGGGGGGACAGCGCCGGAAAGTATGAACCCCCTCTCAAGCAGATTTGCTATACTTAAAACTAGGTTAACATGAGCATATGAGCTTTTTGCTCAAGTGTGAAACCCCCGTATAATCCAAGATTTTTGTGAAAAAGCCCTCATGGATTCCATGAGAAAGTATGACCCCCTCAGATTGATGAGGCTACGCTTATAAAAGGCATTTTTGTGAGATTGTTGTCCATAAATTGCTCAATATGCCCCCTCTTTTGGCCACACTTAAAACTAGGCTACACACACACACACACACACACACACACATACATATTTATTTCTGGTTTAAGTTCAATTGGGCACCAGGTTCAATTTGTTTATCTAGTATTAAGATAATATAATTCTTCTAGAACTGCTCTGTGACCCGCTCATTTCTTACATCATAAATATATGATTTCTCACCTATGAGAATGACACTACATATGGTGTCTTCAGGTAAGGCCTCATGGAATTCACAGATAATTTTAATGTTTGTCCTGTCATTAACCACAACCTGTTTCCTTTTTGAAGCGTTGATGACAAACATGGGTCTCCGTGCTTTGAATTCATCTGGTGTGTAATACATGTCAGTACTGCCAGTAGTGACCCTCTTGAAAGCCGAAAAAGCTTCATATAATTTGAGGAAATCATCCTTGGACATGTCTAAATTGTAATTTTCTCTAGGAAATACCTCATTTCTGCCATTTTTAAGATATATGTTCTTGATGTTGCAGCTATCAAATTTACTCGAATTTTTTTCCTGATTATTGTGTCTTCCAGTCTGAAACAGTACCACCACAAAATCAGGCATGTCATATTGTATACTGGAGAATGAATTTGTAGCATCAAACTCATAATAAGTACCAGATGCAGGCTTCTGTACACATTGATATGTGTAAAATTGCAGAGGAATCTGGGGATTTTTTAGGATATCAGCTTTGTATTTAAGAGCGTAACTGGCCTCATATTCAACAACCGGGATTCTTAACTCCATAGTCTGAATAATGCACTTGCCTGCATCTGGTAAGGTATTAGGCAGAGCTTCTCCTGTAGGGTTTAATGTGCTGTACCTCATCAAAGCATTATTATCATTTGCAGCTCTTCTAAATGTAATTCTTAAACCGCCCTTCCACATAATTTCTTTGTAATCCGAGAAGAATCCTGGCAACAGGCGCATCGGGAACAGCACTGTGTGGCTCTTGGTTAATATCTTATCACCAGCCTCAAATCCCCCGATTTTGTAGTAAGAAGCCTCGGTCTTGGATAATTTTAATGTAGCCAAAGCCGTGGAGGTAATGCCGGGATAATCTACTCTGTTTATAACAACACCATGCTTTCTGATCTCAATTTCAGAGAACAGATGCGGTACAAAATTATCTACCAATCTTATATTTGAATTTGCCGGATAATCTGTTCCATCGAGCTTTACAACATCAAATTTGATGTATAGATCTGCTCTGTGGGGGTGTATAAAGCCGTCCCCTACATCAAGATCGACCTCAATTTCTGTGTTGGGTTGATTTAAATTTGCAAATGTCCTCCTGTTGGGAGGGAATGATTGTAGCTCATAACTCTCAATATTTTCCATTGTATGTATTTTTATTTAAATGTTAATCTCTATGATTGCAGTTGTTGTGGCTCCAGCAAAATCAACTAATTCTTCTTTTTCATTAGTGACCATCAACTCAATGTAATCTATTCTATTATGGCACACAGGAAAATATAATGTTGGGGATGGATTGTAGATGATGGGCTCCATGAATTCGGAATTAGGTTTGAATGTTGCAATGATGCCGGTTTGTTTGTGAGTGCCTATGCCATTTGATTTGGTGATCATACCCTCGGCCACATTACAGTGAATATTCAGAGTCTCTATGGCTAAGAATTTAGGTATATTCATAGCAGTGTGTTTGATGCCTGCTTCGAGTTTTGTGTTGTTCTCAAATCCCAACAGCTCTCCTATAGTACCCAGATGCACTGTTTCTGTAGCAGATACAATCTCTACTCTGTGAGTGACAGAATTTTGACTTAACACTACACCTCTGGGTAATTGAGCATTTAGAGTGGACAGATTATATTGCCCTGGAGTGATGACAATTTTTTGATCCCCAACTGCAATTTTGTTGTTGTGGTGTGTAATATTAGGGATCAGGTACATGCCGTAAAATGCTCTGAGAGCTATTGTTTTGGGATACACTATGTCATCATGCAATTTGAGTTTCAATATTGAATTTTGGCTGGTGAGATGGAATACCCCCATGATGCTTCAGATACCACAAGGCCTTTTGAAAATCTTCAATTGATGGTTTATTTATTTGAGACATATATCTGAGAACAGATAAACACAAATGTCCGCAATTAACATCTTTGAAATTTTGAACACGGGCATTATTGTAATAAAGATTAGCTGATTTTAGATATTTTACTAAATTTTCAGGTGGAACACCTCCAAATGAGTCAAACACAAATGCCTCATTGTTTAAATATTTAAGATAACAGATCCAGTGAGTGCCCTGATTTTTGTACTCATCCAAATTAACAATGCCACACTCTTTGTTGAGTGGTTGTTCCGGTAAAGAATCAGACATGTACACACCTCTAAAATTTTTGATGCCCAGTGGCTTGATTAAAGCTTCAATATCTTGGTTTGTAAGCGGCTCTTGTTTTTTTTAAACTTACTCATGGCTCTCTTAACACCTTTGCCTTTTTTCTCCATTGCCAGGTTATGGCGCCTCTGCTCATCTAATTCTGCCCTATTTTTCTTGGCATCTATTACTGTTTTTGCTATGGCAGCTGATCCCCCAGCCAAGCTCCCAACTGCCCCGAGAGCAGCTAAGATGGCAGGGATGGTAAATATGAAACCCCCAGTATGTGATTTTTTTCTTGATTGCTGTAATTTTTTTAATTGGGGGGTGCTAAGCAACAATTTCATACCATGCCCCTTTGCAAGACAAGAGCTTTTTTTCTTGCGCTGCTTTTTGGTTAAAAGACTGTCAATAGTTTTAAGAGATTTGAGACCTGCATAAGGTATTTGATACATAACACCCTTGGCCTTCATTGTAGGTTTATTATATTCACAAACCCCACCCCAGTTTTTGTTTGGTGTTCATAGCTATGGTGGTCCCCAATGCTGATATTCTCTCACTCAAAGAAGCATCTTTGCTTACAAATCTACCAAATGCAGCCTCTTCTAATTTCTTGTCTGCAACATGTCTCTTGTCAAGATCAGAATGTGTGTTGTATGCTATGTCATGGTCTCTACAAGCAGCATCTAGGGGATTTACACCAGGATCACCTCTGTTTAATCTATGGTCCAATTTTGTGCCTGGACCACAATACTGATAGCCTGGAATGTGTAGTTCAAATGGCAGCTTGTTTATAATGTCATTAACCAACCCCCGACCCTCAGAAATATTCCAAAATTTAGGTGGTAGAGTATTAATAATTTTTATGAGATATCCAATCCCCTTAGTGTCATTCACTATAAAATTAGACAATTTTGTGCTTATCATGTCCATAATTCCAACCTTTTCATTGTAAAAATTGTGGTTCCCAGCATTTT
This sequence comes from Lepisma saccharinum, assembly GCF_977018435.1. Taxonomy (NCBI): domain Eukaryota; kingdom Metazoa; phylum Arthropoda; class Insecta; order Zygentoma; family Lepismatidae; genus Lepisma; species Lepisma saccharinum. Next base: position 244,838 of record NW_028142966.1, on the reverse strand, counting down.
CCTCCCCAGCTATCACCAATAACCTGTCTACAAGTTTCCTGACATCATCAACCCACACAAATTCTTTGGGCAGGGTGTTGTATTGTTTGATTCCACTGCCAGTCTTGATCTGTGACCATATGGGCTTGATCAAATTGTTGTATTTTGCTCCACTGCTAGACTTGACTCTTTTTTGTGTGGGATCATTGTTCTGGTATAGAGCATCTGATTTTATTAATATTTCTTTGTAATGTTCATAATCTTGATCTGTATAGCTGCCAGGCCTTTTCCGAGTCATCAGTTCCCACAATCCAGGTGTGCCGGGATATTTAACAAAACCACCTTTTTCTCCGAGACGAGATTCTGAATATACAATTATATCATCTCCCATAAATGTTACCCTGAAATTGCCGATTCTATGTATGATGCTCCCATCAAGCTCTGTGTCAGCATATAAGCCAAACACCTCATCTTTGTTGTCTTTAGGTGTGGTTAAATATTTTTGAGCAAGAAGACCCAATTCAATAGGATCCTGACTAGCTTCAATTCTTCTAGGAGCAACAGGACTAGGTGTATGAATACTGGAAAGTGGGGTGAATGGATAATCTAATATGTTCCTTGCAGCTACAGGTACAAGCTCTGTGATCAAATCTTGATTTTGCTCTGTAACAGTTTTGATATTCTTACCTAAATTATTAATAGCATCAATTACAGGCTGTTCTGTTTGTTTGTGTTTTTCATAAATTCCTCGGTTCTCTGATTTCCATCCCTTAAATCTTTTTACAAGATAATCTCTTAACTTAAGATCATCAATGACTGGTCGTTTCATGGTTATTTATATACGTCTCAACATCTAGAAAATCGTTGATTTTATTTCTGTATTTGCCACTATGGGGTGTTCTTGTCATATCAATAGTGACAAACCCATAACTGTCCTGGTTCCAGCACCTACTGCAAAACTTGGAAAAATCATTGTAGCTCAAGTCTCCACCTACATATTCATCATGTATGTGTTTGAGGTTGGTATGATCTTGATGAAACACACATATAAAATTGCTGTTGTCTCGGATCAGCTGCTTCGGTATTTTAGAAAAAGTCTGTGCTAGGTAGAAGCAATCAATGTTTTTGTGCCGGCCCTGTGTAAAGAAATTTCTAACCTTGTTTTGATTATCCAGTATAATGTCATCAAACACAACAACAGAATTATCGAGACATTCATCAAGTGGCTTAACATCTGGTTCAAAAGTGGCTATATCCAATCCATTATATAGCTTCATCAGCTGCTGATATTTTAATTGTTCCAAGCTCTTAGAGAAGATATACAAGTACCTGTTTTTCCAGTCTAACCAGTTGGGTGCTAATAAAAAATTATCAACCATTAGTGTAGTTTTACCACAAGCAGATGGCCCAACAATAAGACACCTAATATTATCAGGCAGCAAGTTGCCATTTCTCTTAATCTGCTGTTCAGGTTCTGGCAGCCTTTTTATAACATCCCAGGTGCTCATATTATCACTTTGTTTGCATCGATCCAGCTGTTTTCCGGATGACCCAGCCATTTGACAAGTAACTTGTTGCCTTTTCTGCGGATGATTTTTTCTATGAGATATGTGTCAGGCTGTTTAGTTTTGCTGAGTTCTTGTTCATAGAACCTGCCTTTGAGAATTTCTCCTCGGTGATCCTTTATTATATATGTGTTAAGGGTCCCGGGTTTAACTTGAACCACTGTAAATAATTCAGTACTCCAGTTTCTTGTAAAGCCTCTTTTGAATAAGTGCTTATATTTGCTGATTCTTACTTGATCACCCACCCTGTATTTGGCCCTTCTTGTTGTTGGCTGGTATCTAGGATAATAAACAGTCCTGATCAATTTTTGCTCATCAGATGAAGTTACTTCGGAGGGTTTCATGTTGATTGTGGAATGGACCGAGTTGTTATATTTATGTAGAAGTTCTGGAAGAATATTAATCCATTTGTAATTACCTTGAAGTGTAAATTGTTTATACATAAGATTTTTTAGAGTTTTGTTGAATCTCTCTACAATTGAGGCTTTGAGATCACTGTAACTCGAGTAATGTTTTATTGCCTGGCTTTTAATAAATTGTTGAAACACTGAATTATAAAATTCTTTGCCATTATCTGTTTGCAAATAGCGCGGTGATCTTCCTGAATGATTGATGATTGTCCTGAAGGCTTCTGTAACACATTTTCCAGTCTTGGATTTGAGTGGCACAGCCCAGGCAAATTTTGAAAATGTGTCTATCACAGTGAGTAGATACTTGTAGCCCTTGTTGATTTTGTCTAAGTTTTTCAACTGCCCACTTGCCATTTCAATCAAGTCGCTCTGCCATAAATCATCTATGCCCTTTGTGACTACTGGGAGTCTCTTAAAATTATGTCTGGCCTGTCTGTGTAGTTCATCAACAACTAGACATAATATGAAAACAAGAATATTGCAACTATAGGGTGTTCAGCAGCTGAGACTGCAGGATTTTCTAAATATAATTTGTCCCCTATTTGTATTTTAAATTCCAAAGATCCATCATCTTCAGTATAGGCTGTTTCTAATGTGTTGGGGTCTGTAAAATCCTCTAACTCTACACTGTTGATTTTCACTTTGTTCTCAGCATTTGTTATTGATAAGGTAGGGTAGTGGTGTGCCTGTGGCTGATGCCAATATTTGATCTTGATTGGTCTCAATGTGCCCCCAACAAAAAACTGGTAATAAAATTGTGCAGGGGACAGCATATATATTTTGCCACCTGGTGTAAATGGTGAATTATATTCTTTGTTGGGGATGCTGTACAATTCAAGAATTACTGTATGTTTTGGATTCTCGATTATGCCTGTTATTTCTTTTTCTGCTGTAAGCAATCTGCTTGTTACAGATTCAAGGTGCTCGTTGATGGTCCTAACAACATCATCGTGGCCTGGCTTGATTTTTATGTCCACAATAAGTTTTTTGTATTGTTGCACAATTTCTTGAAGCTGGGTGGCAAAAACAGACAGAGCATTTGCTTGATTGGATTCCATGGTCCCTAGCTGTTGCTTGATATTAGCTACAATTTGTTGCAAATTTTCAACAACTGCCAATTTTGAATTTTGAGCAGTAAGATCATGGACCTGTCTTCTGATATCCTCAAACAGGGCATGCAGTTCATTAATATGTTGATTGGTTGGTAGAGTGGCCACTGTCTGAGTGAGTTGTTTGATCTCTGCCTGGATATTCTTGATATCTTCTGATTTCAATATCCTATTCACTGCCCTCTTAATATTTTTAAGTTCCTGTGATGTGGGAAGATTTGATACAGTATTTTGCAAAGATTCAAGTGCCAATTTCACATTATTTAATTCAGATGCATCAGCCACATTTTGCATAGCATTTTGGAGCAGGGCTATATCTGCCTGAGAGGGTGTGGATTGTTGTAAAATTTCAAGTTTTGTTTGGATATCATCTATCAAGTGATGAAAATGAGATAGCTCAGATTCAGTGTTGAGGTTTTCAAGCTTTGTAATCTGTTGCTGGACACTGTGAAGAGTATCTACAATCCCAGGCAGGCGAGTTTCTTGTACATTTGCCAAATCACTTTGCACTGCTGCTATTGTACCTTCAAGATGGGTTATGGTACTTTGAATTTTTCCAAAATCTTCATATGTTTCAAGTTGCAGCTTGATGTTTGCTACACTCCGAGTTATTGCATTCAAAGCATCAGAAGATGGCAAATTGTTCATAAAATTTTCAAGTGTCTCAATTTTTTCTTTAACCTCGGCTATGGCATTGTGCAGAGGGTCCAGATTAGGTATCTGGAGTGATTGAATCTGTTCTTTCAGAGTGGAAATGACTAGATCAAAATCTTCCTGTGATTTTATGCTTTTGACAATTGTTTGGAGCTGTGTGTGGACATTATTTATCTGCTCTTCCAATTGCTGTTTCAATTGCTCGGAGTTGTTAGCCTGGGTCTTAAATTTGGCTTGAAGAGCTGCTACAGCCTCTTCCAAACTTTGAAAATTATCTAATGTTGCCAGATCAGTATATTTCTGAAGCAGCACTTTGAGTTCAGAATCAATTTTAAGAAGAGGGTCCATGCATTGTGATTGCAGATTTGTAATTTCTAATTGAAGACTGGCATTGAGTGTGGTTTGTAAAGCTTGTAAATCACTTCTTAATTTCTTGACTCTGACATCAAGCATAAGAATCTCATCACTGTGATCTTCATGCCTTGTATGGCCAAATATATCATTAGGCATTTTGTTTTAGTGGTTATTTATTATAGAGTATCTGATTCTTAATTCTATAAAAAAGGGTATAAGCTTGTCATAAGATCCAGGGACCTCAATATATAAGCAGTCACCAGCAGAAACAGTATATACAGTGCCAGAAACCATGTTTGAGTGCTTAATTCTATAAATATTTCTCCCTACTGAAATCTTGACATCACCCTCAGGGGTTGTAATAAATTGCAATTGCCCACCCACAGGTAATTGGTAATGATTTAAATTATTGTTAAATATGTACAATGTTTTCCCTGTTTCATCATCATTATCTGTAAGTATGCTGTTCAGATGAATAATTAACAAGCCACTCAGTTTAGACATTACAGATTGTAAATCAGGAGAGGGTTGTGGTGTAGGCAGGTCCATAATAGCTTGTTTTTTGAACCCAAATAAGTTCATAGGCATGTTTATTTATTTCAAATCATGCTCTGTAATTGGGCATTGAATCCCATTTTTCAAATCACAATGCCCCCAAGGTAAAGTATGTATGCCACATGATAAAATGCATCTCTTGTCATCATGTGGGTCCAGGGCCACTTTTGTTACAATATTGCTAGTCAGCAAGTGATTCTCACTCTGAATTCTATTTTCTGATGTTCTGATTGAATTCTGTGATTTGATGCAATTTTTATAATCTTCAAATACAAGCTCTTTTTCAACAGTTACTCTGCCAATGCCCTTGGCCTTTTTGACAACAGCACTACATGTTTTAAAACTGTACATCTTGGCACTTAACCCAGCAAATTCCACAATAACATCACCAAGTGTCTCATCTTTTAACTTGCCAGGCACCTTTTTGTTGTGGGGTTGAACTATTGTATGTTCACTGGTATCAAAGTATTGAAACAATTCAGGCTGTGACATATCTTGATAAACATCTTCTGTTTGAATATCAAGAATAAAACTATCCGTGTCCATGTACAATAATTTTACACGATCACCATAAAAAGGTTTCAGCACCTCATAATACAATGTTAACATATGTAATTTGGACAATTCCAATATCACAGCCCCTACATAAATAGGTTTATCAAACTTGATCTTTGTTTTCTTCATGTTGAAAAGTGCCATGTGCTCATCATAAATTCTTCTATAATTAAAATTCGGCTTTGCCACTAATTTTTTGCTCAGGCTGGGGTCAGTATTTATTTTAACATCACTATGCTTTCTAACATTTTCTATAGTTTTGCCAAACACTGAATTGATTATCAATTTAAACAAGGCCTTATCAAATTGGCTCTTTGCAGATGTTCGAAGCTCTGTATTTGTATCAATGTATGGTTTCAACCATCTTGAGTGCCTGAACCTCAAAACTTTTCTAACTTTGGTCACTTGGACACCATGTTTTATCAGGAACTGGAGGTTTTTGTAATATATGACATATCCTTGTTTTGGCTCCAGGGTCATCATGAGCTTCTTCTGTTTAGAGCCAGGTGAGCACTTAACCTCAGGAATTGGGGACAGATCAGAAAATTTATTGTGCAAATAATCTGGAATTGTCAGATCAACCTCTAAGATGAGACCATATTCACTGTCATCAAAATCCTTAAGATCTTCAATATTGAAATCTTCAACCCATTCAAGCTCTGCATATGGCAGTTTTTGCATCATGGCATGACCATAGAGGCTGTTTGCATCCACATAGAGTATATAATTTGATGGCCGTGCTGGATCATAATCAGGAATATATTTGTTATTTGCTCTGGCATATCTCTGGGAACATTGCACCATCCCTCCTCTTATACACTGCTCCATAAACAGATACATATCTTGATCTTGGATAAGATCCAATTGCTTTTTGGTGTTGAAAAACATTGCGGCCCATGCTAGGCCCGGAGCACTGTAAAAATACACTGGATCCAGTTTATAATTTTGCATTGAAGATTTTCTGAATGCCTGCAATATATCAGCTAAGAGAGTCACGTCAAGTTTCAAATATGCCATGTGATAATCACCAAATGTCTGGCAATTTAAATTGTTCCACATCAACTGAGCATGGTGATAATCTTCATCAGTGATTCCAGATCCTCTGATTTTGCTGTAAAATGCTTCTTGTGGTGGCAGGGAACACTCATCAAATTTAGAAAAATCTGTGACATAGTCATATGGATATACACCCTTCCGCTTAATTAATTTCAGGTCCTGATTTGGAAACATAGCACGTGTGATTTTCAAGTCATCATCAGATAATTGAGAGGCCAGTGTAGCCAGGCTAGCAGGTAAAAATCTGTAAGAATCAAGAAATCTTAATTGAATAGAAACACCATCAACTTTAATTATCTTGCTAATAGATATATATTTTTCATCATTTTCAGCTAAAATATTTAAATTCTGTTTGTCAAACCCCTCGTACCTGATCAGATGATGGAAATCATAATTGGATGCTCCATGGCAAAATATGGGGATAAATCTTGGTCTCTTGATCTTAATATTACAGCTATTACACAGGGCCTGTTTATATCGACCATCTGTATGAGAATGGTGATGAACCTTGATATTTATATCTGAAAATTCAGAATCACATACCGGGCATTTTTCTGCATTGTTGAAATCTTCAATCTGTTCCTCTGTTAAAGGCAACATAGGCTTTGATTTTAATAAGATGTTAGATGCTATGTCACGGCACTCATTTTCTATTCTATGTGCAAATATTTTGATGGCATCTGGTCCCATGTATGAATCTTTTTTAGTAACAACACCATCCTGTACAACCACATAACAAAAGCTGGAAGGTTCATGTAACTGGTATGATGTACTTGAGGATTCTTCGGGATCTGGGCTACAGAATGCAATAGGTTTGAGGTTCGATTCGAAATCACAGACAATATATGCTGGGTGTTCCAACAAGGCTTCAAACTTTTTGAATTTGCAATTTTCACTTGGATTGGGCATCACCATATGAACAGGTTTATGATTGCCACAGTATTTCAGATGCTCAATTAACTTGTTTTTAGCAATTTCTGCACTCTCTTCCCGAACCCCCTTCACCATTTTTTGACCATCAAATACAGTTAAACATCTTCTGCACAACTTGAATATGTTTTTATATTTATCTAGTTGCGTTCTCACTAAAGCTTGAAGATTATGTATTAGAGTGTAATGGCATGTATCATCTCCTTCAATTAAGAGCAGATCAATCGGAATTGCAGATTCATCATCAATTGTACTGATTCTGAGAGGTGCTATCGGGCAATTGCCAGTGGAACAAATAAATACATTAATAGATAATTGTTTGCCATTGATGTGCCTGGCCTTTTTTTCAAATTTATCAATATTCTGAACAGACATTGGATATTCCAAACCCTCCATTACATCATCAAAATCGTGCTCATGTTGTTTGTAATAAGTTATTCTTTGAGGATCCCTTGAAACTGGATACAAAGCAGCTAATATACACCACAAAAAGCATTTCTGGTCGGCATTTTTTATATTAACCACGGCTCTTTTGTTTTTGATATTGGCAGGCAATGGCACATAAGTAGATCCTTGTAATGGGCTGAATTCAGAAATATTAACATATAACTTGTGTGATGAGCCGCATAGGCTCCATCCTGACTCTTTTGCCGCAAATTCAGAGTGTTTGATGTTCAGTTGATTTATCAAGCTGCTTATTATTGTGTCTGAATTTGCATTTGAATATACAGGTACAGTTTCTGTTATGTGGGGCTGTGTAAATTTTGTGCCGTTTGGCTTCTTATATTGTACAAACAATTTGAGGGACAGTTTATAAGAGCCATTTTGTGCATTTAGAATTGCCTGTACATCAGGTTTTTTACTGTTCAAGAAATTCTCAATGCCACATCTTGGCTCTGATACAAACCGATAATCCCTAAGTTGGCCGTTAAAACTGCTACGGATAGGTTCATAGCGTGGCTGTTTTGCTGCTCTGGCATTAAGAGGTGCTTCATGCTTTCTTTTCAGACCAGATGTGGATGGTTGAGGGGGCAATGTTGATGACTGTACAGAGCAAGTATCTTTATGTGTATATGTGAAGTATTGCATGCTGTATTTTCTATTGCAATTGGGGCAAATTATTGTGGGAGTTCTGTATTTGTCCGGGTTACAAATCTTTTGGTGCTTGGCCCAATTGGGGCTGGATATATTTTTATTGCATTGATTACAATGTTTTTGATTCGGCATTTTTGTTGTTGTTTATTATATACAATTTCTTGGGATTCAATTCAAAATTCTATACTGGATAAAAATATCAGTTGGGTTCAACACTGTCCTTTGTGTGTGAGTGTGTGTGTATGTATATATACACTTAATATTTTTGGCTTTTGGTATTTATATACAATTTCTTGGGATTCAATTCAAAATTCTATACTGGATAAAAATATCAGTTGGGTTCAACACTGTCCTTTGTGTGTGAGTGTGTGTGTATGTATATATACACTTAATATTTTTGGCTTTTGGTATTTATATACAATTTCTTGGGATTCAATTCAAAATTCTATACTGGATCAGTTGGGTTCAGCACTGTGCTTTGTATGTGTATGTATATATAACCTTACTTGGGCTATTCCGCCAAATTATATGCTTCAAGTCTTCAATCCAGCAATGGTGAAGAATCTGCACTGTGCCCTGGCTTATATAAATTTACAGAGCCAATAGAAACACTGTGGGAGTGCATTCAGAAACATGAGCTATTCTCTAACATTTTTGCCGAAGTACTTTCTTCTGAGCGCACATCCCGTTTTTCTGCTGAGCGTACATGCAATCGAGACCGCAGCGCCTCCATGCTTAGGGGAGCGGAATTGTCTGGAACTAATTTGTAAAGGATCGCTGCTCCAAATATTGATTGACACGCCGGTGCTGGGCTCGAAATGAACTGATCGCTGTGCAGAAAGTATCGATCCCACCGCTTTGGGGCCGTCATGCGCACATATTGTTCAAGTATTGATCTTATACTTTCTCGGGGCTTGATTTTATATATGAACAGATTACAACAAAGAAACTGAATATAACAAATGCAAAATATCCCAGTTTCTATTCAATCCATTTATCTGAATCGAAGAAACCAACAATTCACATATCCCCATACCGCCATATGCTTGCCCTATTATTTCACTAATAGGCAATGTTCTCGAAGAGTCCTAATAGGCAATGTTCTCGAAGAGGCCTAATAGAACAAGATACAGCGGTATGAGAAATATGTGAATTGAAAATATTTTAGTAATATACGACGTCTTAAGAAAGGAATATTCAGCTCCAAAGTACTTTGTTTATTGCTTGCTACCATTTCCCTATTACTGGCAAAAGAAGTTAAAAATGTTGACATAATGAAAAAAAATGGACTTGTTCTCAAGTATTCACCGAGTTCAAACATTGGCACATAGATGACTCTGTTGTTGTTGGAAAAAAATTGACTTGTTCTCAAGTATTCACCGAGTTCAGACATTTGCACATAGATGACTCTGTTGTTGTTGCTTATCAAATATATATTACATTGTTATAAGAATTACATTGTTTTAATATTAGATAAACAAATTGAAGCTGGTATCCAATTGAACTTAAACCAGAAGTAAATATGTGTGTATGTGTGTGTGTCTTGGCCTAGTTTTAAGTGTGGCCAAAAGAGGGGGCATATTGAGCAATTTATGGACAACAATCTCACAAAAATGCCTTTTATAAGCGTAGCCTCATCAATCTGAGGGGGTCATACTTTCTCATGGAATCCATGAGGGCTTTTTCACAAAAATCTTGGATTATACGGGGGTTTCACACTTGAGCAAAAAGCTCATATGCTCATGTTAACCTAGTTTTAAGTATAGCAAATCTGCTTGAGAGGGGGTTCATACTTTCCGGCGCTGTCCCCCCCGTAAACCCCACTACTCCAATCTCTTGTTTTGTACGTTTTTTCCACGTGTCTTGACATCCAATGTATCCATGGAAAGTTTGGTGAAGATCTGAGTATGTCGTTTTTGACCTTATCTGGAACCTCCCATCTGAAAATTTGAAAATTCTTAAAAAATTCGTCGAAAATCTTGATGTCTCCAATCTCTTGTTTTGTACGTTTTTTCCACGTGTCTTGACATGCAAAGTATCCCTGCAACGTTTGGTGAAGATCTGAGTATGTAGTTTTTGATCTTATCTGGAACCTCCTATCTGAAAATTTGAAAATTCTTCAAAAATTCCTCGAAAATCTTGATGTCTCCAATCTCTTGTTTTGTACGTTTTTTCCACGTGTCTTGACATCCAATGTATCCCTGCAATGTTTGGTGGAAATCTGAGTATGTAGTTTTTGACCTTATCTGGAACCTCCTATCTGAAAATTTGAAAATTCTTCAAAAATTCGTCGAAAATCTTGATGTCTCCAATCTCTTGTTTTGTACGTTTTTTCCACGTGTCTCGACCTCCAATGTATCCCTGCAAAGTTTGGTGAAGATCTGAGTATGTCGTTTTTGACCTTATCTGGAACATCCTTTCTGAAAATTTGAAAATTCTTAAAAAATTCGTCGAAAATCTTGATGTCTCCAATCTCTTGTTTTGTACGTTTTTTCCACGTGTCTTGACATCCAATGTATCCCTGCAAAGTTTGGTGAAGATCTGAGCATGTAGTTTTTGACCTTATATGGAACCTCCTTTCTGAAAATTTGAAAATTCTTAAAAAATTCGTCCAAAATCTTGATGTCACCAGTCCTATGTTTTGTATGTTTTTTCCACGTGTCTTGACATCCAATGTATCCATGCAAAGTTTGGTGAAGATCTGAGTATGTCGTTTTTGACCTTATCTGGAACCTCCCATCTGAAAATTTGAAAATTCTCAAAAAATTCGTCCAAAATCTTGATGTCTCCAATCTCTTGTTTTGTACGTTTTTTCCACGTGTCTTGACATCCAATGTATCCATGCAAAGTTTGGTGAAGATCTGAGTATGTCGTTTTTGACCTTATCTGGAACCTCCCATCTGAAAATTTGAAAATTCTTAAAAAATTCGTCGAAAATCTTGATGTCTCCAATCTCTTGTTTTGTACGTTTTTTCCACGTGTCTTGACATGCAAAGTATCCCTGCAACGTTTGGTGAAGATCTGAGTATGTAGTTTTTGATCTTATCTGGAACCTCCTATCTGAAAATTTGAAAATTCTTCAAAAATTCCTCGAAAATCTTGATGTCTCCAATCTCTTGTTTTGTACGTTTTTTCCACGTGTCTTGACATCCAATGTATCCCTGCAATGTTTGGTGGAGATCTGAGTATGTAGTTTTTGACCTTATCTGGAACCTCCTATCTGAAAATTTGAAAATTCTTCAAAAATTCGTCCAAAATCTTGATGTCTCCAATCTCTTGTTTTGTACGTTTTTTCCACGTGTCTCGACCTCCAATGTATCCCTGCAAAGTTTGGTGAAGATCTGAGTATGTCGTTTTTGACCTTATCTGGAATATCCTTTCTGAAAATTTGAAAATTCTTAAAAAATTCGTCCAAAATCTTGATGTCTCCAATCTCTTGTTTTGTACGTTTTTTCCACGTGTCTTGACATCCAATGTATCCCTGCAAAGTTTGGTGAAGATCTGAGTATGTAGTTTTTGACCTTATCTGGAACCTCCTATCTGAAAATTTGAAAATTGTTAAAAAATTCGTCCAAAATCTTGATGTCTCCAATCTCTTGTTTTGAACGTTTTTCCCACGTGTCTTGACATCCAATGTATCCCTGCAAAGTTTGGTGAAGATCTGAGTATGTAGTTTTTGACCTTATCTGGAACCTCATTTCTGAAAATTTGAAAATTCCTCAAAAATTCGTCCAAAATCTTGATGTCTCCAATCTCTTGTTTTGTACGTTTTTTCCACGTGTCTTGACATCTAATGTATCCCTGCAAAGTTTGGTGAAGATCTGAGTATGTAGTTTTTGACCTTATCTGGAACCTCCAATCTGAAAATTTGAAAATTCTTAAAAAATTCGTCCAAAATCTTGATGTCTCCAATCTCTTGTTTTGTACGTTTTTTCCACGTGTCTTGACATGCAAAGTATCCCTGCAACGTTTGGTGAAGATCTGAGTATGTAGTTTTTGACCTTATATGGAACCTCCTTTCTGAAAATTTGAAAATTCTTAAAAAATTCGTCCAAAATCTTGATGTCCCCAATCCTATGTTTTGTATGTTTTTTCCACGTGTCTTGACATCCAATGTATCCATGCAAAGTTTGGTGAAGATCTGAGTATGTCGTTTTTGACCTTATCTAGAACCACCCATCTGAAAATTTGAAAATTTTGAAATAATTCGTCCAAAAACTTGATGTCTCCAATCTCTTGTTTTGTACGTTTTTTCCACGTGTCTTGACATCCAATGTATCCCTGCAATGTTTGGTGAAGATCTGAGTATGTAGTTTTTGACCTTATATGGAACCTCCTTTCTAAAAATTTGAAAATTCTTAAAAAATTCGTCCAAAATCTTGATGTCCCCAATCTCTTGTTTCGTACGTTTTTTCCACGTGTCTTGACATGCAAAGTATCCCTGCAACGTTTGGTGAAGATCTGAGTATGTCGTTTTTGACCTTATCTGGAACCTCCCATCTGAAAATTTGAAAATTCTTAAAAAATTCGTCCAAAATCTTGATGTCTCCAATCTCTTGTTTGTACGTTTTTTCCACGTGTCTTGACATCCAATGTATCCCTGCAAAGTTTGGTGAAGATCTGAGTATGTAGTTTTTGACCTTATATGGAACCTCCTTTCTGAAAATTTGAAAATTCTTAAAAAATTCGTCGAAAATCTTGATGTCCCCAATCTCTTGTTTTGTACGTTTTTTCCACGTGTCTTGACATGCAAAGTATCCCTGCAACGTTTGGTGAAGATCTGAGTATGTAGTTTTTGACCTTATCTGGAACATCCTATCTGAAAATTTGAAAATTCTTAAAAAATTCGTCCAAAATCTTGATGTCTCCAATCTCTTGTTTTGTACGTTTTTTCCACGTGTCTTGACATCCAATGTATCCCTGCAAAGTCTGGTGAAGATCTGAGTATGTAGTTTTTGACCTTATCTGGAACCTCCTATCTGAAAATTTGAAAATTGTTAAAAAATTCGTCCAAAATCTTGATGTCTCCAATCTCTTGTTCTGTACGTTTTTCCCACGTGTCTTGACATCCAATGTATCCCTGCAAAGTTTGGTGAAGATCTGAGTATGTAGTTTTTGACTTTATCTGGAACCTCATTTCTGAAAATTTGAAAATTCCTCAAAAATTCGTCCAAAATCTCGATGTCTCCAATCTCTTGTTTTGTACGTTTTTTCCACGTGTCTTGACATCCAATGTATCCCTGCAAAGTTTGGTGAAGATCTGAGTATGTAGTTTTTGACCTTATCAGGAACCTCCTATCTAAAAATTTGAATATTCTTAAAAAATTTGACCAAAATCTTGATGTCCCTAATCCTATGTTTTGTATGTTTTTCCACGTGTCTTGACATCCAATGTATCCCTGCAAAGTTTGGTGAAGATCTGAGTATGTAGTTTTTGACCTTATATGGAACCTCCTTTCTGAAAATTTGAAAATTCTTAAAAAATTCGTCCAAAATCTTGATGTCTCCACTCTCTTGTTTTGTACGTTTTTTCCACGTGTCTTGACATCCAATGTAACCCTGCAAAGTTTGGTGAAGATCTGAGTATGTAGTTTTTGACCTTATATGGAACCTCCTTTCTGAAAATTTGAAAATTCTTAAAAAAATCGTCCAAAATCTTGATGTCTCCAATCTCTTGTTGTGTACGTTTTTTCCACGTGTCTTGACATCCAATGTATCCCTGCAAAGTTTGTTGAAGATCTGAGTATGTCGTTTTTGACCTTATCTGGAACATCCTTTCTGAAAATTTGAAAATTCCTAAAAAATCCGTCCAAAATCTTGATGACCCCAATCTCTTGTTTTGTACGTTTTTTCCACGTGTCTTGACATCCAGTGTATCCCTGCAAAGTTTGGTGAAGATCTGAGTATGTAGTTTTTGACCTTATCTGGAACCTCCTATCTGAAAATTTGAAAATTCTTAAAAAATTCGTCCAAAATCTTGATGTCTCCAATCTCTTGTTTTGTACGTTTTTTCCACGTGTCTTGTCATCCAATGTATCCCTGCAATGTTTGGTGAAGATCTGAGTATGTAGTTTTTGACTTTATATGGAACCTCCTATCTGAAAATTTGAAAATTCTTAAAAAATTTGACCAAAATCTTGATATCCCCAATCCTATGTTTTGTACGTTTTTTCCACGTGTCTTGACATCCAATGTATCCCTGCAAAGTTTGGTGAAGATCTGAGTATGTCGTTTTTGACCTTATCTGGAACATCCTTTCTGAAAATTTGAAAATTCTTAAAAAATTCGTCCAAAATCTTGACGTCTCCAATCTATTGTTTTGTACGTTTTTCACACGTGTCTTGACATCCAATGTATCCCTGCAAAGTTTGGTGAAGATCTGAGTATGTAGTTTTTGACTATATCTGGAACTTCATTTCTGAAAATTTGAAAATTCCTCAAAAATTCGTCCAAAATCTTGATGTCTCCACTCTCTTGTTTTGTACGTTTTTTCCACGTGTCTTGACATCCAATGTAACCCTGCAAAGTTTGGTGAAGATCTGAGTATGTCGTTTTTGACCTTATCTGGAACCTCCCATCTGAAAATTTGAAATTTCTCAAAAAATTCGTCCAAAATCTTGATGTCTCCAATCTCTTGTTTTGTACGTTTTTTCCACGTGTCTTGACATCCAATGTATCCATGCAAAGTTTGGTGAAGATCTGAGTATGTCGTTTTTGACCTTATCTGGAACCTCCCATCTGAAAATTTGAAAATTCTTCAAAAATTCGTCGAAAATCTTGATGTCTCCAATCTCTTGTTTTGTACGTTTTTTCCACGTGTCTCGACCTCCAATGTATCCCTGCAAAGTTTGGTGAAGATCTGAGTATGTCGTTTTTGACCTTATCTGGAATATCCTTTCTGAAAATTTGAAAATTCTTAAAAAATTCGTCCAAAATCTTGATGTCTCCAATCTCTTGTTTTGTACGTTTTTTCCACGTGTCTTGACATCCAATGTATCCCTGCAAAGTTTGGTGAAGATCTGAGTATGTAGTTTTTGACCTTATCTGGAACCTCCTATCTGAAAATTTGAAAATTGTTAAAAAATTCGTCCAAAATCTTGATGTCTCCAATCTCTTGTTTTGAACGTTTTTCCCACGTGTCTTGACATCCAATGTATCCCTGCAAAGTTTGGTGAAGATCTGAGTATGTAGTTTTTGACCTTATCTGGAACCTCATTTCTGAAAATTTGAAAATTCCTCAAAAATTCGTCCAAAATCTTGATGTCTCCAATCTCTTGTTTTGTACGTTTTTTCCACGTGTCTTGACATCTAATGTATCCCTGCAAAGTTTGGTGAAGATCTGAGTATGTAGTTTTTGACCTTATCTGGAACCTCCAATCTGAAAATTTGAAAATTCTTAAAAAATTCGTCCAAAATCTTGATGTCTCCAATCTCTTGTTTTGTACGTTTTTTCCACGTGTCTTGACATGCAAAGTATCCCTGCAACGTTTGGTGAAGATCTGAGTATGTAGTTTTTGACCTTATATGGAACCTCCTTTCTGAAAATTTGAAAATTCTTAAAAAATTCGTCCAAAATCTTGATGTCCCCAATCCTATGTTTTGTATGTTTTTTCCACGTGTCTTGACATCCAATGTATCCATGCAAAGTTTGGTGAAGATCTGAGTATGTCGTTTTTGACCTTATCTAGAACCACCCATCTGAAAATTTGAAAATTTTGAAATAATTCGTCCAAAAACTTGATGTCTCCAATCTCTTGTTTTGTACGTTTTTTCCACGTGTCTTGACATCCAATGTATCCCTGCAATGTTTGGTGAAGATCTGAGTATGTAGTTTTTGACCTTATATGGAACCTCCTTTCTAAAAATTTGAAAATTCTTAAAAAATTCGTCCAAAATCTTGATGTCCCCAATCTCTTGTTTCGTACGTTTTTTCCACGTGTCTTGACATGCAAAGTATCCCTGCAACGTTTGGTGAAGATCTGAGTATGTCGTTTTTGACCTTATCTGGAACCTCCCATCTGAAAATTTGAAAATTCTTAAAAAATTCGTCCAAAATCTTGATGTCTCCAATCTCTTGTTTGTACGTTTTTTCCACGTGTCTTGACATCCAATGTATCCCTGCAAAGTTTGGTGAAGATCTGAGTATGTAGTTTTTGACCTTATATGGAACCTCCTTTCTGAAAATTTGAAAATTCTTAAAAAATTCGTCGAAAATCTTGATGTCCCCAATCTCTTGTTTTGTACGTTTTTTCCACGTGTCTTGACATGCAAAGTATCCCTGCAACGTTTGGTGAAGATCTGAGTATGTAGTTTTTGACCTTATCTGGAACATCCTATCTGAAAATTTGAAAATTCTTAAAAAATTCGTCCAAAATCTTGATGTCTCCAATCTCTTGTTTTGTACGTTTTTTCCACGTGTCTTGACATCCAATGTATCCCTGCAAAGTCTGGTGAAGATCTGAGTATGTAGTTTTTGACCTTATCTGGAACCTCCTATCTGAAAATTTGAAAATTGTTAAAAAATTCGTCCAAAATCTTGATGTCTCCAATCTCTTGTTCTGTACGTTTTTCCCACGTGTCTTGACATCCAATGTATCCCTGCAAAGTTTGGTGAAGATCTGAGTATGTAGTTTTTGACTTTATCTGGAACCTCATTTCTGAAAATTTGAAAATTCCTCAAAAATTCGTCCAAAATCTCGATGTCTCCAATCTCTTGTTTTGTACGTTTTTTCCACGTGTCTTGACATCCAATGTATCCCTGCAAAGTTTGGTGAAGATCTGAGTATGTAGTTTTTGACCTTATCAGGAACCTCCTATCTAAAAATTTGAATATTCTTAAAAAATTTGACCAAAATCTTGATGTCCCTAATCCTATGTTTTGTATGTTTTTCCACGTGTCTTGACATCCAATGTATCCCTGCAAAGTTTGGTGAAGATCTGAGTATGTAGTTTTTGACCTTATATGGAACCTCCTTTCTGAAAATTTGAAAATTCTTAAAAAATTCGTCCAAAATCTTGATGTCTCCACTCTCTTGTTTTGTACGTTTTTTCCACGTGTCTTGACATCCAATGTAACCCTGCAAAGTTTGGTGAAGATCTGAGTATGTAGTTTTTGACCTTATATGGAACCTCCTTTCTGAAAATTTGAAAATTCTTAAAAAAATCGTCCAAAATCTTGATGTCTCCAATCTCTTGTTGTGTACGTTTTTTCCACGTGTCTTGACATCCAATGTATCCCTGCAAAGTTTGTTGAAGATCTGAGTATGTCGTTTTTGACCTTATCTGGAACATCCTTTCTGAAAATTTGAAAATTCCTAAAAAATCCGTCCAAAATCTTGATGACCCCAATCTCTTGTTTTGTACGTTTTTTCCACGTGTCTTGACATCCAGTGTATCCCTGCAAAGTTTGGTGAAGATCTGAGTATGTAGTTTTTGACCTTATCTGGAACCTCCTATCTGAAAATTTGAAAATTCTTAAAAAATTCGTCCAAAATCTTGATGTCTCCAATCTCTTGTTTTGTACGTTTTTTCCACGTGTCTTGTCATCCAATGTATCCCTGCAATGTTTGGTGAAGATCTGAGTATGTAGTTTTTGACTTTATATGGAACCTCCTATCTGAAAATTTGAAAATTCTTAAAAAATTTGACCAAAATCTTGATATCCCCAATCCTATGTTTTGTACGTTTTTTCCACGTGTCTTGACATCCAATGTATCCCTGCAAAGTTTGGTGAAGATCTGAGTATGTCGTTTTTGACCTTATCTGGAACATCCTTTCTGAAAATTTGAAAATTCTTAAAAAATTCGTCCAAAATCTTGACGTCTCCAATCTATTGTTTTGTACGTTTTTCACACGTGTCTTGACATCCAATGTATCCCTGCAAAGTTTGGTGAAGATCTGAGTATGTAGTTTTTGACTATATCTGGAACTTCATTTCTGAAAATTTGAAAATTCCTCAAAAATTCGTCCAAAATCTTGATGTCTCCACTCTCTTGTTTTGTACGTTTTTTCCACGTGTCTTGACATCCAATGTAACCCTGCAAAGTTTGGTGAAGATCTGAGTATGTCGTTTTTGACCTTATCTGGAACCTCCCATCTGAAAATTTGAAAATTCTCAAAAAATTCGTCCAAAATCTTGATGTCTCCAATCTCTTGTTTTGTACGTTTTTTCCACGTGTCTTGACATCCAATGTATCCATGCAAAGTTTGGTGAAGATCTGAGTATGTCGTTTTTGACCTTATCTGGAACCTCCCATCTGAAAATTTGAAAATTCTTAAAAAATTCGTCGAAAATCTTGATGTCTCCAATCTCTTGTTTTGTACGTTTTTTCCACGTGTCTTGACATGCAAAGTATCCCTGCAACGTTTGGTGAAGATCTGAGTATGTAGTTTTTGATCTTATCTGGAACCTCCTATCTGAAAATTTGAAAATTCTTCAAAAATTCCTCGAAAATCTTGATGTCTCCAATCTCTTGTTTTGTACGTTTTTTCCACGTGTCTTGACATCCAATGTATCCCTGCAATGTTTGGTGGAGATCTGAGTATGTAGTTTTTGACCTTATCTGGAACCTCCTATCTGAAAATTTGAAAATTCTTCAAAAATTCGTCCAAAATCTTGATGTCTCCAATCTCTTGTTTTGTACGTTTTTTCCACGTGTCTCGACCTCCAATGTATCCCTGCAAAGTTTGGTGAAGATCTGAGTATGTCGTTTTTGACCTTATCTGGAATATCCTTTCTGAAAATTTGAAAATTCTTAAAAAATTCGTCCAAAATCTTGATGTCTCCAATCTCTTGTTTTGTACGTTTTTTCCACGTGTCTTGACATCCAATGTATCCCTGCAAAGTTTGGTGAAGATCTGAGTATGTAGTTTTTGACCTTATCTGGAACCTCCTATCTGAAAATTTGAAAATTGTTAAAAAATTCGTCCAAAATCTTGATGTCTCCAATCTCTTGTTTTGAACGTTTTTCCCACGTGTCTTGACATCCAATGTATCCCTGCAAAGTTTGGTGAAGATCTGAGTATGTAGTTTTTGACCTTATCTGGAACCTCATTTCTGAAAATTTGAAAATTCCTCAAAAATTCGTCCAAAATCTTGATGTCTCCAATCTCTTGTTTTGTACGTTTTTTCCACGTGTCTTGACATCTAATGTATCCCTGCAAAGTTTGGTGAAGATCTGAGTATGTAGTTTTTGACCTTATCTGGAACCTCCAATCTGAAAATTTGAAAATTCTTAAAAAATTCGTCCAAAATCTTGATGTCTCCAATCTCTTGTTTTGTACGTTTTTTCCACGTGTCTTGACATGCAAAGTATCCCTGCAACGTTTGGTGAAGATCTGAGTATGTAGTTTTTGACCTTATATGGAACCTCCTTTCTGAAAATTTGAAAATTCTTAAAAAATTCGTCCAAAATCTTGATGTCCCCAATCCTATGTTTTGTATGTTTTTTCCACGTGTCTTGACATCCAATGTATCCATGCAAAGTTTGGTGAAGATCTGAGTATGTCGTTTTTGACCTTATCTAGAACCACCCATCTGAAAATTTGAAAATTTTGAAATAATTCGTCCAAAATCTTGATGTCTCCAATCTCTTGTTTTGTACGTTTTTTCCACGTGTCTTGACATCCAATGTATCCCTGCAATGTTTGGTGAAGATCTGAGTATGTAGTTTTTGACCTTATATGGAACCTCCTTTCTAAAAATTTGAAAATTCTTAAAAAATTCGTCCAAAATCTTGATGTCCCCAATCTCTTGTTTCGTACGTTTTTTCCACGTGTCTTGACATGCAAAGTATCCCTGCAACGTTTGGTGAAGATCTGAGTATGTCGTTTTTGACCTTATCTGGAACCTCCCATCTGAAAATTTGAAAATTCTTAAAAAATTCGTCCAAAATCTTGATGTCTCCAATCTCTTGTTTGTACGTTTTTTCCACGTGTCTTGACATCCAATGTATCCCTGCAAAGTTTGGTGAAGATCTGAGTATGTAGTTTTTGACCTTATATGGAACCTCCTTTCTGAAAATTTGAAAATTCTTAAAAAATTCGTCGAAAATCTTGATGTCCCCAATCTCTTGTTTTGTACGTTTTTTCCACGTGTCTTGACATGCAAAGTATCCCTGCAACGTTTGGTGAAGATCTGAGTATGTAGTTTTTGACCTTATCTGGAACATCCTATCTGAAAATTTGAAAATTCTAAAAAAATTCGTCCAAAATCTTGATGTCTCCAATCTCTTGTTTTGTACGTTTTTTCCACGTGTCTTGACATCCAATGTATCCCTGCAAAGTCTGGTGAAGATCTGAGTATGTAGTTTTTGACCTTATCTGGAACCTCCTATCTGAAAATTTGAAAATTGTTAAAAAATTCGTCCAAAATCTTGATGTCTCCAATCTCTTGTTCTGTACGTTTTTCCCACGTGTCTTGACATCCAATGTATCCCTGCAAAGTTTGGTGAAGATCTGAGTATGTAGTTTTTGACTTTATCTGGAACCTCATTTCTGAAAATTTGAAAATTCCTCAAAAATTCGTCCAAAATCTCGATGTCTCCAATCTCTTGTTTTGTACGTTTTTTCCACGTGTCTTGACATCCAATGTATCCCTGCAAAGTTTGGTGAAGATCTGAGTATGTAGTTTTTGACCTTATCAGGAACCTCCTATCTAAAAATTTGAAAATTCTTAAAAAATTTGACCAAAATCTTGATGTCCCTAATCCTATGTTTTGTATGTTTTTCCACGTGTCTTGACATCCAATGTATCCCTGCAAAGTTTGGTGAAGATCTGAGTATGTAGTTTTTGACCTTATCTGGAACCTCATTTCTGAAAATTTGAAAATTCCTCAAAAATTCGTCCAAAATCTTGATGTCTCCAATCTCTTGTTTTGTACGTTTTTTCCACGTGTCTTGACATCCAATGTATCCCTGCAAAGTTTGGTGAAGATCTGAGTATGTAGTTTTTGACCTTATCTGGAACCTCCTATCTGAAAATTTGAAAATTCTTAAAAAATTCGTCCAAAATCTTGATATCTCCAATCTCTTGTTTTGTACGTTTTTTACACGTGTCTTGACATTCAATGTATCCCTGCATAGTTTGGTGAAGATCTGAGTATGTAGTTTTTGACCTTATATGGAACCTCCTTTCTGAAAATTTGAAAATTCTTAAAAAATTCGTCCAAAATCTTGATGTCTCCACTCTCTTGTTTTGTACGTTTTTTCCACGTGTCTTGACATCCAATGTAACCCTGCAAAGTTTGGTGAAGATCTGAGTATGTAGTTTTTGACCTTATATGGAACCTCCTTTCTGAAAATTTGAAAATTCTTAAAAAAATCGTCCAAAATCTTGATGTCTCCAATCTCTTGTTGTGTACGTTTTTTCCACGTGTCTTGACATCCAATGTATCCCTGCAAAGTTTGTTGAAGATCTGAGTATGTCGTTTTTGACCTTATCTGGAACATCCTTTCTGAAAATTTGAAAATTCCTAAAAAATCCGTCCAAAATCTTGATGACCCCAATCTCTTGTTTTGTACGTTTTTTCCACGTGTCTTGACATCCAGTGTATCCCTGCAAAGTTTGGTGAAGATCTGAGTATGTAGTTTTTGACCTTATCTGGAACCTCCTATCTGAAAATTTGAAAATTCTTAAAAAATTCGTCCAAAATCTTGATGTCTCCAATCTCTTGTTTTGTACGTTTTTTCCACGTGTCTTGTCATCCAATGTATCCCTGCAATGTTTGGTGAAGATCTGAGTATGTAGTTTTTGACTTTATATGGAACCTCCTATCTGAAAATTTGAAAATTCTTAAAAAATTTGACCAAAATCTTGATATCCCCAATCCTATGTTTTGTACGTTTTTTCCACGTGTCTTGACATCCAATGTATCCCTGCAAAGTTTGGTGAAGATCTGAGTATGTCGTTTTTGACCTTATCTGGAACATCCTTTCTGAAAATTTGAAAATTCTTAAAAAATTCGTCCAAAATCTTGACGTCTCCAATCTATTGTTTTGTACGTTTTTCACACGTGTCTTGACATCCAATGTATCCCTGCAAAGTTTGGTGAAGATCTGAGTATGTAGTTTTTGGCTATATCTGGAACTTCATTTCTGAAAATTTGAAAATTCCTCAAAAATTCGTCCAAAATCTTGATGTCTCCAATCTCTTGTTTTGTACGTTTTTTCCACGTGTCTTGACATTCAATGTATCCCTGCAAAGTTTGGTGAAGATCTGAGTATGTAGTTTTTGACCTTATCTGGAACCTCCTATCTGAAAATTTGAAAATTCTTAAAAAATTCGTCCAAAATCTTGATGTCTCCAATCTCTTGATTTGTACGTTTTTTCCACGTGTCTTGACATCCAATGTATCCATGCATAGTTTGGTGAAGATCTGAGTATGTAGTTTTTGACCTTATATGGAACCTCCTATCTGAAAATTTGAAAATTCTTAAAAAATTCGACCAAAATCTTGATGTCCCCAATTCTATGTTTTGTATGTTTTTTCCACGTGTCTTGACATCCAATGTATCCATGCAAAGTTTGGTGAAGATCTGAGTATATCGTTTTTGACCTCATCTGGAACCTCCCATCTGAAAATTTGAAAATTCTTAAAGAATTCGTCGAAAATCTTGATGTCTCCAATCTCTTGTTTTGTACGTTTTTTCCACGTGTCTTGACATCCAATGTTCCCTGCAATGTTTGGTGAAGATCTGAGTATGTAGTTTTTGACCTCATATGGAATCTCCAATCTGAAAATTTAAAAATTCTTAAAAAATTTGACCAAAATCTTGATGTCCCCAATCCTATGTTTTGTATGTTTTTCCCACGTGTCTTGACATCCAATGTATCCCTGCAAAGTTTGGTGAAGATCTGAGTATGTAGTTTTTGACCTTATCTGGAACCTCCTATCTGAAAATTTGAAAATTCTTAAAAAATTCGTCCAAAATCTTGATGTCTCCAATCTCTTATTTTGTACGTTTTTTCCACGTGTCTTGACATCCAATGTATCCATGCAAAGTTTGGTGAAGATCTGAGTATGTCGTTTTTGACCTTATCTGGAACCTCCCATCTGAAAATTTGAAAATTCTTAAAAAATTCGTCGAAAATCTTGATGTCTCCAATCTCTTGTTTTGTACGTTTTTTCCACGTGTCTTGACATGCAAAGTATCCCTGCAACGTTTGGTGAAGATCTGAGTATGTAGTTTTTGACCTTATCTGGAACCTCCTATCTGAAAATTTGAAAATTCTTCAAAAATTCGTCCAAAATCTTGATGTCTCCAATCTCTTGTTTTGTACGTTTTTTCCACGTGTCTTGACATCCAATGTATCCCTGCAATGTTTGGTGAAGATCTGAGTATGTAGTTTTTGACCTTATATGGAACCTCCTATCTGAAAATTTGAAAATTCTTAAAAAATTCGACCAAAATCTTGATATCCCCAATCCTATGTTTTGTATGTTTTTTCCACGTGTCTTGACATCCAATGTATCCATGCAAAGTTTGGTGAAGATCTGAGTATGTAGTTTTTGACCTTATATGGAACCTCCTATCTGAAAATTTGAAAATTCTTAAAAAATTCGTCCAAAATCTTGATGTCTCCAATCTCTTGTTTTGTACGTTTTTTCCACGTGTCTTGACATCCAATGTATCCCTGCAAAGTTTGGTGAAGATCTGAGTATGTAGTTTTTGACCTTATCTGGAACCTCCCATCTGAAAATTTGAAAATTCCTAAAAAATCCGTCCAAAATCTTGATGACCCCAATATCTTGTTTTGTACGTTTTTTCCACGTGTCTTGACATCCAATGTATCCCTGCAATGTTTGGTGAAGATCTGAGTATGTAGTTTTTGACCTTATATGCAACCTCCTATCTGAAAATTTGAAAAATCTTAAAAAATTTGACCAAAATCTTGATGTCCCCAATCCTATGTTTTGTATGTTTTTTCCACGTGTCTTGACATCCAATGTATCCCTGCAAAGTTTGGTGAAGATCTGAGTATGTAGTTTTTGACCTTATATGGAACCTCCTATCTGAAAATTTGAAAATTCTTAAAAAATTCGACCAAAATCTTGATATCCCCAATCCTATGTTTTGTATGTTTTTTCCACGTGTCTTGACATCCAATGTATCCATGCAAAGTTTGGTGAAGATCTGAGTATGTAGTTTTTGACCTTATATGGAACCTCCTATCTGAAAATTTGAAAATTCTTAAAAAATTCGTCCAAAATCTTGATGTCTCCAATCTCTTGTTTTGTACGTTTTTTCCACGTGTCTTGACATCCAATGTATCCCTGCAAAGTTTGGTGAAGATCTGAGTATGTAGTTTTTGACCTTATATGGAACCTCCTTTCTGAAAATTTGAAAATTCTTAAAAAATTCGTCGAAAATCTTGATGTCCCCAATCTCTTGTTTTGTACGTTTTTTCCACGTGTCTTGACATGCAAAGTATCCCTGCAACCTTTGGTGAAGATCTGAGTATGTAGTTTTTGACCTTATCTGGAACCTCCTATCTGAAAATTTGAAAATTGTTAAAAAATTCGTCCAAAATCTTGATGTCTCCAATCTCTTGTTCTGTACGTTTTTCCCACGTGTCTTGACATCCAATGTATCCCTGCAAAGTTTGGTGAAGATCTGAGTATGTAGTTTTTGACTTTATCTGGAACCTCATTTCTGAAAATTTGAAAATTCCTCAAAAATTCGTCCAAAATCTCGATGTCTCCAATCTCTTGTTTTGTACGTTTTTTCCACGTGTCTTGACATCCAATGTATCCCTGCAAAGTTTGGTGAAGATCTGAGTATGTAGTTTTTGACCTTATCAGGAACCTCCTATCTAAAAATTTGAAAATTCTTAAAAAATTTGACCAAAATCTTGATGTCCCCAATCCTATGTTTTGTATGTTTTTCCACGTGTCTTGACATCCAATGTATCCCTGCAAAGTTTGGTGAAGATCTGAGTATGTAGTTTTTGACCTTATATGGAACCTCCTTTCTGAAAATTTGAAAATTCTTAAAAAATTCGTCCAAAATCTTGATGTCTCCACTCTCTTGTTTTGTACGTTTTTTCCACGTGTCTTGACATCCAATGTAACCCTGCAAAGTTTGGTGAAGATCTGAGTATGTAGTTTTTGACCTTATATGGAACCTCCTTTCTGAAAATTTGAAAATTCTTAAAAAATTCGTCCAAAATCTTGATGTCTCCAATCTCTTGTTGTGTACGTTTTTTCCACGTGTCTTGACATCCAATGTATCCCTGCAAAGTTTGTTGAAGATCTGAGTATGTCGTTTTTGACCTTATCTGGAACATCCTTTCTGAAAATTTGAAAATTCCTAAAAAATCCGTCCAAAATCTTGATGACCCCAATCTCTTGTTTTGTACGTTTTTTCCACGTGTCTTGACATCCAGTGTATCCCTGCAAAGTTTGGTGAAGATCTGAGTATGTAGTTTTTGACCTTATCTGGAACCTCCTATCTGAAAATTTGAAAATTCTTAAAAAATTCGTCCAAAATCTTGATGTCTCCAATCTCTTGTTTTGTACGTTTTTTCCACGTGTCTTGTCATCCAATGTATCCCTGCAATGTTTGGTGAAGATCTGAGTATGTAGTTTTTGACTTTATATGGAACCTCCTATCTGAAAATTGGAAAATTCTTAAAAAATTTGACCAAAATCTTGATATCCCCAATCCTATCTTTTGTACGTTTTTTCCACGTGTCTTGACATCCAATGTATCCCTGCAAAGTTTGGTGAAGATCTGAGTATGTCGTTTTTGACCTTATCTGGAACATCCTTTCTGAAAATTTGAAAATTCTTAAAAAATTCGTCCAAAATCTTGACGTCTCCAATCTATTGTTTTGTACGTTTTTCACACGTGTCTTGACATCCAATGTATCCCTGCAAAGTTTGGTGAAGATCTGAGTATGTAGTTTTTGACTATATCGAACTTCATTTCTGAAAATTTGAAAATTCCTCAAAAATTCGTCCAAAATCTTGATGTCTCCAATCTCTTGTTTTGTACGTTTTTTCCACGTGTCTTGACATTCAATGTATCCCTGCAAAGTTTGGTGAAGATCTGAGTATGTAGTTTTTGACCTTATCTGGAACCTCCTATCTGAAAATTTGAAAATTCTTAAAAAATTCGTCCAAAATCTTCATGTCTCCAATCTCTTGATTTGTACGTTTTTTCCACGTGTCTTGACATCCAATGTATCCATGCATAGTTTGGTGAAGATCTGAGTATGTAGTTTTTGACCTTATATGGAACCTCCTATCTGAAAATTTGAAAATTCTTAAAAAATTCGACCAAAATCTTGATGTCCCCAATTCTATGTTTTGTATGTTTTTTCCACGTGTCTTGACATCCAATGTATCCATGCAAAGTTTGGTGAAGATCTGAGTATATCGTTTTTGACCTCATCTGGAACCTCCCATCTGAAAATTTGAAAATTCTTAAAGAATTCGTCGAAAATCTTGATGTCTCCAATCTCTTGTTTTGTACGTTTTTTCCACGTGTCTTGACATCCAATGTTCCCTGCAATGTTTGGTGAAGATCTGAGTATGTAGTTTTTGACCTCATATGGAATCTCCAATCTGAAAATTTAAAAATTCTTAAAAAATTTGACCAAAATCTAGATGTCCCCAATCCTATGTTTTGTATGTTTTTCCCACGTGTCTTGACATCCAATGTATCCCTGCAAAGTTTGGTGAAGATCTGAGTATGTAGTTTTTGACCTTATCTGGAACCTCCTATCTGAAAATTTGAAAATTCTTAAAAAATTCGTCCAAAATCTTGATGTCTCCAATCTCTTATTTTGTACGTTTTTTCCACGTGTCTTGACATCCAATGTATCCATGCAAAGTTTGGTGAAGATCTGAGTATGTCGTTTTTGACCTTATCTGGAACCTCCTATCTGCAAATTTGAAAATTCTTAAAAAATTCGACCAAAATCTTGATGTCCCCAATTCTATGTTTTGTATGTTTTTTCCACGTGTCTTGACATCCAATGTATCCATGCAAAGTTTGGTGAAGATCTGAGTATGTCGTTTTTGACCTTATCTGGAACCTCCCATCTGAAAATTTGAAAATCCTTAAAAAATTCGTCGAAAATCTTGATGTCTCCAATCTCTTGTTTTGTACGTTTTTTCCACGTGTCTTGACATCCAATGTATCCCTGCAATGTTTGGTGAAGATCTGAGTATGTAGTTTTTGACCTTATATGGAACCTCCTATCTGAAAATTTGAAAATTCTTAAAAAATTCGACCAAAATCTTGATATCCCCAATCCTATGTTTTGTATGTTTTTTCCACGTGTCTTGACATCCAATGTATCCATGCAAAGTTTGGTGAAGATCTGAGTATGTAGTTTTTGACCTTATATGGAACCTCCTATCTGAAAATTTGAAAATTCTTAAAAAATTCGTCCAAAATCTTGATGTCTCCAATCTCTTGTTTTGTACGTTTTTTCCACGTGTCTTGACATCCAATGTATCCCTGCAAAGTTTGGTGAAGATCTGAGTATGTAGTTTTTGACCTTATCTGGAACCTCCCATCTGAAAATTTGAAAATTCCTAAAAAATCCGTCCAAAATCTTGATGACCCCAATATCTTGTTTTGTACGTTTTTTCCAAGTGTCTTGACATCCAATGTATCCCTGCAATGTTTGGTGAAGATCTGAGTATGTAGTTTTTGACCTTATATGCAACCTCCTATCTGAAAATTTGAAAATTCATAAAAATTTTGACCAAAATCTTGATGTCCCCAATCCTATGTTTTGTATGTTTTTTCCACGTGTCTTGACATCCAATGTATCCCTGCAAAGTTTGGTGAAGATCTGAGTATGTAGTTTTTGACCTTATATGGAACCTCCTATCTGAAAATTTGAAAATTCTTAAAAAATTCGACCAAAATCTTGATATCCCCAATCCTATGTTTTGTATGTTTTTTCCACGTGTCTTGACATCCAATGTATCCATGCAAAGTTTGGTGAAGATCTGAGTATGTAGTTTTTGACCTTATATGGAACCTCCTATCTGAAAATTTGAAAATTCTTAAAAAATTCGTCCAAAATCTTGATGTCTCCAATCTCTTGTTTTGTACGTTTTTTCCACGTGTCTTGACATCCAATGTATCCCTGCAAAGTTTGGTGAAGATCTGAGTATGTAGTTTTTGACCTTATCTGGAACCTCCCATCTGAAAATTTGAAAATTCCTAAAAAATCCGTCCAAAATCTTGATGACCCCAATATCTTGTTTTGTACGTTTTTTCCACGTGTCTTGACATCCAATGTATCCCTGCAATGTTTGGTGAAGATCTGAGTATGTAGTTTTTGACCTTATATGCAACCTCCTATCTGAAAATTTGAAAATTCTTAAAAAATTTGACCAAAATCTTGATGTCCCCAATCCTATGTTTTGTATGTTTTTTCCACGTGTCTTGACATCCAATGTATCCCTGCTATGTTTGGTGAAGATCTGAGTATGTAGTTTTTGACCTTATATGGAACCTCCTATCTGAAAATTTGAAAATTCTTAAAAAATTCGACCAAAATCTTGATATCCCCAATCCTATGTTTTGTATGTTTTTTCCACGTGTCTTGACATCCAATGTATCCATGCAAAGTTTGGTGAAGATCTGAGTATGTAGTTTTTGACCTTATATGGAACCTCCTATCTGAAAATTTGAAAATTCTTAAAAAATTCGTCCAAAATCTTGATGTCTCCAATCTCTTGTTTTGTACGTTTTTTCCACGTGTCTTGACATCCAATGTATCCCTGCAAAGTTTGGTGAAGATCTGAGTATGTAGTTTTTGACCTTATCTGGAACCTCCCATCTGAAAATTTGAAAATTCCTAAAAAATCCGTCCAAAATCTTGATGACCCCAATATCTTGTTTTGTACGTTTTTTCCACGTGTCTTGACATCCAATGTATCCCTGCAATGTTTGGTGAAGATCTGAGTATGTAGTTTTTGACCTTATATGCAACCTCCTATCTGAAAATTTGAAAATTCTTAAAAAATTTGACCAAAATCTTGATGTCCCCAATCCTATGTTTTGTATGTTTTTTCCACGTGTCTTGACATCCAATGTATCCCTGCAAAGTTTGGTGAAGATCTGAGTATGTAGTTTTTGACCTTATATGGAACCTCCTTTCTGAAAATTTGAAAATTCTTAAAAAATTCGTCCAAAATCTTGATGTCTCCACTCTCTTGTTTTGTACGTTTTTTCCACGTGTCTTGACATCCAATGTATCCCTGCAAAGTTTGGTGAAGATCTGAGTATGTAGTTTTTGACCTTATATGGAACCTCCTTTCTGAAAATTTGAAAATTCTTAAAAAATTCGTCCAAAATCTTGATGTCTCCAATCTCTTGTTGTGTACGTTTTTTCCACGTGTCTTGACATCCAATGTATCCCTGCAAGGTTTGTTGAAGATCTGAGTATGTCGTTTTTGACCTTATCTGGAACATCCTTTCTGAAAATTTGAAAATTCCTAAAAAATCCGTCCAAAATCTTGATGACCCCAATCTCTTGTTTTGTACGTTTTTTCCACGTGTCTTGACATCCAATGTATCCCTGCAAAGTTTGGTGAAGATCAGAGTATGTAGTTTTTGACCTTATCTGGAACCTCCTATCTGAAAATTTGAAAATTCTTAAAAAATTCGTCCAAAATCTTGATGTCTCCAATCTCTTGTTTTGTACGTTTTTTCCACGTGTCTTGTCATCCAATGTATCCCTGCAATGTTTGGTGAAGATTTGAGTATGTAGTTTTTGACCTTATATGGAACCTCCTATCTGAAAATTTGAAAATTCTTAAAAAATTTGACCAAAATCTTGATATCTCCAATCCTATGTTTTGTACGTATTTTCCACGTGTCTTGACATCCAATGTATCCCTGCAAAGTTTGGTGAAGATCTGAGTATGTCGTTTTTGACCTTATCTGGAACATCCTTTCTGAAAATTTGAAAATTCTTAAAAAATTCGTCCAAAATCTTGACGTCTCCAATCTCTTGTTTTGTACGTTTTTTCCACGTGTCTTGACATCCAATGTATCCCTGCAAAGTTTGGTGAAGATCTGAGTATCTAGTTTTTGACCTTATCTGGAACCTCTCATCTGAAAATTTGAAAATTCCTAAAAAATCCGTCCAAAATCTTGATGACCCCAATCTCTTGTTTTGTATGTTTTTCCCACGTGTCTTGACATCCAATGTATCCCTGCAAAGTTTGGTGAAGATCTGAGTATGTAGTTTTTGACCTTATCTGGAACCTCATTTCTGAAAATTTGAAAATTCCTCAAAAATTCGTCCAAAATCTTGATGTCTCCAATCTCTTGTTTTGTACGTTTTTTCCACGTGTCTTGACATCCAATGTATCCCTGCAAAGTTTGGTGAAGATCTGAGTATGTAGTTTTTGACCTTATCTGGAACCTCCTATCTGAAAATTTGAAAATTCTTAAAAAATTCGTCCAAAATCTTGATGTCTCCAATCTCTTGTTTTGTACGTTTTTTCCACGTGTCTTGACATCCAATGTGTCCCTGCAAAGTTTGGTGAAGATCTGAGTATGTCGTTTTTGACCTTATCTGGAACCTCCAATCTGAAAATTTGAAAATTCTTAAAAAATTCGTCCAAAATCTTGACGTCTCCAATCTCTTGTTTTGTACGTTTTTTCCACGTGTCTTGATAGCCAATGTATCCCTGCAAAGTTTGGTGAAGATCTGAGTATGTAGTTTTTGACCTTATCTGGAACCTCCCATCTGAAAATTTGAAAATTCCTAAAAAATCCGTCCAAAATCTTGATGTCCCCAATCCTATGTCTTGTATGTTTTTTCCACGTGTCTTGACATCCAATGTATCCCTGCAAAGTTTGGTGAAGATCTGAGTATGTAGTCTTTGACCTTATATGGAACCTCATATCTGAAAATTTGAAAATTCTTAAAAATTTCGACCAAAATCTTGATGTCTCCAATCCTATGTTGTGTATGTTTTTCCACGTGTCTTGACATCCAATGTATCCATGCAAAGTTTGGTGAAGATCTGAGTATGTAGTTTTTGACCTTATATGGAACCTCCTATCTGAAAATTTGAAAATTCTTAAAAAATTCGACCAAAATCTTGATATCCCCAATCCTATGTTTTGTATGTTTTTTCCACGTGTCTTGACATCCAATGTATCCATGCAAAGTTTGGTGAAGATCTGAGTATGTAGTTTTTGACCTTATATGGAACCTCCTATCTGAAAATTTGAAAATTCTTAAAAAATTCGTCCAAAATCTTGATGTCTCCAATCTCTTGTTTTGTACGTTTTTTCCACGTGTCTTGACATCCAATGTATCCCTGCAAAGTTTGGTGAAGATCTGAGTATGTAGTTTTTGACCTTATATGGAACCTCCTTTCTGAAAATTTGAAAATTCTTAAAAAATTCGTCGAAAATCTTGATGTCCCCAATCTCTTGTTTTGTACGTTTTTTCCACGTGTCTTGACATGCAAAGTATCCCTGCAACCTTTGGTGAAGATCTGAGTATGTAGTTTTTGACCTTATCTGGAACATCCTATCTGAAAATTTGAAAATTCTTAAAAAATTCGTCCAAAATCTTGATGTCTCCAATCTCTTGTTTTGTACGTTTTTTCCACGTGTCTTGACATCCAATGTATCCCTGCAAAGTCTGGTGAAGATCTGAGTATGTAGTTTTTGACCTTATCTGGAACCTCCTATCTGAAAATTTGAAAATTGTTAAAAAATTCGTCCAAAATCTTGATGTCTCCAATCTCTTGTTCTGTACGTTTTTCCCACGTGTCTTGACATCCAATGTATCCCTGCAAAGTTTGGTGAAGATCTGAGTATGTAGTTTTTGACTTTATCTGGAACCTCATTTCTGAAAATTTGAAAATTCCTCAAAAATTCGTCCAAAATCTCGATGTCTCCAATCTCTTGTTTTGTACGTTTTTTCCACGTGTCTTGACATCCAATGTATCCCTGCAAAGTTTGGTGAAGATCTGAGTATGTAGTTTTTGACCTTATCAGGAACCTCCTATCTAAAAATTTGAAAATTCTTAAAAAATTTGACCAAAATCTTGATGTCCCCAATCCTATGTTTTGTATGTTTTTCCACGTGTCTTGACATCCAATGTATCCCTGCAAAGTTTGGTGAAGATCTGAGTATGTAGTTTTTGACCTTATATGGAACCTCCTTTCTGAAAATTTGAAAATTCTTAAAAAATTCGTCCAAAATCTTGATGTCTCCACTCTCTTGTTTTGTACGTTTTTTCCACGTGTCTTGACATCCAATGTAACCCTGCAAAGTTTGGTGAAGATCTGAGTATGTAGTTTTTGACCTTATCTGGAACCTCCTTTCTGAAAATTTGAAAATTCTTAAAAAATTCGTCCAAAATCTTGATGTCTCCAATCTCTTGTTGTGTACGTTTTTTCCACGTGTCTTGACATCCAATGTATCCCTGCAAAGTTTGTTGAAGATCTGAGTATGTCGTTTTTGACCTTATCTGGAACATCCTTTCTGAAAATTTGAAAATTCCTAAAAAATCCGTCCAAAATCTTGATGACCCCAATCTCTTGTTTTGTACGTTTTTTCCACGTGTCTTGACATCCAGTGTATCCCTGCAAAGTTTGGTGAAGATCTGAGTATGTAGTTTTTGACCTTATCTGGAACCTCCTATCTGAAAATTTGAAAATTCTTAAAAAATTCGTCCAAAATCTTGATGTCTCCAATCTCTTGTTTTGTACGTTTTTTCAACGTGTCTTGTCATCCAATGTATCCCTGCAATGTTTGGTGAAGATCTGAGTATGTAGCTTTTGACTTTATATGGAACCTCCTATCTGAAAATTGGAAAATTCTTAAAAAATTTGACCAAAATCTTGATATCCCCAATCCTATCTTTTGTACGTTTTTTCCACGTGTCTTGACATCCAATGTATCCCTGCAAAGTTTGGTGAAGATCTGAGTATGTCGTTTTTGACCTTATCTGGAACATCCTTTCTGAAAATTTGAAAATTCTTAAAAAATTCGTCCAAA
The DNA here is from genome assembly GCF_977018435.1 of Lepisma saccharinum. Classification (NCBI taxonomy): domain Eukaryota; kingdom Metazoa; phylum Arthropoda; class Insecta; order Zygentoma; family Lepismatidae; genus Lepisma; species Lepisma saccharinum. The sequence continues at coordinate 211,573 of NW_028142966.1, read as the reverse complement.
ATCTTGACGTCTCCAATCTATTGTTTTGTACGTTTTTCACACGTGTCTTGACATCCAATGTATCCCTGCAAAGTTTGGTGAAGATCTGAGTATGTAGTTTTTGACTATATCGAACTTCATTTCTGAAAATTTGAAAATTCCTCAAAAATTCGTCCAAAATCTTGATGTCTCCAATCTCTTGTTTTGTACGTTTTTTCCACGTGTCTTGACATTCAATGTATCCCTGCAAAGTTTGGTGAAGATCTGAGTATGTAGTTTTTGACCTTATCTGGAACCTCCTATCTGAAAATTTGAAAATTCTTAAAAAATTCGTCCAAAATCTTGATGTCTCCAATCTCTTGATTTGTACGTTTTTTCCACGTGTCTTGACATCCAATGTATCCATGCATAGTTTGGTGAAGATCTGAGTATGTAGTTTTTGACCTTATATGGAACCTCCTATCTGAAAATTTGAAAATTCTTAAAAAATTCGACCAAAATCTTGATGTCCCCAATTCTATGTTTTGTATGTTTTTTCCACGTGTCTTGACATCCAATGTATCCATGCAAAGTTTGGTGAAGATCTGAGTATGTCGTTTTTGACCTTATCTGGAACCTCCCATCTGAAAATTTGAAAATCCTTAAAAAATTCGTCGAAAATCTTGATGTCTCCAATCTCTTGTTTTGTACGTTTTTTCCACGTGTCTTGACATCCAATGTATCCCTGCAATGTTTGGTGAAGATCTGAGTATGTAGTTTTTGACCTTATATGGAACCTCCTATCTGAAAATTTGAAAATTCTTAAAAAATTCGACCAAAATCTTGATATCCCCAATCCTATGTTTTGTATGTTTTTTCCACGTGTCTTGACATCCAATGTATCCATGCAAAGTTTGGTGAAGATCTGAGTATGTAGTTTTTGACCTTATATGGAACCTCCTATCTGAAAATTTGAAAATTCTTAAAAAATTCGTCCAAAATCTTGATGTCTCCAATCTCTTGTTTTGTACGTTTTTTCCACGTGTCTTGACATCCAATGTATCCCTGCAAAGTTTGGTGAAGATCTGAGTATGTAGTTTTTGACCTTATCTGGAACCTCCCATCTGAAAATTTGAAAATTCCTAAAAAATCCGTCCAAAATCTTGATGACCCCAATATCTTGTTTTGTACGTTTTTTCCAAGTGTCTTGACATCCAATGTATCCCTGCAATGTTTGGTGAAGATCTGAGTATGTAGTTTTTGACCTTATATGCAACCTCCTATCTGAAAATTTGAAAATTCTTAAAAATTTTGACCAAAATCTTGATGTCTCCAATCTCTTGTTTTGTACGTTTTTTCCACGTGTCTTGACATGCAAAGTATCCCTGCAACGTTTGGTGAAGATCTGAGTATGTAGTTTTTGACCTTATATGGAACCTCCTTTCTGAAAATTTGAAAATTCTTAAAAAATTCGTCCAAAATCTTGATGTCCCCAATCCTATGTTTTGTATGTTTTTTCCACGTGTCTTGACATCCAATGTATCCATGCAAAGTTTGGTGAAGATCTGAGTATGTCGTTTTTGACCTTATCTAGAACCACCCATCTGAAAATTTGAAAATTTTGAAATAATTCGTCCAAAAACTTGATGTCTCCAATCTCTTGTTTTGTACGTTTTTTCCACGTGTCTTGACATCCAATGTATCCCTGCAATGTTTGGTGAAGATCTGAGTATGTAGTTTTTGACCTTATATGGAACCTCCTTTCTAAAAATTTGAAAATTCTTAAAAAATTCGTCCAAAATCTTGATGTCCCCAATCTCTTGTTTCGTACGTTTTTTCCACGTGTCTTGACATGCAAAGTATCCCTGCAACGTTTGGTGAAGATCTGAGTATGTCGTTTTTGACCTTATCTGGAACCTCCCATCTGAAAATTTGAAAATTCTTAAAAAATTCGTCCAAAATCTTGATGTCTCCAATCTCTTGTTTGTACGTTTTTTCCACGTGTCTTGACATCCAATGTATCCCTGCAAAGTTTGGTGAAGATCTGAGTATGTAGTTTTTGACCTTATATGGAACCTCCTTTCTGAAAATTTGAAAATTCTTAAAAAATTCGTCGAAAATCTTGATGTCCCCAATCTCTTGTTTTGTACGTTTTTTCCACGTGTCTTGACATGCAAAGTATCCCTGCAACGTTTGGTGAAGATCTGAGTATGTAGTTTTTGACCTTATCTGGAACATCCTATCTGAAAATTTGAAAATTCTTAAAAAATTCGTCCAAAATCTTGATGTCTCCAATCTCTTGTTTTGTACGTTTTTTCCACGTGTCTTGACATCCAATGTATCCCTGCAAAGTCTGGTGAAGATCTGAGTATGTAGTTTTTGACCTTATCTGGAACCTCCTATCTGAAAATTTGAAAATTGTTAAAAAATTCGTCCAAAATCTTGATGTCTCCAATCTCTTGTTCTGTACGTTTTTCCCACGTGTCTTGACATCCAATGTATCCCTGCAAAGTTTGGTGAAGATCTGAGTATGTAGTTTTTGACTTTATCTGGAACCTCATTTCTGAAAATTTGAAAATTCCTCAAAAATTCGTCCAAAATCTCGATGTCTCCAATCTCTTGTTTTGTACGTTTTTTCCACGTGTCTTGACATCCAATGTATCCCTGCAAAGTTTGGTGAAGATCTGAGTATGTAGTTTTTGACCTTATCAGGAACCTCCTATCTAAAAATTTGAATATTCTTAAAAAATTTGACCAAAATCTTGATGTCCCTAATCCTATGTTTTGTATGTTTTTCCACGTGTCTTGACATCCAATGTATCCCTGCAAAGTTTGGTGAAGATCTGAGTATGTAGTTTTTGACCTTATATGGAACCTCCTTTCTGAAAATTTGAAAATTCTTAAAAAATTCGTCCAAAATCTTGATGTCTCCACTCTCTTGTTTTGTACGTTTTTTCCACGTGTCTTGACATCCAATGTAACCCTGCAAAGTTTGGTGAAGATCTGAGTATGTAGTTTTTGACCTTATATGGAACCTCCTTTCTGAAAATTTGAAAATTCTTAAAAAATCCGTCCAAAATCTTGATGACCCCAATATCTTGTTTTGTACGTTTTTTCCAAGTGTCTTGACATCCAATGTATCCCTGCAATGTTTGGTGAAGATCTGAGTATGTAGTTTTTGACCTTATATGCAACCTCCCATCTGAAAATTTGAAAATTCCTAAAAAATCCGTCCAAAATCTTGATGACCCCAATATCTTGTTTTGTACGTTTTTTCCAAGTGTCTTGACATCCAATGTATCCCTGCAATGTTTGGTGAAGATCTGAGTATGTAGTTTTTGACCTTATATGCAACCTCCTATCTGAAAATTTGAAAATTCTTAAAAATTTTGACCAAAATCTTGATGTCTCCAATCTCTTGTTTTGTACGTTTTTTCCACGTGTCTTGACATGCAAAGTATCCCTGCAACGTTTGGTGAAGATCTGAGTATGTAGTTTTTGACCTTATATGGAACCTCCTTTCTGAAAATTTGAAAATTCTTAAAAAATTCGTCCAAAATCTTGATGTCCCCAATCCTATGTTTTGTATGTTTTTTCCACGTGTCTTGACATCCAATGTATCCATGCAAAGTTTGGTGAAGATCTGAGTATGTCGTTTTTGACCTTATCTAGAACCACCCATCTGAAAATTTGAAAATTTTGAAATAATTCGTCCAAAAACTTGATGTCTCCAATCTCTTGTTTTGTACGTTTTTTCCACGTGTCTTGACATCCAATGTATCCCTGCAATGTTTGGTGAAGATCTGAGTATGTAGTTTTTGACCTTATATGGAACCTCCTTTCTAAAAATTTGAAAATTCTTAAAAAATTCGTCCAAAATCTTGATGTCCCCAATCTCTTGTTTCGTACGTTTTTTCCACGTGTCTTGACATGCAAAGTATCCCTGCAACGTTTGGTGAAGATCTGAGTATGTCGTTTTTGACCTTATCTGGAACCTCCCATCTGAAAATTTGAAAATTCTTAAAAAATTCGTCCAAAATCTTGATGTCTCCAATCTCTTGTTTGTACGTTTTTTCCACGTGTCTTGACATCCAATGTATCCCTGCAAAGTTTGGTGAAGATCTGAGTATGTAGTTTTTGACCTTATATGGAACCTCCTTTCTGAAAATTTGAAAATTCTTAAAAAATTCGTCGAAAATCTTGATGTCCCCAATCTCTTGTTTTGTACGTTTTTTCCACGTGTCTTGACATGCAAAGTATCCCTGCAACGTTTGGTGAAGATCTGAGTATGTAGTTTTTGACCTTATCTGGAACATCCTATCTGAAAATTTGAAAATTCTTAAAAAATTCGTCCAAAATCTTGATGACCCCAATCTCTTGTTTTGTACGTTTTTTCCACGTGTCTTTACATGCAATGTATCCCTGCAAAGTTTGGTGAAGATCTGAGTATGTAGTTTTTGACCATATATGGAACCTTCTTTCTGAAAATTTGAAAATTCTTAAAAAATTCGTCCAAAATCTTGATGTCTCCAATCTCTTGTTGTGTACGTTTTTTCCACGTGTCTTGACATCCAATGTATCCCTGCAAAGTTTGTTGAAGATCTGAGTATGTCGTTTTTGACCTTATCTGGAACATCCTTTCTGAAAATTTGAAAATTCCTAAAAAATCCGTCCAAAATCTTGATGACCCCAATCTCTTGTTTTGTACGTTTTTTCCACGTGTCTTGACATCCAGTGTATCCCTGCAAAGTTTGGTGAAGATCTGAGTATGTAGTTTTTGACCTTATCTGGAACCTCCTATCTGAAAATTTGAAAATTCTTAAAAAATTCGTCCAAAATCTTGATGTCTCCAATCTCTTGTTTTGTACGTTTTTTCCACGTGTCTTGTCATCCAATGTATCCCTGCAATGTTTGGTGAAGATCTGAGTATGTAGTTTTTGACTTTATATGGAACCTCCTATCTGAAAATTGGAAAATTCTTAAAAAATTTGACCAAAATCTTGATATCCCCAATCCTATCTTTTGTACGTTTTTTCCACGTGTCTTGACATCCAATGTATCCCTGCAAAGTTTGGTGAAGATCTGAGTATGTCGTTTTTGACCTTATCTGGAACATCCTTTCTGAAAATTTGAAAATTCTTAAAAAATTCGTCCAAAATCTTGACGTCTCCAATCTATTGTTTTGTACGTTTTTCACACGTGTCTTGACATCCAATGTATCCCTGCAAAGTTTGGTGAAGATCTGAGTATGTAGTTTTTGACTATATCGAACTTCATTTCTGAAAATTTGAAAATTCCTCAAAAATTCGTCCAAAATCTTGATGTCTCCAATCTCTTGTTTTGTACGTTTTTTCCACGTGTCTTGACATTCAATGTATCCCTGCAAAGTTTGGTGAAGATCTGAGTATGTAGTTTTTGACCTTATCTGGAACCTCCTATCTGAAAATTTGAAAATTCTTAAAAAATTCGTCCAAAATCTTGATGTCTCCAATCTCTTGATTTGTACGTTTTTTCCACGTGTCTTGACATCCAATGTATCCATGCATAGTTTGGTGAAGATCTGAGTATGTAGTTTTTGACCTTATATGGAACCTCCTATCTGAAAATTTGAAAATTCTTAAAAAATTCGACCAAAATCTTGATGTCCCCAATTCTATGTTTTGTATGTTTTTTCCACGTGTCTTGACATCCAATGTATCCATGCAAAGTTTGGTGAAGATCTGAGTATATCGTTTTTGACCTCATCTGGAACCTCCCATCTGAAAATTTGAAAATTCTTAAAGAATTCGTCGAAAATCTTGATGTCTCCAATCTCTTGTTTTGTACGTTTTTTCCACGTGTCTTGACATCCAATGTTCCCTGCAATGTTTGGTGAAGATCTGAGTATGTAGTTTTTGACCTCATATGGAATCTCCAATCTGAAAATTTAAAAATTCTTAAAAAATTTGACCAAAATCTAGATGTCCCCAATCCTATGTTTTGTATGTTTTTCCCACGTGTCTTGACATCCAATGTATCCCTGCAAAGTTTGGTGAAGATCTGAGTATGTAGTTTTTGACCTTATCTGGAACCTCCTATCTGAAAATTTGAAAATTCTTAAAAAATTCGTCCAAAATCTTGATGTCTCCAATCTCTTATTTTGTACGTTTTTTCCACGTGTCTTGACATCCAATGTATCCATGCAAAGTTTGGTGAAGATCTGAGTATGTCGTTTTTGACCTTATCTGGAACCTCCTATCTGCAAATTTGAAAATTCTTAAAAAATTCGACCAAAATCTTGATGTCCCCAATTCTATGTTTTGTATGTTTTTTCCACGTGTCTTGACATCCAATGTATCCATGCAAAGTTTGGTGAAGATCTGAGTATGTCGTTTTTGACCTTATCTGGAACCTCCCATCTGAAAATTTGAAAATCCTTAAAAAATTCGTCGAAAATCTTGATGTCTCCAATCTCTTGTTTTGTACGTTTTTTCCACGTGTCTTGACATCCAATGTATCCCTGCAATGTTTGGTGAAGATCTGAGTATGTAGTTTTTGACCTTATATGGAACCTCCTATCTGAAAATTTGAAAATTCTTAAAAAATTCGACCAAAATCTTGATATCCCCAATCCTATGTTTTGTATGTTTTTTCCACGTGTCTTGACATCCAATGTATCCATGCAAAGTTTGGTGAAGATCTGAGTATGTAGTTTTTGACCTTATATGGAACCTCCTATCTGAAAATTTGAAAATTCTTAAAAAATTCGTCCAAAATCTTGATGTCTCCAATCTCTTGTTTTGTACGTTTTTTCCACGTGTCTTGACATCCAATGTATCCCTGCAAAGTTTGGTGAAGATCTGAGTATGTAGTTTTTGACCTTATCTGGAACCTCCCATCTGAAAATTTGAAAATTCCTAAAAAATCCGTCCAAAATCTTGATGACCCCAATATCTTGTTTTGTACGTTTTTTCCAAGTGTCTTGACATCCAATGTATCCCTGCAATGTTTGGTGAAGATCTGAGTATGTAGTTTTTGACCTTATATGCAACCTCCTATCTGAAAATTTGAAAATTCATAAAAATTTTGACCAAAATCTTGATGTCCCCAATCCTATGTTTTGTATGTTTTTTCCACGTGTCTTGACATCCAATGTATCCCTGCAAAGTTTGGTGAAGATCTGAGTATGTAGTTTTTGACCTTATATGGAACCTCCTATCTGAAAATTTGAAAATTCTTAAAAAATTCGACCAAAATCTTGATATCCCCAATCCTATGTTTTGTATGTTTTTTCCACGTGTCTTGACATCCAATGTATCCATGCAAAGTTTGGTGAAGATCTGAGTATGTAGTTTTTGACCTTATATGGAACCTCCTATCTGAAAATTTGAAAATTCTTAAAAAATTCGTCCAAAATCTTGATGTCTCCAATCTCTTGTTTTGTACGTTTTTTCCACGTGTCTTGACATCCAATGTATCCCTGCAAAGTTTGGTGAAGATCTGAGTATGTAGTTTTTGACCTTATCTGGAACCTCCCATCTGAAAATTTGAAAATTCCTAAAAAATCCGTCCAAAATCTTGATGACCCCAATATCTTGTTTTGTACGTTTTTTCCACGTGTCTTGACATCCAATGTATCCCTGCAATGTTTGGTGAAGATCTGAGTATGTAGTTTTTGACCTTATATGCAACCTCCTATCTGAAAATTTGAAAATTCTTAAAAAATTTGACCAAAATCTTGATGTCCCCAATCCTATGTTTTGTATGTTTTTTCCACGTGTCTTGACATCCAATGTATCCCTGCTATGTTTGGTGAAGATCTGAGTATGTAGTTTTTGACCTTATATGGAACCTCCTATCTGAAAATTTGAAAATTCTTAAAAAATTCGACCAAAATCTTGATATCCCCAATCCTATGTTTTGTATGTTTTTTCCACGTGTCTTGACATCCAATGTATCCATGCAAAGTTTGGTGAAGATCTGAGTATGTAGTTTTTGACCTTATATGGAACCTCCTATCTGAAAATTTGAAAATTCTTAAAAAATTCGTCCAAAATCTTGATGTCTCCAATCTCTTGTTTTGTACGTTTTTTCCACGTGTCTTGACATCCAATGTATCCCTGCAAAGTTTGGTGAAGATCTGAGTATGTAGTTTTTGACCTTATCTGGAACCTCCCATCTGAAAATTTGAAAATTCCTAAAAAATCCGTCCAAAATCTTGATGACCCCAATATCTTGTTTTGTACGTTTTTTCCACGTGTCTTGACATCCAATGTATCCCTGCAATGTTTGGTGAAGATCTGAGTATGTAGTTTTTGACCTTATATGCAACCTCCTATCTGAAAATTTGAAAATTCTTAAAAAATTTGACCAAAATCTTGATGTCCCCAATCCTATGTTTTGTATGTTTTTTCCACGTGTCTTGACATCCAATGTATCCCTGCAAAGTTTGGTGAAGATCTGAGTATGTAGTTTTTGACCTTATATGGAACCTCCTTTCTGAAAATTTGAAAATTCTTAAAAAATTCGTCCAAAATCTTGATGTCTCCACTCTCTTGTTTTGTACGTTTTTTCCACGTGTCTTGACATCCAATGTATCCCTGCAAAGTTTGGTGAAGATCTGAGTATGTAGTTTTTGACCTTATATGGAACCTCCTTTCTGAAAATTTGAAAATTCTTAAAAAATTCGTCCAAAATCTTGATGTCTCCAATCTCTTGTTGTGTACGTTTTTTCCACGTGTCTTGACATCCAATGTATCCCTGCAAGGTTTGTTGAAGATCTGAGTATGTCGTTTTTGACCTTATCTGGAACATCCTTTCTGAAAATTTGAAAATTCCTAAAAAATCCGTCCAAAATCTTGATGACCCCAATCTCTTGTTTTGTACGTTTTTTCCACGTGTCTTGACATCCAATGTATCCCTGCAAAGTTTGGTGAAGATCAGAGTATGTAGTTTTTGACCTTATCTGGAACCTCCTATCTGAAAATTTGAAAATTCTTAAAAAATTCGTCCAAAATCTTGATGTCTCCAATCTCTTGTTTTGTACGTTTTTTCCACGTGTCTTGTCATCCAATGTATCCCTGCAATGTTTGGTGAAGATTTGAGTATGTAGTTTTTGACCTTATATGGAACCTCCTATCTGAAAATTTGAAAATTCTTAAAAAATTTGACCAAAATCTTGATATCTCCAATCCTATGTTTTGTACGTATTTTCCACGTGTCTTGACATCCAATGTATCCCTGCAAAGTTTGGTGAAGATCTGAGTATGTCGTTTTTGACCTTATCTGGAACATCCTTTCTGAAAATTTGAAAATTCTTAAAAAATTCGTCCAAAATCTTGACGTCTCCAATCTCTTGTTTTGTACGTTTTTTCCACGTGTCTTGACATCCAATGTATCCCTGCAAAGTTTGGTGAAGATCTGAGTATCTAGTTTTTGACCTTATCTGGAACCTCTCATCTGAAAATTTGAAAATTCCTAAAAAATCCGTCCAAAATCTTGATGACCCCAATCTCTTGTTTTGTATGTTTTTCCCACGTGTCTTGACATCCAATGTATCCCTGCAAAGTTTGGTGAAGATCTGAGTATGTAGTTTTTGACCTTATCTGGAACCTCATTTCTGAAAATTTGAAAATTCCTCAAAAATTCGTCCAAAATCTTGATGTCTCCAATCTCTTGTTTTGTACGTTTTTTCCACGTGTCTTGACATCCAATGTATCCCTGCAAAGTTTGGTGAAGATCTGAGTATGTAGTTTTTGACCTTATCTGGAACCTCCTATCTGAAAATTTGAAAATTCTTAAAAAATTCGTCCAAAATCTTGATGTCTCCAATCTCTTGTTTTGTACGTTTTTTCCACGTGTCTTGACATCCAATGTGTCCCTGCAAAGTTTGGTGAAGATCTGAGTATGTCGTTTTTGACCTTATCTGGAACATCCTTTCTGAAAATTTGAAAATTCTTAAAAAATTCGTCCAAAATCTTGACGTCTCCAATCTCTTGTTTTGTACGTTTTTTCCACGTGTCTTGATAGCCAATGTATCCCTGCAAAGTTTGGTGAAGATCTGAGTATGTAGTTTTTGACCTTATCTGGAACCTCCCATCTGAAAATTTGAAAATTCCTAAAAAATCCGTCCAAAATCTTGATGTCCCCAATCCTATGTCTTGTATGTTTTTTCCACGTGTCTTGACATCCAATGTATCCCTGCAAAGTTTGGTGAAGATCTGAGTATGTAGTCTTTGACCTTATATGGAACCTCATATCTGAAAATTTGAAAATTCTTAAAAATTTCGACCAAAATCTTGATGTCTCCAATCCTATGTTGTGTATGTTTTTTCCACGTGTCTTGACATCCAATGTATCCATGCAAAGTTTGGTGAAGATCTGAGTATGTAGTTTTTGACCTTATATGGAACCTCCTATCTGAAAATTTGAAAATTCTTAAAAAATTCGACCAAAATCTTGATATCCCCAATCCTATGTTTTGTATGTTTTTTCCACGTGTCTTGACATCCAATGTATCCATGCAAAGTTTGGTGAAGATCTGAGTATGTAGTTTTTGACCTTATATGGAACCTCCTATCTGAAAATTTGAAAATTCTTAAAAAATTCGTCCAAAATCTTGATGTCTCCAATCTCTTGTTTTGTACGTTTTTTCCACGTGTCTTGACATCCAATGTATCCCTGCAAAGTTTGGTGAAGATCTGAGTATGTAGTTTTTGACCTTATATGGAACCTCCTTTCTGAAAATTTGAAAATTCTTAAAAAATTCGTCGAAAATCTTGATGTCCCCAATCTCTTGTTTTGTACGTTTTTTCCACGTGTCTTGACATGCAAAGTATCCCTGCAACCTTTGGTGAAGATCTGAGTATGTAGTTTTTGACCTTATCTGGAACATCCTATCTGAAAATTTGAAAATTCTTAAAAAATTCGTCCAAAATCTTGATGTCTCCAATCTCTTGTTTTGTACGTTTTTTCCACGTGTCTTGACATCCAATGTATCCCTGCAAAGTCTGGTGAAGATCTGAGTATGTAGTTTTTGACCTTATCTGGAACCTCCTATCTGAAAATTTGAAAATTGTTAAAAAATTCGTCCAAAATCTTGATGTCTCCAATCTCTTGTTCTGTACGTTTTTCCCACGTGTCTTGACATCCAATGTATCCCTGCAAAGTTTGGTGAAGATCTGAGTATGTAGTTTTTGACTTTATCTGGAACCTCATTTCTGAAAATTTGAAAATTCCTCAAAAATTCGTCCAAAATCTCGATGTCTCCAATCTCTTGTTTTGTACGTTTTTTCCACGTGTCTTGACATCCAATGTATCCCTGCAAAGTTTGGTGAAGATCTGAGTATGTAGTTTTTGACCTTATCAGGAACCTCCTATCTAAAAATTTGAAAATTCTTAAAAAATTTGACCAAAATCTTGATGTCCCCAATCCTATGTTTTGTATGTTTTTCCACGTGTCTTGACATCCAATGTATCCCTGCAAAGTTTGGTGAAGATCTGAGTATGTAGTTTTTGACCTTATATGGAACCTCCTTTCTGAAAATTTGAAAATTCTTAAAAAATTCGTCCAAAATCTTGATGTCTCCACTCTCTTGTTTTGTACGTTTTTTCCACGTGTCTTGACATCCAATGTAACCCTGCAAAGTTTGGTGAAGATCTGAGTATGTAGTTTTTGACCTTATATGGAACCTCCTTTCTGAAAATTTGAAAATTCTTAAAAAATTCGTCCAAAATCTTGATGTCTCCAATCTCTTGTTGTGTACGTTTTTTCCACGTGTCTTGACATCCAATGTATCCCTGCAAAGTTTGTTGAAGATCTGAGTATGTCGTTTTTGACCTTATCTGGAACATCCTTTCTGAAAATTTGAAAATTCCTAAAAAATCCGTCCAAAATCTTGATGACCCCAATCTCTTGTTTTGTACGTTTTTTCCACGTGTCTTGACATCCAGTGTATCCCTGCAAAGTTTGGTGAAGATCTGAGTATGTAGTTTTTGACCTTATCTGGAACCTCCTATCTGAAAATTTGAAAATTCTTAAAAAATTCGTCCAAAATCTTGATGTCTCCAATCTCTTGTTTTGTACGTTTTTTCCACGTGTCTTGTCATCCAATGTATCCCTGCAATGTTTGGTGAAGATCTGAGTATGTAGCTTTTGACTTTATATGGAACCTCCTATCTGAAAATTGGAAAATTCTTAAAAAATTTGACCAAAATCTTGATATCCCCAATCCTATCTTTTGTACGTTTTTTCCACGTGTCTTGACATCCAATGTATCCCTGCAAAGTTTGGTGAAGATCTGAGTATGTCGTTTTTGACCTTATCTGGAACATCCTTTCTGAAAATTTGAAAATTCTTAAAAAATTCGTCCAAAATCTTGACGTCTCCAATCTATTGTTTTGTACGTTTTTCACACGTGTCTTGACATCCAATGTATCCCTGCAAAGTTTGGTGAAGATCTGAGTATGTAGTTTTTGACTATATCGAACTTCATTTCTGAAAATTTGAAAATTCCTCAAAAATTCGTCCAAAATCTTGATGTCTCCAATCTCTTGTTTTGTACGTTTTTTCCACGTGTCTTGACATTCAATGTATCCCTGCAAAGTTTGGTGAAGATCTGAGTATGTAGTTTTTGACCTTATCTGGAACCTCCTATCTGAAAATTTGAAAATTCTTAAAAAATTCGTCCAAAATCTTGATGTCTCCAATCTCTTGATTTGTACGTTTTTTCCACGTGTCTTGACATCCAATGTATCCATGCATAGTTTGGTGAAGATCTGAGTATGTAGTTTTTGACCTTATATGGAACCTCCTATCTGAAAATTTGAAAATTCTTAAAAAATTCGACCAAAATCTTGATGTCCCCAATTCTATGTTTTGTATGTTTTTTCCACGTGTCTTGACATCCAATGTATCCATGCAAAGTTTGGTGAAGATCTGAGTATGTCGTTTTTGACCTTATCTGGAACCTCCCATCTGAAAATTTGAAAATCCTTAAAAAATTCGTCGAAAATCTTGATGTCTCCAATCTCTTGTTTTGTACGTTTTTTCCACGTGTCTTGACATCCAATGTATCCCTGCAATGTTTGGTGAAGATCTGAGTATGTAGTTTTTGACCTTATATGGAACCTCCTATCTGAAAATTTGAAAATTCTTAAAAAATTCGACCAAAATCTTGATATCCCCAATCCTATGTTTTGTATGTTTTTTCCACGTGTCTTGACATCCAATGTATCCATGCAAAGTTTGGTGAAGATCTGAGTATGTAGTTTTTGACCTTATATGGAACCTCCTATCTGAAAATTTGAAAATTCTTAAAAAATTCGTCCAAAATCTTGATGTCTCCAATCTCTTGTTTTGTACGTTTTTTCCACGTGTCTTGACATCCAATGTATCCCTGCAAAGTTTGGTGAAGATCTGAGTATGTAGTTTTTGACCTTATCTGGAACCTCCCATCTGAAAATTTGAAAATTCCTAAAAAATCCGTCCAAAATCTTGATGACCCCAATATCTTGTTTTGTACGTTTTTTCCAAGTGTCTTGACATCCAATGTATCCCTGCAATGTTTGGTGAAGATCTGAGTATGTAGTTTTTGACCTTATATGCAACCTCCTATCTGAAAATTTGAAAATTCTTAAAAATTTTGACCAAAATCTTGATGTCTCCAATCTCTTGTTTTGTACGTTTTTTCCACGTGTCTTGACATGCAAAGTATCCCTGCAACGTTTGGTGAAGATCTGAGTATGTAGTTTTTGACCTTATATGGAACCTCCTTTCTGAAAATTTGAAAATTCTTAAAAAATTCGTCCAAAATCTTGATGTCCCCAATCCTATGTTTTGTATGTTTTTTCCACGTGTCTTGACATCCAATGTATCCATGCAAAGTTTGGTGAAGATCTGAGTATGTCGTTTTTGACCTTATCTAGAACCACCCATCTGAAAATTTGAAAATTTTGAAATAATTCGTCCAAAAACTTGATGTCTCCAATCTCTTGTTTTGTACGTTTTTTCCACGTGTCTTGACATCCAATGTATCCCTGCAATGTTTGGTGAAGATCTGAGTATGTAGTTTTTGACCTTATATGGAACCTCCTTTCTAAAAATTTGAAAATTCTTAAAAAATTCGTCCAAAATCTTGATGTCCCCAATCTCTTGTTTCGTACGTTTTTTCCACGTGTCTTGACATGCAAAGTATCCCTGCAACGTTTGGTGAAGATCTGAGTATGTCGTTTTTGACCTTATCTGGAACCTCCCATCTGAAAATTTGAAAATTCTTAAAAAATTCGTCCAAAATCTTGATGTCTCCAATCTCTTGTTTGTACGTTTTTTCCACGTGTCTTGACATCCAATGTATCCCTGCAAAGTTTGGTGAAGATCTGAGTATGTAGTTTTTGACCTTATATGGAACCTCCTTTCTGAAAATTTGAAAATTCTTAAAAAATTCGTCGAAAATCTTGATGTCCCCAATCTCTTGTTTTGTACGTTTTTTCCACGTGTCTTGACATGCAAAGTATCCCTGCAACGTTTGGTGAAGATCTGAGTATGTAGTTTTTGACCTTATCTGGAACATCCTATCTGAAAATTTGAAAATTCTTAAAAAATTCGTCCAAAATCTTGATGTCTCCAATCTCTTGTTTTGTACGTTTTTTCCACGTGTCTTGACATCCAATGTATCCCTGCAAAGTCTGGTGAAGATCTGAGTATGTAGTTTTTGACCTTATCTGGAACCTCCTATCTGAAAATTTGAAAATTGTTAAAAAATTCGTCCAAAATCTTGATGTCTCCAATCTCTTGTTCTGTACGTTTTTCCCACGTGTCTTGACATCCAATGTATCCCTGCAAAGTTTGGTGAAGATCTGAGTATGTAGTTTTTGACTTTATCTGGAACCTCATTTCTGAAAATTTGAAAATTCCTCAAAAATTCGTCCAAAATCTCGATGTCTCCAATCTCTTGTTTTGTACGTTTTTTCCACGTGTCTTGACATCCAATGTATCCCTGCAAAGTTTGGTGAAGATCTGAGTATGTAGTTTTTGACCTTATCAGGAACCTCCTATCTAAAAATTTGAATATTCTTAAAAAATTTGACCAAAATCTTGATGTCCCTAATCCTATGTTTTGTATGTTTTTCCACGTGTCTTGACATCCAATGTATCCCTGCAAAGTTTGGTGAAGATCTGAGTATGTAGTTTTTGACCTTATATGGAACCTCCTTTCTGAAAATTTGAAAATTCTTAAAAAATTCGTCCAAAATCTTGATGTCTCCACTCTCTTGTTTTGTACGTTTTTTCCACGTGTCTTGACATCCAATGTAACCCTGCAAAGTTTGGTGAAGATCTGAGTATGTAGTTTTTGACCTTATATGGAACCTCCTTTCTGAAAATTTGAAAATTCTTAAAAAATCCGTCCAAAATCTTGATGACCCCAATATCTTGTTTTGTACGTTTTTTCCAAGTGTCTTGACATCCAATGTATCCCTGCAATGTTTGGTGAAGATCTGAGTATGTAGTTTTTGACCTTATATGCAACCTCCCATCTGAAAATTTGAAAATTCCTAAAAAATCCGTCCAAAATCTTGATGACCCCAATATCTTGTTTTGTACGTTTTTTCCAAGTGTCTTGACATCCAATGTATCCCTGCAATGTTTGGTGAAGATCTGAGTATGTAGTTTTTGACCTTATATGCAACCTCCTATCTGAAAATTTGAAAATTCTTAAAAATTTTGACCAAAATCTTGATGTCTCCAATCTCTTGTTTTGTACGTTTTTTCCACGTGTCTTGACATGCAAAGTATCCCTGCAACGTTTGGTGAAGATCTGAGTATGTAGTTTTTGACCTTATATGGAACCTCCTTTCTGAAAATTTGAAAATTCTTAAAAAATTCGTCCAAAATCTTGATGTCCCCAATCCTATGTTTTGTATGTTTTTTCCACGTGTCTTGACATCCAATGTATCCATGCAAAGTTTGGTGAAGATCTGAGTATGTCGTTTTTGACCTTATCTAGAACCACCCATCTGAAAATTTGAAAATTTTGAAATAATTCGTCCAAAAACTTGATGTCTCCAATCTCTTGTTTTGTACGTTTTTTCCACGTGTCTTGACATCCAATGTATCCCTGCAATGTTTGGTGAAGATCTGAGTATGTAGTTTTTGACCTTATATGGAACCTCCTTTCTAAAAATTTGAAAATTCTTAAAAAATTCGTCCAAAATCTTGATGTCCCCAATCTCTTGTTTCGTACGTTTTTTCCACGTGTCTTGACATGCAAAGTATCCCTGCAACGTTTGGTGAAGATCTGAGTATGTCGTTTTTGACCTTATCTGGAACCTCCCATCTGAAAATTTGAAAATTCTTAAAAAATTCGTCCAAAATCTTGATGTCTCCAATCTCTTGTTTGTACGTTTTTTCCACGTGTCTTGACATCCAATGTATCCCTGCAAAGTTTGGTGAAGATCTGAGTATGTAGTTTTTGACCTTATATGGAACCTCCTTTCTGAAAATTTGAAAATTCTTAAAAAATTCGTCGAAAATCTTGATGTCCCCAATCTCTTGTTTTGTACGTTTTTTCCACGTGTCTTGACATGCAAAGTATCCCTGCAACGTTTGGTGAAGATCTGAGTATGTAGTTTTTGACCTTATCTGGAACATCCTATCTGAAAATTTGAAAATTCTTAAAAAATTCGTCCAAAATCTTGATGACCCCAATCTCTTGTTTTGTACGTTTTTTCCACGTGTCTTTACATGCAATGTATCCCTGCAAAGTTTGGTGAAGATCTGAGTATGTAGTTTTTGACCATATATGGAACCTTCTTTCTGAAAATTTGAAAATTCTTAAAAAATTCGTCCAAAATCTTGATGTCTCCAATCTCTTGTTTTGTACGTTTTTTCCACGTGTCTTGACATCCAATGTATCCATGCAAAGTTTGGTGAAGATCTGAGTATGTCGTTTTTGACCTTATCTGGAACATCCTTTCTGAAAATTTGAAAATTCTTAAAAAATTCGTCCAAAATCTTGATGTCTCCAATCTCTTGTTTTGTACGTTTTTTCCACGTGTCTTGACATCCAATGAATCCCTGCAAAGTTTGGTGAAGATCTGAGTATGTAGTTTTTGACCTTATATGGAACCTCCTTTCTGAAAATTTGAAAATTCTTAAAAAATTCGTCCAAAATCTTGATGTCACCAATCCTATGTTTTGTATGTTTTTTCCACGTGTCTTGACATCCAATGTATCCATGCAAAGTTTGGTGAAGATCTGAGTATGTCGTTTTTGACCTTATCTGGAACCTCCCATCTGAAAATTTGAAAATTCTTAAAAAATTCGTGGAAAATCTTGATGTCTCCGATCTCTTGTTTTGTACGTTTTTTCCACGTGTCTTGACATGCAAAGTATTCCTGCAAAGTTTGGTGAAGATCTGAGTATGTAGTTTTTGACCTCATCTGGAACCTCCTATCTGAAAATTTGAAAATTCTTAAAAAATTCGTCCAAAATCTTGATGTCTCCAATCTCTTGTTTTGTACGTTTTTTCCACGTGCCTTGACCTCCAATGTATCCCTGCAATGTTTGGTGAAGATCTGAGTATGTAGTTTTTGACCTTATATGGAACCTCCTATCTGAAAATTTGAAAATTCTTAAAAAATTCGTCCAAAATTTTGATGTCTCCAATCTCTTGTTTTGTACGTTTTTTTCACGTGTCTTGACATCCAATGTATCCCTGCAAAGTTTGGTGAAGATCTGAGTATGTAGTTTTTGACCTGATATGGAACCTGAAAATTTGAAAATTCTTAAAAAATTTGACCAAAATCTTGATGTCCCCAATCCTAGGTCTTGTATGTTTTTTCCACGTGTCTTGACATCCAATGTATCCCTGCAAAGTTTGGTGAAGATCTGAGTATGTCGTTTTTGACCTTATCTGGAACCTCCCATCTGAAAATTTGAAAATTCTTAAAAAATTCGTCGAAAATCTTGATGTCTCCAATCTCTTGTTTTGTACGTTTTTTCCACGTGTCTTGACATCCAATGTATCCCTGCAAAGTTTGGTGAAGATCTGAGTATGTAGTTTTTGACCTTATATGGAACCTCCTATCTGAAAATTTGAAAATTCTTAAAAAATTCGACCAAAATCTTGATGTCCCCAAACCTATGTTTTGTATGTTTTTTCCACGTGTCTTGACATCCAATGTATCCATGCAAAGTTTGGTGAAGATCTGAGTATGTAGTTTTTGACCTTATATGGAACCTCCTATCTGAAAATTTGAAAATTCTTAAAAAATTCGTCGAAAATCTTGATGTCTCCAATCTCTTGTTTTGTACGTTTTTTCCGCGTGTCTTGACATCCAATGTATCCCTGCAAAGTTTGGTGAAGATCTGAGTATGTAGTTTTTGACCATATATGGAACCTCCCATCTGAAAATTTGAAAAT
Organism: Lepisma saccharinum; assembly: GCF_977018435.1. Taxonomy (NCBI): domain Eukaryota; kingdom Metazoa; phylum Arthropoda; class Insecta; order Zygentoma; family Lepismatidae; genus Lepisma; species Lepisma saccharinum. The sequence continues at coordinate 193,214 of NW_028142966.1, read as the reverse complement.
TCCTAAAAAATCCGTCCAAAATCTTGATGACCCCAATCTCTTGTTTTGTACGTTTTTTCCACGTGTCTTGACATTCAATGTATCCCTGCAAAGTTTGGTGAAGATCTCAGTATGTAGTTTTTGACCATATATGGAACCTTCTTTCTGAAAATTTGAAAATTCTTAAAAAATTCGTCCAAAATCTTGATGTCTCCAATCTCTTGTTTTGTACGTTTTTTCCACGTGTCTTGACATCCAATGTATCCATGCAAAGTTTGGTGAAGATCTGAGTATGTAGTTTTTTGACCTTATATGGAACCTCCTATCTGAAAATTTGAAAATTCTAAAAAAAATTGACCAAAATCTTGATGTCCCCAATCCTGTTTTGTATGTTTTTTCCACGTGTCTTGACATCCAATGTATCCCTGCAGAGTTTGGTGAAGATCTGAGTATGTCGTTTTTGACCTTATCTGGAACATCCTTTCTGAAAATTTGAAAATTCTTAAAAAATTCGTCCAAAATCTTGATGTCTCCAATCTCTTGTTTTGTACGTTTTTTCCACGTGTCTTGACATCCAATGAATCCCTGCAAAGTTTGGTGAAGATCTGAGTATGTAGTTTTTGACCTTATCTGGAACCTCCTATCTGAAAATTTGAAAATTGTTAAAAAATTCGTCCAAAATCTTGATGTCTCCAATCTCTTGTTTTGAACGTTTTTCCAACGTGTCTTGACATCCAATGTATCCCTGCAAAGTTTGGTGAAGATCTGAGTATGTAGTTTTTGACCTTATCTGGAACCTCATTTCTGAAAATTTGAAAATTCCTCAAAAATTCGTCCAAAATCGTGATGTCTCCAATCTCTTGTTTTGTACGTTTTTTCCACGTGTCTTGACATCTAATGTATCCCTGCAAAGTTTGGTGAAGATCTGAGTATGTAGTTTTTGACCTTATCTGGAACCTCCTATCTGAAAATTTGAAAATTCTTAAAAAATTCGTCCAAAACCTTGATGTCTCCAATCTCTTGTTTTGTACGTTTTTTCCACGTGTCTTGACATGCAAAGTATCCCTGCAACGTTTGGTGAAGATCTGAGTATGTAGTTTTTGACCTTATCTGGAGCCTCCCATCTGAAAATTTGAAAATTCTTCAAAAATTCGTCCAAAATCTTGATGTCTCCAATCTCTTAGTTTGTACGTTTTTTCCACGTGTCTTGACATCCAATGTATCCCTGCAATGTTTGGTGAAGATCTGAGTATGTAGTTTTTGACCTTATATGGAACCTCCTATCTGAAAATTTGAAAATTCTTAAAAAATTTGACCAAAATCTTGATGTCCCCAATCCTATGTTTTGTATGTTTTTTCCACGTGTCTTGACATCCAATGTATCCCTGCAAAGTTTGGTGATGATCTGAGTATGTAGTTTTTGACCTTATCTGGAACATCTTTTCTGAAAATTTGAAAATTCTTAAAAAATTCGTCCAAAATCTTGATGTCTCCAATCTCTTGTTTTGTACGTTTTTTCCACGTGTCTTGACATCCAATGTATCCCTGCAAAGTTTGGTGAAGATCTGAGTATGTCGTTTTTGACCTTATCTGGAACATCCTTTCTGAAAATTTGAAAATTCTTAAAAAATTCGTCCAAAATCTTGACGTCTCCAATCTCTTGTTTTGTACGTTTTTTCCACGTGTCTTGACATCCAATGTATCCCTGCAAAGTTTGGTGAAGATCTGAGTATGTAGTTTTTGACCTTATCTGGAACCTCCCATCTGAAAATTTGAAAATTCCTAAAAAATCCATCCAAAATCTTGATGACCCCAATCTCTTGTTTTGTACGTTTTTCCACATGTCTTGACATCCAATGTATCCCTGCAAAGTTTGGTGAAGATCTGAGTATGTAGTTTTTGACCTTATCTGGAACCTCCTATCTGAAAATTTGAAAATTCTTAAAAAATTCGTCCAAAATCTTGATGTCTCCAATCTCTTGTTTTGTACGTTTTTCCCACGTGTCTTGACATCCAATGCATCCCTGCAAATTTTGGTGAAGATCTGAGTATGTCGTTTTTGACCTTATCTGGAACATCCTTTCTCAAAATTTGAAAATTCTTAAAAAATTCGTCCGAAATCTTGACGTCTCCAATCTCTTGTTTTGTACGTTTTTTCCACGTGTCTTGACATCCAATGTATCCCTGCAAAGTTTGGTGAAGATCCGAGTATGTAGTTTTTGACCTTATCTGGAACCTCCCATCTGAAAATTTGAAAATTCCTAAAAAATCCGTCCAAAATCTTGATGTCTCCAATCTCTTGTTTTGTACGTTTTTCCCACGTGTCTTGACATCCAATGTATCCCTGCAAAGTTTGGTGAAGATCTGAGTATGTAGTTTTTGACTTTATCTGGAACCTCATTTCTGAAAATTTGAAAATTCCTCAAAAATTCGTCCAAAATCTTGATGTCTCCAATCTCTTGTTTTGTACGTTTTTCCCACGTGTCTTGACATCCAATGTATCCCTGCAAAGTTTGGTGAAGATCTGAGTATGTCGTTTTTAACCTTATCTGGAACATCCTTTCTCAAAATTTGAAAATTCTTAAAAAATTCGTCCGAAATCTTGACGTCTCCAATCTCTTGTTTTGTACGTTTTTTCCACGTGTCTTGACATCCAATGTATCCCTGCAAAGTTTGGTGAAGATCCGAGTATGTAGTTTTTGACCTTATCTGGAACCTCCCATCTGAAAATTTGAAAATTCCTAAAAAATCCGTCCAAAATCTTGATGACCCCAATCTCTTGATTTGTACGTCTTTTCCCCGTGTCTTGACATCCAATGTATCCCTGCAAAGTTTGGTGAAGATCTGAGTATGTAGTTTTTGACCTTATCTGGAACCTCCTATCTGAAAATTTGAAAATTCTTAAAAAATTCGTCCAAAATCTTGATGTCTCCAATCTCTTGTTTTGTACGTTTTTCCCACGTGTCTTGACATCCAATGTATCCCTGCAAAGTTTGGTGAAGATCTGAGTATGTAGTTTTTGACCTTATCTGGAACCTCATTTCTGAAAATTTGAAAATTCCTCAAAAATTCGTCCAAAATCTTGATGTCTCCAATCTCTTGTTTTGTACGTTTTTTCCACGTGTCTTGACATCCAATGTATCCCTGCAAATTTTGGTGAAGATCTGAGTATGTAGTTTTTGACCTTATCTGGAACCTCCTATCTGAAAATTTGAAAATTCTTAAAAAATTCGTCCAAAATCTTGATGTCTCCAATCTCTTGTTTTGTACGTTTTTTCCACGTGTCTTGACATGCAAAGTATCCCTGCAACGTTTGGTGAAGATCTGAGTATGTAGTTTTTGACCTTATCTGGAACCTCCCATCTGAAAATTTGAAAATTCTTAAAAAATTCGTGGAAAATCTTGATGTCTCCAATCTCTTGTTTTGTACGTTTTTTCCACGTGTCTTGACATCCAATGTATCTATGCAATGTATGGTGAAGGTCTGAGTATGTAGTTTTTGACCTTATATGAAACCTCCTATCTGAAAATTTGAAAATTCTTAAAAAATTTGACCAAAATCTTGATGTCCCCAATCCTATGTTTTGTATGTTTTTTCCACGTGTCTTGACATCCAATGTATCTCTGCAAAGTTTGGTGAAGATCTGAGTATGTCGCTTTTGACCTTATCTGGAACATCCAATCTGAAAATTTGAAAATTCTTAAAAAATTCGTCCAAAATCTTGATGTCTCCAATCTCTTGTTTTGTACGTTTTTCCACGTGTCTTGTTATCCAATGTATCCCTGCAATGTTTGGTGAAGATCTGAGTATGTAGTTTTTGACCTTATATGGAACCCCCTATCTGAAAATTTGAAAATTCTTAAAAAATTTGACCAAAATCTTGATGTCCCCAATCCTATGTTTTGTATGTTTTTTCCACGTGTCTTGACATCCAATGTATCCCTGCAAAGTTTGGTGAAGATCTGAGTATGTCGTTTTTGACCTTATCTGGAACATCCTTTCTGAAAATTTGAAAATTCTTAAAAAATTCGTCCAAAATCTTGATGTCTCCAATCTCTTGTTTTGTACGTTTTTTCCACGTGTCTTGACATCCAATGTATCCCTGCAATGTTTGGTGAAGATCTGAGTATGTAGTTTTTGACCTTATCTGGAACCTCCTATCTGAAAATTTGAAAATTCTTAAAAAATTCGTCGAAAATCTTGATGTCTCCGATCTCTTGTTTTGTACGTTTTTTCCACGTGTCTTGACATGCAAAGTATTCCTGCAAAGTTTGGTGAAGATCTGAGTATGTAGTTTTTGACCTCATCTGGAACCTCCTATCTGAAAATTTGAAAATTCTTAAAAAATTCGTCCAAAATCTTGATGTCTCCAATCTCTTGTTTTGTACGTTTTTTCCACGTGCCTTGACCTCCAATGTATCCCTGCAATGTTTGGTGAAGATCTGAGTATGTAGTTTTTGACCTTATATGGAACCTCCTATCTGAAAATTTGAAAATTCTTAAAAAATTCGTCCAAAATCTTGATGTCTCCAATCTCTTGTTTTGTATGTTTTTTCCACGTGTCTTGACATCCAATGTATCTCTGCAAAGTTTGGTGAAGATCTGAGTATGTCGCTTTTGACCTTATCTGGAACATCCAATCTGAAAATTTGAAAATTCTTAAAAAATTTGACCAAAATCTTGATGTCCCCAATCCTAGGTCTTGTATGTTTTTTCCACGTGTCTTGACATCCAATGTATCCCTGCAAAGTTTGGTGAAGATCTGAGTATGTCGTTTTTGACCTTATCTGGAACCTCCCATCTGAAAATTTGAAAATTCTTAAAAAATTCGTCGAAAATCTTGATGTCTCCAATCTCTTGTTTTGTACGTTTTTTCCACGTGTCTTGACATCCAATGTATCCCTGCAAAGTTTGGTGAAGATCTGAGTATGTAGTTTTTGACCTTATATGGAACCTCCTATCTGAAAATTTGAAAATTCTTAAAAAATTCGACCAAAATCTTGATGTCCCCAAACCTATGTTTTGTATGTTTTTTCCACGTGTCTTGACATCCAATGTATCCATGCAAAGTTTGGTGAAGATCTGAGTATGTAGTTTTTGACCTTATATGGAACCTCCTATCTGAAAATTTGAAAATTCTTAAAAAATTCGTCGAAAATCTTGATGTCTCCAATCTCTTGTTTTGTACGTTTTTTCCGCGTGTCTTGACATCCAATGTATCCCTGCAAAGTTTGGTGAAGATCTGAGTATGTAGTTTTTGACCATATATGGAACCTCCCATCTGAAAATTTGAAAATTCCTAAAAAATCCGTCCAAAATCTTGATGACCCCAATCTCTTGTTTTGTACGTTTTTTCCACGTGTCTTGACATTCAATGTATCCCTGCAAAGTTTGGTGAAGATCTCAGTATGTAGTTTTTGACCATATATGGAACCTTCTTTCTGAAAATTTGAAAATTCTTAAAAAATTCGTCCAAAATCTTGATGTCTCCAATCTCTTGTTTTGTACGTTTTTTCCACGTGTCTTGACATCCAATGTATCCATGCAAAGTTTGGTGAAGATCTGAGTATGTAGTTTTTTGACCTTATATGGAACCTCCTATCTGAAAATTTGAAAATTCTAAAAAAAATTGACCAAAATCTTGATGTCCCCAATCCTGTTTTGTATGTTTTTTCCACGTGTCTTGACATCCAATGTATCCCTGCAGAGTTTGGTGAAGATCTGAGTATGTCGTTTTTGACCTTATCTGGAACATCCTTTCTGAAAATTTGAAAATTCTTAAAAAATTCGTCCAAAATCTTGATGTCTCCAATCTCTTGTTTTGTACGTTTTTTCCACGTGTCTTGACATCCAATGAATCCCTGCAAAGTTTGGTGAAGATCTGAGTATGTAGTTTTTGACCTTATCTGGAACCTCCTATCTGAAAATTTGAAAATTGTTAAAAAATTCGTCCAAAATCTTGATGTCTCCAATCTCTTGTTTTGAACGTTTTTCCAACGTGTCTTGACATCCAATGTATCCCTGCAAAGTTTGGTGAAGATCTGAGTATGTAGTTTTTGACCTTATCTGGAACCTCATTTCTGAAAATTTGAAAATTCCTCAAAAATTCGTCCAAAATCGTGATGTCTCCAATCTCTTGTTTTGTACGTTTTTTCCACGTGTCTTGACATCTAATGTATCCCTGCAAAGTTTGGTGAAGATCTGAGTATGTAGTTTTTGACCTTATCTGGAACCTCCTATCTGAAAATTTGAAAATTCTTAAAAAATTCGTCCAAAACCTTGATGTCTCCAATCTCTTGTTTTGTACGTTTTTTCCACGTGTCTTGACATGCAAAGTATCCCTGCAACGTTTGGTGAAGATCTGAGTATGTAGTTTTTGACCTTATCTGGAGCCTCCCATCTGAAAATTTGAAAATTCTTCAAAAATTCGTCCAAAATCTTGATGTCTCCAATCTCTTAGTTTGTACGTTTTTTCCACGTGTCTTGACATCCAATGTATCCCTGCAATGTTTGGTGAAGATCTGAGTATGTAGTTTTTGACCTTATATGGAACCTCCTATCTGAAAATTTGAAAATTCTTAAAAAATTTGACCAAAATCTTGATGTCCCCAATCCTATGTTTTGTATGTTTTTTCCACGTGTCTTGACATCCAATGTATCCCTGCAAAGTTTGGTGATGATCTGAGTATGTAGTTTTTGACCTTATCTGGAACATCTTTTCTGAAAATTTGAAAATTCTTAAAAAATTCGTCCAAAATCTTGATGTCTCCAATCTCTTGTTTTGTACGTTTTTTCCACGTGTCTTGACATCCAATGTATCCCTGCAAAGTTTGGTGAAGATCTGAGTATGTCGTTTTTGACCTTATCTGGAACATCCTTTCTGAAAATTTGAAAATTCTTAAAAAATTCGTCCAAAATCTTGACGTCTCCAATCTCTTGTTTTGTACGTTTTTTCCACGTGTCTTGACATCCAATGTATCCCTGCAAAGTTTGGTGAATATCTGAGTATGTAGTTTTTGACCTTATCTGGAACCTCCCATCTGAAAATTTGAAAATTCCTAAAAAATCCGTCCAAAATCTTGATGACCCCAATCTCTTGTTTTGTACGTTTTTCCACATGTCTTGACATCCAATGTATCCCTGCAAAGTTTGGTGAAGATCTGAGTATGTAGTTTTTGACCTTATCTGGAACCTCCTATCTGAAAATTTGAAAATTCTTAAAAAATTCGTCCAAAATCTTGATGTCTCCAATCTCTTGTTTTGTACGTTTTTCCCACGTGTCTTGACATCCAATGCATCCCTGCAAATTTTGGTGAAGATCTGAGTATGTCGTTTTTGACCTTATCTGGAACATCCTTTCTCAAAATTTGAAAATTCTTAAAAAATTCGTCCGAAATCTTGACGTCTCCAATCTCTTGTTTTGTACGTTTTTTCCACGTGTCTTGACATCCAATGTATCCCTGCAAAGTTTGGTGAAGATCCGAGTATGTAGTTTTTGACCTTATCTGGAACCTCCCATCTGAAAATTTGAAAATTCCTAAAAAATCCGTCCAAAATCTTGATGTCTCCAATCTCTTGTTTTGTACGTTTTTCCCACGTGTCTTGACATCCAATGTATCCCTGCAAAGTTTGGTGAAGATCTGAGTATGTAGTTTTTGACTTTATCTGGAACCTCATTTCTGAAAATTTGAAAATTCCTCAAAAATTCGTCCAAAATCTTGATGTCTCCAATCTCTTGTTTTGTACGTTTTTCCCACGTGTCTTGACATCCAATGTATCCCTGCAAAGTTTGGTGAAGATCTGAGTATGTCGTTTTTAACCTTATCTGGAACATCCTTTCTCAAAATTTGAAAATTCTTAAAAAATTCGTCCGAAATCTTGACGTCTCCAATCTCTTGTTTTGTACGTTTTTTCCACGTGTCTTGACATCCAATGTATCCCTGCAAAGTTTGGTGAAGATCCGAGTATGTAGTTTTTGACCTTATCTGGAACCTCCCATCTGAAAATTTGAAAATTCCTAAAAAATCCGTCCAAAATCTTGATGACCCCAATCTCTTGATTTGTACGTCTTTTCCCCGTGTCTTGACATCCAATGTATCCCTGCAAAGTTTGGTGAAGATCTGAGTATGTAGTTTTTGACCTTATCTGGAACCTCCTATCTGAAAATTTGAAAATTCTTAAAAAATTCGTCCAAAATCTTGATGTCTCCAATCTCTTGTTTTGTACGTTTTTCCCACGTGTCTTGACATCCAATGTATCCCTGCAAAGTTTGGTGAAGATCTGAGTATGTAGTTTTTGACCTTATCTGGAACCTCATTTCTGAAAATTTGAAAATTCCTCAAAAATTCGTCCAAAATCTTGATGTCTCCAATCTCTTGTTTTGTACGTTTTTTCCACGTGTCTTGACATCCAATGTATCCCTGCAAATTTTGGTGAAGATCTGAGTATGTAGTTTTTGACCTTATCTGGAACCTCCTATCTGAAAATTTGAAAATTCTTAAAAAATTCGTCCAAAATCTTGATGTCTCCAATCTCTTGTTTTGTACGTTTTTTCCACGTGTCTTGACATGCAAAGTATCCCTGCAACGTTTGGTGAAGATCTGAGTATGTAGTTTTTGACCTTATCTGGAACCTCCCATCTGAAAATTTGAAAATTCTTAAAAAATTCGTGGAAAATCTTGATGTCTCCAATCTCTTGTTTTGTACGTTTTTTCCACGTGTCTTGACATCCAATGTATCTATGCAATGTATGGTGAAGGTCTGAGTATGTAGTTTTTGACCTTATATGAAACCTCCTATCTGAAAATTTGAAAATTCTTAAAAAATTTGACCAAAATCTTGATGTCCCCAATCCTATGTTTTGTATGTTTTTTCCACGTGTCTTGACATCCAATGTATCTCTGCAAAGTTTGGTGAAGATCTGAGTATGTCGCTTTTGACCTTATCTGGAACATCCAATCTGAAAATTTGAAAATTCTTAAAAAATTCGTCCAAAATCTTGATGTCTCCAATCTCTTGTTTTGTACGTTTTTCCACGTGTCTTGTTATCCAATGTATCCCTGCAATGTTTGGTGAAGATCTGAGTATGTAGTTTTTGACCTTATATGGAACCCCCTATCTGAAAATTTGAAAATTCTTAAAAAATTTGACCAAAATCTTGATGTCCCCAATCCTATGTTTTGTATGTTTTTTCCACGTGTCTTGACATCCAATGTATCCCTGCAAAGTTTGGTGAAGATCTGAGTATGTCGTTTTTGACCTTATCTGGAACATCCTTTCTGAAAATTTGAAAATTCTTAAAAAATTCGTCCAAAATCTTGATGTCTCCAATCTCTTGTTTTGTACGTTTTTTCCACGTGTCTTGACATCCAATGTATCCCTGCAATGTTTGGTGAAGATCTGAGTATGTAGTTTTTGACCTTATCTGGAACCTCCTATCTGAAAATTTGAAAATTCCTAAAAAATCCGTCCAAAATCTTGATGACCCCAATCTCTTGTTTTCTTCGTTTTTTCCACGTGTCTTGACATCCAATGTATCCCTGCAAAGTTTGGTGAAGATCTGAGTATGTAGTTTTTGACCTTATCTGGAACCTCTCATCTGAAAATTTGAAAATTCCTAAAAAATCCGTCCAAAATCTTGATGACACCAATCTCTTGTTTTGTACGTTTTTTCCACGTGTCTTGACATCCAATGTATCCCTGCAAAGTTTGGTGAAGATCTGAGTATGTAGTTTTTGACCTTATCTGGAACCTCCTATCTGAAAATTTGAAAATTGTTAAAAAATTCGTCCAAAATCTTGATGTCTCCAATCTCTTGTTTTGTACGTTTTTCCCACGTGTCTTGAGATCCAATGTATCCCTGCAAAGTTTGGGGAAGACCTGAGTATGTAGTTTTTGACCTTATCTGGAACCTCATTTCTGAAAATTCGAAAATTCCTCAAAAATTCGTCCAAAATCTTGATGTCTCCAATATCTTGTTTTGTACGTTTTTTCCACGTGTCTTGACATCCAATGTATCCCTGCAAAGTTTGGTGAAGATCTGAGTATGTAGTTTTTGACCTTATCTGGAACCTCCTATCTGAAAATTTGAAAATTCTTAAAATATTCGTCCAAAATCTTGATGTCTCCAATCTCTTCTTTTGTACGTTTTTTCCACGTGTCTTGACATCCAATGTATGCCTGCAAAGTTTGGTGAAGATCTGAGTATGTCGTTTTTGACCTTATCTGGAACCTCCTTTCTGAAAATTTGAAAATTCTTAAAAAATTCGTCCAAAATCTTGATGTCCCCAATCCTATGTTTTGTATGTTTTTTCCACGTGTCTTGACATCCAATGTATCCCTGCAAAGTTTGGTGAAGATCTGAGTATGTAGTTTTTGACCTTATCTGGAACCTCCTATCTGAAAATTTGAAAATTGTTAAAAAATTCGTCCAAAATCTTGATGTCTCCAATCTCTTGTTTTGTACGTTTTTCCCACGTGTCTTGACATCCAATGTATCCCTGCAATGTTTGGTGAAGATCTGAGTATGTAGTTTTTGACCTTATCTGGAACCTCATTTCTGAAAATTTGAAAATTCCTCAAAAATTCGTCCAAAATCTTGATGTCTCCAATCTCTTGTTTTGTACGTTTTTTCCACTTGTATTGACATCCAATGTATCCCTGCAAAGTTTGGTGAAGATCTGAGTATGTAGTTTTTGACCTTATCTGGAACCTCCTATCTGAAAATTTGAAAATTCTTAAAAAATTCGTCCAAAATCTTGATGTCTCCAATCTCTTGTTTTGTACGATTTTTCCACGTGTCTTGACATCCAATGTATCCCTGCAAAGTTTGGTGAAGATCTGAGTATGTCGTTTTTGACCTTATATGGAACCTCCTTTCTGAAAATTTGAAAATTCTTAAAAAATTCGTCCAAAATCTTGATGTCCCCAATCCTATGTTTTGTATGTTTTTTCCACGTGTCTTGACATCCAATGTATCCATGCAAAGTTTGGTGAAGATCTGAGTATGTCGTTTTTGACCTCATCTGGAACCTCTGATCTGAAAATTTGAAAATTCTTAAAAAATTCGTCGAAAATCTTGATGTCTCCAATCTCTTGTTTTGTACGTTTTTTCCACGAGTCTTGACATGCAAAGTATCCCTGCAACGTTTGGTGAAGATCTGAGTATGTAGTTTTTGACCTTATATGGAACCTCCTATCTGAAAATTTGAAAATTCTTCAAAAATTCGTCCAAAATCTTGATGTCTCCAATCTCTTGTTTTGTACGTTTTTTCCACGTGTCTTGACATCCAATGTATCCCTGCAATGTTTGGTGAAATTATGAGTATGTAGTTTTTGACCTTATATGGAACCTCCTATCTGAAAATTTGAAAATTCTTAAAAAATTTGACCAAAATCTTGATGTCCCCAATCCTATGTTTTGTATGTTTTTTCCACGTGTCTTGACATCCAATGTATCCCTGCAGAGTTTTGTGAAGATCTGAGTATGTCGTTTTTGACCTTATTTGGAACATCCTTTCTGAAAATTTGAAAATTCTTAAAAAATTCGCCCAAAATCTTGATGTCTCCAATCTCTTGTTTTGTACGTTTTTTCCACGTGTCTTGACATCCAATGTATCCCTGCAAAGTTTGGTGAAGATCTGAGTATGTAGTTTTTGACCTTATCTGGAACCTCCTATCTGAAAATTTGAAAATTCTTCAAAAATTCGTCCAAAATCTTGATGTCTCCAATCTCTTGTTTTGTACGTTTTTTCCACGTGTCTTGACATCCAATGTATCCCTGCAATGTTTGGTGAAGTTCTGAGTATGTAGTTTTTGACCTTATATGGAACCTCCTATCTGAAAATTTGAAAATTCTTAAAAAATTTGACCAAAATCTTGATGTCCCCAATCCTATGTTTTGTATGTTTTTTCCACGTGTCTTGACATCCAATGTATCTCTGCAAAGTTTGGTGAAGATCTGAGTATGTCGCTTTTGACCTTATCTGGAACATCCAATCTGAAAATTTGAAAATTCTTAAAAAATTCGTCCAAAATCTTGATGTCTCCAATCTCTTGTTTTGTACGTTTTTCCACGTGTCTTGTTATCCAATGTATCCCTGCAATGTTTGGTGAAGATCTGAGTATGTAGTTTTTGACCTTATATGGAACCCCCTATCTGAAAATTTGAAAATTCTTAAAAAATTTGACCAAAATCTTGATGTCCCCAATCCTATGTTTTGTATGTTTTTTCCACGTGTCTTGACATCCAATGTATCCCTGCAAAGTTTGGTGAAGATCTGAGTATGTCGTTTTTGACCTTATCTGGAACATCCTTTCTGAAAATTTGAAAATTCTTAAAAAATTCGTCCAAAATCTTGATGTCTCCAATCTCTTGTTTTGTACGTTTTTTCCACGTGTCTTGACATCCAATGTATCCCTGCAATGTTTGGTGAAGATCTGAGTATGTAGTTTTTGACCTTATCTGGAACCTCCCATCTGAAAATTTGAAAATTCCTAAAAAATCCGTCCAAAATCTTGATGACCCCAATCTCTTGTTTTCTACGTTTTTTCCACGTGTCTTGACATCCAATGTATCCCTGCAAAGTTTGGTGAAGATCTGAGTATGTAGTTTTTGACCTTATCTGGAACCTCTCATCTGAAAATTTGAAAATTCCTAAAAAATCCGTCCAAAATCTTGATGACACCAATCTCTTGTTTTGTACGTTTTTTCCACGTGTCTTGACATCCAATGTATCCCTGCAAAGTTTGGTGAAGATCTGAGTATGTAGTTTTTGACCTTATCTGGAACCTCCTATCTGAAAATTTGAAAATTGTTAAAAAATTCGTCCAAAATCTTGATGTCTCCAATCTCTTGTTTTGTACGTTTTTCCCACGTGTCTTGAGATCCAATGTATCCCTGCAAAGTTTGGGGAAGACCTGAGTATGTAGTTTTTGACCTTATCTGGAACCTCATTTCTGAAAATTCGAAAATTCCTCAAAAATTCTTCCAAAATCTTGATGTCTCCAATCTCTTCTTTTGTACGTTTTTTCCACGTGTCTTGACATCCAATGTATGCCTGCAAAGTTTGGTGAAGATCTGAGTATGTCGTTTTTGACCTTATCTGGAACCTCCTTTCTGAAAATTTGAAAATTCTTAAAAAATTCGTCCAAAATCTTGATGTCCCCAATCCTATGTTTTGTATGTTTTTTCCACGTGTCTTGACATCCAATGTATCCCTGCAAAGTTTGGTGAAGATCTGAGTATGTAGTTTTTGACCTTATCTGGAACCTCCTATCTGAAAATTTGAAAATTGTTAAAAAATTCGTCCAAAATCTTGATGTCTCCAATCTCTTGTTTTGTACTTTTTTCCCACGTGTCTTGACATCCAATGTATCCCTGCAATGTTTGGTGAAGATCTGAGTATGTAGTTTTTGACCTTATCTGGAACCTCATTTCTGAAAATTTGAAAATTCCTCAAAAATTCGTCCAAAATCTTGATGTCTCCAATCTCTTGTTTTGTACGTTTTTTCCACTTGTATTGACATCCAATGTATCCCTGCAAAGTTTGGTGAAGATCTGAGTATGTAGTTTTTGACCTTATCTGGAACCTCCTATCTGAAAATTTGAAAATTCTTAAAAAATTCGTCCAAAATCTTGATGTCTCCAATCTCTTGTTTTGTACGATTTTTCCACGTGTCTTGACATCCAATGTATCCCTGCAAAGTTTGGTGAAGATCTGAGTATGTCGTTTTTGACCTTATATGGAACCTCCTTTCTGAAAATTTGAAAATTCTTAAAAAATTCGTCCAAAATCTTGATGTCCCCAATCCTATGTTTTGTATGTTTTTTCCACGTGTCTTGACATCCAATGTATCCATGCAAAGTTTGGTGAAGATCTGAGTATGTCGTTTTTGACCTCATCTGGAACCTCTGATCTGAAAATTTGAAAATTCTTAAAAAATTCGTCGAAAATCTTGATGTCTCCAATCTCTTGTTTTGTACGTTTTTTCCACGAGTCTTGACATGCAAAGTATCCCTGCAACGTTTGGTGAAGATCTGAGTATGTAGTTTTTGACCTTATATGGAACCTCCTATCTGAAAATTTGAAAATTCTTCAAAAATTCGTCCAAAATCTTGATGTCTCCAATCTCTTGTTTTGTACGTTTTTTCCACGTGTCTTGACATCCAATGTATCCCTGCAATGTTTGGTGAAATTATGAGTATGTAGTTTTTGACCTTATATGGAACCTCCTATCTGAAAATTTGAAAATTCTTAAAAAATTTGACCAAAATCTTGATGTCCCCAATCCTATGTTTTGTATGTTTTTTCCACGTGTCTTGACATCCAATGTATCCCTGCAGACTTTTGTGAAGATCTGAGTATGTCGTTTTTGACCTTATTTGGAACATCCTTTCTGAAAATTTGAAAATTCTTAAAAAATTCGCCCAAAATCTTGATGTCTCCAATCTCTTGTTTTGTACGTTTTTTCCACGTGTCTTGACATCCAATGTATCCCTGCAAAGTTTGGTGAAGATCTGAGTATGTAGTTTTTGACCTTATCTGGAACCTCCTATCTGAAAATTTGAAAATTCTTCAAAAATTCGTCCAAAATCTTGATGTCTCCAATCTCTTGTTTTGTACGTTTTTTCCACGTGTCTTGACATCCAATGTATCCCTGCAATGTTTGGTGAAGTTCTGAGTATGTAGTTTTTGACCTTATATGGAACCTCCTATCTGAAAATTTGAAAATTCTTAAAAAATTTGACCAAAATCTTGATGTCCCCAATCCTATGTTTTGTATGTTTTTTCCACGTGTCTTGACATCCAATGTATCTCTGCAAAGTTTGGTGAAGATCTGAGTATGTCGCTTTTGACCTTATCTGGAACATCCAATCTGAAAATTTGAAAATTCTTAAAAAATTCGTCCAAAATCTTGATGTCTCCAATCTCTTGTTTTGTACGTTTTTCCACGTGTCTTGTTATCCAATGTATCCCTGCAATGTTTGGTGAAGATCTGAGTATGTAGTTTTTGACCTTATATGGAACCCCCTATCTGAAAATTTGAAAATTCTTAAAAAATTTGACCAAAATCTTGATGTCCCCAATCCTATGTTTTGTATGTTTTTTCCACGTGTCTTGACATCCAATGTATCCCTGCAAAGTTTGGTGAAGATCTGAGTATGTCGTTTTTGACCTTATCTGGAACATCCTTTCTGAAAATTTGAAAATTCTTAAAAAATTCGTCCAAAATCTTGATGTCTCCAATCTCTTGTTTTGTACGTTTTTTCCACGTGTCTTGACATCCAATGTATCCCTGCAATGTTTGGTGAAGATCTGAGTATGTAGTTTTTGACCTTATCTGGAACCTCCCATCTGAAAATTTGAAAATTCCTAAAAAATCCGTCCAAAATCTTGATGACCCCAATCTCTTGTTTTCTACGTTTTTTCCACGTGTCTTGACATCCAATGTATCCCTGCAAAGTTTGGTGAAGATCTGAGTATGTAGTTTTTGACCTTATCTGGAACCTCTCATCTGAAAATTTGAAAATTCCTAAAAAATCCGTCCAAAATCTTGATGACACCAATCTCTTGTTTTGTACGTTTTTTCCACGTGTCTTGACATCCAATGTATCCCTGCAAAGTTTGGTGAAGATCTGAGTATGTAGTTTTTGACCTTATCTGGAACCTCCTATCTGAAAATTTGAAAATTGTTAAAAAATTCGTCCAAAATCTTGATGTCTCCAATCTCTTGTTTTGTACGTTTTTCCCACGTGTCTTGAGATCCAATGTATCCCTGCAAAGTTTGGTGAAGACCTGAGTATGTAGTTTTTGACCTTATCTGGAACCTCATTTCTGAAAATTCGAAAATTCCTCAAAAATTCGTCCAAAATCTTGATGTCTCCAATATCTTGTTTTGTACGTCTTTTCCACGTGTCTTGACATCCAATGTATCCCTGCAAAGTTTGGTGAAGATCTGAGTATGTAGTTTTTGACCTTATCTGGAACCTCCTATCTGAAAATTTGAAAATTCTTAAAATATTCGTCCAAAATCTTGATGTCTCCAATCTCTTCTTTTGTACGTTTTTTCCACGTGTCTTGACATCCAATGTATGCCTGCAAAGTTTGGTGAAGATCTGAGTATGTCGTTTTTGACCTTATCTGGAACCTCCTTTCTGAAAATTTGAAAATTCTTAAAAAATTCGTCCAAAATCTTGATGTCCCCAATCCTATGTTTTGTATGTTTTTTCCACGTGTCTTGACATCCAATGTATCCCTGCAAAGTTTGGTGAAGATCTGAGTATGTAGTTTTTGACCTTTTCTGGAACCTCCTATCTGAAAATTTGAAAATTGTTAAAAAATTCGTCCAAAATCTTGATGTCTCCAATCTCTTGTTTTGTACGTTTTTCCCACGTGTCTTGACATCCAATGTATCCCTGCAATGTTTGGTGAAGATCTGAGTATGTAGTTTTTGACCTTATCTGGAACCTCATTTCTGAAAATTTGAAAATTCCTCAAAAATTCGTCCAAAATCTTGATGTCTCCAATCTCTTGTTTTGTACGTTTTTTCCACTTGTATTGACATCCAATGTATCCCTGCAAAGTTTGGTGAAGATCTGAGTATGTAGTTTTTGACCTTATCTGGAACCTCCTATCTGAAAATTTGAAAATTCTTAAAAAATTCGTCCAAAATCTTGATGTCTCCAATCTCTTGTTTTGTACGATTTTTCCACGTGTCTTGACATCCAATGTATCCCTGCAAAGTTTGGTGAAGATCTGAGTATGTCGTTTTTGACCTTATCTGGAACCTCCTTTCTGAAAATTTGAAAATTCTTAAAAAATTCGTCCAAAATCTTGATGTCCCCAATCCTATGTTTTGTATGTTTTTTCCACGTGTCTTGACATCCAATGTATCCATGCAAAGTTTGGTGAAGATCTGAGTATGTCGTTTTTGACCTCATCTGGAACCTCTGATCTGAAAATTTGAAAATTCTTAAAAAATTCGTCGAAAATCTTGATGTCTCCAATCTCTTGTTTTGTACGTTTTTTCCACGAGTCTTGACATGCAAAGTATCCCTGCAACGTTTGGTGAAGATCTGAGTATGTAGTTTTTGACCTTATATGGAACCTCCTATCTGAAAATTTGAAAATTCTTCAAAAATTCGTCCAAAATCTTGATGTCTCCAATCTCTTGTTTTGTACGTTTTTTCCACGTGTCTTGACATCCAATGTATCCCTGCAATGTTTGGTGAAATTATGAGTATGTAGTTTTTGACCTTATATGGAACCTCCTATCTGAAAATTTGAAAATTCTTAAAAAATTTGACCAAAATCTTGATGTCTCCAATCCTATGTTTTGTATGTTTTTTCCACGTGTCTTGACATCCAATGTATCCCTGCAGAGTTTGGTGAAGATCTGAGTATGTCGTTTTTGACCTTATTTGGAACATCCTTTCTGAAAATTTGAAAATTCTTAAAAAATTCGCCCAAAATCTTGATGTCTCCAATCTCTTGTTTTGTACGTTTTTTCCACGTGTCTTGACATCCAATGTATCCCTGCAAAGTTTGGTGAAGATCTGAGTATGTAGTTTTTGACCTTATCTGGAACCTCCTATCTGAAAATTTGAAAATTCTTCAAAAATTCGTCCAAAATCTTGATGTCTCCAATCTCTTGTTTTGTACGTTTTTTCCACGTGTCTTGACATCCAATGTATCCCTGCAATGTTTGGTGAAGTTCTGAGTATGTAGTTTTTGACCTTATATGGAACCTCCTATCTGAAAATTTGAAAATTCTTAAAAAATTTGACCAAAATCTTGATGTCCCCAATCCTATGTTTTGTATGTTTTTTCCATGTGTCTTGACATCCAATGTATCCCTGCAGAGTTTGGTGAAGATCTGAGTATGTCGTTGTTGACCTTATCTGGAACATCCTTTCTGAAAATTTGAAAATTCTTAAAAAATTCGTCCAAAATCTTGATGTCTCCAATCTCTTGTTTTGTACGTTTTTTCCACGTGTCTTGACATCCGATGTATCCCTGCAAAGTTTGGTGAAGATCTGAGTATGTAGTTTTTGACCTTATCTGGAACCTCCTATCTGAAAATTTGAAAATTCTTAAAAAATTCGTCCAAAATCTTGATGTCTCCAATCTCTTGTTTTGTACGTTTTTTCCACGTGTCTTGACATCCAATGTATACCTGCAAAGTTTGGTGAAGATCTGAGTATGTAGTTTTTGACGTTATATGGAACCTCCTATCTGAAAATTTGAAAATTCTTAAAAAATTCGTCCAAATTCTTGATGTCTCCAATCTCTTGTTTTGTACGTTTTTTCCACGTGTCTTGACATTCAATGTATCCCTGCAATGTTTGGTGAAGATCTGAGTATGTAGTTTTTGACCTCATATGGAACCTCCTATCTGAAAATTTGAAAATTCTTAAAAAATTCGTCCAAAATCTTGATGTCTCCAATCTCTTGTTTTGTACGTTTTTTCCACGTGTCTTGACATCCAATGTATCCCTGCAATGTTTGGTGAAGATCTGAGTATGTAGTTTTTGACCTTATATGGAACCTCCTATCTGAAAATTTGAAAATTCTTAAAAAATTCGTCCAAAATCTTGATGTCTCCAATCTCTTGTTTTGTACGTTTTTCCACGTGTCTTGTTATCCAATGTATCCCTGCAATGTTTGGTGAAGATCTGAGTATGTAGTTTTTGACCTTATATGGAACCCCCTATCTGAAAATTTGAAAATTCTTAAAAAATTTGACCAAAATCTTGATGTCCCCAATCCTATGTTTTGTATGTTTTTTCCACGTGTCTTGACATCCAATGTATCCCTGCAAAGTTTGGTGAAGATCTGAGTATGTCGTTTTTGACCTTATCTGGAACATCCTTTCTGAAAATTTGAAAATTCATAAAAAATTCGTCCAAAATCTTGATGTCTCCAATCTCTTGTTTTGTACGTTTTTTCCACGTGTCTTGACATCCAATGTATCCCTGCAAAGTTTGGTGAAGATCTGAGTATGTAGTTTTTGACCTTATCTGGAACCTCTCATCTGAAAATTTGAAAATTCCTAAAAAATCCGTCCAAAATCTTGATGAAACCAATCTCTTGTTTTGTACGTTTTTCCCACGTGTCTTGACATCCAATGTATCCCTGCAATGTTTGGTGAAGATCTGAGTATGTAGTTTTTGACCTTATCTGGAACCTCATTTCTGAAAATTTGAAAATTCCTCAAAAATTCGTCCAAAATCATGATGTCTCCAATCTCTTGTTTTGTACGTTTTTCCCACGTGTCTTGACATCCAATGCATCCCTGCAAATTTTGGTGAAGATCTGAGTATGTCGTTTTTGACCTTATCTGGAACATCCTTTCTCAAAATTTGAAAATTCTTAAAAAATTCGTCCGAAATCTTGACGTCTCCAATCTCTTGTTTTGTACGTTTTTTCCACGTGTCTTGACATCCAATGTATACCTGCAAAGTTTGGTGAAGATCCGAGTATGTAGTTTTTGACCTTATCTGGAACCTCCCATCTGAAAATTTGAAAATTCCTAAAAAATCCGTCCAAAATCTTGATGACCCCAATCTCTTGTTTTGTACGTCTTTTCCCCGTGTCTTGACATCCAATGTATCCCTGCAAAGTTTGGTGAAGATCTGAGTATGTAGTTTTTGACCTTATCTGGAACCTCCTATCTGAAAATTTGAAAATTATTAAAAAATTCGTCCAAAACCTTGATGTCTCCAATCTCTTGTTTTGTACGTTTTTCCCACGTGTCTTGACATCCAATGTATCCCTGCAAAGTTTGGTGAAGATCTGAGTATGTAGTTTTTGACCTTATCTGGAACCTCATTTCTGAAAATTTGAAAATTCCTCAAAAATTCGTCCAAAATCTTGATGTCTCCAATCTCTTGTTTTGTACGTTTTTCCCACGTGTCTTGACATCCAATGTATCCCTGCAAAGTTTGGTGAAGATCTGAGTATGTCGTTTTTGACCTTATCTGGAACATCCTTTCTCAAAATTTGAAAATTCTTAAAAAAATTCGTCCGAAATCTTGACGTCTCCAATCTCTTGTTTTGTACGTTTTTTCCACGTGTCTTGACATCCAATGTATCCCTGCAAAGTTTGGTGAAGATCCGAGTATGTAGTTTTTGACCTTATCTGGAACCTCCCATCTGAAAATTTGAAAATTCCTAAAAAATTCGTCCAAAATCTTGATGACCCCAATCTCTTGATTTGTACGTCTTTTCCCCGTGTCTTGACATCCAATGTATCCCTGCAAAGTTTGGTGAAGATCTGAGTATGTAGTTTTTGACCTTATCTGGAACCTCCTATCTGAAAATTTGAAAATTCTTAAAAAATTCGTCCAAAATCTTCATGTCTCCAATCTCCTGTTTTGTACGTTTTTCCCACGTGTCTTGACATCCAATGTATCCCTGCAAAGTTTGGTGAAGATCTGAGTATGTAGTTTTTGACCTTATCTGGAACCTCATTTCTGAAAATTTGAAAATTCCTCAAAAATTCGTCCAAAATCTTGATGTCTCCAATCTCTTGTTTTGTACGTTTTTTCCACGTGTCTTGACATCCAATGTATCCCTGCAAAGTTTGGTGAAGATCTGAGTATGTAGTTTTTGACGTTATCTGGAACCTCCTATCTGAAAATTTGAAAATTCTTAAAAAATTCGTCCAAAATCTTGATGTCTCCAATCTCTTGTTTTGTACGTTTTTTCCACGTGTCTTGACATTCAATGTATCCCTGCATAGTTTGGTGAAGATCTGAGTATGTAGTTTTTGACCTTATCTGGAACCTCCCATCTGAAAATTTGAAAATTCTTAAAAAATTCGTGGAAAATCTTGATGTCTCCAATCTCTTGTTTTGTACGTTTTTTCCACGTGTCTTGACATCCAATGTATCTATGCAATGTTTGGTGAAGGTCTGAGTATGTAGTTTTTGACCTTATATGGAACCTCCTATCTGAAAATTTGAAAATTCTTAAAAAATTTGACCAAAATCTTGATGTCCCCAATCCTATGTTTTGTATGTTTTTTCCACGTGTCTTGACATCCAATGTATCTCTGCAAAGTTTGGTGAAGATCTGAGTATGTCGCTTTTGACCTTATCTGGAACATCCTATCTGAAAATTTGAAAATTCTTAAAAAATTCGTCCAAAATCTTGATGTCTCCAATCTCTTGTTTTGTACGTTTTTCCACGTGTCTTGTTATCCAATGTATCCCTGCAATGTTTGGTGAAGATCTGAGTATGTAGTTTTTGACCTTATATGGAACCCCCTATCTGAAAATTTGAAAATTCTTAAAAAATTTGACCAAAATCTTGATGTCCCCAATCCTATGTTTTGTATGTTTTTTCCACGTGTCTTGACATCCAATGTATCCCTGCAAAGTTTGGTGAAGATCTGAGTATGTCGTTTTTGACCTTATCTGGAACATCCTTTCTGAAAATTTGAAAATTCTTAAAAAATTCGTCCAAAATCTTGATGTCTCCAATCTCTTGTTTTGTACGTTTTTTCCACGTGTCTTGACATCCAATGTATCCCTGCAATGTTTGGTGAAGATCTGAGTATGTAGTTTTTGACCTTATCTGGAACCTCCCATCTGAAAATTTGAAAATTCCTAAAAAATCCGTCCAAAATCTTGATGACCCCAATCTCTTGTTTTGTACGTTTTTTCCACGTGTCTTGACATCCAATGTATGCCTGCAAAGTTTGGTGAAGATCTGAGTATGTCGTTTTTGACCTTATCTGGAACCTCCTTTCTGAAAATTTGAAAATTCTTAAAAAATTCGTCCAAAATCTTGATGTCCCCAATCCTATGTTTTGTATGTTTTTTCCACGTGTCTTGACATCCAACGTATCCCTGCAAAGTTTGGTGAAGATCTGAGTATGTAGTTTTTGACCTTTTCTGGAACCTCCTATCTGAAAATTTGAAAATTGTTAAAAAATTTGACCAAAATCTTGATGTCTCCAATCTCTTGTTTTGTACGTTTTTCCCACGTGTCTTGACATCCAATGTATCCCTGCAATGTTTGGTGAAGATCTGAGTATGTAGTTTTTGACCTTATCTGGAACCTCATTTCTGAAAATTTGAAAATTCCTCAAAAATTCGTCCAAAATCTTGATGTCTCCAATCTCTTGTTTTGTACGTTTTTTCCACGTGTATTGACATCCAATGTATCCCTGCAAAGTTTGGTGAAGATCTGACTATGTAGTTTTTGACCTTATCTGGAACCTCCTATCTGAAAATTTGAAAATTCTTAAAAAATTCGTCCAAAATCTTGATGTCTCCAATCTCTTGTTTTGTACGTTTTTTTCCACGTGTCTTGACATCCAATGTATCCCTGCAAAGTTTGGTGAAGATCTGAGTATGTCGTTTTTGACCTTATCTGGAACCTCCTTTCTGAAAATTTGAAAATTCTTAAAAAATTCGTCCAAAATCTTGATGTCCCCAATCCTATGTTTTGTATGTTTTTTCCACGTGTCTTGACATCCAATGTATCCATGCAAAGTTTGGTGAAGATCTGAGTATGTCGTTTTTGACCTCATCTGGAACCTCTGATCTGAAAATTTGAAAATTCTTAAAAAATTCGTCGAAAATCTTGATGTCTCCAATCTCTTGTTTTGTACGTTTTTTCCACGTGTCTTGACATGCAAAGTATCCCTGCAACGTTTGGTGAAGATCTGAGTATGTAGTTTTTGACCTTATATGGAACCTCCTATCTGAAAATTTGAAAATTCTTCAAAAATTCGTCCAAAAACCTTGATGTCTCCAATCTCTTGTTTTGTACGTTTTTTCCATGTGTCTTGACATCCAATGTATCCCTGCAATGTTTGGTGAAATTATGAGTATGTAGTTTTTGACCTTATATGGAACCTCCTATCTGAAAATTTGAAAATTCTTAAAAAATTTGACCAAAATCTTGATGTCCCCAATCCTATGTTTTGTATGTTTTTTCCACGTGTCTTGACATCCAATGTATCCCTGCAGAGTTTGGTGAAGATCTGAGTATGTCGTTTTTGACCTTATTTGGAACATCCTTTCTCAAAATTTGAAAATTCTTAAAAAATTCGCCCAAAATCTTGATGTCTCCAATCTCTTGTTTTGTATGTTTTTTCCACGTGTCTTGACATCCAATGTATCCCTGCAAAGTTTGGTGAAGATCTGAGTATGTAGTTTTTGACCTTATCTGGAACCTCCTATCTGAAAATTTGAAAATTCTTCAAAAATTCGTCCAAAATCTTGATGTCTCCAATCTCTTGTTTTGTACGTTTTTTCCACGTGTCTTGACATCCAATGTATCCCTGCAATGTTTGGTGAAGTTCTGAGTATGTAGTTTTTGACCTTATATGGAACCTCCTATCTGAAAATTTGAAAATTCTTAAAAAATTTGACCAAAATCTTGATGTCCCCAATCCTATGTTTTGTATGTTTTTTCCACGTGTCTTGACATCCAATGTAACCCTGCAGAGTTTGGTGAAGATCTGAGTATGTCGTTTTTGACCTTATCTGGAACATCCTTTCTGAAAATTTGAAAATTCTTAAAAAATTCGTCCAAAATCTTGATGTCTCCAATCTCTTGTTTTGTACGTTTTTTCCACGTGTCTTGACATCCAATGTATCCCTGCAAAGTTTGGTGAAGATCTGAGTATGTAGTTTTTGACCTTATCTGGAACCTCCTATCTGAAAATTTGAAAATTCTTAAAAAATTCGTCCAAAATCTTGATGTCTCCAATCTCTTGTTTTGTACGTTTTTTCCACGTGTCTTGACATCCAATGTATACCTGCAAAGTTTGGTGAAGATCTGAGTATGTAGTTTTTGACGTTATATGGAACCTCCTATCTGAAAATTTGAAAATTCTTAAAAAATTCGTCCAAATTCTTGATGTCTCCAATCTCTTGTTTTGTACGTTTTTTCCACGTGTCTTGACATCCAATGTATCCCTGCAATGTTTGGTGAAGTTCTGAGTATGTAGTTTTTGACCTTATATGGAACCTCCTATCTGAAAATTTGAAAATTCTTAAAAAATTTGACCAAAATCTTGATGTCCCCAATCCTATGTTTTGTATGTTTTTTCCACGTGTCTTGACATCCAATGTATCCCTGCAGAGTTTGGTGAAGATCTGAGTATGTCGTTTTTGACCTTATCTGGAACATCCTTTCTGAAAATTTGAAAATTCTTAAAAAATTCGTCCAAAATCTTGATGTCTCCAATCTCTTGTTTTGTACGTTTTTTCCACGTGTCTTGACATCCAATGTATCCCTGCAAAGTTTGGTGAAGATCTGAGTATGTAGTTTTTGACCTTATCTGGAACCTCCTATCTGAAAATTTGAAAATTCTTAAAAAATTCGTCCAAAATCTTGATGTCTCCAATCTCTTGTTTTGTACGTTTTTTCCACGTGTCTTGACATCCAATGTATACCTGCAAAGTTTGGTGAAGATCTGAGTATGTAGTTTTTGACGTTATATGGAACCTCCTATCTGAAAATTTGAAAATTCTTAAAAAATTCGTCCAAATTCTTGATGTCTCCAATCTCTTGTTTTGTACGTTTTTTCCACGTGTCTTGACATCCAATGTATCCCTGCAATGTTTGGTGAAGATCTGAGTATGTAGTTTTTGACCTCATATGGAACCTCCTATCTGAAAATTTGAAAATTCTTAAAAAATTCGTCCAAAATCTTGATGTCTCCAATCTCTTGTTTTGTACGTTTTTTCCACGTGTCTTGACATCCAATGTATCCCTGCAATGTTTGGTGAAGATCTGAGTATGTAGTTTTTGACCTCATATGGAACCTCCCATCTGAAAATTTGAAAATTCTTAAAAAATTCGTCCAAAATCTAGATGTCTCCAATCTCTTGTTTTGTACGTTTTTCCACGTGTCTTGTTATCCAATGTATCCCTGCAATGTTTGGTGAAGATCTGAGTATGTAGTTTTTGACCTTATATGGAACCCCCTATCTGAAAATTTGAAAATTCTTAAAAAATTTGACCAAAATCTTGATGTCCCCAATCCTATGTTTTGTATGTTTTTTCCACGTGTCTTGACATCCAATGTATCCCTGCAAAGTTTGGTGAAGATCTGAGTATGTAGTTTTTGACCTTATCTGGAACCTCATTTCTGAAAATTTGAAAATTCCTCAAAAATTCGTCCAAAATCTTGATGTCTCCAATCTCTTGTTTTGTACGTTTTTTCCACGTGTCTTGACATCCAATGTATCCCTGCAAAGTTTGGTGAAGATCTGAGTATGTAGTTTTTGACCTTATCTGGAACCTCCTATCTGAAAATTTGAAAATTCTTAAAAAATTCGTCCAAAATCTTGATGTCTCCAATCTCTTGTTTTGTACGTTTTTTCCACGTGTCTTGACATCCAATGTATACCTGCAAAGTTTGGTGAAGATCTGAGTATGTAGTTTTTGACGTTATATGGAACCTCCTATCTGAAAATTTGAAAATTCTTAAAAAATTCGTCCAAATTCTTGATGTCTCCAATCTCTTGTTTTGTACGTTTTTTCCACGTGTCTTGACATCCAATGTATCCCTGCAATGTTTGGTGAAGATCTGAGTATGTAGTTTTTGACCTCATATGGAACCTCCTATCTGAAAATTTGAAAATTCTTAAAAAATTCGTCCAAAATCTAGATGTCTCCAATCTCTTGTTTTGTACGTTTTTCCACGTGTCTTGTTATCCAATGTATCCCTGCAATGTTTGGTGAAGATCTGAGTATGTAGTTTTTGACCTTATATGGAACCCCCTATCTGAAAATTTGAAAATTCTTAAAAAATTTGACCAAAATCTTGATGTCCCCAATCCTATGTTTTGTATGTTTTTTCCACGTGTCTTGACATCCAATGTATCCCTGCAAAGTTTGGTGAAGATCTGAGTATGTAGTTTTTGACCTTATCTGGAACCTCATTTCTGAAAATTTGAAAATTCCTCAAAAATTCGTCCAAAATCTTGATGTCTCCAATCTCTTGTTTTGTACGTTTTTTCCACGTGTCTTGACATCCAATGTATCCCTGCAAAGTTTGGTGAAGATCTGAGTATGTAGTTTTTGACCTTATCTGGAACCTCCTATCTGAAAATTTGAAAATTCTTAAAAAATTCGTCCAAAATCTTGATGTCTCCAATCTCTTGTTTTGTACGTTTTTTCCACGTGTCTTGACATTCAATGTATCCCTGCATAGTTTGGTGAAGATCTGAGTATGTAGTTTTTGACCTTATCTGGAACCTCCCATCTGAAAATTTGAAAATTCTTAAAAAATTCGTGGAAAATCTTGATGTCTCCAATCTCTTGTTTTGTACGTTTTTTCCACGTGTCTTGACATCCAATGTATCTATGCAATGTTTGGTGAAGGTCTGAGTATGTAGTTTTTGACCTTATATGGAACCTCCTATCTGAAAATTTGAAAATTCTTAAAAAATTTGACCAAAATCTTGATGTCCCCAATCCTATGTTTTGTATGTTTTTTCCACGTGTCTTGACATCCAATGTATCTCTGCAAAGTTTGGTGAAGATCTGAGTATGTCGCTTTTGACCTTATCTGGAACATCCTATCTGAAAATTTGAAAATTCTTAAAAAATTCGTCCAAAATCTTGATGTCTCCAATCTCTTGTTTTGTACGTTTTTCCACGTGTCTTGTTATCCAATGTATCCCTGCAATGTTTGGTGAAGATCTGAGTATGTAGTTTTTGACCTTATATGGAACCCCCTATCTGAAAATTTGAAAATTCTTAAAAAATTTGACCAAAATCTTGATGTCCCCAATCCTATGTTTTGTATGTTTTTTCCACGTGTCTTGACATCCAATGTATCCCTGCAAAGTTTGGTGAAGATCTGAGTATGTCGTTTTTGACCTTATCTGGAACATCCTTTCTGAAAATTTGAAAATTCTTAAAAAATTCGTCCAAAATCTTGATGTCTCCAATCTCTTGTTTTGTACGTTTTTTCCACGTGTCTTGACATCCAATGTATCCCTGCAATGTTTGGTGAAGATCTGAGTATGTAGTTTTTGACCTTATCTGGAACCTCCCATCTGAAAATTTGAAAATTCCTAAAAAATCCGTCCAAAATCTTGATGACCCCAATCTCTTGTTTTGTACGTTTTTTCCACGTGTCTTGACATCCAATGTATGCCTGCAAAGTTTGGTGAAGATCTGAGTATGTCGTTTTTGACCTTATCTGGAACCTCCTTTCTGAAAATTTGAAAATTCTTAAAAAATTCGTCCAAAATCTTGATGTCACCAATCCTATGTTTTGTATGTTTTTTCCACGTGTCTTGACATCCAACGTATCCCTGCAAAGTTTGGTGAAGATCTGAGTATGTAGTTTTTGACCTTTTCTGGAACCTCCTATCTGAAAATTTGAAAATTGTTAAAAAATTCGTCCAAAATCTTGATGTCTCCAATCTCTTGTTTTGTACGTTTTTCCCACGTGTCTTGACATCCAATGTATCCCTGCAATGTTTGGTGAAGATCTGAGTATGTAGTTTTTGACCTTATCTGGAACCTCCTTTCTGAAAATTTGAAAATTCCTCAAAAATTCGTCCAAAATCTTGATGTCTCCAATCTCTTGTTTTGTACGTTTTTTCCACGTGTATTGACATCCAATGTATCCCTGCAAAGTTTGGTGAAGATCTGAGTATGTAGTTTTTGACCTTATCTGGAACCTCCTATCTGAAAATTTGAAAATTCTTAAAAAATTCGTCCAAAATCTTGATGTCTCCAATCTCTAGTTTTGTACGTTTTTTCCACGTGTCTTGACATCCAATGTATCCCTGCAAAGTTTGGTGAAGATCTGAGTATGTCGTTTTTGACCTTATCTGGAACCTCCTTTCTGAAAATTTGAAAATTCTTAAAAAATTCGTCCAAAATCTTGATGTCCCCAATCCTATGTTTTGTATGTTTTTTCCACGTGTCTTGACATCCAATGTATCCATGCAAAGTTTGGTGAAGATCTGAGTATGTCGTTTTTGACCTCATCTGGAACCTCTGATCTGAAAATTTGAAAATTCTTAAAAAATTCGTCGAAAATCTTGATGTCTCCAATCTCTTGTTTTGTACGTTTTTTCCACGTGTCTTGACATGCAAAGTATCCCTGCAACGTTTGGTGAAGATCTGAATATGTAGTTTTTGACCTTATATGGCATCGTCGTTATGAAGAAGGGGCAAAGAGGAAACGTCTAGCAAGGAAGAAAGATCGCAGTTCCTCTTCTTCCAGCACCAGCTCTGACTCTCAGTATCAAGCGAGTATCAGGAAGCGAACACGATGAGCTACGCCATTTGGAAGAAGATTAAAGAGAAGCTGCCGTCATTGCAGGTGAAAGACTATGAAGAGCGACGCATAGCGTTACGCAAAATTGGGAAGGAAAACATAACAACTGATGAGGGAAAACGCTCAAAATCAAAATAAAACAAATACCATCCTTTTAAAATCATCATTGCTTAGCTGCATGGCTGGGGAGAGACCTGCGCTCGATCGCCAGCTCTAAACTTCGAAGGAGACGAAGAAAGTGAGCGGAAACATCCATCGCGACACTTTAGGCTGCTCTCATACTGAACTAGGCTTCGTGGCGGTTCCTCTCTCGAACCTTTAGGCCACCCTCTGTCGTCAGCGTCCTCGAGCATAAATCGCCTTCGAAAAACTATACAATCGCAGCTATTACATTAAAAAAAATCACGAAGACAAAGCGTCCATCCTCATCTTTACCTTCCTATTTCCTTCAATCACCTTTCAATATCCTATTTCATCTGTTTCTTCACCTCGGCTAAAACTCAGTGGGCTAATGGGATACTCTGACCCCTCTCAGGTACGGGTATAGTAGTACAAATACGTGGGATATGAAGCTTCGACTGTTATGTACTAAATCATTTTACAGGCTATGGAAAAGGGAGATTTTATAAATGAATAACATCTGTTTCCGAAGAAAGGTCTGCGTCTTCAGTAGGCTTCTTTATGGGCAATTATTTTCCTGAAGATGGTTTATTTTCAAGATACTTTTATAAATTTACATCTTAGTTACAGATCTCCATAAATAAAGGACAGAACAGATTTCCTTCTTATAATTAAATCTACACGACTTTTGCAGTTTATTTACATAATATGGATCAAGCTGTCATATCAGTTATATAAAGACGACCAGGCGCTTGCTTGGAACTTTATGAACGCTCCTTGACATAATGAAGCATAACTTCGACGTGACTGGCGAAGGTTTTAAGTATTGACTCCGATTTTAATATAAATTGGACATTATGGTCTGGCTTCAAGATATATGCAGAAATACAAACTGCTATTAATTCGTAAAATATTAGAGACATCGACTTGATATCGGGTATGGCAACATGTTAGCATGTTCACAGGGCGAAACCTAACCATGCCAGATATCAATAATGAATAACCTGATCAATAAATAATAATCATGTAACGAAATAATCTGAACTTATTCTTCCGTATGATGGCATGTTAGCATGCCCACAGGGCGAACCTACTCATACGGCAGAATAACATTAAGTCCTGTTGCTTTATGCAAAAATTGAAAATATATTACGTATATGTTTCGAAGAAATCAAACTGAATTATCACAAAGTTGAAAGAAATCGTAAATTAACTTATTCTCACGCATGGTGACATGTTAGCATGTCCACAGGGCGAACCTACCCATGCGTCAGAATAACAGTAAGTTCTGAGTCGAAATTTAACATTATTTTGTGAAGATTTTATTTAAAATTTCAGAAAACTTCAAAATAAAGTTGAAATGAACTTATTCTTTCGTATGGTGACATGTTAGCATGTCCACAGGGCGAACCTACCCATACGACAGAATAACTATGTCTCTAAGCTAATTTGGGAACGAAGACTGAGTTCTTGAACCCTCCCATAAAGGGAGCTGAGTATTTAAGATGTTAATCCATCGGAGTCGGTGATGAAAATGCCCCGAATTAGGTTCCGAAGCTGTATTTATACCCCCGCATGTCAAGCAGAGCGCCTCCCGTGACACAATAGATAAACATAGCTACAGCTGTGATATACAGAACTAATTTGTGTATAATGGCAATATTCTAAAGATTAAACAGTATGTTCCATAAGGTTCATTTTTATATGTCTAAAACAACAGTTATGATCCTTAAAGTTTCTATAATATTCTCTACCATAAAGTTGTCACATTCTTATAAACTTCTTTCCAATGTCCATAAGGCTTATGTTACTAATAAATCCAACTGAAATTTAGCTCTTATGGCTTTCATAATAGTTTGATTCTAAAACTGAGAACACATATTTTTGACTAATTGTCAACAATGAAAGATTTTGCTTTCAAGAAGCTTGCAAATAACAAATTCTAAACTTCTCGAATGACAGAATTAGGTCATTAGTTCAACTATTAAATATCTCATCTTTCATAACGTTTTTATAGTGAATATAAAAAGTAAAATAATTAAGAATAATATTAAATATGACCGAATCTTTGATATGGTTCGGGAGGATCATATCAATATCCCCCCTGGTCAAAAAAAATAATTTATTCGGCGTAGTTAACGAAGAAGGAGAAATTATTTCAGCTCACAAAGCTATTTATGAACCTTTTTCACATAAAATTTAAATAATGACTTATTCAATCTTCAGACTATAAGTACTTATATACATATATAATGAGAGATGCATTTGTATAGACGTCAGATATTTATAATACGCTCAACTTAACCTACACATAGACTAACGCACATATAGACCAGTACGTACATAGATTAATATACACTTAGATTAAGATACACATAGACTAATCATAGATAAAGATACAGATCTGTATTCACTCATACACGCACACCCATTTACTTACACCTATTTATTTACATCTATTCACAAACGTACGTATATACCTATTTACATAAGTGCCTGCTGTTTATGCCCCACAGTTAGTGCTTTTCAATTTTTTTTTGCGTCTGAGGATAGCGAATCCATTTCTTACATTGACATAGCGTAGAATTCGCCTCTTAGCAGCGGACTTACTATAATCGGTGCAAAATTTCTGCATGACTTCGTGCACTAAGTCATCGAATTTTAACTGCCTTTCCCCCAATATGCTTTCAATAACACACTTAAAGTCTTTATTGGGTTCCATCTGATTTACGGTACGACCACTAATCTGAATCGTTTCACTTGCACCATTGTCGCATCCGAGCGGCACTCCATCTTCTTCTTCTAGAAACTTGTCCTTTATAGTATCATTCGTCAAAGTACTTAATATCTGGTCAAATTCTATGTCCAGATTAGGCGATAAACACAAACTGACCATATCGTCACTATCCACAGGGTACACATTTCCTGCAGTTGCAACGTCAAAGGTGGTTATTTCCTCGGATGTTATTCTTGGGGCATTAGTCCAAGCACTTGGATTCTCCGTAGATATAGCAACGTCTCGAAATTGAGGTTCAGGATGTCCTTCCAGTTCCAATGGATCGACTCCAGCCTCCCTCATTTCCGGGTTTCTAGTCTGGGTTGACCTTTCCACGCACTCACTGGATCTTCGCATATCCTTGGCTGCGCTCAGCTGATCTTGCATCCAGGATTTAAGATTGTCAAACTGGGAATTTAATTGTTGTGACAACGTCTCGGTGGCACGAGAAATTTCGTGGCTGACGTGACCTTTTATTCTATCTTCCATCTTGTGGATTTGCTCTTCAACCACAGTTGACATGGATGTCTCCAATTGAGTCTCTCGATATAGCTCCCTTTCAGCTTGCTCGAATTGTTGATGCCAGTCTCTATACTTCTGGGAGTTGATGTTATCTAATTCTCGCTTCATTCTCAATGCCTGTCTCTCGTTATGTCCTTTATACCTTTGGTCAATGATAGCCGACTTTAATTTCAAAGGGTCCGTGTTATACATTTGTGCAGCATGATAAACACGGGAACTGCCTAGATCCATATCGTTTAGAGAAGCACTTAATAAGAGTTAAAGAGGATCGTGACCAACTTGTCCAACTTTCTGAGAAAGAATGACAACAATGGGATGCGTCGCGACTTAATACAGTAGAAGCTCAATAGATTTATTTTTATCAAATATACTTTGAATCCGATCATCCTCTTCTTCGTTCCATATGCTCACTAAATAAACCAAATTTGCCCTTGTACATATTTTTCCAAATGATCCTTCTCCCATGCCTTGCGCTGAGTTTTAATACATTGTTGTTTAGCATCTTTATAAATAAAGTAGAAGCTCTGGAATTTCGTGATCTTGTACACAAATGAAGTTCTTTCTTCCTTTATCAATGTCTCGACAACAATCGGGAACATTAAGTCCTGAACTCGAAGTAAGATTTTTATTTGTGCTACGCAAATGGTTCATTTCCATTTCCAAACGAAATAGCTCTGTGCTTTTCTACTACTATGAAAGTTCAATGGTCTTGCACAATGAATCTCAACTTTAAACAATTGTCTTGCCCTTGTACACTACACAATCGAGCCAACACGTTTAGGATACCACTATTGATATCGAGCCCCACGTTGTGGATGCCATTTGTTAGGTTCCGCAGCCGTCGTCGAGTAAGATGAGAGTGAGTGATCATTATCTGAAAATTTGAAAATTCTTAAAAAATTTGACCAAAATCTTGATGTCCCCAATCCTATGTTTTGTATGTTTTTCCCACGTGTCTTGACATCCAATGTATCCCTGCAAAGTTTGGTGAAGATCTGAGTATGTAGTTTTTGACCTTATCTGGAACCTCCTATCTGAAAATTTGAAAATTCTTCAAAAATTCGTCCAAAATCTTGATGTCTCCAATCTCTTGTTTTGTACGTTTTTTCCACGTGTCTTGACATCCAATGTATCCCTGCAATGTTTGGTGAAGTTCTGAGTATGTAGTTTTTGACCTTATATGGAACCTCCTATCTGAAAATTTGAAAATTCTTAAAAAATTTGACCAAAATCTTGATGTCCCCAATCCTATGTTTTGTATGTTTTTTCCACGTGTCTTGACATCCAATGTATCCCTGCAGAGTTTGGTGAAGATCTGAGTATGTCGTTTTTGACCTTATTTTGGAACATCCTTTCTGAAAATTTGAAAATTCTTAAAAAATTCTTCCAAAATCTTGATGTCTCCAATCTCTTGTTTTGTACGTTTTTTCCACGTGTCTTGACATCCAATGTATCCCTGCGAAGTTTGGTGAAGATCTGAGTATGTAGTTTTTGACCTTATCTGGAACCTCCTATCTGAAAATTTGAAAATTCTTAAAAAATTCGTCCAAAATCTTGATGTCTCCAATCTCTTGTTTTGTACGTTTTTTCCACGTGTCTTGACATCCAATGTATACCTGCAAAGTTTGGTGAAGATCTGAGTATGTAGTTTTTGACGTTATATGGAACCTCCTATCTGAAAATTTGAAAATTCTTAAAAAATTCGTCCAAATTCTTGATGTCTCCAATCTCTTGTTTTGTACGTTTTTTCCACGTGTCTTGACATCCAATGTATCCTTGCAATGTTTGGTGAAGATCTGAGTATGTAGTTTTTGACCTCATATGGAACCTCCTATCTGAAAATTTGAAAATTCTTAAAAAATTCGTCCAAAATCTTGATGTCTCCAATCTCTTGTTTTGTACGTTTTTTCCACGTGTCTTGACATCCAATGTATCCCTGCAATGTTTGGTGAAGATCTGAGTATGTAGTTTTTGACCTCATATGGAACCTCCTATCTGAAAATTTGAAAATTCTTAAAAAATTCGTCCAAAATCTTGATGTCTCCAATCTCTTGTTTTGTACGTTTTTCCACGTGTCTTGTTATCCAATGTATCCCTGCAATGTTTGGTGAAGATCTGAGTATGTAGTTTTTGACCTTATATGGAACCCCCTATCTGAAAATTTGAAAATTCTTAAAAAATTTGACCAAAATCTTGATGTCCCCAATCCTATGTTTTGTATGTTTTTTCCACGTGTCTTGACATCCAATGTATCTCTGCAAAGTTTGGTGAAGATCTGAGTATGTCGCTTTTGACCTTATCTGGAACATCCTATCTGAAAATTTGAAAATTCTTAAAAAATTCGTCCAAAATCTTGATGTCTCCAATCTCTTGTTTTGTACGTTTTTCCACGTGTCTTGTTATCCAATGTATCCCTGCAATGTTTGGTGAAGATCTGAGTATGTAGTTTTTGACCTTATATGGAACCCCCTATCTGAAAATTTGAAAATTCTTAAAAAATTTGACCAAAATCTTGATGTCCCCAATCCTATGTTTTGTATGTTTTTTCCACGTGTCTTGACATCCAATGTATCCCTGCAAAGTTTGGTGAAGATCTGAGTATGTCGTTTTTGACCTTATCTGGAACATCCTTTCTGAAAATTTGAAAATTCTTAAAAAATTCGTCCAAAATCTTGATGTCTCCAATCTCTTGTTTTGTACGTTTTTTCCACGTGTCTTGACATCCAATGTATCCCTGCAATGTTTGGTGAAGATCTGAGTATGTAGTTTTTGACCTTATCTGGAACCTCCCATCTGAAAATTTGAAAATTCCTAAAAAATCCGTCCAAAATCTTGATGACCCCAATCTCTTGTTTTGTACGTTTTTTCCACGTGTCTTGACATCCAATGTATGCCTGCAAAGTTTGGTGAAGATCTGAGTATGTCGTTTTTGACCTTATCTGGAACCTCCTTTCTGAAAATTTGAAAATTCTTAAAAAATTCGTCCAAAATCTTGATGTCACCAATCCTATGTTTTGTATGTTTTTTCCACGTGTCTTGACATCCAACGTATCCCTGCAAAGTTTGGTGAAGAT
The DNA here is from genome assembly GCF_977018435.1 of Lepisma saccharinum. Lineage (NCBI taxonomy): Eukaryota > Metazoa > Arthropoda > Insecta > Zygentoma > Lepismatidae > Lepisma > Lepisma saccharinum. The sequence continues at coordinate 158,470 of NW_028142966.1, read as the reverse complement.
CTGAGTATGTAGTTTTTGACCTTTTCTGGAACCTCCTATCTGAAAATTTGAAAATTGTTAAAAAATTCGTCCAAAACCTTGATGTCTCCAATCTCTTGTGTTGTACGTTTTTCCCACGTGTCTTGACATCCAATGTATCCCTGCAATGTTTGGTGAAGATCTGAGTATGTAGTTTTTGACCTTATCTGGAACCTCCTTTCTGAAAATTTGAAAATTCCTCAAAAATTCGTCCAAAATCTTGATGTCTCCAATCTCTTGTTTTGTACGTTTTTTCCACGTGTATTGACATCCAATGTATCCCTGCAAAGTTTGGTGAAGATCTGAGTATGTAGTTTTTGACCTTATCTGGAACCTCCTATCTGAAAATTTGAAAATTCTTAAAAAATTCGTCCAAAATCTTGATGTCTCCAATCTCTTGTTTTGTACGTTTTTTCCACGTGTCTTGACATCCAATGTATCCCTGCAAAGTTTGGTGAAGATCTGAGTATGTCGTTTTTGACCTTATCTGGAACCTCCTTTCTGAAAATTTGAAAATTCTTAAAAAATTCGTCCAAAATCTTGATGTCCCCAATCCTATGTTTTGTATGTTTTTTCCACGTGTCTTGACATCCAATGTATCCATGCAAAGTTTGGTGAAGATCTGAGTATGTCGTTTTTGACCTCATCTGGAACCTCTGATCTGAAAATTTGAAAAATTCTTAAAAAATTCGTCGAAAATCTTGATGTCTCCAATCTCTTGTTTTGTACGTTTTTTCCACGTGTCATGACATGCAAAGTATCCCTGCAACGTTTGGTGAAGATCTGAATATGTAGTTTTTGACCTTATATGGAACCTCCTATCTGAAAATTTGAAAATTCTTAAAAAATTTGACCAAAATCTTGATGTCCCCAATCCTATGTTTTGTATGTTTTTCCCACGTGTCTTGACATCCAATGTATCCCTGCAAAGTTTGGTGAAGATCTGAGTATGTAGTTTTTGACCTTATCTGGAACCTCCTATCTGAAAATTTGAAAATTCTTCAAAAATTCGTCCAAAATCTTGATGTCTCCAATCTCTTGTTTTGTACGTTTTTTCCACGTGTCTTGACATCCAATGTATCCCTGCAATGTTTGGTGAAGTTCTGAGTATGTAGTTTTTGACCTTATATGGAACCTCCTATCTGAAAATTTGAAAATTCTTAAAAAATTTGACCAAAATCTTGATGTCCCCAATCCTATGTTTTGTATGTTTTTTCCACGTGTCTTGACATCCAATGTATCCCTGCAGAGTTTGGTGAAGATCTGAGTATGTCGTTTTTGACCTTATCTGGAACATCCTTTCTGAAAATTTGAAAATTCTTAAAAAATTCTTCCAAAATCTTGATGTCTCCAATCTCTTGTTTTGTACGTTTTTTCCACGTGTCTTGACATCCAATGTATCCCTGCGAAGTTTGGTGAAGATCTGAGTATGTAGTTTTTGACCTTATCTGGAACCTCCTATCTGAAAATTTGAAAATTCTTAAAAAATTCGTCCAAAATCTTGATGTCTCCAATCTCTTGTTTTGTACGTTTTTTCCACGTGTCTTGACATCCAATGTATACCTGCAAAGTTTGGTGAAGATCTGAGTATGTAGTTTTTGACGTTATATGGAACCTCCTATCTGAAAATTTGAAAATTCTTAAAAAATTCGTCCAAATTCTTGATGTCTCCAATCTCTTGTTTTGTACGTTTTTTCCACGTGTCTTGACATCCAATGTATCCTTGCAATGTTTGGTGAAGATCTGAGTATGTAGTTTTTGACCTCATATGGAACCTCCTATCTGAAAATTTGAAAATTCTTAAAAAATTCGTCCAAAATCTTGATGTCTCCAATCTCTTGTTTTGTACGTTTTTTCCACGTGTCTTGACATCCAATGTATCCCTGCAATGTTTGGTGAAGATCTGAGTATGTAGTTTTTGACCTCATATGGAACCTCCTATCTGAAAATTTGAAAATTCTTAAAAAATTCGTCCAAAATCTTGATGTCTCCAATCTCTTGTTTTGTACGTTTTTCCACGTGTCTTGTTATCCAATGTATCCCTGCAATGTTTGGTGAAGATCTGAGTATGTAGTTTTTGACCTTATATGGAACCCCCTATCTGAAAATTTGAAAATTCTTAAAAAATTTGACCAAAATCTTGATGTCCCCAATCCTATGTTTTGTATGTTTTTTCCACGTGTCTTGACATCCAATGTATCCCTGCAAAGTTTGGTGAAGATCTGAGTATGTAGTTTTTGACCTTATCTGGAACATCCTTTCTGAAAATTTGAAAATTCATAAAAAATTCGTCCAAAATCTTGATGTCTCCAATCTCTTGTTTTGTACGTTTTTTCCACGTGTCTTGACATCCAATGTATCCCTGCAAAGTTTGGTGAAGATCTGAGTATGTAGTTTTTGACCTTATCTGGAACCTCTCATCTGAAAATTTGAAAATTCCTAAAAAATCCGTCCAAAATCTTGATGACACCAATCTCTTGTTTTGTACGTTTTTTCCACGTGTCTTGACATCCAATGTATCCCTGCAAAGTTTGGTGAAGATCTGAGTATGTAGTTTTTGACCTTATCTGGAACCTACTTTGTGAAAATTTGAAAATTGTTAAAAAATTCGTCCAAAATCTTGATGTCTCCAATCTCTTGTTTTCTACGTTTTTCCCACGTGTCTTGAGATCCAATGTATCCCTGCAAAGTTTGGTGAAGACCTGAGTATGTAGTTTTTGACCTTATCTGGAACCTCATTTCTGAAAATTCGAAAATTCCTCAAAAATTCGTCCAGAATCTTGATGTCTCCAATCTCTTGTTTTGTACGTTTTTTCCACGTGTCTTGACATCCAATGTATCCCTGCAAAGTTTGGTGAAGATCTGAGTATGTAGTTTTTGACCTTATCTGGAACCTCCTATCTGAAAATTTGAAAATTCTTAAAATATTCGTCCAAAATCTTGATGTCTCCAATCTCTTCTTTTGTACGTTTTTTCCACGTGTCTTGACATCCAATGTATGCCTGCAAAGTTTGGTGAAGATCTGAGTATGTCGTTTTTGACCTTATCTGGAACCTCCTTTCTGAAAATTTGAAAATTCTTAAAAAATTCGTCCAAAATCTTGATGTCCCCAATCCTATGTTTTGTGTTTTTTCCACGTGTCTTGACATCCAATGTATCCCTGCAAAGTTTGGTGAAGATCTGAGTATGTAGTTTTTGACCTTTTCTGGAACCTCCTATCTGAAAATTTGAAAATTGTTAAACAATTCGTCCAAAATCTTGATGTCTCCAATCTCTTTTTTTGTACGTTTTTCCCACGTGTCTTGACATCCAATGTATCCCTGCAATGTTTGGTGAAGATCTGAGTATGTAGTTTTTGACCTTATCTGGAACCTCATTTCTGAAAATTTGAAAATTCCTCAAAAATTCGTCCAAAATCATGATGTCTCCAATCTCTTGTTTTGTACGTTTTTTCCACGTGTCTTGACATCCAATGTATCCCTGCAATGTTTGGTGAAGATCTGAGTATGTAGTTTTTGACCTTATCTGGAACCTCCTATCTGAAAATTTGAAAATTCTTAAAAAATTCGTCCAAAATCTTGATGTCTCCAATCTCTTGTTTTGTACGTTTTTTCCACGTGTCTTGACATCCAATGTATCCCTGCAAAGTTTGGTGAAGATCTGAGTATGTCGTTTTTGACCTTATCTGGAACCTCCTTTCTGAAAATTTGAAAATTCTTAAAAAATTCGTCCAAAATCTTGATGTCTCCAATCCTATGTTTTGTATGTTTTTTCCACGTGTCTTGACATCTAATGTATCCATGCAAAGTTTGGTGAAGATCTGAGTATGTCGTTTTTGACCTCATCTGGAACCTCTGATCTGAAAATTTGAAAATTCTTAAAAAATTCGTCGAAAATCTTGATGTCTCCAATCTCTTGTTTTGTACGTTTTTTCCACGTGTCTTGACATGCAAAGTATCCCTGCAACGTTTGGTGAAGATCTGAGTATGTAGTTTTTGACCTTATCTGGAACTTCCTATCTGAAAATTTGAAAATTCTTCAAAAATTCGTCCAAAATCTTGATGTCTCCAATCTCTTGTTTTGTACGTTTTTTCCACGTGTCTTGACATCCAATGTATCCCTGCAATGTTTGGTGAAATTCTGAGTATGTAGTTTTTGACCTTATAAGGAACCTCCTATCTGAAAATTTGAAAATTCTTAAAAAATTTGACCAAAATCTTGATGTCCCCAATCCTATGTTTTGTATGTTTTTTCCACGTGTCTTGACATCCAATGTATCCCTGCAGAGTTTGGTGAAGATCTGAGTATGTCGTTTTTGACCTTATTTGGAAAATCCTTTCTGAAAATTTGAAAATTCTTAAAAAATTCGTCCAAAATCTTGATGTCTCCAATCTCTTGTTTTGTACGTTTTTTCCACGTGTCTTGACATCCAATGTATCCCTGCAAAGTTTGGTGAAGATCTGAGTATGTAGTTTTTGACCTTATCTGGAACCTCCTATCTGAAAATTTGAAAATTGTTAAAAAATTCGTCCAAAATCTTGATGTCTCCAATCTCTTGTTTTGTACGTTTTTTCCACGTGTCTTGACATCCAATGTATCCCTGCAATGTTTGGTGAAGTTCTGAGTATGTAGTTTTTGATTTTATATGGAACCTCCTATCTGAAAATTTGAAAATTCGTAAAAAATTCGTCCAAATTCTTGATGTCTCCAATCTCTTGTTTTGTACGTTTTTTCCACGTGTCTTGACATCCAATGTATCCCTGCAATGTTTGGTGAAGATCTGAGTATGTAGTTTTTGACCTCATATGGAACCTCCTATCTGAAAATTTGAAAATTCTTAAAAAATTCGTCCAAAATCTTGATGTCTCCAATCTCTTGTTTTGTACGTTTTTTCCACGTGTCTTGACCTCCAATGTATCCCTGCAATGTTTGGTGAAGATCTGAGTATGTAGTTTTTGACCTTATATGGAACCTCCTATCTGAAAATTTGAAAATTCTTAAAAAATTTGACCAAAATCTTGATATCCCAAATCCTATGTTTTGTATGTTTTTTCCACGTGTCTTGACATCCAATGTATCCCTGCAAAGTTTGGTGAAGATCTGAGTATGTCGTTTTTGACCTTATTTGGAACATCCTTTCTGAAAATTTGAAAATTCTTAAAAAATTCGCCCAAAATCTTGATGTCTCCAATCTCTTGTTTTGTACGTTTTTTCCACGTGTCTTGACATCCAATGTATCCCTGCAAAGTTTGGTGAAGATCTGAGTATGTAGTTTTTGACCTTATCTGGAACCTCCTTTCTGAAAATTTGAAAATTGTTAAAAAATTCGTCCAAAATCTTGATGTCTCCAATCTCTTGTTTTGTACGTTTTTTCCACGTGTCTTGACATCCAATGTATCCCTGCAAAGTTTGGTGAAGATCTGAGTATGTAGTTTTTGACCTTATATGGAACCTCCTATCTGAAAATTTGAAAATTCTTAAAAAATTCGTCCAAAATCTTGATGTCTCCAATCTCTTGTTTTGTACGTTTTTTCCACGTGTCTTGACATCCAATGTATCCCTGGATTGTTTGGTGAAGATCTGAGTATGTAGTTTTTGACCTTATATGGAACCACCTATCTGAAAATTTGAAAATTCTTAAAAAATTCGTCGAAAATCTTGATGTCTCCAATCTCTTGTTTTGTACGTTTTTTCCACGTGTCTTGACATCCAATGTATCCCTGCAAAGTTTGGTGAAGATCTGAGTATGTAGTTTTTGACGTTATATGGAACCTCCTATCTGAAAATTTGAAAATTCTTAAAAAATTCGTCCAAATTCTTGATGTCTCCAATCTCTTGTTTTGTACGTTTTTTCCACGTGTCTTGACATCCAATGTATCCCTGCAATGTTTGGTGAAGATCTGAGTATGTAGTTTTTGACCTTATATGGAACCTCCTATCTGAAAATTTGAAAATTCTTAAAAAATTCGTCCAAAATCTTGATGTCTCCAATCTCTTGTTTTGTACGTTTTTTCCACGTGTCTTGACATCCAATGTATCCCTGCAATGTTTGGTGAAGATCTGAGTATGTAGTTTATGACCTTATATGGAACTTCCTATCTGAAAATTTGAAAATTCTTAAAAAATTTGACCAAAATCTTGATATCCCAAATCCTATGTTTTGTATGTTTTTTCCACGTGTCTTGACATCCAATGTATCCCTGCAAAGTTTGGTGAAGATCTGAGTATGTCGTTTTTGACCTTATCTGGAACATCCTTTCTGAAAATTTGAAAATTCTTAAAAAATTCGCCCAAAATCTTGATGTCTCCAATCTCTTGTTTTGTACGTTTTTTCCACGTGTCTTGACATCCAATGTATCCCTGCAATGTTTGGTGAAGATCTGAGTATGTAGTTTTTGACCTTATATGGAACCTCCTATCTGAAAATTTGAAAATTCTTAAAAAATTTGACCAAAATCTTGATATCCCAAATCCTATGTTTTGTATGTTTTTTCCACGTGTCTTGACATCCAATGTATCCCTGCAAAGTTTGGTGAAGATCTGAGTATGTCGTTTTTGACCTTATTTGGAACATCCTTTCTGAAAATTTGAAAATTCTTAAAAAATTCGCCCAAAATCTTGATGTCTCCAATCTCTTGTTTTGTACGTTTTTTCCACGTGTCTTGACATCCAATGTATCCCTGCAAAGTTTGGTGAAGATCTGAGTATGTAGTTTTTGACGTTATATGGAACCTCCTATCTGAAAATTTGAAAATTCTTAAAAAATTCGTCCAAATTCTTGATGTCTCCAATCTCTTGTTTTGTACGTTTTTTCCACGTGTCTTGACATCCAATGTATCCCTGCAATGTTTGGTGAAGATCTGAGTATGTAGTTTTTGACCTTATATGGAACCTCCTATCTGAAAATTTGAAAATTCTTAAAAAATTCGTCCAAAATCTTGATGTCTCCAATCTCTTGTTTTGTACGTTTTTTCCACGTGTCTTGACATCCAATGTATCCCTGCAATGTTTGGTGAAGATCTGAGTATGTAGTTTATGACCTTATATGGAACATCCTTTCTGAAAATTTGAAAATTCTTAAAAAATTCTTCCAAAATCTTGATGTCTCCAATCTCTTGTTTTGTACGTTTTTTCCACGTGTCTTGACATCCAATGTATCCCTGCGAAGTTTGTTGAAGATCTGAGTATGTAGTTTTTGACCTTATCTGGAACCTCCTATCTGAAAATTTGAAAATTCTTAAAAAATTCGTCCAAAATCTTGATGTCTCCAATCTCTTGTTTTGTACGTTTTTTCCACGTGTCTTGACATCCAATGTATACCTGCAAAGTTTGGTGAAGATCTGAGTATGTAGTTTTTGACGTTATATGGAACCTCCTATCTGAAAATTTGAAAATTCTTAAAAAATTCGTCCAAATTCTTGATGTCTCCAATCTCTTGTTTTGTACGTTTTTTCCACGTGTCTTGACATCCAATGTATCCCTGCAATGTTTGGTGAAGATCTGAGTATGTAGTTTTTGACCTTATATGGAACCCCCTATCTGAAAATTTGAAAATTCTTAAAAAATTTGACCAAAATCTTGATGTCCCCAATCCTATGTTTTGTATGTTTTTTCCACGTGTCTTGACATCCAATGTATCCCTGCAAAGTTTGGTGAAGATCTGAGTATGTAGTTTTTGACCTTATCTGGAACATCCTTTCTGAAAATTTGAAAATTCATAAAAAATTCGTCCAAAATCTTGATGTCTCCAATCTCTTGTTTTGTACGTTTTTTCCACGTGTCTTGACATCCAATGTATCCCTGCAAAGTTTGGTGAAGATCTGAGTATGTAGTTTTTGACCTTATCTGGAACCTCTCATCTGAAAATTTGAAAATTCCTAAAAAATCCGTCCAAAATCTTGATGACACCAATCTCTTGTTTTGTACGTTTTTTCCACGTGTCTTGACATCCAATGTATCCCTGCAAAGTTTGGTGAAGATCTGAGTATGTAGTTTTTGACCTTATCTGGAACCTACTTTGTGAAAATTTGAAAATTGTTAAAAAATTCGTCCAAAATCTTGATGTCTCCAATCTCTTGTTTTCTACGTTTTTCCCACGTGTCTTGAGATCCAATGTATCCCTGCAAAGTTTGGTGAAGACCTGAGTATGTAGTTTTTGACCTTATCTGGAACCTCATTTCTGAAAATTCGAAAATTCCTCAAAAATTCGTCCAGAATCTTGATGTCTCCAATCTCTTGTTTTGTACGTTTTTTCCACGTGTCTTGACATCCAATGTATCCCTGCAAAGTTTGGTGAAGATCTGAGTATGTAGTTTTTGACCTTATCTGGAACCTCCTATCTGAAAATTTGAAAATTCTTAAAATATTCGTCCAAAATCTTGATGTCTCCAATCTCTTCTTTTGTACGTTTTTTCCACGTGTCTTGACATCCAATGTATGCCTGCAAAGTTTGGTGAAGATCTGAGTATGTCGTTTTTGACCTTATCTGGAACCTCCTTTCTGAAAATTTGAAAATTCTTAAAAAATTCGTCCAAAATCTTGATGTCCCCAATCCTATGTTTTGTGTTTTTTCCACGTGTCTTGACATCCAATGTATCCCTGCAAAGTTTGGTGAAGATCTGAGTATGTAGTTTTTGACCTTTTCTGGAACCTCCTATCTGAAAATTTGAAAATTGTTAAACAATTCGTCCAAAATCTTGATGTCTCCAATCTCTTTTTTTGTACGTTTTTCCCACGTGTCTTGACATCCAATGTATCCCTGCAATGTTTGGTGAAGATCTGAGTATGTAGTTTTTGACCTTATCTGGAACCTCATTTCTGAAAATTTGAAAATTCCTCAAAAATTCGTCCAAAATCATGATGTCTCCAATCTCTTGTTTTGTACGTTTTTTCCACGTGTCTTGACATCCAATGTATCCCTGCAATGTTTGGTGAAGATCTGAGTATGTAGTTTTTGACCTTATCTGGAACCTCCTATCTGAAAATTTGAAAATTCTTAAAAAATTCGTCCAAAATCTTGATGTCTCCAATCTCTTGTTTTGTACTTTTTTTCACGTGTCTTGACATCCAATGTATCCCTGCAAAGTTTGGTGAAGATCTGAGTATGTCGTTTTTGACCTTATCTGGAACCTCCTTTCTGAAAATTTGAAAATTCTTAAAAAATTCGTCCAAAATCTTGATGTCTCCAATCCTATGTTTTGTATGTTTTTTCCACGTGTCTTGACATCTAATGTATCCATGCAAAGTTTGGTGAAGATCTGAGTATGTCGTTTTTGACCTCATCTGGAACCTCTGATCTGAAAATTTGAAAATTCTTAAAAAATTCGTCGAAAATCTTGATGTCTCCAATCTCTTGTTTTGTACGTTTTTTCCACGTGTCTTGACATGCAAAGTATCCCTGCAACGTTTGGTGAAGATCTGAGTATGTAGTTTTTGACCTTATCTGGAACCTCCTATCTGAAAATTTGAAAATTCTTCAAAAATTCGTCCAAAATCTTGATGTCTCCAATCTCTTGTTTTGTACGTTTTTTCCACGTGTCTTGACATCCAATGTATCCCTGCAATGTTTGGTGAAATTCTGAGTATGTAGTTTTTGACCTTATAAGGAACCTCCTATCTGAAAATTTGAAAATTCTTAAAAAATTTGACCAAAATCTTGATGTCCCCAATCCTATGTTTTGTATGTTTTTTCCACGTGTCTTGACATCCAATGTATCCCTGCAGAGTTTGGTGAAGATCTGAGTATGTCGTTTTTGACCTTATTTGGAAAATCCTTTCTGAAAATTTGAAAATTCTTAAAAAATTCGTCCAAAATCTTGATGTCTCCAATCTCTTGTTTTGTACGTTTTTTCCACGTGTCTTGACATCCAATGTATCCCTGCAAAGTTTGGTGAAGATCTGAGTATGTAGTTTTTGACCTTATCTGGAACCTCCTATCTGAAAATTTGAAAATTGTTAAAAAATTCGTCCAAAATCTTGATGTCTCCAATCTCTTGTTTTGTACGTTTTTTCCACGTGTCTTGACATCCAATGTATCCCTGCAATGTTTGGTGAAGTTCTGAGTATGTAGTTTTTGATGTTATATGGAACCTCCTATCTGAAAATTTGAAAATTCGTAAAAAATTCGTCCAAATTCTTGATGTCTCCAATCTCTTGTTTTGTACGTTTTTTCCACGTGTCTTGACATCCAATGTATCCCTGCAATGTTTGGTGAAGATCTGAGTATGTAGTTTTTGACCTCATATGGAACCTCCTATCTGAAAATTTGAAAATTCTTAAAAAATTCGTCCAAAATCTTGATGTCTCCAATCTCTTGTTTTGTACGTTTTTTCCACGTGTCTTGACCTCCAATGTATCCCTGCAATGTTTGGTGAAGATCTGAGTATGTAGTTTTTGACCTTATATGGAACCTCCTATCTGAAAATTTGAAAATTCTTAAAAAATTTGACCAAAATCTTGATATCCCAAATCCTATGTTTTGTATGTTTTTTCCACGTGTCTTGACATCCAATGTATCCCTGCAAAGTTTGGTGAAGATCTGAGTATGTCGTTTTTGACCTTATTTGGAACATCCTTTCTGAAAATTTGAAAATTCTTAAAAAATTCGCCCAAAATCTTGATGTCTCCAATCTCTTGTTTTGTACGTTTTTTCCACGTGTCTTGACATCCAATGTATCCCTGCAATGTTTGGTGAAGATCTGAGTATGTAGTTTTTGACCTTATATGGAACCTCCTATCTGAAAATTTGAAAATTCTTAAAAAATTCGTCCAAATTCTTGATGTCTCCAATCTCTTGTTTTGTACGTTTTTTCCACGTGTCTTGACATCCAATGTATCCCTGCAATGTTTGGTGAAGATCTGAGTATGTAGTTTTTGACCTTATATGGAACCTCCTATCTGAAAATTTGAAAATTCTTAAAAAATTCGTCCAAAATCTTGATGTCTCCAATCTCTTGTTTTGTACGTTTTTTCCACGTGTCTTGACATCCAATGTATCCCTGCAATGTTTGGTGAAGATCTGAGTATGTAGTTTATGACCTTATATGGAACTTCCTATCTGAAAATTTGAAAATTCTTAAAAAATTTGACCAAAATCTTGATATCCCAAATCCTATGTTTTGTATGTTTTTTCCACGTGTCTTGACATCCAATGTATCCCTGCAAAGTTTGGTGAAGATCTGAGTATGTCGTTTTTGACCTTATCTGGAACATCCTTTCTGAAAATTTGAAAATTCTTAAAAAATTCGCCCAAAATCTTGATGTCTCCAATCTCTTGTTTTGTACGTTTTTTCCACGTGTCTTGACATCCAATGTATCCCTGCAATGTTTGGTGAAGATCTGAGTATGTAGTTTTTGACCTTATATGGAACCTCCTATCTGAAAATTTGAAAATTCTTAAAAAATTTGACCAAAATCTTGATATCCCAAATCCTATGTTTTGTATGTTTTTTCCACGTGTCTTGACATCCAATGTATCCCTGCAAAGTTTGGTGAAGATCTGAGTATGTCGTTTTTGACCTTATTTGGAACATCCTTTCTGAAAATTTGAAAATTCTTAAAAAATTCGCCCAAAATCTTGATGTCTCCAATCTCTTGTTTTGTACGTTTTTTCCACGTGTCTTGACATCCAATGTATCCCTGCAAAGTTTGGTGAAGATCTGAGTATGTAGTTTTTGACGTTATATGGAACCTCCTATCTGAAAATTTGAAAATTCTTAAAAAATTCGTCCAAATTCTTGATGTCTCCAATCTCTTGTTTTGTACGTTTTTTCCACGTGTCTTGACATCCAATGTATCCCTGCAATGTTTGGTGAAGATCTGAGTATGTAGTTTTTGACCTTATATGGAACCTCCTATCTGAAAATTTGAAAATTCTTAAAAAATTCGTCCAAAATCTTGATGTCTCCAATCTCTTGTTTTGTACGTTTTTTCCACGTGTCTTGACATCCAATGTATCCCTGCAATGTTTGGTGAAGATCTGAGTATGTAGTTTATGACCTTATATGGAACATCCTTTCTGAAAATTTGAAAATTCTTAAAAAATTCTTCCAAAATCTTGATGTCTCCAATCTCTTGTTTTGTACGTTTTTTCCACGTGTCTTGACATCCAATGTATCCCTGCGAAGTTTGTTGAAGATCTGAGTATGTAGTTTTTGACCTTATCTGGAACCTCCTATCTGAAAATTTGAAAATTCTTAAAAAATTCGTCCAAAATCTTGATGTCTCCAATCTCTTGTTTTGTACGTTTTTTCCACGTGTCTTGACATCCAATGTATACCTGCAAAGTTTGGTGAAGATCTGAGTATGTAGTTTTTGACGTTATATGGAACCTCCTATCTGAAAATTTGAAAATTCTTAAAAAATTCGTCCAAATTCTTGATGTCTCCAATCTCTTGTTTTGTACGTTTTTTCCACGTGTCTTGACATCCAATGTATCCCTGCAATGTTTGGTGAAGATCTGAGTATGTAGTTTTTGACCTTATATGGAACCCCCTATCTGAAAATTTGAAAATTCTTAAAAAATTTGACCAAAATCTTGATGTCCCCAATCCTATGTTTTGTATGTTTTTTCCACGTGTCTTGACATCCAATGTATCCCTGCAAAGTTTGGTGAAGATCTGAGTATGTAGTTTTTGACCTTATCTGGAACATCCTTTCTGAAAATTTGAAAATTCATAAAAAATTCGTCCAAAATCTTGATGTCTCCAATCTCTTGTTTTGTACGTTTTTTCCACGTGTCTTGACATCCAATGTATCCCTGCAAAGTTTGGTGAAGATCTGAGTATGTAGTTTTTGACCTTATCTGGAACCTCTCATCTGAAAATTTGAAAATTCCTAAAAAATCCGTCCAAAATCTTGATGACACCAATCTCTTGTTTTGTACGTTTTTTCCACGTGTCTTGACATCCAATGTATCCCTGCAAAGTTTGGTGAAGATCTGAGTATGTAGTTTTTGACCTTATCTGGAACCTACTTTGTGAAAATTTGAAAATTGTTAAAAAATTCGTCCAAAATCTTGATGTCTCCAATCTCTTGTTTTCTACGTTTTTCCCACGTGTCTTGAGATCCAATGTATCCCTGCAAAGTTTGGTGAAGACCTGAGTATGTAGTTTTTGACCTTATCTGGAACCTCATTTCTGAAAATTCGAAAATTCCTCAAAAATTCGTCCAGAATCTTGATGTCTCCAATCTCTTGTTTTGTACGTTTTTTCCACGTGTCTTGACATCCAATGTATCCCTGCAAAGTTTGGTGAAGATCTGAGTATGTAGTTTTTGACCTTATCTGGAACCTCCTATCTGAAAATTTGAAAATTCTTAAAATATTCGTCCAAAATCTTGATGTCTCCAATCTCTTCTTTTGTACGTTTTTTCCACGTGTCTTGACATCCAATGTATGCCTGCAAAGTTTGGTGAAGATCTGAGTATGTCGTTTTTGACCTTATCTGGAACCTCCTTTCTGAAAATTTGAAAATTCTTAAAAAATTCGTCCAAAATCTTGATGTCCCCAATCCTATGTTTTGTGTTTTTTCCACGTGTCTTGACATCCAATGTATCCCTGCAAAGTTTGGTGAAGATCTGAGTATGTAGTTTTTGACCTTTTCTGGAACCTCCTATCTGAAAATTTGAAAATTGTTAAACAATTCGTCCAAAATCTTGATGTCTCCAATCTCTTTTTTTGTACGTTTTTCCCACGTGTCTTGACATCCAATGTATCCCTGCAATGTTTGGTGAAGATCTGAGTATGTAGTTTTTGACCTTATCTGGAACCTCATTTCTGAAAATTTGAAAATTCCTCAAAAATTCGTCCAAAATCATGATGTCTCCAATCTCTTGTTTTGTACGTTTTTTCCACGTGTCTTGACATCCAATGTATCCCTGCAATGTTTGGTGAAGATCTGAGTATGTAGTTTTTGACCTTATCTGGAACCTCCTATCTGAAAATTTGAAAATTCTTAAAAAATTCGTCCAAAATCTTGATGTCTCCAATCTCTTGTTTTGTACTTTTTTTCACGTGTCTTGACATCCAATGTATCCCTGCAAAGTTTGGTGAAGATCTGAGTATGTCGTTTTTGACCTTATCTGGAACCTCCTTTCTGAAAATTTGAAAATTCTTAAAAAATTCGTCCAAAATCTTGATGTCTCCAATCCTATGTTTTGTATGTTTTTTCCACGTGTCTTGACATCTAATGTATCCATGCAAAGTTTGGTGAAGATCTGAGTATGTCGTTTTTGACCTCATCTGGAACCTCTGATCTGAAAATTTGAAAATTCTTAAAAAATTCGTCGAAAATCTTGATGTCTCCAATCTCTTGTTTTGTACGTTTTTTCCACGTGTCTTGACATGCAAAGTATCCCTGCAACGTTTGGTGAAGATCTGAGTATGTAGTTTTTGACCTTATCTGGAACCTCCTATCTGAAAATTTGAAAATTCTTCAAAAATTCGTCCAAAATCTTGATGTCTCCAATCTCTTGTTTTGTACGTTTTTTCCACGTGTCTTGACATCCAATGTATCCCTGCAATGTTTGGTGAAATTCTGAGTATGTAGTTTTTGACCTTATAAGGAACCTCCTATCTGAAAATTTGAAAATTCTTAAAAAATTTGACCAAAATCTTGATGTCCCCAATCCTATGTTTTGTATGTTTTTTCCACGTGTCTTGACATCCAATGTATCCCTGCAGAGTTTGGTGAAGATCTGAGTATGTCGTTTTTGACCTTATTTGGAAAATCCTTTCTGAAAATTTGAAAATTCTTAAAAAATTCGTCCAAAATCTTGATGTCTCCAATCTCTTGTTTTGTACGTTTTTTCCACGTGTCTTGACATCCAATGTATCCCTGCAAAGTTTGGTGAAGATCTGAGTATGTAGTTTTTGACCTTATCTGGAACCTCCTATCTGAAAATTTGAAAATTGTTAAAAAATTCGTCCAAAATCTTGATGTCTCCAATCTCTTGTTTTGTACGTTTTTTCCACGTGTCTTGACATCCAATGTATCCCTGCAATGTTTGGTGAAGTTCTGAGTATGTAGTTTTTGATGTTATATGGAACCTCCTATCTGAAAATTTGAAAATTCGTAAAAAATTCGTCCAAATTCTTGATGTCTCCAATCTCTTGTTTTGTACGTTTTTTCCACGTGTCTTGACATCCAATGTATCCCTGCAATGTTTGGTGAAGATCTGAGTATGTAGTTTTTGACCTCATATGGAACCTCCTATCTGAAAATTTGAAAATTCTTAAAAAATTCGTCCAAAATCTTGATGTCTCCAATCTCTTGTTTTGTACGTTTTTTCCACGTGTCTTGACCTCCAATGTATCCCTGCAATGTTTGGTGAAGATCTGAGTATGTAGTTTTTGACCTTATAT
Organism: Lepisma saccharinum; assembly: GCF_977018435.1. Lineage (NCBI taxonomy): Eukaryota > Metazoa > Arthropoda > Insecta > Zygentoma > Lepismatidae > Lepisma > Lepisma saccharinum. The sequence continues at coordinate 143,091 of NW_028142966.1, read as the reverse complement.
GGAACCTCCTATCTGAAAATTTGAAAATTCTTAAAAAATTTGACCAAAATCTTGATATCCCAAATCCTATGTTTTGTATGTTTTTTCCACGTGTCTTGACATCCAATGTATCCCTGCAAAGTTTGGTGAAGATCTGAGTATGTCGTTTTTGACCTTATTTGGAACATCCTTTCTGAAAATTTGAAAATTCTTAAAAAATTCGCCCAAAATCTTGATGTCTCCAATCTCTTGTTTTGTACGTTTTTTCCACGTGTCTTGACATCCAATGTATCCCTGCAATGTTTGGTGAAGATCTGAGTATGTAGTTTTTGACCTTATATGGAACCTCCTATCTGAAAATTTGAAAATTCTTAAAAAATTCGTCCAAAATCTTGATGTCTCCAATCTCTTGTTTTGTACGTTTTTTCCACGTGTCTTGACATCCAATGTATCCCTGCAATGTTTGGTGAAGATCTGAGTATGTAGTTTATGACCTTATATGGAACATCCTTTCTGAAAATTTGAAAATTCTTAAAAAATTCTTCCAAAATCTTGATGTCTCCAATCTCTTGTTTTGTACGTTTTTTCCACGTGTCTTGACATCCAATGTATCCCTGCGAAGTTTGTTGAAGATCTGAGTATGTAGTTTTTGACCTTATCTGGAACCTCCTATCTGAAAATTTGAAAATTCTTAAAAAATTCGTCCAAAATCTTGATGTCTCCAATCTCTTGTTTTGTACGTTTTTTCCACGTGTCTTGACATCCAATGTATACCTGCAAAGTTTGGTGAAGATCTGAGTATGTAGTTTTTGACGTTATATGGAACCTCCTATCTGAAAATTTGAAAATTCTTAAAAAATTCGTCCAAATTCTTGATGTCTCCAATCTCTTGTTTTGTACGTTTTTTCCACGTGTCTTGACATCCAATGTATCCTTGCAATGTTTGGTGAAGATCTGAGTATGTAGTTTTTGACCTCATATGGAACCTCCTATCTGAAAATTTGAAAATTCTTAAAAAATTCGTCCAAAATCTTGATGTCTCCAATCTCTTGTTTTGTACGTTTTTTCCACGTGTCTTGACATCCAATGTATCCCTGCAATGTTTGGTGAAGATCTGAGTATGTAGTTTTTGACCTCATATGGAACCTCCTATCTGAAAATTTGAAAATTCTTAAAAAATTCGTCCAAAATCTTGATGTCTCCAATCTCTTGTTTTGTACGTTTTTCCACGTGTCTTGTTATCCAATGTATCCCTGCAATGTTTGGTGAAGATCTGAGTATGTAGTTTTTGACCTTATATGGAACCCCCTATCTGAAAATTTGAAAATTCTTAAAAAATTTGACCAAAATCTTGATGTCCCCAATCCTATGTTTTGTATGTTTTTTCCACGTGTCTTGACATCCAATGTATCCCTGCAAAGTTTGGTGAAGATCTGAGTATGTAGTTTTTGACCTTATCTGGAACATCCTTTCTGAAAATTTGAAAATTCATAAAAAATTCGTCCAAAATCTTGATGTCTCCAATCTCTTGTTTTGTACGTTTTTTCCACGTGTCTTGACATCCAATGTATCCCTGCAAAGTTTGGTGAAGATCTGAGTATGTAGTTTTTGACCTTATCTGGAACCTCTCATCTGAAAATTTGAAAATTCCTAAAAAATCCGTCCAAAATCTTGATGACACCAATCTCTTGTTTTGTACGTTTTTTCCACGTGTCTTGACATCCAATGTATCCCTGCAAAGTTTGGTGAAGATCTGAGTATGTAGTTTTTGACCTTATCTGGAACCTACTTTGTGAAAATTTGAAAATTGTTAAAAAATTCGTCCAAAATCTTGATGTCTCCAATCTCTTGTTTTCTACGTTTTTCCCACGTGTCTTGAGATCCAATGTATCCCTGCAAAGTTTGGTGAAGACCTGAGTATGTAGTTTTTGACCTTATCTGGAACCTCATTTCTGAAAATTCGAAAATTCCTCAAAAATTCGTCCAGAATCTTGATGTCTCCAATCTCTTGTTTTGTACGTTTTTTCCACGTGTCTTGACATCCAATGTATCCCTGCAAAGTTTGGTGAAGATCTGAGTATGTAGTTTTTGACCTTATCTGGAACCTCCTATCTGAAAATTTGAAAATTCTTAAAATATTCGTCCAAAATCTTGATGTCTCCAATCTCTTCTTTTGTACGTTTTTTCCACGTGTCTTGACATCCAATGTATGCCTGCAAAGTTTGGTGAAGATCTGAGTATGTCGTTTTTGACCTTATCTGGAACCTCCTTTCTGAAAATTTGAAAATTCTTAAAAAATTCGTCCAAAATCTTGATGTCCCCAATCCTATGTTTTGTGTTTTTTCCACGTGTCTTGACATCCAATGTATCCCTGCAAAGTTTGGTGAAGATCTGAGTATGTAGTTTTTGACCTTTTCTGGAACCTCCTATCTGAAAATTTGAAAATTGTTAAACAATTCGTCCAAAATCTTGATGTCTCCAATCTCTTTTTTTGTACGTTTTTCCCACGTGTCTTGACATCCAATGTATCCCTGCAATGTTTGGTGAAGATCTGAGTATGTAGTTTTTGACCTTATCTGGAACCTCATTTCTGAAAATTTGAAAATTCCTCAAAAATTCGTCCAAAATCATGATGTCTCCAATCTCTTGTTTTGTACGTTTTTTCCACGTGTCTTGACATCCAATGTATCCCTGCAATGTTTGGTGAAGATCTGAGTATGTAGTTTTTGACCTTATCTGGAACCTCCTATCTGAAAATTTGAAAATTCTTAAAAAATTCGTCCAAAATCTTGATGTCTCCAATCTCTTGTTTTGTACTTTTTTTCACGTGTCTTGACATCCAATGTATCCCTGCAAAGTTTGGTGAAGATCTGAGTATGTCGTTTTTGACCTTATCTGGAACCTCCTTTCTGAAAATTTGAAAATTCTTAAAAAATTCGTCCAAAATCTTGATGTCTCCAATCCTATGTTTTGTATGTTTTTTCCACGTGTCTTGACATCTAATGTATCCATGCAAAGTTTGGTGAAGATCTGAGTATGTCGTTTTTGACCTCATCTGGAACCTCTGATCTGAAAATTTGAAAATTCTTAAAAAATTCGTCGAAAATCTTGATGTCTCCAATCTCTTGTTTTGTACGTTTTTTCCACGTGTCTTGACATGCAAAGTATCCCTGCAACGTTTGGTGAAGATCTGAGTATGTAGTTTTTGACCTTATCTGGAACCTCCTATCTGAAAATTTGAAAATTCTTCAAAAATTCGTCCAAAATCTTGATGTCTCCAATCTCTTGTTTTGTACGTTTTTTCCACGTGTCTTGACATCCAATGTATCCCTGCAATGTTTGGTGAAATTCTGAGTATGTAGTTTTTGACCTTATAAGGAACCTCCTATCTGAAAATTTGAAAATTCTTAAAAAATCCGTCCAAAATCTTGATGACACCAATCTCTTGTTTTGTACGTTTTTTCCACGTGTCTTGACATCCAATGTATCCCTGCAAAGTTTGGTGAAGATCTGAGTATGTAGTTTTTGACCTTATCTGGAACCTACTTTGTGAAAATTTGAAAATTGTTAAAAAATTCGTCCAAAATCTTGATGTCTCCAATCTCTTGTTTTCTACGTTTTTCCCACGTGTCTTGAGATCCAATGTATCCCTGCAAAGTTTGGTGAAGACCTGAGTATGTAGTTTTTGACCTTATCTGGAACCTCATTTCTGAAAATTCGAAAATTCCTCAAAAATTCGTCCAAAATCTTGATGTCTCCAATCTCTTGTTTTGTACGTTTTTTCCACGTGTCTTGACATCCAATGTATCCCTGCAAAGTTTGGTGAAGATCTGAGTATGTAGTTTTTGACCTTATCTGGAACCTCCTATCTGAAAATTTGAAAATTCTTAAAATATTCGTCCAAAATCTTGATGTCTCCAATCTCTTCTTTTGTACGTTTTTTCCACGTGTCTTGACATCCAATGTATGCCTGCAAAGTTTGGTGAAGATCTGAGTATGTCGTTTTTGACCTTATCTGGAACCTCCTTTCTGAAAATTTGAAAATTCTTAAAAAATTCGTCCAAAATCTTGATGTCCCCAATCCTATGTTTTGTGTTTTTTCCACGTGTCTTGACATCCAATGTATCCCTGCAAAGTTTGGTGAAGATCTGAGTATGTAGTTTTTGACCTTTTCTGGAACCTCCTATCTGAAAATTTGAAAATTGTTAAACAATTCGTCCAAAATCTTGATGTCTCCAATCTCTTTTTTTGTACGTTTTTCCCACGTGTCTTGACATCCAATGTATCCCTGCAATGTTTGGTGAAGATCTGAGTATGTAGTTTTTGACCTTATCTGGAACCTCATTTCTGAAAATTTGAAAATTCCTCAAAAATTCGTCCAAAATCATGATGTCTCCAATCTCTTGTTTTGTACGTTTTTTCCACGTGTCTTGACATCCAATGTATCCCTGCAATGTTTGGTGAAGATCTGAGTATGTAGTTTTTGACCTTATCTGGAACCTCCTATCTGAAAATTTGAAAATTCTTAAAAAATTCGTCCAAAATCTTGATGTCTCCAATCTCTTGTTTTGTACTTTTTTTCACGTGTCTTGACATCCAATGTATCCCTGCAAAGTTTGGTGAAGATCTGAGTATGTCGTTTTTGACCTTATCTGGAACCTCCTTTCTGAAAATTTGAAAATTCTTAAAAAATTCGTCCAAAATCTTGATGTCTCCAATCCTATGTTTTGTATGTTTTTTCCACGTGTCTTGACATCTAATGTATCCATGCAAAGTTTGGTGAAGATCTGAGTATGTCGTTTTTGACCTCATCTGGAACCTCTGATCTGAAAATTTGAAAATTCTTAAAAAATTCGTCGAAAATCTTGATGTCTCCAATCTCTTGTTTTGTACGTTTTTTCCACGTGTCTTGACATGCAAAGTATCCCTGCAACGTTTGGTGAAGATCTGAGTATGTAGTTTTTGACCTTATCTGGAACCTCCTATCTGAAAATTTGAAAATTCTTCAAAAATTCGTCCAAAATCTTGATGTCTCCAATCTCTTGTTTTGTACGTTTTTTCCACGTGTCTTGACATCCAATGTATCCCTGCAATGTTTGGTGAAATTCTGAGTATGTAGTTTTTGACCTTATAAGGAACCTCCTATCTGAAAATTTGAAAATTCTTAAAAAATTTGACCAAAATCTTGATGTCCCCAATCCTATGTTTTGTATGTTTTTTCCACGTGTCTTGACATCCAATGTATCCCTGCAGAGTTTGGTGAAGATCTGAGTATGTCGTTTTTGACCTTATTTGGAAAATCCTTTCTGAAAATTTGAAAATTCTTAAAAAATTCGTCCAAAATCTTGATGTCTCCAATCTCTTGTTTTGTACGTTTTTTCCACGTGTCTTGACATCCAATGTATCCCTGCAAAGTTTGGTGAAGATCTGAGTATGTAGTTTTTGACCTTATCTGGAACCTCCTATCTGAAAATTTGAAAATTGTTAAAAAATTCGTCCAAAATCTTGATGTCTCCAATCTCTTGTTTTGTACGTTTTTTCCACGTGTCTTGACATCCAATGTATCCCTGCAATGTTTGGTGAAGTTCTGAGTATGTAGTTTTTGATGTTATATGGAACCTCCTATCTGAAAATTTGAAAATTCGTAAAAAATTCGTCCAAATTCTTGATGTCTCCAATCTCTTGTTTTGTACGTTTTTTCCACGTGTCTTGACATCCAATGTATCCCTGCAATGTTTGGTGAAGATCTGAGTATGTAGTTTTTGACCTCATATGGAACCTCCTATCTGAAAATTTGAAAATTCTTAAAAAATTCGTCCAAAATCTTGATGTCTCCAATCTCTTGTTTTGTACGTTTTTTCCACGTGTCTTGACCTCCAATGTATCCCTGCAATGTTTGGTGAAGATCTGAGTATGTAGTTTTTGACCTTATATGGAACCTCCTATCTGAAAATTTGAAAATTCTTAAAAAATTTGACCAAAATCTTGATATCCCAAATCCTATGTTTTGTATGTTTTTTCCACGTGTCTTGACATCCAATGTATCCCTGCAAAGTTTGGTGAAGATCTGAGTATGTCGTTTTTGACCTTATTTGGAACATCCTTTCTGAAAATTTGAAAATTCTTAAAAAATTCGCCCAAAATCTTGATGTCTCCAATCTCTTGTTTTGTACGTTTTTTCCACGTGTCTTGACATCCAATATATCCCTGCAAAGTTTGGTGAAGATCTGAGTATGTAGTTTTTGACCTTATCTGGAACCTCCTTTCTGAAAATTTGAAAATTGTTAAAAAATTCGTCCAAAATCTTGATGTCTCCAATCTCTTGTTTTGTACGTTTTTTCCACGTGTCTTGACATCCAATGTATCCCTGCAAAGTTTGGTGAAGATCTGAGTATGTAGTTTTTGACCTTATATGGAACCTCCTATCTGAAAATTTGAAAATTCTTAAAAAATTCGTCCAAAATCTTGATGTCTCCAATCTCTTGTTTTGTACGTTTTTTCCACGTGTCTTGACATCCAATGTATCCCTGGATTGTTTGGTGAAGATCTGAGTATGTAGTTTTTGACCTTATATGGAACCACCTATCTGAAAATTTGAAAATTCTTAAAAAAATCGTCCAAAATCTTGATGTCTCCAATCTCTTGTTTTGTACGTTTTTTCCACGTGTCTTGACATCCAATGTATCCCTGCAATGTTTGGTGAAGATCTGAGTATGTAGTTTTTGACCTCATATGGAACCTCCTATCTGAAAATTTGAAAATTCTTAAAAAATTCGTCCAAAATCTTGATGTCTCCAATCTCTTGTTTTGTACGTTTTTCCACGTGTCTTGTTATCCAATGTATCCCTGCAATGTTTGGTGAAGATCTGAGTATGTAGTTTTTGACCTTATATGGAACCCCCTATCTGAAAATTTGAAAATTCTTAAAAAATTTGACCAAAATCTTGATGTCCCCAATCCTATGTTTTGTATGTTTTTTCCACGTGTCTTGACATCCAATGTATCCCTGCAAAGTTTGGTGAAGATCTGAGTATGTAGTTTTTGACCTTATCTGGAACATCCTTTCTGAAAATTTGAAAATTCATAAAAAATTCGTCCAAAATCTTGATGTCTCCAATCTCTTGTTTTGTACGTTTTTTCCACGTGTCTTGACATCCAATGTATCCCTGCAAAGTTTGGTGAAGATCTGAGTATGTAGTTTTTGACCTTATCTGGAACCTCTCATCTGAAAATTTGAAAATTCCTAAAAAATCCGTCCAAAATCTTGATGACACCAATCTCTTGTTTTGTACGTTTTTTCCACGTGTCTTGACATCCAATGTATCCCTGCAAAGTTTGGTGAAGATCTGAGTATGTAGTTTTTGACCTTATCTGGAACCTACTTTGTGAAAATTTGAAAATTGTTAAAAAATTCGTCCAAAATCTTGATGTCTCCAATCTCTTGTTTTCTACGTTTTTCCCACGTGTCTTGAGATCCAATGTATCCCTGCAAAGTTTGGTGAAGACCTGAGTATGTAGTTTTTGACCTTATCTGGAACCTCATTTCTGAAAATTCGAAAATTCCTCAAAAATTCGTCCAGAATCTTGATGTCTCCAATCTCTTGTTTTGTACGTTTTTTCCACGTGTCTTGACATCCAATGTATCCCTGCAAAGTTTGGTGAAGATCTGAGTATGTAGTTTTTGACCTTATCTGGAACCTCCTATCTGAAAATTTGAAAATTCTTAAAATATTCGTCCAAAATCTTGATGTCTCCAATCTCTTCTTTTGTACGTTTTTTCCACGTGTCTTGACATCCAATGTATGCCTGCAAAGTTTGGTGAAGATCTGAGTATGTCGTTTTTGACCTTATCTGGAACCTCCTTTCTGAAAATTTGAAAATTCTTAAAAAATTCGTCCAAAATCTTGATGTCCCCAATCCTATGTTTTGTGTTTTTTCCACGTGTCTTGACATCCAATGTATCCCTGCAAAGTTTGGTGAAGATCTGAGTATGTAGTTTTTGACCTTTTCTGGAACCTCCTATCTGAAAATTTGAAAATTGTTAAACAATTCGTCCAAAATCTTGATGTCTCCAATCTCTTTTTTTGTACGTTTTTCCCACGTGTCTTGACATCCAATGTATCCCTGCAATGTTTGGTGAAGATCTGAGTATGTAGTTTTTGACCTTATCTGGAACCTCATTTCTGAAAATTTGAAAATTCCTCAAAAATTCGTCCAAAATCATGATGTCTCCAATCTCTTGTTTTGTACGTTTTTTCCACGTGTCTTGACATCCAATGTATCCCTGCAATGTTTGGTGAAGATCTGAGTATGTAGTTTTTGACCTTATCTGGAACCTCCTATCTGAAAATTTGAAAATTCTTAAAAAATTCGTCCAAAATCTTGATGTCTCCAATCTCTTGTTTTGTACTTTTTTTCACGTGTCTTGACATCCAATGTATCCCTGCAAAGTTTGGTGAAGATCTGAGTATGTCGTTTTTGACCTTATCTGGAACCTCCTTTCTGAAAATTTGAAAATTCTTAAAAAATTCGTCCAAAATCTTGATGTCTCCAATCCTATGTTTTGTATGTTTTTTCCACGTGTCTTGACATCTAATGTATCCATGCAAAGTTTGGTGAAGATCTGAGTATGTCGTTTTTGACCTCATCTGGAACCTCTGATCTGAAAATTTGAAAATTCTTAAAAAATTCGTCGAAAATCTTGATGTCTCCAATCTCTTGTTTTGTACGTTTTTTCCACGTGTCTTGACATGCAAAGTATCCCTGCAACGTTTGGTGAAGATCTGAGTATGTAGTTTTTGACCTTATCTGGAACCTCCTATCTGAAAATTTGAAAATTCTTCAAAAATTCGTCCAAAATCTTGATGTCTCCAATCTCTTGTTTTGTACGTTTTTTCCACGTGTCTTGACATCCAATGTATCCCTGCAATGTTTGGTGAAATTCTGAGTATGTAGTTTTTGACCTTATAAGGAACCTCCTATCTGAAAATTTGAAAATTCTTAAAAAATCCGTCCAAAATCTTGATGACACCAATCTCTTGTTTTGTACGTTTTTTCCACGTGTCTTGACATCCAATGTATCCCTGCAAAGTTTGGTGAAGATCTGAGTATGTAGTTTTTGACCTTATCTGGAACCTACTTTGTGAAAATTTGAAAATTGTTAAAAAATTCGTCCAAAATCTTGATGTCTCCAATCTCTTGTTTTCTACGTTTTTCCCACGTGTCTTGAGATCCAATGTATCCCTGCAAAGTTTGGTGAAGACCTGAGTATGTAGTTTTTGACCTTATCTGGAACCTCATTTCTGAAAATTCGAAAATTCCTCAAAAATTCGTCCAAAATCTTGATGTCTCCAATCTCTTGTTTTGTACGTTTTTTCCACGTGTCTTGACATCCAATGTATCCCTGCAAAGTTTGGTGAAGATCTGAGTATGTAGTTTTTGACCTTATCTGGAACCTCCTATCTGAAAATTTGAAAATTCTTAAAATATTCGTCCAAAATCTTGATGTCTCCAATCTCTTCTTTTGTACGTTTTTTCCACGTGTCTTGACATCCAATGTATGCCTGCAAAGTTTGGTGAAGATCTGAGTATGTCGTTTTTGACCTTATCTGGAACCTCCTTTCTGAAAATTTGAAAATTCTTAAAAAATTCGTCCAAAATCTTGATGTCCCCAATCCTATGTTTTGTGTTTTTTCCACGTGTCTTGACATCCAATGTATCCCTGCAAAGTTTGGTGAAGATCTGAGTATGTAGTTTTTGACCTTTTCTGGAACCTCCTATCTGAAAATTTGAAAATTGTTAAACAATTCGTCCAAAATCTTGATGTCTCCAATCTCTTTTTTTGTACGTTTTTCCCACGTGTCTTGACATCCAATGTATCCCTGCAATGTTTGGTGAAGATCTGAGTATGTAGTTTTTGACCTTATCTGGAACCTCATTTCTGAAAATTTGAAAATTCCTCAAAAATTCGTCCAAAATCATGATGTCTCCAATCTCTTGTTTTGTACGTTTTTTCCACGTGTCTTGACATCCAATGTATCCCTGCAATGTTTGGTGAAGATCTGAGTATGTAGTTTTTGACCTTATCTGGAACCTCCTATCTGAAAATTTGAAAATTCTTAAAAAATTCGTCCAAAATCTTGATGTCTCCAATCTCTTGTTTTGTACTTTTTTTCACGTGTCTTGACATCCAATGTATCCCTGCAAAGTTTGGTGAAGATCTGAGTATGTCGTTTTTGACCTTATCTGGAACCTCCTTTCTGAAAATTTGAAAATTCTTAAAAAATTCGTCCAAAATCTTGATGTCTCCAATCCTATGTTTTGTATGTTTTTTCCACGTGTCTTGACATCTAATGTATCCATGCAAAGTTTGGTGAAGATCTGAGTATGTCGTTTTTGACCTCATCTGGAACCTCTGATCTGAAAATTTGAAAATTCTTAAAAAATTCGTCGAAAATCTTGATGTCTCCAATCTCTTGTTTTGTACGTTTTTTCCACGTGTCTTGACATGCAAAGTATCCCTGCAACGTTTGGTGAAGATCTGAGTATGTAGTTTTTGACCTTATCTGGAACCTCCTATCTGAAAATTTGAAAATTCTTCAAAAATTCGTCCAAAATCTTGATGTCTCCAATCTCTTGTTTTGTACGTTTTTTCCACGTGTCTTGACATCCAATGTATCCCTGCAATGTTTGGTGAAATTCTGAGTATGTAGTTTTTGACCTTATAAGGAACCTCCTATCTGAAAATTTGAAAATTCTTAAAAAATTTGACCAAAATCTTGATGTCCCCAATCCTATGTTTTGTATGTTTTTTCCACGTGTCTTGACATCCAATGTATCCCTGCAGAGTTTGGTGAAGATCTGAGTATGTCGTTTTTGACCTTATTTGGAAAATCCTTTCTGAAAATTTGAAAATTCTTAAAAAATTCGTCCAAAATCTTGATGTCTCCAATCTCTTGTTTTGTACGTTTTTTCCACGTGTCTTGACATCCAATGTATCCCTGCAAAGTTTGGTGAAGATCTGAGTATGTAGTTTTTGACCTTATCTGGAACCTCCTATCTGAAAATTTGAAAATTGTTAAAAAATTCGTCCAAAATCTTGATGTCTCCAATCTCTTGTTTTGTACGTTTTTTCCACGTGTCTTGACATCCAATGTATCCCTGCAATGTTTGGTGAAGTTCTGAGTATGTAGTTTTTGATGTTATATGGAACCTCCTATCTGAAAATTTGAAAATTCGTAAAAAATTCGTCCAAATTCTTGATGTCTCCAATCTCTTGTTTTGTACGTTTTTTCCACGTGTCTTGACATCCAATGTATCCCTGCAATGTTTGGTGAAGATCTGAGTATGTAGTTTTTGACCTCATATGGAACCTCCTATCTGAAAATTTGAAAATTCTTAAAAAATTCTTCCAAAATCTTGATGTCTCCAATCTCTTGTTTTGTACGTTTTTTCCACGTGTCTTGACCTCCAATGTATCCCTGCAATGTTTGGTGAAGATCTGAGTATGTAGTTTTTGACCTTATATGGAACCTCCTATCTGAAAATTTGAAAATTCTTAAAAAATTTGACCAAAATCTTGATATCCCAAATCCTATGTTTTGTATGTTTTTTCCACGTGTCTTGACATCCAATGTATCCCTGCAAAGTTTGGTGAAGATCTGAGTATGTCGTTTTTGACCTTATTTGGAACATCCTTTCTGAAAATTTGAAAATTCTTAAAAAATTCGCCCAAAATCTTGATGTCTCCAATCTCTTGTTTTGTACGTTTTTTCCACGTGTCTTGACATCCAATGTATCCCTGCAAAGTTTGGTGAAGATCTGAGTATGTAGTTTTTGACCTTATCTGGAACCTCCTTTCTGAAAATTTGAAAATTGTTAAAAAATTCGTCCAAAATCTTGATGTCTCCAATCTCTTGTTTTGTACGTTTTTTCCACGTGTCTTGACATCCAATGTATCCCTGCAAAGTTTGGTGAAGATCTGAGTATGTAGTTTTTGACCTTATATGGAACCTCCTATCTGAAAATTTGAAAATTCTTAAAAAATTCGTCCAAAATCTTGATGTCTCCAATCTCTTGTTTTGTACGTTTTTTCCACGTGTCTTGACATCCAATGTATCCCTGGATTGTTTGGTGAAGATCTGAGTATGTAGTTTTTGACCTTATATGGAACCACCTATCTGAAAATTTGAAAATTCTTAAAAAATTCGTCGAAAATCTTGATGTCTCCAATCTCTTGTTTTGTACGTTTTTTCCACGTGTCTTGACATCCAATGTATCCCTGCAAAGTTTGGTGAAGATCTGAGTATGTAGTTTTTGACGTTATATGGAACCTCCTATCTGAAAATTTGAAAATTCTTAAAAAATTCGTCCAAATTCTTGATGTCTCCAATCTCTTGTTTTGTACGTTTTTTCCACGTGTCTTGACATCCAATGTATCCCTGCAATGTTTGGTGAAGATCTGAGTATGTAGTTTTTGACCTTATATGGAACCTCCTATCTGAAAATTTGAAAATTCTTAAAAAATTCGTCCAAAATCTTGATGTCTCCAATCTCTTGTTTTGTACGTTTTTTCCACGTGTCTTGACATCCAATGTATCCCTGCAATGTTTGGTGAAGATCTGAGTATGTAGTTTATGACCTTATATGGAACTTCCTATCTGAAAATTTGAAAATTCTTAAAAAATTTGACCAAAATCTTGATATCCCAAATCCTATGTTTTGTATGTTTTTTCCACGTGTCTTGACATCCAATGTATCCCTGCAAAGTTTGGTGAAGATCTGAGTATGTCGTTTTTGACCTTATCTGGAACATCCTTTCTGAAAATTTGAAAATTCTTAAAAAATTCGCCCAAAATCTTGATGTCTCCAATCTCTTGTTTTGTACGTTTTTTCCACGTGTCTTGACATCCAATGTATCCCTGCAATGTTTGGTGAAGATCTGAGTATGTAGTTTTTGACCTTATATGGAACCTCCTATCTGAAAATTTGAAAATTCTTAAAAAATTTGACCAAAATCTTGATATCCCAAATCCTATGTTTTGTATGTTTTTTCCACGTGTCTTGACATCCAATGTATCCCTGCAAAGTTTGGTGAAGATCTGAGTATGTCGTTTTTGACCTTATTTGGAACATCCTTTCTGAAAATTTGAAAATTCTTAAAAAATTCGCCCAAAATCTTGATGTCTCCAATCTCTTGTTTTGTACGTTTTTTCCACGTGTCTTGACATCCAATGTATCCCTGCAAAGTTTGGTGAAGATCTGAGTATGTAGTTTTTGACGTTATATGGAACCTCCTATCTGAAAATTTGAAAATTCTTAAAAAATTCGTCCAAATTCTTGATGTCTCCAATCTCTTGTTTTGTACGTTTTTTCCACGTGTCTTGACATCCAATGTATCCCTGCAATGTTTGGTGAAGATCTGAGTATGTAGTTTTTGACCTTATATGGAACCTCCTATCTGAAAATTTGAAAATTCTTAAAAAATTCGTCCAAAATCTTGATGTCTCCAATCTCTTGTTTTGTACGTTTTTTCCACGTGTCTTGACATCCAATGTATCCCTGCAATGTTTGGTGAAGATCTGAGTATGTAGTTTATGACCTTATATGGAACTTCCTATCTGAAAATTTGAAAATTCTTAAAAAATTTGACCAAAATCTTGATATCCCAAATCCTATGTTTTGTATGTTTTTTCCACGTGTCTTGACATCCAATGTATCCCTGCAAAGTTTGGTGAAGATCTGAGTATGTCGTTTTTGACCTTATCTGGAACATCCTTTCTGAAAATTTGAAAATTCTTAAAAAATTCGCCCAAAATCTTGATGTCTCCAATCTCTTGTTTTGTACGTTTTTTCCACGTGTCTTGACATCCAATGTATCCCTGCAAAGTTTGGTGAAGATCTGAGTATGTAGTTTTTGACCTTATCTGGAACCTCCTATCTGAAAATTTGAAAATTGTTAAAAAATTCGTCCAAAATCTTGATGTCCCCAATCTCTTGTTTTGTACGTTTTATCCACGTGTCTTGACATCCAATGTATCCCTGCATAGTTTGGTGAAGATCTGAGTATGTAGTTTTTGACCTTATATGGAACCTCCTATCTGAAAATTTGAAAATTCTTAAAAAATTCGTCCATAGTCTTGATGTCTCCAATCTCTTGTTTTGTACGTTTTTTCCCCGTGTCTTGACATCCAATGTATCCCTGCAAAGTTTGGTGAAGATCTGAGTATGTAGTTTTTGACCTTATATGGAACCTCCTTTCTGAAAATTTGAAAATTCTTAAAAAATTCGTCCAAAATCTTGATGTCTCCAATCTCTTGTTTTGTACGTTTTTTCCACGTGTCTTGACATGCAAAGTATCCCTGCAACGTTTGGTGAAGATCTGAGTATGTAGTTTTTGACCTTATCTGGAACCTCCTATCTGAAAATTTGAAAATTCTTCAAAAATTCGTCCAAAATCTTGATGTCTCCAATCTCTTGTTTTGTACGTTTTTTCCACGTGTCTTGACATCCAATGTATCCCTGCAATGTTTGGTGAAATTCTGAGTATGTAGTTTTTGACCTTATAAGGAACCTCCTATCTGAAAATTTGAAAATTCTTAAAAAATTTGACCAAAATCTTGATGTCCCCAATCCTATGTTTTGTATGTTTTTTCCACGTGTCTTGAGATCCAATGTATCCCTGCAGAGTTTGGTGAAGATCTGAGTATGTCGTTTTTGACCTTATTTGGAAAATCCTTTCTGAAAATTTGAAAATTCTTAAAAAATTCGTCCAAAATCTTGATGTCTCCAATCTCTTGTTTTGTACGTTTTTTCCACGTGTCTTGACATCCAATGTATCCCTGCAAAGTTTGGTGAAGATCTGAGTATGTAGTTTTTGACCTTATCTGGAACCTCCTATCTGAAAATTTGAAAATTGTTAAAAAAATCGTCCAAAATCTTGATGTCTCCAATCTCTTGTTTTGTACGTTTTTTCCACGTGTCTTGACATCCAATGTATCCCTGCAATGTTTGGTGAAGTTCTGAGTATGTAGTTTTTGATGTTATATGGAACCTCCTATCTGAAAATTTGAAAATTCGTAAAAAATTCGTCCAAATTCTTGATGTCTCCAATCTCTTGTTTTGTACGTTTTTTCCACGTGTCTTGACATCCAATGTATACCTGCAATGTTTGGTGAAGATCTGAGTATGTAGTTTTTGACCTCATATGGAACCTCCTATCTGAAAATTTGAAAATTCTTAAAAAATTCGTCCAAAATCTTGATGTCTCCAATCTCTTGTTTTGTACGTTTTTTCCACGTGTCTTGACCTCCAATGTATCCCTGCAATGTTTGGTGAAGATCTGAGTATGTAGTTTTTGACCTTATATGGAACCTCCTATCTGAAAATTTGAAAATTCTTAAAAAATTTGACCAAAATCTTGATATCCCAAATCCTATGTTTTGTATGTTTTTTCCACGTGTCTTGACATCCAATGTATCCCTGCAAAGTTTGGTGAAGATCTGAGTATGTCGTTTTTGACCTTATTTGGAACATCCTTTCTGAAAATTTGAAAATTCTTAAAAAAATTGCCCAAAATCTTGATGTCTCCAATCTCTTGTTTTGTACGTTTTTTCCACGTGTCTTGACATCCAATGTATCCCTGCAAAGTTTGGTGAAGATCTGAGTATGTAGTTTTTGACCTTATCTGGAACCTCCTTTCTGAAAATTTGAAAATTGTTAAAAAATTCGTCCAAAATCTTGATGTCTCCAATCTCTTGTTTTGTACGTTTTTTCCACGTGTCTTGACATCCAATGTATCCCTGCAAAGTTTGGTGAAGATCTGAGTATGTAGTTTTTGACCTTATATGGAACCTCCTATCTGAAAATTTGAAAATTCTTAAAAAATTCGTCCAAAATCTTGATGTCTCCAATCTCTTGTTTTGTACGTTTTTTCCACGTGTCTTGACATCCAATGTATCCCTGGATTGTTTGGTGAAGATCTGAGTATGTAGTTTTTGACCTTATATGGAACCACCTATCTGAAAATTTGAAAATTCTTAAAAAATTCGTCGAAAATCTTGATGTCTCCAATCTCTTGTTTTGTACGTTTTTTCCACGTGTCTTGACATCCAATGTATCCCTGCAAAGTTTGGTGAAGATCTGAGTATGTAGTTTTTGACGTTATATGGAACCTCCTATCTGAAAATTTGAAAATTCTTAAAAAATTCGTCCAAATTCTTGATGTCTCCAATCTCTTGTTTTGTACGTTTTTTCCACGTGTCTTGACATCCAATGTATCCCTGCAATGTTTGGTGAAGATCTGAGTATGTAGTTTTTGACCTTATATGGAACCTCCTATCTGAAAATTTGAAAATTCTTAAAAAATTCGTCCAAAATCTTGATGTCTCCAATCTCTTGTTTTGTACGTTTTTTCCACGTGTCTTGACATCCAATGTATCCCTGCAATGTTTGGTGAAGATCTGAGTATGTAGTTTATGACCTTATATGGAACTTCCTATCTGAAAATTTGAAAATTCTTAAAAAATTTGACCAAAATCTTGATATCCCAAATCCTATGTTTTGTATGTTTTTTCCACGTGTCTTGACATCCAATGTATCCCTGCAAAGTTTGGTGAAGATCTGAGTATGTCGTTTTTGACCTTATCTGGAACATCCTTTCTGAAAATTTGAAAATTCTTAAAAAATTCGCCCAAAATCTTGATGTCTCCAATCTCTTGTTTTGTACGTTTTTTCCACGTGTCTTGACATCCAATGTATCCCTGCAAAGTTTGGTGAAGATCTGAGTATGTAGTTTTTGACCTTATCTGGAACCTCCTACCTGAAAATTTGAAAATTGTTAAAAAATTCGTCCAAAATCTTGATGTCCCCAATCTCTTGTTTTGTACGTTTTATCCACGTGTCTTGACATCCAATGTATCCCTGCATAGTTTGGTGAAGATCTGAGTATGTAGTTTTTGACCTTATATGGAACCTCCTATCTGAAAATTTGAAAATTCTTAAAAAATTCGTCGAAAATCTTGATGTCTCCAATCTCTTGTTTTGTACGTTTTTTCCACGTGTCTTGACATCCAATGTATCCCTGGATTGTTTGGTGAAGATCTGAGTATGTAGTTTTTGACCTTATATGGAACCTCCTATCTGAAAATTTGAAAATTCTTAAAAAATTCGTCGAAAATCTTGATGTCTCCAATCTCTTGTTTTGTACGTTTTTTCCACGTGTCTTGACATCCAATGTATCCCTGCAAAGTTTGGTGAAGATCTGAGTATGTAGTTTTTGACCTTATATGGAACCTCCTATCTGAAAATTTGAAAATTCTTAAAAAATTCGTCCAAAATCTTGATGTCTCCAATCTCTTGTTTTGTAAGTTTTTTCCACGTGTCTTGACATCCAATGTATCCCTGCAATGTTTGGTGAAGATCTGAGTATGTAGTTTTTGACCTTATATGGAACCTCCTATCTGAAAATTTGAAAATTCTTAAAAAATTTGACCAAAATCTTGATATCCCAAATCCTATGTTTTGTATGTTTTTTTCCACGTGTCTTGACATCCAATGTATCCCTGCAAAGTTTGGTGAAGATCTGAGTATGTCGTTTTTGACCTTATTTGGAACATCCTTTCTGAAAATTTGAAAATTCTTAAAAAATTCGCCCAAAATCTTGATGTCTCCAATCTCTTGTTTTGTACGTTTTTTCCACGTGTCTTGACATCCAATGTATCCCTGCAAAGTTTGGTGAAGATCTGAGTATGTAGTTTTTGACGTTATATGGAACCTCCTATCTGAAAATTTGAAAATTCTTAAAAAATTCGTCCAAATTCTTGATGTCTCCAATCTCTTGTTTTGTACGTTTTTTCCACGTGTCTTGACATCCAATGTATCCCTGCAATGTTTGGTGAAGATCTGAGTATGTAGTTTTTGACCTTATATGGAACCTCCTATCTGAAAATTTGAAAATTCTTAAAAAATTCGTCCAAAATCTTGATGTCTCCAATCTCTTGTTTTGTACGTTTTTTCCACGTGTCTTGACATCCAATGTATCCCTGCAATGTTTGGTGAAGATCTGAGTATGTAGTTTATGACCTTATATGGAACTTCCTATCTGAAAATTTGAAAATTCTTAAAAAATTTGACCAAAATCTTGATATCCCAAATCCTATGTTTTGTATGTTTTTTCCACGTGTCTTGACATCCAATGTATCCCTGCAAAGTTTGGTGAAGATCTGAGTATGTCGTTTTTGACCTTATCTGGAACATCCTTTCTGAAAATTTGAAAATTCTTAAAAAATTCGCCCAAAATCTTGATGTCTCCAATCTCTTGTTTTGTACGTTTTTTCCACGTGTCTTGACATCCAATGTATCCCTGCAAAGTTTGGTGAAGATCTGAGTATGTAGTTTTTGACCTTATCTGGAACCTCCTATCTGAAAATTTGAAAATTGTTAAAAAATTCGTCCAAAATCTTGATGTCCCCAATCTCTTGTTTTGTACGTTTTATCCACGTGTCTTGACATCCAATGTATCCCTGCATAGTTTGGTGAAGATCTGAGTATGTAGTTTTTGACCTTATATGGAACCTCCTATCTGAAAATTTGAAAATTCTTAAAAAATTCGTCCATAGTCTTGATGTCTCCAATCTCTTGTTTTGTACGTTTTTTCCCCGTGTCTTGACATCCAATGTATCCCTGCAAAGTTTGGTGAAGATCTGAGTATGTAGTTTTTGACCTTATATGGAACCTCCTTTCTGAAAATTTGAAAATTCTTAAAAAATTCGTCCAAAATCTTGATGTCTCCAATCTCTTGTTTTGTACGTTTTTTCCACGTGTCTTGACATGCAAAGTATCCCTGCAACGTTTGGTGAAGATCTGAGTATGTAGTTTTTGACCTTATCTGGAACCTCCTATCTGAAAATTTGAAAATTCTTCAAAAATTCGTCCAAAATCTTGATGTCTCCAATCTCTTGTTTTGTACGTTTTTTCCACGTGTCTTGACATCCAATGTATCCCTGCAATGTTTGGTGAAATTCTGAGTATGTAGTTTTTGACCTTATAAGGAACCTCCTATCTGAAAATTTGAAAATTCTTAAAAAATTTGACCAAAATCTTGATGTCCCCAATCCTATGTTTTGTATGTTTTTTCCACGTGTCTTGACATCCAATGTATCCCTGCAGAGTTTGGTGAAGATCTGAGTATGTCGTTTTTGACCTTATTTGGAAAATCCTTTCTGAAAATTTGAAAATTCTTAAAAAATTCGTCCAAAATCTTGATGTCTCCAATCTCTTGTTTTGTACGTTTTTTCCACGTGTCTTGACATCCAATGTATCCCTGCAAAGTTTGGTGAAGATCTGAGTATGTAGTTTTTGACCTTATCTGGAACCTCCTATCTGAAAATTTGAAAATTGTTAAAAAATTCGTCCAAAATCTTGATGTCTTCAATCTCTTGTTTTGTACGTTTTTTCCACGTGTCTTGACATCCAATGTATCCCTGCAATGTTTGGTGAAGTTCTGAGTATGTAGTTTTTGATGTTATATGGAACCTCCTATCTGAAAATTTGAAAATTCGTAAAAAATTCGTCCAAATTCTTGATGTCTCCAATCTCTTGTTTTGTACGTTTTTTCCACGTGTCTTGACATCCAATGTATCCCTGCAATGTTTGGTGAAGATCTGAGTATGTAGTTTTTGACCTCATATGGAACCTCCTATCTGAAAATTTGAAAATTCTTAAAAAATTCGTCCAAAATCTTGATGTCTCCAATCTCTTGTTTTGTACGTTTTTTCCACGTGTCTTGACCTCCAATGTATCCCTGCAATGTTTGGTGAAGATCTGAGTATGTAGTTTTTGACCTTATATGGAACCTCCTATCTGAAAATTTGAAAATTCTTAAAAAATTTGACCAAAATCTTGATATCCCAAATCCTATGTTTTGTATGTTTTTTCCACGTGTCTTGACATCCAATGTATCCCTGCAAAGTTTGGTGAAGATCTGAGTATGTCGTTTTTGACCTTATTTGGAACATCCTTTCTGAAAATTTGAAAATTCTTAAAAAATTCGCCCAAAATCTTGATGTCTCCAATCTCTTGTTTTGTACGTTTTTTCCACGTGTCTTGACATCCAATGTATCCCTGCAAAGTTTGGTGAAGATCTGAGTATGTAGTTTTTGACGTTATATGGAACCTCCTATCTGAAAATTTGAAAATTCTTAAAAAATTCGTCCAAATTCTTGATGTCTCCAATCTCTTGTTTTGTACGTTTTTTCCACGTGTCTTGACATCCAATGTATCCCTGCAATGTTTGGTGAAGATCTGAGTATGTAGTTTTTGACCTTATATGGAACCTCCTATCTGAAAATTTGAAAATTCTTAAAAAATTCGTCCAAAATCTTGATGTCTCCAATCTCTTGTTTTGTACGTTTTTTCCACGTGTCTTGACATCCAATGTATCCCTGCAATGTTTGGTGAAGATCTGAGTATGTAGTTTATGACCTTATATGGAACTTCCTATCTGAAAATTTGAAAATTCTTAAAAAATTTGACCAAAATCTTGATATCCCAAATCCTATGTTTTGTATGTTTTTTCCACGTGTCTTGACATCCAATGTATCCCTGCAAAGTTTGGTGAAGATCTGAGTATGTCGTTTTTGACCTTATCTGGAACATCCTTTCTGAAAATTTGAAAATTCTTAAAAAATTCGCCCAAAATCTTGATGTCTCCAATCTCTTGTTTTGTACGTTTTTTCCACGTGTCTTGACATCCAATGTATCCCTGCAAAGTTTGGTGAAGATCTGAGTATGTAGTTTTTGACCTTATCTGGAACCTCCTATCTGAAAATTTGAAAATTGTTAAAAAATTCGTCCAAAATCTTGATGTCCCCAATCTCTTGTTTTGTACGTTTTATCCACGTGTCTTGACATCCAATGTATCCCTGCATAGTTTGGTGAAGATCTGAGTATGTAGTTTTTGACCTTATATGGAACCTCCTATCTGAAAATTTGAAAATTCTTAAAAAATTCGTCCATAGTCTTGATGTCTCCAATCTCTTGTTTTGTACGTTTTTTCCCCGTGTCTTGACATCCAATGTATCCCTGCAAAGTTTGGTGAAGATCTGAGTATGTAGTTTTTGACCTTATATGGAACCTCCTTTCTGAAAATTTGAAAATTCTTAAAAAATTCGTCCAAAATCTTGATGTCTCCAATCTCTTGTTTTGTACGTTTTTTCCACGTGTCTTGACATGCAAGTATCCCTGCAACGTTTGGTGAAGATCTGAGTATGTAGTTTTTGACCTTATCTGGAACCTCCTATCTGAAAATTTGAAAATTCTTCAAAAATTCGTCCAAAATCTTGATGTCTCCAATCTCTTGTTTTGTACGTTTTTTCCACGTGTCTTGACATCCAATGTATCCCTGCAATGTTTGGTGAAATTCTGAGTATGTAGTTTTTGACCTTATAAGGAACCTCCTATCTGAAAATTTGAAAATTCTTAAAAAATTTGACCAAAATCTTGATGTCCCCAATCCTATGTTTTGTATGTTTTTTCCACGTGTCTTGACATCCAATGTATCCCTGCAGAGTTTGGTGAAGATCTGAGTATGTCGTTTTTGACCTTATTTGGAAAATCCTTTCTGAAAATTTGAAAATTCTTAAAAAATTCGTCCAAAATCTTGATGTCTCCAATCTCTTGTTTTGTACGTTTTTTCCACGTGTCTTGACATCCAATGTATCCCTGCAAAGTTTGGTGAAGATCTGAGTATGTAGTTTTTGACCTTATCTGGAACCTCCTATCTGAAAATTTGAAAATTGTTAAAAAATTCGTCCAAAATCTTGATGTCTCCAATCTCTTGTTTTGTACGTTTTTTCCACGTGTCTTGACATCCAATGTATCCCTGCAATGTTTGGTGAAGTTCTGAGTATGTAGTTTTTGATGTTATATGGAACCTCCTATCTGAAAATTTGAAAATTCGTAAAAAATTCGTCCAAATTCTTGATGTCTCCAATCTCTTGTTTTGTACGTTTTTTCCACGTGTCTTGACATCCAATGTATCCCTGCAATGTTTGGTGAAGATCTGAGTATGTAGTTTTTGACCTCATATGGAACCTCCTATCTGAAAATTTGAAAATTCTTAAAAAATTCGTCCAAAATCTTGATGTCTCCAATCTCTTGTTTTGTACGTTTTTTCCACGTGTCTTGACCTCCAATGTATCCCTGCAATGTTTGGTGAAGATCTGAGTATGTAGTTTTTGACCTTATATGGAACCTCCTATCTGAAAATTTGAAAATTCTTAAAAAATTTGACCAAAATCTTGATATCCCAAATCCTATGTTTTGTATGTTTTTTCCACGTGTCTTGACATCCAATGTATCCCTGCAAAGTTTGGTGAAGATCTGAGTATGTCGTTTTTGACCTTATTTGGAACATCCTTTCTGAAAATTTGAAAATTCTTAAAAAAATTGCCCAAAATCTTGATGTCTCCAATCTCTTGTTTTGTACGTTTTTTCCACGTGTCTTGACATCCAATGTATCCCTGCAAAGTTTGGTGAAGATCTGAGTATGTAGTTTTTGACCTTATCTGGAACCTCCTTTCTGAAAATTTGAAAATTGTTAAAAAATTCGTCCAAAATCTTGATGTCTCCAATCTCTTGTTTTGTACGTTTTTTCCACGTGTCTTGACATCCAATGTATCCCTGCAAAGTTTGGTGAAGATCTGAGTATGTAGTTTTTGACCTTATATGGAACCTCCTATCTGAAAATTTGAAAATTCTTAAAAAATTCGTCCAAAATCTTGATGTCTCCAATCTCTTGTTTTGTACGTTTTTTCCACGTGTCTTGACATCCAATGTATCCCTGCAAAGTTTGGTGAAGATCTGAGTATGTAGTTTTTGACCTTATATGGAACCACCTATCTGAAAATTTGAAAATTCTTAAAAAATTCGTCGAAAATCTTGATGTCTCCAATCTCTTGTTTTGTACGTTTTTTCCACGTGTCTTGACATCCAATGTATCCCTGCAAAGTTTGGTGAAGATCTGAGTATGTAGTTTTTGACGTTATATGGAACCTCCTATCTGAAAATTTGAAAATTCTTAAAAAATTCGTCCAAATTCTTGATGTCTCCAATCTCTTGTTTTGTACGTTTTTTCCACGTGTCTTGACATCCAATGTATCCCTGCAATGTTTGGTGAAGATCTGAGTATGTAGTTTTTGACCTTATATGGAACCTCCTATCTGAAAATTTGAAAATTCTTAAAAAATTCGTCCAAAATCTTGATGTCTCCAATCTCTTGTTTTGTACGTTTTTTCCACGTGTCTTGACATCCAATGTATCCCTGCAATGTTTGGTGAAGATCTGAGTATGTAGTTTATGACCTTATATGGAACTTCCTATCTGAAAATTTGAAAATTCTTAAAAAATTTGACCAAAATCTTGATATCCCAAATCCTATGTTTTGTATGTTTTTTCCACGTGTCTTGACATCCAATGTATCCCTGCAAAGTTTGGTGAAGATCTGAGTATGTCGTTTTTGACCTTATCTGGTACATCCTTTCTGAAAATTTGAAAATTCTTAAAAAATTCGCCCAAAATCTTGATGTCTCCAATCTCTTGTTTTGTACGTTTTTTCCACGTGTCTTGACATCCAATGTATCCCTGCAAAGTTTGGTGAAGATCTGAGTATGTAGTTTTTGACCTTATCTGGAACCTCCTACCTGAAAATTTGAAAATTGTTAAAAAATTCGTCCAAAATCTTGATGTCCCCAATCTCTTGTTTTGTACGTTTTATCCACGTGTCTTGACATCCAATGTATCCCTGCATAGTTTGGTGAAGATCTGAGTATGTAGTTTTTGACCTTATATGGAACCTCCTATCTGAAAATTTGAAAATTCTTAAAAAATTCGTCGAAAATCTTGATGTCTCCAATCTCTTGTTTTGTACGTTTTTTCCACGTGTCTTGACATCCAATGTATCCCTGGATTGTTTGGTGAAGATCTGAGTATGTAGTTTTTGACCTTATATGGAACCTCCTATCTGAAAATTTGAAAATTCTTAAAAAATTCGTCGAAAATCTTGATGTCTCCAATCTCTTGTTTTGTACGTTTTTTCCACGTGTCTTGACATCCAATGTATCCCTGCAAAGTTTGGTGAAGATCTGAGTATGTAGTTTTTGACCTTATATGGAACCTCCTATCTGAAAATTTGAAAATTCTTAAAAAATTCGTCCAAAATCTTGATGTCTCCAATCTCTTGTTTTGTAAGTTTTTTCCACGTGTCTTGACATCCAATGTATCCCTGCAATGTTTGGTGAAGATCTGAGTATGTAGTTTTTGACTTTATATGGAACCTCCTATCTGAAAATTTGAAAATTCTTAAAAAATTCGTCCAAAATCTTGATGTCTCCAATCTCTTGTTTTGTACGTTTTTTCCACGTGTCTTGACATCCAATGTATCCCTGCAATGTTTGGTGAAGATCTGAGTATGTAGTTTTTGACCTTATCTGGAACCTCCCATCTGAAAATTTGAAAATTCTTAAAAAATTCGTCGAAAATCTTGATGTCTCCAATCTCTTGTTTTGTACGTTTTTTCCACGTGTCTTGACATGCAAAGTATCCCTGCAACGTTTGGTGAAGATCTGAGTATGTAGTTTTTGACCTTATCTGGAACCTCCTATCTGAAAATTTGAAAATTCTTCAAAAATTCGTCCAAAATCTTGATGTCTCCAATCTCTTGTTTTGTACGTTTTTTCCACGTGTCTTGACATCCAATGTATCCCTGCAATGTTTTTTATTGAAGATCTGAGTATGTAGTTTTTGACCTTATATGGAACCTCCTATCTGAAAATTTGAAAATTCTTAAAAAATTTGACCAAAATCTTGATATCCCCAATCCTATGTTTTGTATGTTTTTTCCACGTGTCTTGACATCCAATGTATCCCTGCAAAGTTTGGTGAAGATCTGAGTATGTAGTTTTAGACCTTATCTGGAACCTCCTATCTGAAAATTTGAAAATTTTTAAAAAATTCGTCCAAAATCTTGATGTCTCCAATCTCTTGTTTTGTACGTTTTTTCCACGTGTCTTGACCTCCAATGTATCCCTGCAATGTTTGGTGAAGATCTGAGTATGTAGTTTTTGACCTTATATGGAACCTCCTATCTGAAAATTTGAAAATTCTTAAAAAATTCGTCCAAAATCTTGATGTCTCCAATCTCTTGTTTTGTACGTTTTTTCCACGTGTCTTGACATCCAATGTATCCCTGCAAAGTTTGGTGAAGATCTGAGTATGTAGTTTTTGACCTTATATGGAACCTGAAAATTTGAAAATTCTTAAAAAATTTGACCAAAATCTTGATGTCCCCAATCCTAGGTCTTGTATGTTTTTTCCACGTGTCTTGACATCCAATGTATCCCTGCAAAGTTTGGTGAAGATCTGAGTATGTAGTTTTTGACCTTATATGGAACCTCCTATCTGAAAATTTGAAAATTCTTAAAAAATTCGACCAAAATCTTGATGTCCGCAATCCTATGTTTTGTATGATTTTTCCACGTGTCTTGACATCCAATGTATCCATGCAAAGTTTGGTGAAGATCTGAGTATGTAGTTTTTGACCTTATATGGAACCTCCTATCTGAAAATTTGAAAATTCTTAAAAAATTCGTCCAAAATCTTGATGACCCCAATCTCTTGTTTTGTACGTTTTTTCCACGTGTCTTGACATCCAATGTATCCCTGCAAAGTTTGGTGAAGATCTGAGTATGTAGTTTTTGACCTTATATGGAACCTCCTTTCTTAAAATTTGAGAATTCTTAAAAAATTCTTCCAAAATCTTGATGTCTCCAATCTCTTGTTTTGTACGTTTTTTCCACGTGTCTTGACATCCAATGTATCCATGCAAAGTTTGGTGAAGATCTGAGTATGTCGTTTTTGACCTTATCTGGAACCTCCCATCTGAAAATTTGAAAATTCTTAAAAAATTCGTCGAAAATCTTGATGTCTCCAATCTCTTGTTTTGTACGTTTTTTCCACGTGTCTTGACATGCAAAGTATCCCTGCAACGTTTGGTGAAGATCTGAGTATGTAGTTTTTGATCTTATCTGGAACCTCCTATCTGAAAATTTGAAAATTCTTCAAAAATTCGTCGAAAATCTTGATGTCTCCAATCTCTTGTTTTGTACGTTTTTTCCACGTGTCTTGACATCCAATGTATCCCTGCAATGTTTGGTGGAGATCTGAGTATGTAGTTTTTGACCTTATCTGGAACCTCCTGTCTGAAAATTTGAAAATTCTTCAAAAATTCGTCCAAAATCTTGATGTCTCCAATCTCTTGTTTTGTACGTTTTTTCCACGTGTCTCGACCTCCAATGTATCCCTGCAAAGTTTGGTGAAGATCTGAGTATGTCGTTTTTGACCTTATCTGGAACATCCTTTCTGAAAATTTGAAAATTGCTAAAAAATTCGTCGAAAATCTTGATGTCTCCAATCTCTTGTTTTGTACGTTTTTTCCACGTGTCTTGACATCCAATGTATCCCTGCAAAGTTTGGTGAAGATCTGAGTATGTAGTTTTTGACTTTATATGGAACCTCCTTTCTGAAAATTTGAAAATTCTCAAAAAATTCGTCCATAATCTTGATGTCTCCAATCTCTTGTTTTGTACGTTTTTTCCACGTGTCTTGACATCCAATGTATCCCTGCAAATTTTGGTGAAGATCTGAGTATGTAGTTTTTGACCTTATATGGAACCTCCTTTCTGAAAATTTGAAAATTCTTAAAAAATTCGTCCAAAATCTTGATGTCACCAATCCTATGTTTTGTATGTTTTTTCCACGTGTCTTGACATCCAATGTATCCATGCAAAGTTTGGTGAAGATCTGAGTATGTCGTTTTTGACCTTATCTGGAACCTCCCATCTGAAAATTTGAAAATTCTCAAAAAATTCGTCCAAAATCTTGATGTCTCCAATCTCTTGTTTTGTAAGTTTTTTCCACGTGTCTTGACATCCAATGTATCCATGCAAAGTTTGGTGACGATCTGAGTATGTCGTTTTTGACCTTATCTGGAACCTCCCATCTGAAAATTTGAAAATTCTTAAAAAATTCGTCGAAAATCTTGATGTCTCCAATCTCTTGTTTTGTACGTTTTTTCCACGTGTCTTGACATCCAATGTATCCGTGCAATGTTTGGTGGAGATCTGAGTATGTAGTTTTTGACCTTATCTGGAACCTCCTATCTGAAAATTTGAAAATTCTTCAAAAATTCGTCCAAAATCTTGATGTCTCCAATCTCTTGTTTTGTACGTTTTTTCCACGTGTCTCGACCTCCAATGTATCCCTGCAAAGTTTGGTGAAGATCTGAGTATGTCGTTTTTGACCTTATCTGGAACATCCTTTCTGAAAATTTGAAAATTCTTAAAAAATTCGTCCAAAATCTTGATGTCTCCAATCTCTTGTTTTGTACGTTTTTTCCACGTGTCTTGACATCCAATGTATCCCTGCAAAGTTTGGTGAAGATCTGAGTATGTAGTTTTTGACCTTATATGGAACCTCCTTTCTGAAAATTTGAAAATTCTCAAAAAATTCGTCCATAGTCTTGATGTCTCCAATCTCTTGTTTTGTACGTTTTTTCCCCGTGTCTTGACATCCAATGTATCCCTGCAAAGTTTGGTGAAGATCTGAGTATGTAGTTTTTGACCTTATATGGAACCTCCTTTCTGAAAATTTGAAAATTCTTATAAAAATCGTCCAAAATCTTGATGTCACCAATCCTATGTTTTGTATTTTTTTCCACGTGTCTTGACATCCAATGTATCCATGCAAAGTTTGGTGAAGATCTGAGTATGTAGTTTTTGACCTTATCTGGAAGCTCCTATCTGAAAATTTGAAAATTCTTCAAAAATTCGTCCAAAATCTTGATGTCTCCAATCTCTTGTTTTGTACGTTTTTTCCACGTGTCTCGACCTCCAATGTATCCCTGCAAAGTTTGGTGAAGATCTGAGTATGTCGTTTTTGACCTTATCTGGAACATCCTTTCTGAAAATTTGAAAATTGCTAAAAAATTCGTCGAAAATCTTGATGTCTCCAATCTCTTGTTTTGTACGTTTTTTCCACGTGTCTTGACATCCAATGTATCCCTGCAAAGTTTGGTGAAGATCTGAGTATGTAGTTTTTGACTTTATATGGAACCTCCTTTCTGAAAATTGGAAAATTCTCAAAAAATTCGTCCATAATCTTGATGTCTCCAATCTCTTGTTTTGTACGTTTTTTCCACGTGTCTTGACATCCAATGTATCCCTGCAAAGTTTGGTGAAGATCTGAGTATGTAGTTTTTGACCTTATATGGAACCTCCTTTCTGAAAATTTGAAAATTCTTAAAAAATTCGTCCAAAATCTTGATGTCACCAATCCTATATTTTGTATGTTTTTTCCACGTGTCTTGACATCCAATGTATCCATGCAAAGTTTGGTGAAGATCTGAGTATGTCGTTTTTGACCTTATCTGGAACCTCCCATCTGAAAATTTGAAAATTCTCAAAAAATTCGTCCAAAATCTTGATGTCTCCAATCTCTTGTTTTGTACGTTTTTTCCACGTGTCTTGACATCCAATGTATCCATGCAAAGTTTGGTGACGATCTGAGTATGTCGTTTTTGACCTTATCTGGAACCTCCCATCTGAAAATTTGAAAATTCTTAAAAAATTCGTCGAAAATCTTGATGTCTCCAATCTCTTGTTTTGTACGTTTTTTCCACGTGTCTTGACATGCAAAGTATCCCTGCAACGTTTGGTGAAGATCTGAGTATGTAGTTTTTGATCTTATCTGGAACCTCCTATCTGAAAATTTGAAAATTCTACAAAAATTCGTCGAAAATCTTGATGTCTCCAATCTCTTGTTTTGTACGTTTTTTGCACGTGTCTTGACATCCAATGTATCCGTGCAATGTTTGGTGGAGATCTGAGTATGTAGTTTTTGACCTTATCTGGAACCTCCTATCTGAAAATTTGAAAATTCTTCAAAAATTCGTCTAAAATCTTGATGTCTCCAATCTCTTGTTTTGTACGTTTTTTCCACGTGTCTCGACCTCCAATGTATCCCTGCAAAGTTTGGTGAAGATCTGAGTATGTCGTTTTTGACCTTATCTGGAACATCCTTTCTGAAAATTTGAAAATTCTTAAAAAATTCGTCCAAAATCTTGATGTCTCCAATCTCTTGTTTTGTACGTTTTTTCCACGTGTCTTGACATCCAATGTATCCCTGCAAAGTTTGGTGAAGATCTGAGTATGTAGTTTTTGACCTTATATGGAACCTCCTTTCTGAAAATTTGAAAATTCTCAAAAAATTCGTCCATAGTCTTGATGTCTCCAATCTCTTGTTTTGTACGTTTTTTCCCCGTGTCTTGACATCCAATGTATCCCTGCAAAGTTTGGTGAAGATCTGAGTATGTAGTTTTTGACCTTATATGGAACCTCCTTTCTGAAAATTTGAAAATTCTTAAAAAAATCGTCCAAAATCTTGATGTCACCAATCCTATGTTTTGTATGTTTTTTCCACGTGTCTTGACATCCAATGTATCCATGCAAAGTTTGGTGAAGATCTGAGTATGTAGTTTTTGACCTTATCTGGAAGCTCCTATCTGAAAATTTGAAAATTCTTCAAAAATTCGTCCAAAATCTTGATGTCTCCAATCTCTTGTTTTGTACGTTTTTTCCACGTGTCTCGACCTCCAATGTATCCCTGCAAAGTTTGGTGAAGATCTGAGTATGTCGTTTTTGACCTTATCTGGAACATCCTTTCTGAAAATTTGAAAATTGCTAAAAAATTCGTCGAAAATCTTGATGTCTCCAATCTCTTGTTTTGTACGTTTTTTCCACGTGTCTTGACATCCAATGTATCCCTGCAAAGTTTGGTGAAGATCTGAGTATGTAGTTTTTGACTTTATATGGAACTTCCTTTCTGAAAATTGGAAAATTCTCAAAAAATTCGTCCATAATCTTGATGTCTCCAATCTCTTGTTTTGTACGTTTTTTCCACGTGTCTTGACATCCAATGTATCCCTGCAAAGTTTGGTGAAGATCTGAGTATGTAGTTTTTGACCTTATATGGAACCTCCTTTCTGAAAATTTGAAAATTCTTAAAAAATTCGTCCAAAATCTTGATGTCACCAATCCTATGTTTTGTATGTTTTTTCCACGTGTCTTGACATCCAATGTATCCATGCAAAGTTTGGTGAAGATCTGAGTATGTCGTTTTTGACCTTATCTGGAACCTCCCATCTGAAAATTTGAAAATTCTCAAAAAATTCGTCCAAAATCTTGATGTCTCCAATCTCTTGTTTTGTACGTTTTTTCCACGTGTCTTGACATCCAATGTATCCATGCAAAGTTTGGTGAAGATCTGAGTATGTAGTTTTTGATCATATCTGGAACCTCCTATCTGAAAATTTGAAAATTCTTCAAAAATTCGTCGAAAATCTTGATGTCTCCAATCTCTTCTTTTGTACGTTTTTTCCACGTGTCTTGACATCCAATGTATCCGTGCAATGTTTGGTGGAGATCTGAGTATGTAGTTTTTGACCTTATCTGGAACCTCCTATCTGAAAATTTGAAAATTCTTCAAAAATTCGTCCAAAATCTTGATGTCTCCAATCTCTTGTTTTGTACGTTTTTTCCACGTGTCTCGACCTCCAATGTATCCCTGCAAAGTTTGGTGAAGATCTGAGTATGTCGTTTTTGACCTTATCTGGAACATCCTTTCTGAAAATTTGAAAATTCTTAAAAAATTAGTCCAAAATCTTGATGTCTCCAATCTCTTGTTTTGTACGTTTTTTCCACGTGTCTTGACATCCAATGTATCCAT
The DNA here is from genome assembly GCF_977018435.1 of Lepisma saccharinum. Taxonomy (NCBI): domain Eukaryota; kingdom Metazoa; phylum Arthropoda; class Insecta; order Zygentoma; family Lepismatidae; genus Lepisma; species Lepisma saccharinum. The sequence goes on along the minus strand of NW_028142966.1, from coordinate 112,275 downwards.
GCAAAGTTTGGTGACGATCTGAGTATGTCGTTTTTGACCTTATCTGGAACCTCCCATCTGAAAATTTGAAAATTCTTAAAAAATTCGTCGAAAATCTTGATGTCTCCAATCTCTTGTTTTGTACGTTTTTTCCACGTGTCTTGACATGCAAAGTATCCCTGCAACGTTTGGTGAAGATCTGAGTATGTAGTTTTTGATCTTATCTGGAACCTCCTATCTGAAAATTTGAAAATTCTACAAAAATTCGTCGAAAATCTTGATGTCTCCAATCTCTTGTTTTGTACGTTTTTTGCACGTGTCTTGACATCCAATGTATCCGTGCAATGTTTGGTGGAGATCTGAGTATGTAGTTTTTGACCTTATCTGGAACCTCCTATCTGAAAATTTGAAAATTCTTCAAAAATTCGTCTAAAATCTTGATGTCTCCAATCTCTTGTTTTGTACGTTTTTTCCACGTGTCTCGACCTCCAATGTATCCCTGCAAAGTTTGGTGAAGATCTGAGTATGTCGTTTTTGACCTTATCTGGAACATCCTTTCTGAAAATTTGAAAATTCTTAAAAAATTCGTCCAAAATCTTGATGTCTCCAATCTCTTGTTTTGTACGTTTTTTCCACGTGTCTTGACATCCAATGTGTCCCTGCAAAGTTTGGTGAAGATCTGAGTATGTAGTTTTTGACCTTATATGGAACCTCCTTTCTGAAAATTTGAAAATTCTTAAAAAAATCGTCCAAAATCTTGATGTCACCAATCCTATGTTTTGTATGTTTTTTCCACGTGTCTTGACATCCAATGTATCCATGCAAAGTTTGGTGAAGATCTGAGTATGTAGTTTTTGACCTTATCTGGAAGCTCCTATCTGAAAATTTGAAAATTCTTCAAAAATTCGTCCAAAATCTTGATGTCTCCAATCTCTTGTTTTGTACGTTTTTTCCACGTGTCTCGACCTCCAATGTATCCACGCAAAGTTTGGTGAAGATCTGAGTATGTCGTTTTTGACCTTATCTGGAACATCCTTTCTGAAAATTTGAAAATTGCTAAAAAATTCGTCGAAAATCTTGATGTCTCCAATCTCTTGTTTTGTACGTTTTTTCCACGTGTCTTGACATCCAATGTATCCCTGCAAAGTTTGGTGAAGATCTGAGTATGTAGTTTTTGACTTTATATGGTACCTCCTTTCTGAAAATTGGAAAATTCTCAAAAAATTCGTCCATAATCTTGATGTCTCCAATCTCTTGTTTTGTACGTTTTTTCCACGTGTCTTGACATCCAATGTATCCCTGCAAAGTTTGGTGAAGATCTGAGTATGTAGTTTTTGACCTTATATGGAACCTCCTTTCTGAAAATTTGAAAATTCTTAAAAAATTCGTCCAAAATCTTGATGTCACCAATCCTATGTTTTGTATGTTTTTTCCACGTGTCTTGACATCCAATGTATCCATGCAAAGTTTGGTGAAGATCTGAGTATGTCGTTTTTGACCTTATCTGGAACCTCCCATCTGAAAATTTGAAAATTCTCAAAAAATTCGTCCAAAATCTTGATGTCTCCAATCTCTTGTTTTGTACGTTTTTTCCACGTGTCTTGACATCCAATGTATCCATGCAAAGTTTGGTGACGATCTGAGTATGTCGTTTTTGACCTTATCTGGAACCTCCCATCTGAAAATTTGAAAATTCTTAAAAAATTCGTTGAAAATCTTGATGTCTCCAATCTCTTGTTTTGTACGTTTTTTCCACGTGTCTTGACATGCAAAGTATCCCTGCAACGTTTGGTGAAGATCTGAGTATGTAGTTTTTGATCATATCTGGAACCTCCTATCTGAAAATTTGAAAATTCTTCAAAAATTCGTCCAAAATCTTGATGTCTCCAATCTCTTGTTTTGTACGTTTTTTCCACGTGTCTCGACCTCCAATGTATCCCTGCAAAGTTTGGTGAAGATCTGAGTATGTCGTTTTTGACCTTATCTGGAACATCCTTTCTGAAAATTTGAAAATTCTTAAAAAATTAGTCCAAAATCTTGATGTCTCCAATCTCTTGTTTTGTACGTTTTTTCCACGTGTCTTGACATCCAATGTATCCATGCAAAGTTTGGTGACGATCTGAGTATATCGTTTTTGACCTTATCTGGAACCTCCCATCTGAAAATTTGAAAATTCTTAAAAAATTCGTCGAAAATCTTGATGTCTCCAATCTCTTGTTTTGTACGTTTTTTCCACGTGTCTTGACATGCAAAGTATCCCTGCAACGTTTGGTGAAGATCTGAGTATGTAGTTTTTGATCTTATCTGGAACCTCCTATCTGAAAATTTGAAAATTCTACAAAAATTCGTCGAAAATCTTGAGGTCTCCAATCTCTTGTTTTGTACGTTTTTTGCACGTGTCTTGACATCCAATGTATCCGTGCAATGTTTGGTGGAGATCTGAGTATGTAGTTTTTGACCTTATCTGGAACCTCCTATCTGAAAATTTGAAAATTCTTCAAAAATTCGTCTAAAATCTTGATGTCTCCAATCTCTTGTTTTGTACGTTTTTTCCACGTGTCTCGACCTCCAATGTATCCCTGCAAAGTTTGGTGAAGATCTGAGTATGTCGTTTTTGACCTTATCTGGAACATCCTTTCTGAAAATTTGAAAATTCTTAAAAAATTCGTCCAAAATCTTGATGTCTCCAATCTCTTGTTTTGTACGTTTTTTCCACGTGTCTTGACATCCAATGTGTCCCTGCAAAGTTTGGTGAAGATCTGAGTATGTAGTTTTTGACCTTATATGGAACCTCCTTTCTGAAAATTTGAAAATTCTCAAAAAATTCGTCCATAGTCTTGATGTCTCCAATCTCTTGTTTTGTACGTTTTTTCCCCGTGTCTTGACATCCAATGTATCCCTGCAAAGTTTGGTGAAGATCTGAGTATGTAGTTTTTGACCTTATATGGAACCTCCTTTCTGAAAATTTGAAAATTCTTAAAAAAATCGTCCAAAATCTTGATGTCACCAATCCTATGTTTTGTATGTTTTTTCCACGTGTCTTGACATCCAATGTATCCATGCAAAGTTTGGTGAAGATCTGAGTATGTAGTTTTTGACCTTATCTGGAAGCTCCTATCTGAAAATTTGAAAATTCTTCAAAAATTCGTCCAAAATCTTGATGTCTCCAATCTCTTGTTTTGTACGTTTTTTCCACGTGTCTCGACCTCCAATGTATCCCTGCAAAGTTTGGTGAAGATCTGAGTATGTCGTTTTTGACCTTATCTGGAACATCCTTTCTGAAAATTTGAAAATTGCTAAAAAATTCGTCGAAAATCTTGATGTCTCCAATCTCTTGTTTTGTACGTTTTTTCCACGTGTCTTGACATCCAATGTATCCCTGCAAAGTTTGGTGAAGATCTGAGTATGTAGTTTTTGACTTTATATGGAACCTCCTTTCTGAAAATTGGAAAATTCTCAAAAAATTCGTCCATAATCTTGATGTCTCCAATCTCTTGTTTTGTACGTTTTTTCCACGTGTCTTGACATCCAATGTATCCCTGCAAAGTTTGGTGAAGATCTGAGTATGTAGTTTTTGACCTTATATGGAACCTCCTTTCTGAAAATTTGAAAATTCTTAAAAAATTCTTCCAAAATCTTGATGTCACCAATCCTATGTTTTGTATGTTTTTTCCACGTGTCTTGACATCCAATGTATCCATGCAAAGTTTGGTGAAGATCTGAGTATGTCGTTTTTGACCTTATCTGGAACCTCCCATCTGAAAATTTGAAAATTCTCAAAAAATTCGTCCAAAATCTTGATGTCTCCAATCTCTTGTTTTGTACGTTTTTTCCACGTGTCTTGACATCCAATGTATCCATGCAAAGTTTGGTGACGATCTGAGTATGTCGTTTTTGACCTTATCTGGAACCTCCCATCTGAAAATTTGAAAATTCTTAAAAAATTCGTTGAAAATCTTGATGTCTCCAATCTCTTGTTTTGTACGTTTTTTCCACGTGTCTTGACATGCAAAGTATCCCTGCAACGTTTGGTGAAGATCTGAGTATGTAGTTTTTGATCATATCTGGAACCTCCTATCTGAAAATTTGAAAATTCTTCAAAAATTCGTCGAAAATCTTGATGTCTCCAATCTCTTCTTTTGTACGTTTTTTCCACGTGTCTTGACATCCAATGTATCCGTGCAATGTTTGGTGGAGATCTGAGTATGTAGTTTTTGACCTTATCTGGAACCTCCTATCTGAAAATTTGAAAATTCTTCAAAAATTCGTCCAAAATCTTGATGTCTCCAATCTCTTGTTTTGTACGTTTTTTCCACGTGTCTCGACCTCCAATGTATCCCTGCAAAGTTTGGTGAAGATCTGAGTATGTCGTTTTTGACCTTATCTGGAACATCCTTTCTGAAAATTTGAAAATTCTTAAAAAATTAGTCCAAAATCTTGATGTCTCCAATCTCTTGTTTTGTACGTTTTTTCCACGTGTCTTGACATCCAATGTATCCCTGCAAAGTTTGGTGAAGATCTGAGTATGTAGTTTTTGACCTTATATGGAACCTCCTTTCTGAAAATTTGAAAATTCTCAAAAAATTCGTCCATAATCTTGATGTCTCCAATCTCTTGTTTTGTACGTTTTTTCCCCGTGTTTTGACATCCAATGTATCCCTGCAAAGTTTGGTGAAGATCTGAGTATGTAGTTTTTGACCTTATATGGAACCTCCTTTCTGAAAATTTGAAAATTCTTAAAAAATTCGTCCAAAATCTTGATGTCACCAATCCTATGTTTTGTATGTTTTTTCCACGTGTCTTGACATCCAATGTATCCATGCAAAGTTTGGTGAAGATCTGAGTATGTAGTTTTTGACCTTATCTGGAACCTCCCATCTGAAAATTTGAAAATTCCTAAAAAATCCGTCCAAAATCTTGATGACCCCAATCTCTTGTTTTGTACGTTTTTTCCACGTGTCTTGACATTCAATGTATCCCTGCAAAGTTTGGTGAAGATCTGAGTATGTAGTTTTTGACCTTATATGGAACCTCCTTTCTGAAAATTTGAAAATTCTTAAAAAATTCGTCCAAAATCTTGATGTCTCCAATCTCTTGTTTTGTACGTTTTTTCCACGTGTCTTGACATCCAATGTATCCCTGCAAAATTTGGTGAAGATCTGAATATGTAGTTTTTGACCTTATATGGAACCTCCTATCTGAAAATTTGAAAATTCTTAAAAAATTTGACCAAAATCTTGATGTCCCCAATCCTATGTTTTGTATGTTTTTTCCACGTGTCTTGACATTCAATGTATCCCTACAGAGTTTGGTGAAGATCTGAGTATGTCGTTTTTGACCTTATCTGGAACATCCTTTCTGAAAATTTGAAAATTCTTAAAAAATTCGTCCAAAATCTTGATGTCTCCAATCTCTTGTTTTGTACGTTTTTTCCACGTGTCTTGACATCCAATGTATCCCTGCAAAGTTTGGTGAAGATCTGAGTATGTAGTTTTTGACCTTATCTGGAACCTCCTATCTGAAAATTTGAAAATTGTTAAAAAATTCATCCAAAATATTGATGTCTCCAATCTCTTGTTTTGAACGTTTTTCCCACTTGTCTTGACATCCAATGTATTCCTGCAAAGTTTGGTGAAGATCTGAGTATGTAGTTTTTGACCTTATCTGGAACCTCATTTCTGAAAATTTGAAAATTCCTCAAAAATTCGTCCAAAATCTTGATGTCTCCAATCTCTTGTTTTGTACGTTTTTTCCACGTGTCTTGACATCTAATGTATCCATGCAAAGTTTGGTGAAGATCTGAGTATGTAGTTTTTGACCTTATCTGGAACCTCCAATCTGAAAATTTGAAAATTCTTAAAAAATTCGTCCAAAATCTTGATGTCTCCAATCTCTTGTTTTGTACGTTTTTTCCACGTGTCTTGACATGCAAAGTATCCCTGCAACGTTTGGTGAAGATCTGAGTATGTAGTTTTTGACATTATATGGAACCTCCTTTCTGAAAATTTGAAAATTCTTAAAAAATTCGTCCAAAATCTTGATGTCCCCAATCCTATGTTTTGTATGTTTTTTCCACGTGTCTTGACATCCAATGTATCCATGCAAAGTTTGGTGAAGATCTGAGTATGTCGTTTTTGACCTTATCTAGAACCACCCATCTGAAAATTTGAAAATTTTGAAAAAATTCGTCCAAAATCTTGATGTCTGCAATCTCTTGTTTTGTACGTTTTTTCCACGTGTCTTGACATCCAATGTATCCCTGCAATGTTTGGTGAAGATCTGAGTATGTAGTTTTTGATCTTATATGGAACCTCCTTTCTAAAAATTTGAAAATTCTTAAAAAATTCGTCCAAAATCTTGATGTCCCCAATCTCTTGTTTCGTACGTTTTTTCCACGTGTCTTGACATGCAAAGTATCCCTGCAACGTTTGGTGAAGATCTGAGTATGTCGTTTTTGACCTTATCTGGAACCTCCCATCTGAAAATTTGAAAATTCTTAAAAAATTCGTCCAAAATCTTGATGTCTCCAATCTCTTGTTTTGTACGTTTTTTCCACGTGTCTTGACATCCAATGTATCCCTGCAAAGTTTGGTGAAGATCTGAGTATGTAGTTTTTGACCTTATATGGAACCTCCTTTCTGAAAATTTGAAAATTCTTAAAAAATTCGTCCAAAATCTTGATGACCCCAATCTCTTGTTTTGTACGTTTTTTCCACGTGTCTTGACATGCAAAGTATCCCTGCAACGTTTGGTGAAGATCTGAGTATGTAGTTTTTGACCTTATCTGGAACATCCTATCTGAAAATTTGAAAATTCTTAAAAAATTCGTCCAAAATCTTGATGTCTCCAATCTCTTGTTTTGTACGTTTTTTCCACGTGTCTTGACATCCAATGTATCCCTGCAAAGTCTGGTGAAGATCTGAGTATGTAGTTTTTGACCTTATCTGGAACCTCCTATCTGAAAATTTGAAAATTGTTAAAAAATTCGTCCAAAATCTTGATGTCTCCAATCTCTTGTTTTGTACGTTTTTCCCACGTGTCTTGACATCCAATGTATCCCGGCAAAGTTTGGTGAAGATCTGAGTATGTAGTTTTTGACCTTATCTGGAACCTCATTTCTGAAAATTTGAAAATTCCTCAAAAATTCGTCCAAAATCTTGATGTCTCCAATCTCTTGTTTTGTACGTTTTTTCCACGTGTCTCGACCTCCAATGTATCCCTGCAAAGTTTGGTGAAGATCTGAGTATGTCGTTTTTGACCTTATCTGGAACATCCTTTCTGAAAATTTGAAAATTCTTAAAAAATTCGTCCAAAATCTTGATGTCTCCAATCTCTTGTTTTGTACGTTTTTTCCACGTGTCTTGACATCCAATGTATCCCTGCAAAGTTTGGTGAAGATCTGAGTATGTAGTTTTTGACCTTATATGGAACCTCCTTTCTGAAAATTTGAAAATTCTCAAAAAATTCGTCCATAATCTTGATGTCTCCAATCTCTTGTTTTGTACGTTTTTTCCCCGTGTCTTGACATCCAATGTATCCCTGCAAAGTTTGGTGAAGATCTGAGTATGTAGTTTTTGACCTTATCTGGAACCTCCTATCTGAAAATTTGAAAATTGTTAAAAAATTCGTCCAAAATCTTGATGTCTCCAATCTCTTGTTTTGTACGTTTTATCCACGTGTCTTGACATCCAATGTATCCCTGCAAAGTTTGGTGAAGATCTGAGTATGTAGTTTTTGACCTTATATGGAACCTCCTATCTGAAAATTTGAAAATTCTTAAAAAATTCGTCGAAAATCTTGATGTCTCCAATCTCTTGTTTTGTACGTTTTTTCCACGTGTCTTGACATCCAATGTATCCCTGGATTGTTTGGTGAAGATCTGAGTATGTAGTTTTTGACCTTATATGGAACCTCCTATCTGAAAATTTGAAAATTCTTAAAAAATTCGTCGAAAATCTTGATGTCTCCAATCTCTTGTTTTGTACGTTTTTTCCACGTGTCTTGACATCCAATGTATCCCTGCAAAGTTTGGTGAAGATCTGAGTATGTAGTTTTTGACCTTATATGGAACCTCCTATCTGAAAATTTGAAAATTCTTAAAAAATTCGTCCAAAATCTTGATGTCTCCAATCTCTTGTTTTGTAAGTTTTTTCCACGTCTCTTGACATCCAATGTATCCCTGCAATGTTTGGTGAAGATCTGAGTATGTAGTTTTTGACTTTATATGGAACCTCCTATCTGAAAATTTGAAAATTCTTAAAAAATTCGTCCAAAATCTTGATGTCTCCAATCTCTTGTTTTGTACGTTTTTTCCACGTGTCTTGACATCCAATGTATCCCTGCAATGTTTGGTGAAGATCTGAGTATGTAGTTTTTGACCTTATCTGGAAACTCCCATCTGAAAATTTGAAAATTCTTAAAAAATTCGTCGAAAATCTTGATGTCTCCAATCTCTTGTTTTGTACGTTTTTTCCACGTGTCTTGACATGCAAAGTATCCCTGCAACGTTTGGTGAAGATCTGAGTATGTAGTTTTTGACCTTATCTGGAAACTCCTATCTGAAAATTTAAAAATTCTTCAAAAATTCGTCCAAAATCTTGATGTCTCCAATCTCTTGTTTTGTACGTTTTTTCCACGTGTCTTGACATCCAATGTATCCCTGCAATGTTTTTTATTGAAGATCTGAGTATGTAGTTTTTGACCTTATATGGAACCTCCTATCTGAAAATTTGAAAATTCTTAAAAAATTTGACCAAAATCTTGATATCCCCAATCCTATGTTTTGTATGTTTTTTCCACGTGTCTTGACATCCAATGTATCCCTGCAAAGTTTGGTGAAGATCTGAGTATGTAGTTTTAGACCTTATCTGGAACCTCCTATCTGAAAATTTGAAAATTTTTAAAAAATTCGTCCAAAATCTTGATGTCTCCAATCTCTTGTTTTGTACGTTTTTTCCACGTGTCTTGACCTCCAATGTATCCCTGCAATGTTTGGTGAAGATCTGAGTATGTAGTTTTTGACCTTATATGGAACCTCCTATCTGAAAATTTGAAAATTCTTAAAAAATTCGTCCAAAATCTTGATGTCTCCAATCTCTTGTTTTGTACGTTTTTTCCACGTGTCTTGACATCCAATGTATCCCTGCAAAGTTTGGTGAAGATCTGAGTATGTAGTTTTTGACCTTATATGGAACCTGAAAATTTGAAAATTCTTAAAAAATTTGACCAAAATCTTGATGTCCCCAATCCTAGGTCTTGTATGTTTTTTCCACGTGTCTTGACATCCAATGTATCCCTGCAAAGTTTGGTGAAGATCTGAGTATGTAGTTTTTGACCTTATATGGAACCTCCTATCTGAAAATTTGAAAATTCTTAAAAAATTCGACCAAAATCTTGATGTCCCCAATCCTATGTTTTGTATGATTTTTCCACGTGTCTTGACATCCAATGTATCCATGCAAAGTTTGGTGAAGATCTGAGTATGTAGTTTTTGACCTTATATGGAACCTCCTATCTGAAAATTTGAAAATTCTTAAAAAATTCGTCCAAAATCTTGATGACCCCAATCTCTTGTTTTGTACGTTTTTTCCACGTGTCTTGACATCCAATGTATCCCTGCAAAGTTTGGTGAAGATCTGAGTATGTAGTTTTTGACCTTATATGGAACCTCCTTTCTTAAAATTTGAGAATTCTTAAAAAATTCGTCCAAAATCTTGATGTCTCCAATCTCTTGTTTTGTACGTTTTTTCCACGTGTCTTGACATCCAATGTATCCATGCAAAGTTTGGTGAAGATCTGAGTATGTCGTTTTTGACCTTATCTGGAACCTCCCATCTGAAAATTTGAAAATTCTTAAAAAATTCGTCGAAAATCTTGATGTCTCCAATCTCTTGTTTTGTACGTTTTTTCCACGTGTCTTGACATGCAAAGTATCCCTGCAACGTTTGGTGAAGATCTGAGTATGTAGTTTTTGATCTTATCTGGAACCTCCTATCTGAAAATTTGAAAATTCTTCAAAAATTCGTCGAAAATCTTGATGTCTCCAATCTCTTGTTTTGTACGTTTTTTCCACGTGTCTTGACATCCAATGTATCCCTGCAATGTTTGGTGGAGATCTGAGTATGTAGTTTTTGACCTTATCTGGAACCTCCTGTCTGAAAATTTGAAAATTCTTCAAAAATTCGTCCAAAATCTTGATGTCTCCAATCTCTTGTTTTGTACGTTTTTTCCACGTGTCTCGACCTCCAATGTATCCCTGCAAAGTTTGGTGAAGATCTGAGTATGTCGTTTTTGACCTTATCTGCAACATCCTTTCTGAAAATTAGAAAATTGCTAAAAAATTCGTCGAAAATCTTGATGTCTCCAATCTCTTGTTTTGTACGTTTTTTCCACGTGTCTTGACATCCAATGTATCCCTGCAAAGTTTGGTGAAGATCTGAGTATGTAGTTTTTGACTTTATATGGAACCTCCTTTCTGAAAATTTGAAAATTCTCAAAAAATTCGTCCATAATCTTGATGTCTCCAATCTCTTGTTTTGTACGTTTTTTCCACGTGTCTTGACATCCAATGTATCCCTGCAAAGTTTGGTGAAGATCTGAGTATGTAGTTTTTGACCTTATATGGAACCTCCTTTCTGAAAATTTGAAAATTCTTAAAAAATTCGTCCAAAATCTTGATGTCACCAATCCTATGTTTTGTATGTTTTTCCACGTGTCTTGACATCCAATGTATCCATGCAAAGTTTGGTGAAGATCTGAGTATGTCGTTTTTGACCTTATCTGGAACCTCCCATCTGAAAATTTGAAAATTCTCAAAAAATTCGTCCAAAATCTTGATGTCTCCAATCTCTTGTTTTGTACGTTTTTTCCACGTGTCTTGACATCCAATGTATCCATGCAAAGTTTGGTGACGATCTGAGTATGTCGTTTTTGACCTTATCTGGAACCTCCCATCTGAAAATTTGAAAATTCTTAAAAAATTCGTCGAAAATCTTGATGTCTCCAATCTCTTGTTTTGTACGTTTTTTCCACGTGTCTTGACATGCAAAGTATCCCTGCAACGTTTGGTGAAGATCTGAGTATGTAGATTTTGATCTTATCTGGAACCTCCTATCTGAAAATTTGAAAATTCTTCAAAAATTCGTCGAAAATCTTGATGTCTCCAATCTCTTGTTTTGTACGTTTTTTCCACGTGTCTTGACATCCAATGTATCCGTGCAATGTTTGGTGGAGATCTGAGTATGTAGTTTTTGACCTTATCTGGAACCTCCTATCTGAAAATTTGAAAATTCTTCAAAAATTCGTCCAAAATCTTGATGTCTCCAATCTCTTGTTTTGTACGTTTTTTCCACGTGTCTCGACCTCCAATGTATCCCTGCAAAGTTTGGTGAAGATCTGAGTATGTCGTTTTTGACCTTATCTGGAACATCCTTTCTGAAAATTTGAAAATTCTTAAAAAATTCGTCCAAAATCTTGATGTCTCCAATCTCTTGTTTTGTACGTTTTTTCCACGTGTCTTGACATCCAATGTATCCCTGCAAAGTTTGGTGAAGATCTGAGTATGTAGTTTTTGACCTTATATGGAACCTCCTTTCTGAAAATTTGAAAATTCTCAAAAAATTCGTCCATAATCTTGATGTCTCCAATCTCTTGTTTTGTACGTTTTTTCCCCGTGTCTTGACATCCAATGTATCCCTGCAAAGTTTGGTGAAGATCTGAGTATGTAGTTTTTGACCTTATATGGAACCTCCTTTCTGAAAATTTGAAAATTCTTAAAAAAATCGTCCAAAATCTTGATGTCACCAATCCTATGTTTTGTATGTTTTTTCCACGTGTCTTGACATCCAATGTATCCATGCAAAGTTTGGTGAAGATCTGAGTATGTAGTTTTTGACCTTATCTGGAACCTCCTATCTGAAAATTTGAAAATTCTTCAAAAATTCGTCCAAAATCTTGATGTCTCCAATCTCTTGTTTTGTACGTTTTTTCCACGTGTCTCGACCTCCAATGTATCCCTGCAAAGTTTGGTGAAGATCTGAGTATGTCGTTTTTGACCTTATCTGGAACATCCTTTCTGAAAATTTGAAAATTGCTAAAAAATTCGTCGAAAATCTTGATGTCTCCAATCTCTTGTTTTGTACGTTTTTTCCACGTGTCTTGACATCCAATGTATCCCTGCAAAGTTTGGTGAAGATCTGAGTATGTAGTTTTTGACTTTATATGGAACCTCCTTTCTGAAAATTTGAAAATTCTCAAAAAAATCGTCCATAATCTTGATGTCTCCAATCTCTTGTTTTGTACGTTTTTTCCACGTGTCTTGACATCCAATGTATCCCTGCAAAGTTTGGTGAAGATCTGAGTATGTAGTTTTTGACCTTATATGGAACCTCCTTTCTGAAAATTTGAAAATTCTTAAAAAATTCGTCCAAAATCTTGATGTCACTAATCCTATGTTTTGTATGTTTTTTCCACGTGTCTTGACATCCAATGTATCCATGCAAAGTTTGGTGAAGATCTGAGTATGTCGTTTTTGACCTTATCTGGAACCTCCCATCTGAAAATTTGAAAATTCTCAAAAAATTCGTCCAAAATCTTGATGTCTCCAATCTCTTGTTTTGTACGTTTTTTCCACGTGTCTTGACATCCAATGTATCCATGCAAAGTTTGGTGACAATCTGAGTATGTCGTTTTTGACCTAATCTGGAACCTCCCATCTGAAAATTTGAAAATTCTTAAAAAATTCGTTGAAAATCTTGATGTCTCCAATCTCTTGTTTTGTACGTTTTTTCCACGTGTCTTGACATGCAAAGTATCCCTGCAACGTTTGGTGAAGATCTGAGTATGTAGTTTTTGATCATATCTGGAACCTCCTATCTGAAAATTTGAAAATTCTTCAAAAATTCGTCGAAAATCTTGATGTCTCCAATCTCTTCTTTTGTACGTTTTTTCCATGTGTCTTGACATCCAATGTATCCGTGCAATGTTTGGTGGAGATCTGAGTATGAAGTTTTTGACCTTATCTGGAACCTCCAATCTGAAAATTTGAAAATTCTTCAAAAATTCGTCCAAAATCTTGATGTCTCCAATCTCTTGTTTTGTACGTTTTTTCCACGTGTCTCGACCTCCAATGTATCCCTGCAAAGTTTGGTGAAGATCTGAGTATGTCGTTTTTGACCTTATCTGGAACATCCTTTCTGAAAATTTGAAAATTCTTAAAAAATTCGTCCAAAATCTTGATGTCTCCAATCTCTTGTTTTGTACGTTTTTTCCACGTGTCTTGACATCCAATGTATCCCTGCAAAGTTTGGTGAAGATCTGAGTATGTAGTTTTTGACCTTATATGGAGCCTCCTTTCTGAAAATTTGAAAATTCTCAAAAAATTCGTCCATAATCTTGATGTCTCCAATCTCTTGTTTTGTACGTTTTTTCCCCGTGTCTTGACATCCAATGTATCCCTGCAAAGTTTGGTGAAGATCTGAGTATGTAGTTTTTGACCTTATATGGAACCTCCTTTCTGAAAATTTGAAAATTCTTTAAAAATTCGTCCAAAATCTTGATGTCACCAATCCTATGTTTTGTATGTTTTTTCCACGTGTCTTGACATCCAATGTATCCATGCAAAGTTTGGTGAAGATCTGAGTATGTAGTTTTTGACCTTATCTAGAACCTCCTATCTGAAAATTTGAAAATTCTTCAAAAATTCGTCCAAAATCTTGATGTCTCCAATCTCTTGTTTTGTACGTTTTTTCCACGTGTCTCGACCTCCAATGTATCCCTGCAAAGTTTGGTGAAGATCTGAGTATGTCGTTTTTGACCTTATCTGGAACATCCTTTCTGAAAATTTGAAAATTCTTAAAAAATTCGTCCAAAATCTTGATGTCACCAATCCTATGTTTTGTATGTTTTTTCCACGTGTCTTGACATCCAATGTATCCATGCAAAGTTTGGTGAAGATCTGAGTATGTAGTTTTTGACCTTATCTGGAACCTCCTATCTGAAAATTTGAAAATTCTTCAAAAATTCGTCCAAAATCTTGATGTCTCCAATCTCTTGTTTTGTACGTTTTTTCCACGTGTCTCGACCTCCAATGTATCCCTGCAAAGTTTGGTGAAGATCTGAGTATGTCGTTTTTGACCTTATCTGGAACATCCTTTCTGAAAATTTGAAAATTGCTAAAAAATTCGTCGAAAATCTTGATGTCTCCAATCTCTTGTTTTGTACGTTTTTTCCACGTGTCTTGACATCCAATGTATCCCTGCAAAGTTTGGTGAAGATCTGAGTATGTAGTTTTTGACTTTATATGGAACCTCCTTTCTGAAAATTTGAAAATTCTCAAAAAATTCGTCCATAATCTTGATGTCTCCAATCTCTTGTTTTGTACGTTTTTTCCACGTGTCTTGACATCCAATGTATCCCTGCAAAGTTTGGTGAAGATCTGAGTATGTAGTTTTTGACCTTATATGGAACCTCCTTTCTGAAAATTTGAAAATTCTTAAAAAATTCGTCCAAAATCTTGATGTCACCAATCCTATGTTTTGTATGTTTTTTCCACGTGTCTTGACATCCAATGTATCCATGCAAAGTTTGGTGAAGATCTGAGTATGTCGTTTTTGACCTTATCTGGAACCTCCCATCTGAAAATTTGAAAATTCTCAAAAAATTCGTCCAAAATCTTGATGTCTCCAATCTCTTGTTTTGTACGTTTTTTCCACGTGTCTTGACATCCAATGTATCCATGCAAAGTTTGGTGACGATCTGAGTATGTCGTTTTTGACCTTATCTGGAACCTCCCATCTGAAAATTTGAAAATTCTTAAAAAATTCGTTGAAAATCTTGATGTTTCCAATCTCTTGTTTTGTACGTTTTTTCCACGTGTCTTGACATGCAAAGTATCCCTGCAACGTTTGGTGAAGATCTGAGTATGTAGTTTTTGATCATATCTGGAACCTCCTATCTGAAAATTTGAAAATTCTTCAAAAATTCGTCGAAAATCTTGATGTCTCCAATCTCTTGTTTTGTACGTTTTTTCCACGTGTCTTGACATCCAATGTATCCGTGCAATGTTTGGTGGAGATCTGAGTATGTAGTTTTTGACCTTATCTGGAACCTCCTATCTGAAAATTTGAAAATTCTTCAAAAATTCGTCCAAAATCTTGATGTCTCCAATCTCTTGTTTTGTACGTTTTTTCCACGTGTCTCGACCTCCAATGTATCCCTGCAAAGTTAGGTGAAGATCTGAGTATGTCGTTTTTGACCTTATCTGGAACATCCCATCTGAAAATTTGAAAATTCCTAAAAAATCCGTCCAAAATCTTGATGACCCCAATCTCTTGTTTTGTACGTTTTTTCCACGTGTCTTGACATTCAATGTATCCCTGCAAAGTTTGGTGAAGATCTGAGTATGTAGTTTTTGACCTTATATGGAACCTCCTTTCTGAAAATTTGAAAATTCTTAAAAAATTCGTCCAAAATCTTGATGTCTCCAATCTCTTGTTTTGTACGTTTTTTCCACGTGTCTTGACATCCAATGTATCCCTGCAAAATTTGGTGAAGATCTGCATATGTAGTTTTTGACCTTATATGGAACCTCCTATCTGAAAATTTGAAAATTCTTAAAAAATTTGACCAAAATCTTGATGTCCCCAATCCTATGTTTTGTATGTTTTTTCCACGTGTCTTGACATTCAATGTATCCCTGCAGAGTTTGGTGAAGATCTGAGTATGTCGTTTTTGACCTTATCTGGAACATCCTTTCTGAAAATTTGAAAATTCTTAAAAAATTCGTCCAAAATCTTGATGTCTCCAATCTCTTGTTTTGTACGTTTTTTCCACGTGTCTTGACATCCAATGTATCCCTGCAAAGTTTGGTGAAGATCTGAGAATGTAGTTTTTGACCTTATATGGAACCTCCTTTCTGAAAATTTGAAAATTCTCAAAAAATTCGTCCATAATCTTGATGTCTCCAATCTCTTGTTTTGTACGTTTTTTCCCCGTGTCTTGACATCCAATGTATCCCTGCAAAGTTTGGTGAAGATCTGAGTATGTAGTTTTTGACCTTATATGGAACCTCCTTTCTGAAAATTTGAAAATTCTTAAAAAATTCGTCCAAAATCTTGATGTCACCAATCCTATGTTTTGTATGTTTTTTCCACGTGTCTTGACATCCAATGTATCCATGCAAAGTTTGGTGAAGATCTGAGTATGTAGTTTTTGACCTTATCTGGAACCTCCTATCTGAAAATTTGAAAATTCTTCAAAAATTCGTCCAAAATCTTGATGTCTCCAATCTCTTGTTTTGTACGTTTTTTCCACGTGTCTCGACCTCCAATGTATCCCTGCAAAGTTTGGTGAAGATCTGAGTATGTCGTTTTTGACCTTATCTGGAACATCCTTTCTGAAAATTTGAAAATTCTTAAAAAATTCGTCCAAAATCTTGATGTCTCCAATCTCTTGTTTTGTACGTTTTTTCCACGTGTCTTGACATCCAATGTATCCCTGCAAAGTTTGGTGAAGATCTGAGTATGTAGTTTTTGACCTTATATGGAACCTCCTTTCTGAAAATTTGAAAATTCTCAAAAAATTCGTCCATAATCTTGATGTCTCCAATCTCTTGTTTTGTACGTTTTTTCCCCGTGTCTTGACATCCAATGTATCCCTGCAAAGTTTGGTGAAGATCTGAGTATGTAGTTTTTGACCTTATATGGAACCTCCTTTCTGAAAATTTGAAAATTCTTAAAAAATTCGTCCAAAATCTTGATGTCACCAATCCTATGTTTTGTATGTTTTTTCCACGTGTCTTGACATCCAATGTATCCATGCAAAGTTTGGTGAAGATCTGAGTATGTAGTTTTTGACCTTATCTGGAACCTCCTATCTGAAAATTTGAAAATTCTTCAAAAATTCGTCCAAAATCTTGATGTCTCCAATCTCTTGTTTTGTACGTTTTTTCCACGTGTCTCGACCTCCAATGTATCCCTGCAAAGTTTGGTGAAGATCTGAGTATGTCGTTTTTGACCTTATCTGGAACATCCTTTCTGAAAATTTGAAAATTGCTAAAAAATTCGTCGAAAATCTTGATGTCTCCAATCTCTTGTTTTGTACGTTTTTTCCACGTGTCTTCACCTCCAATGTATCCCTGCAATGTTTGGTGAAGATCTGAGTATGTAGTTTTTGACCTTATATGGAACCTCCTATCTGAAAATTTGAAAATTCTTAAAAAAATCGTCCAAAATCTTGATGTCTCCAATCTCTTGTTTTGTACGTTTTTTCCACGTGTCTTGACATCCAATGTATCCCTGCAAAGTTTGGTGAAGATCTGAGTATGTAGTTTTTGACCTTATATGGAACCTGAAAATTTGAAAATTCTTAAAAAATTTGACCAAAATCTTGATGTCCCCAATCCTAGGTCTTGTATGTTTTTTCCACGTGTCTTGACATCCAATGTATCCCTGCAAAGTTTGGTGAAGATCTGAGTATGTAGTTTTTGACCTTATATGGAACCTCCTATCTGAAAATTTGAAAATTCTTAAAAAATTCGACCAAAATCTTGATGTCCCCAATCCTATGTTTTGTATGATTTTTCCACGTGTCTTGACATCCAATGTATCCATGCAAAGTTTGGTGAAGATCTGAGTATGTAGTTTTTGACCTTATATGGAACCTCCTATCTGAAAATTTGAAAATTCTTAAAAAATTCGTCCAAAATCTTGATGACCCCAATCTCTTGTTTTGTACGTTTTTTCCACGTGTCTTGACATCCAATGTATCCCTGCAAAGTTTGGTGAAGATCTGAGTATGTAGTTTTTGACCTTATATGGAACCTCCTTTCTTAAAATTTGAGAATTCTTAAAAAATTCGTCCAAAATCTTGATGTCTCCAATCTCTTGTTTTGTACGTTTTTTCCACGTGTCTTGACATCCAATGTATCCATGCAAAGTTTGGTGAAGATCTGAGTATGTCGTTTTTGACCTTATCTGGAACCTCCCATCTGAAAATTTGAAAATTCTTAAAAAATTCGTCGAAAATCTTGATGTCTCCAATCTCTTGTTTTGTACGTTTTTTCCACGTGTCTTGACATGCAAAGTATCCCTGCAACGTTTGGTGAAGATCTGAGTATGTAGTTTTTGATCTTATCTGGAACCTCCTATCTGAAAATTTGAAAATTGTTAAAAAATTCGTCCAAAATCTTGATGTCTCCAATCTCTTGTTTTGTACGTTTTTCCCACGTGTCTTGACATCCAATGTATCCCGGCAAAGTTTGGTGAAGATCTGAGTATGTAGTTTTTGACCTTATCTGGAACCTCATTTCTGAAAATTTGAAAATTCCTCAAAAATTCGTCCAAAATCTTGATGTCTCCAATCTCTTGTTTTGTACGTTTTTTCCACGTGTCTCGACCTCCAATGTATCCCTGCAAAGTTTGGTGAAGATCTGAGTATGTCGTTTTTGACCTTATCTGGAACATCCTTTCTGAAAATTTGAAAATTCTTAAAAAATTCGTCCAAAATCTTGATGTCTCCAATCTCTTGTTTTGTACGTTTTTTCCACGTGTCTTGACATCCAATGTATCCCTGCAAAGTTTGGTGAAGATCTGAGTATGTAGTTTTTGACCTTATATGGAACCTCCTTTCTGAAAATTTGAAAATTCTCAAAAAATTCGTCCATAATCTTGATGTCTCCAATCTCTTGTTTTGTACGTTTTTTCCCCGTGTCTTGACATCCAATGTATCCCTGCAAAGTTTGGTGAAGATCTGAGTATGTAGTTTTTGACCTTATCTGGAACCTCCTATCTGAAAATTTGAAAATTGTTAAAAAATTCGTCCAAAATCTTGATGTCTCCAATCTCTTGTTTTGTACGTTTTATCCACGTGTCTTGACATCCAATGTATCCCTGCAAAGTTTGGTGAAGATCTGAGTATGTAGTTTTTGACCTTATATGGAACCTCCTATCTGAAAATTTGAAAATTCTTAAAAAATTCGTCGAAAATCTTGATGTCTCCAATCTCTTGTTTTGTACGTTTTTTCCACGTGTCTTGACATCCAATGTATCCCTGGATTGTTTGGTGAAGATCTGAGTATGTAGTTTTTGACCTTATATGGAACCTCCTATCTGAAAATTTGAAAATTCTTAAAAAATTCGTCGAAAATCTTGATGTCTCCAATCTCTTGTTTTGTACGTTTTTTCCACGTGTCTTGACATCCAATGTATCCCTGCAAAGTTTGGTGAAGATCTGAGTATGTAGTTTTTGACCTTATATGGAACCTCCTATCTGAAAATTTGAAAATTCTTAAAAAATTCGTCCAAAATCTTGATGTCTCCAATCTCTTGTTTTGTAAGTTTTTTCCACGTGTCTTGACATCCAATGTATCCCTGCAATGTTTGGTGAAGATCTGAGTATGTAGTTTTTGACTTTATATGGAACCCCCTATCTGAAAATTTGAAAATTCTTAAAAAATTCGTCCAAAATCTTGATGTCTCCAATCTCTTGTTTTGTACGTTTTTTCCACGTGTCTTGACATCCAATGTATCCCTGCAATGTTTGGTGAAGATCTGAGTATGTAGTTTTTGACCTTATCTGGAACCTCCCATCTGAAAATTTGAAAATTCTTAAAAAATTCGTCGAAAATCTTGATGTCTCCAATCTCTTGTTTTGTACGTTTTTTCCACGTGTCTTGACATGCAAAGTATCCCTGCAACGTTTGGTGAAGATCTGAGTATGTAGTTTTTGACCTTATCTGGAACCTCCTATCTGAAAATTTGAAAATTCTTCAAAAATTCGTCCAAAATCTTGATGTCTCCAATCTCTTGTTTTGTACGTTTTTTCCACGTGTCTTGACATCCAATGTATCCCTGCAATGTTTTTATTGAAGATCTGAGTATGTAGTTTTTGACCTTATATGGAACCTCCTATCTGAAAATTTGAAAATTCTTAAAAAATTTGACCAAAATCTTGATATCCCCAATCCTATGTTTTGTATGTTTTTTCCACGTGTCTTGACATCCAATGTATCCCTGCAAAGTTTGGTGAAGATCTGAGTATGTAGTTTTAGACCTTATCTGGAACCTCCTATCTGAAAATTTGAAAATTTTTAAAAAATTCGTCCAAAATCTTGATGTCTCCAATCTCTTGTTTTGTACGTTTTTTCCACGTGTCTTGACCTCCAATGTATCCCTGCAATGTTTGGTGAAGATCTGAGTATGTAGTTTTTGACCTTATACGGAACCTCCTATCTGAAAATTTGAAAATTCTTAAAAAATTCGTCCAAAATCTTGATGTCTCCAATCTCTTGTTTTGTACTTTTTTCCACGTGTCTTGACATCCAATGTATCCCTGCAAAGTTTGGTGAAGATCTGAGTATGTAGTTTTTGACCTTATATGGAACCTGAAAATTTGAAAATTCTTAAAAAATTTGACCAAAATCTTGATGTCCCCAATCCTAGGTCTTGTATGTTTTTTCCACGTGTCTTGACATCCAATGTATCCCTGCAAAGTTTGGTGAAGATCTGAGTATGTAGTTTTTGACCTTATATGGAACCTCCTATCTGAAAATTTGAAAATTCTTAAAAAATTCGACCAAAATCTTGATGTCCCCAATCCTATGTTTTGTATGATTTTTCCACGTGTCTTGACATCCAATGTATCCATGCAAAGTTTGGTGAAGATCTGAGTATGTAGTTTTTGACCTTATATGGAACCTCCTATCTGAAAATTTGAAAATTCTTAAAAAATTCGTCCAAAATCTTGATGACCCCAATCTCTTGTTTTGTACGTTTTTTCCACGTGTCTTGACATCCAATGTATCCCTGCAAAGTTTGGTGAAGATCTGAGTATGTAGTTTTTGACCTTATATGGAACCTCCTTTCTTAAAATTTGAGAATTCTTAAAAAATTCGTCCAAAATCTTGATGTCTCCAATCTCTTGTTTTGTACGTTTTTTCCACGTGTCTTGACATCCAATGTATCCATGCAAAGTTTGGTGAAGATCTGAGTATGTCGTTTTTGACCTTATCTGGAACCTCCCATCTGAAAATTTGAAAATTCTTAAAAAATTCGTCGAAAATCTTGATGTCTCCAATCTCTTGTTTTGTACGTTTTTTCCACGTGTCTTGACATGCAAAGTATCCCTGCAACGTTTGGTGAAGATCTGAGTATGTAGTTTTTGATCTTATCTGGAACCTCCTATCTGAAAATTTGAAAATTCTTCAAAAATTCGTCGAAAATCTTGATGTCTCCAATCTCTTGTTTTGTACGTTTTTTCCACGTGTCTTGACATCCAATGTATCCCTGCAATGTTTGGTGGAGATCTGAGTATGTAGTTTTTGACCTTATCTGGAACCTCCTGTCTGAAAATTTGAAAATTCTTCAAAAATTCGTCCAAAATCTTGATGTCTCCAATCTCTTGTTTTGTACGTTTTTTCCACGTGTCTCGACCTCCAATGTATCCCTGCAAAGTTTGGTGAAGATCTGAGTATGTCGTTTTTGACCTTATCTGGAACATCTTTTCTGAAAATTTGAAAATTGCCAAAAAATTCGTCGAAAATCTTGATGTCTCCAATCTCTTGTTTTGTACGTTTTTTCCACGTGTCTTGACATCCAATGTATCCCTGCAAAGTTTGGTGAAGATCTGAGTATGTAGTTTTTGACTTTATATGGAACCTCCTTTCTGAAAATTTGAAAATTCTCAAAAAATTCGTCCATAATCTTGATGTCTCCAATCTCTTGTTTTGTACGTTTTTTCCACGTGTCTTGACATCCAATGTATCCCTGCAAAGTTTGGTGAAGATCTGAGTATGTAGTTTTTGACCTTATATGGAACCTCCTTTCTGAAAATTTGAAAATTCTTAAAAAATTCGTCCAAAATCTTGATGTCACCAATCCTATGTTTTGTATGTTTTTTCCACGTGTCTTGACATCCAATGTATCCATGCAAAGTTTGGTGAAGATCTGAGTATGTCGTTTTTGACCTTATCTGGAACCTCCCACCTGAAAATTTGAAAATTCTCAAAAAATTCGTCCAAAATCTTGATGTCTCCAATCTCTTGTTTTGTACGTTTTTTCCACGTGTCTTGACATCCAATGTATCCATGCAAAGTTTGGTGACGATCTGAGTATGTCGTTTTTGACCTTATCTGGAACCTCCCATCTGAAAATTTGAAAATTCTTAAAAAATTCGTCGAAAATCTTGATGTCTCCAATCTCTTGTTTTGTACGTTTTTTCCACGTGTCTTGACATGCAAAGTATCCCTGCAACGTTTGGTGAAGATCTGAGTATGTAGTTTTTGATCTTATCTGGAACCTCCTATCTGAAAATTTGAAAATTCTTCAAAAATTCGTCGAAAATCTTGATGTCTCCAATCTCTTGTTTTGTACGTTTTTTCCACGTGTCTTGACATCCAATGTATCCGTGCAATGTTTGGTGGAGATCTGAGTATGTAGTTTTTGACCTTATCTGGAACCTCCTATCTGAAAATTTGAAAATTCTTCAAAAATTCGTCCAAAATCTTGATGTCTCCAATCTCTTGTTTTGTACGTTTTTTCCACGTGTCTCGACCTCCAATGTATCCCTGCAAAGTTTGGTGAAGATCTGAGTATGTCGTTTTTGACCTTATCTGGAACATCCTTTCTGAAAATTTGAAAATTCTTAAAAAATTCGTCCAAAATCTTGATGTCTCCAATCTCTTGTTTTGTACGTTTTTTCCACGTGTCTTGACATCCAATGTATCCCTGCAAAGTTTGGTGAAGATCTGAGTATGTAGTTTTTGACCTTATATGGAACCTCCTTTCTGAAAATTTGAAAATTCTCAAAAAATTCGTCCATAATCTTGATGTCTCCAATCTCTTGTTTTGTACGTTTTTTCCCCGTGTCTTGACATCCAATGTATCCCTGCAAAGTTTGGTGAAGATCTGAGTATGTAGTTTTTGACCTTATATGGAACCTCCTTTCTGAAAATTTGAAAATTCTTAAAAAAATCGTCCAAAATCTTGATGTCACCAATCCTATGTTTTGTATGTTTTTTCCACGTGTCTTGACATCCAATGTATCCATGCAAAGTTTGGTGAAGATCTGAGTATGTAGTTTTTGACCTTATCTGGAACCTCCTATCTGAAAATTTGAAAATTCTTCAAAAATTCGTCCAAAATCTTGATGTCTCCAATCTCTTGTTTTGTACGTTTTTTCCACGTGTCTCGACCTCCAATGTATCCCTGCAAAGTTTGGTGAAGATCTGAGTATGTCGTTTTTGACCTTATCTGGAACATCCTTTCTGAAAATTTGAAAATTGCTAAAAAATTCGTCGAAAATCTTGATGTCTCCAATCTCTTGTTTTGTACGTTTTTTCCACGTGTCTTGACATCCAATGTATCCCTGCAAAGTTTGGTGAAGATCTGAGTATGTAGTTTTTGACTTTATATGGAACCTCCTTTCTGAAAATTTGAAAATTCTCAAAAAATTCGTCCATAATCTTGATGTCTCCAATCTCTTGTTTTGTACGTTTTTTCCACGTGTCTTGACATCCAATGTATCCCTGCAAAGTTTGGTGAAGATCTGAGTATGTAGTTTTTGACCTTATATGGAACCTCCTTTCTGAAAATTTGAAAATTCTTAAAAAATTCGTCCAAAATCTTGATGTCACCAATCCTATGTTTTGTATGTTTTTTCCACGTGTCTTGACATCCAATGTATCCATGCAAAGTTTGGTGAAGATCTGAGTATGTCGTTTTTGACCTTATCTGGAACCTCCCATCTGAAAATTTGAAAATTCTCAAAAAATTCGTCCAAAATCTTGATGTCTCCAATCTCTTGTTTTGTACGTTTTTTCCACGTGTCTTGACATCCAATGTATCCATGCAAAGTTTGGTGACGATCTGAGTATGTCGTTTTTGACCTTATCTGGAACCTCCCATCTGAAAATTTTAAAATTCTAAAAAAATTCGTTGAAAATCTTGATGTCTCCAATCTCTTGTTTTGTACGTTTTTTCCACGTGTCTTGACATGCAAAGTATCCCTGCAACGTTTGGTGAAGATCTGAGTATGTAGTTTTTGATCATATCTGGAACCTCCTATCTGAAAATTTGAAAATTCTTCAAAAATTCGTCGAAAATCTTGATGTCTCCAATCTCTTGTTTTGTACGTTTTTTCCACGTGTCTTGACATCCAATGTATCCGTGCAATGTTTGGTGGAGATCTGAGTATGAAGTTTTTGACCTTATCTGGAACCTCCAATCTGAAAATTTGAAAATTCTTAAAAAATTCGTCCAAAATCTTGATGTCTCCAATCTCTTGTTTTGTACGTTTTTTCCACGTGTCTCGACCTCCAATGTATCCCTGCAAAGTTTGGTGAAGATCTGAGTATGTCGTTTTTGACCTTATCTGGAACATCCTTTCTGAAAATTTGAAAATTCTTAAAAAATTCGTCCAAAATCTTGATGTCTCCAATCTCTTGTTTTGTACGTTTTTTCCACGTGTCTTGACATCCAATGTATCCCTGCAAAGTTTGGTGAAGATCTGAGTATGTAGTTTTTGACCTTATATGGAACCTCCTTTCTGAAAATTTGAAAATTCTCAAAAAATTCGTCCATAATCTTGATGTCTCCAATCTCTTGTTTTGTACGTTTTTTCCCCGTGTCTTGACATCCAATGTATCCCTGCAAAGTTTGGTGAAGATCTGAGTATGTAGTTTTTCACCTTATATGGAACCTCCTTTCTGAAAATTTGAAAATTCTTAAAAAATTCGTCCAAAATCTTGATGTCACCAATCCTATGTTTTGTATGTTTTTTCCACGTGTCTTGACATCCAATGTATCCATGCAAAGTTTGGTGAAGATCTGAGTATGTAGTTTTTGACCTTATCTGGAACCTCCTATCTGAAAATTTGAAAATTCTTC
Source organism: Lepisma saccharinum (assembly GCF_977018435.1). NCBI lineage: Eukaryota > Metazoa > Arthropoda > Insecta > Zygentoma > Lepismatidae > Lepisma > Lepisma saccharinum. Next base: position 87,415 of record NW_028142966.1, on the reverse strand, counting down.
AAAAATTCGTCCAAAATCTTGATGTCTCCAATCTCTTGTTTTGTACGTTTTTTCCACGTGTCTCGACCTCCAATGTATCCCTGCAAAGTTTGGTGAAGATCTGAGTATGTCGTTTTTGACCTTATCTGGAACATCCTTTCTGAAAATTTGAAAATTCTTAAAAAATTCGTCCAAAATCTTGATGTCTCCAATCTCTTGTTTTGTACGTTTTTTCCACGTGTCTTGACATCCAATGTATCCCTGCAAAGTTTGGTGAAGATCTGAGTATGTAGTTTTTGACCTTATATGGAACCTCCTTTCTGAAAATTTGAAAATTCTCAAAAAATTCGTCCATAATCTTGATGTCTCCAATCTCTTGTTTTGTACGTTTTTTCCCCGTGTCTTGACATCCAATGTATCCCTGCAAAGTTTGGTGAAGATCTGAGTATGTAGTTTTTGACCTTATATGGAACCTCCTTTCTGAAAATTTGAAAATTCTTAAAAAATTCGTCCAAAATCTTGATGTCACCAATCCTATGTTTTGTATGTTTTTTCCACGTGTCTTGACATCCAATGTATCCATACAAAGTTTGGTGAAGATCTGAGTATGTAGTTTTTGACCTTATCTGGAACCTCCTATCTGAAAATTTGAAAATTCTTCAAAAATTCGTCCAAAATCTTGATGTCTCCAATCTCTTGTTTTGTACGTTTTTTCCACGTGTCTCGACCTCCAATGTATCCCTGCAAAGTTTGGTGAAGATCTGAGTATGTCGTTTTTGACCTTATCTGGAACATCCTTTCTGAAAATTTGAAAATTGCTAAAAAATTCGTCGAAAATCTTGATGTCTCCAATCTCTTGTTTTGTACGTTTTTTCCACGTGTCTTGACATCCAATGTATCCCTGCAAAGTTTGGTGAAGATCTGAGTATGTAGTTTTTGACTTTATATGGAACCTCCTTTCTGAAAATTTGAAAATTCTCAAAAAATTCGTCCATAATCTTGATGTCTCCAATCTCTTGTTTTGTACGTTTTTTCCACGTGTCTTGACATCCAATGTATCCCTGCAAAGTTTGGTGAAGATCTGAGTATGTAGTTTTTGACCTTATATGGAACCTCCTTTCTGAAAATTTGAAAATTCTTAAAAAATTCGTCCAAAATCTTGATGTCACCAATCCTATGTTTTGTATGTTTTTTCCACGTGTCTTGACATCCAATGTATCCATGCAAAGTTTGGTGAAGATCTGAGTATGTCGTTTTTGACCTTATCTGGAACCTCCCATCTGAAAATTTGAAAATTCTGAAAAAATTCGTCCAAAATCTTGATGTCTCCAATCTCTTGTTTTGTACGTTTTTTCCACGTGTCTTGACATCCAATGTATCCATGCAAAGTTTGGTGACGATCTGAGTATGTCGTTTTTGACCTTATCTGGAACCTCCCATCTGAAAATTTGAAAATTCTTAAAAAATTCGTTGAAAATCTTGATGTCTCCAATCTCTTGTTTTGTACGTTTTTTCCACGTGTCTTGACATCCAATGTATCCGTGCAATGTTTGGTGGAGATCTGAGTATGTAGTTTTTGACCTTATCTGGAACCTCCTATCTGAAAATTTGAAAATTCTTCAAAAATTCGTCCAAAATCTTGATGTCTCCAATCTCTTGTTTTGTACGTTTTTTCCACGTGTCTCGACCTCCAATGTATCCCTGCAAAGTTTGGTGAAGATCTGAGTATGTCGTTTTTGACCTTATCTGGAACATCCTTTCTGAAAATTTGAAAATTCTTAAAAAATTCGTCCAAAATCTTGATGTCTCCAATCTCTTGTTTTGTACGTTTTTTCCACGTGTCTTGACATCCAATGTATCCCTGCAAAGTTTGGTGAAGATCTGAGTATGTAGTTTTTGACCTTATATGGAACCTCCTTTCTGAAAATTTGAAAATTCTCAAAAAATTCGTCCATAATCTTGATGTCTCCAATCTCTTGTTTTGTACGTTTTTTCCCCGTGTCTTGACATCCAATGTATCCCTGCAAAGTTTGGTGAAGATCTGAGTATGTAGTTTTTGACTTTATATGGAACCTCCTTTCTGAAAATTTGAAAATTCTTAAAAAATTCGTCCAAAATCTTGATGTCACCAATCCTATGTTTTGTATGTTTTTTCCACGTGTCTTGACATCCAATGTATCCATGCAAAGTTTGGTGAAGATCTGAGTATGTAGTTTTTGACCTTATCTGGAACCTCCCATCTGAAAATTTGAAAATTCCTAAAAAATCCGTCCAAAATCTTGATGACCCCAATCTCTTGTTTTGTACGTTTTTTCCACGTGTCTTGACATCCAATGTATCCCTGCAAAGTTTGGTGAAGATCTGAGTATGTAGTTTTTGACCTTATATGGAACCTCCTTTCTGAAAATTTGAAAATTCTTAAAAAATTCGTCCAAAATCTTGATGTCTCCAATCTCTTGTTTTGTACGTTTTTTCCACGTGTCTTGACATCCAATGTATCCCTGCAAAATTTGGTGAAGATCTGCATATGTAGTTTTTGACCTTATATGGAACCTCCTATCTGAAAATTTGAAAATTCTTAAAAAATTTGACCAAAATCTTGATGTCCCCAATCCTATGTTTTGTATGTTTTTTCCACGTGTCTTGACATTCAATGTATCCCTGCAGAGTTTGGTGAAGATCTGAGTATGTCGTTTTTGACCTTATCTGGAACATCCTTTCTGAAAATTTGAAAATTCTTAAAAAATTCGTCCAAAATCTTGATGTCTCCAATCTCTTGTTTTGTACGTTTTTTCCACGTGTCTTGACATCCAATGTATCCCTGCAAAGTTTGGTGAAGATCTGAGTATGTAGTTTTTGACCTTATATGGAACCTCCTTTCTGAAAATTTGAAAATTCTCAAAAAATTCGTCCATAATCTTGATGTCTCCAATCTCTTGTTTTGTACGTTTTTTCCCCGTGTCTTGACATCCAATGTATCCCTGCAAAGTTTGGTGAAGATCTGAGTATGTAGTTTTTGACCTTATATGGAACCTCCTTTCTGAAAATTTGAAAATTCTTAAAAAATTCGTCCAAAATCTTGATGTCACCAATCCTATGTTTTGTATGTTTTTTCCACGTGTCTTGACATCCAATGTATCCATGCAAAGTTTGGTGAAGATCTGAGTATGTAGTTTTTGACCTTATCTGGAACCTCCTATCTGAAAATTTGAAAATTCTTAAAAAATTCGTCCAAAATCTTGATGTCTCCAATCTCTTGTTTTGTACGTTTTTTCCACGTGTCTCGACCTCCAATGTATCCCTGCAAAGTTTGGTGAAGATCTGAGTATGTCGTTTTTGACCTTATCTGGAACATCCTTTCTGAAAATTTGAAAATTCTTAAAAAATTCGTCCAAAATCTTGATGTCTCCAATCTCTTGTTTTGTACGTTTTTTCCACGTGTCTTGACATCCAATGTATCCCTGCAAAGTTTGGTGAAGATCTGAGTATGTAGTTTTTGACCTTATATGGAACCTCCTTTCTGAAAATTTGAAAATTCTCAAAAAATTCGTCCTTAATCTTGATGTCTCCAATCTCTTGTTTTGTACGTTTTTTCCCCGTGTCTTGACATCCAATGTATCCCTGCAAAGTTTGGTGAAGATCTGAGTATGTAGTTTTTGACCTTATATGGAACCTCCTTTCTGAAAATTTGAAAATTCTTAAAAAATTCGTCCAAAATCTTGATGTCACCAATCCTATGTTTTGTATGTCTTTTCCACGTGTCTTGACATCCAATGTATCCATGCAAAGTTTGGTGAAGATCTGAGTATGTAGTTTTTGACCTTATCTGGAACCTCCTATCTGAAAATTTGAAAATTCTTCAAAAATTCGTCCAAAATCTTGATGTCTCCAATCTCTTGTTTTGTACGTTTTTTCCACGTGTCTCGACCTCCAATGTATCCCTGCAAAGTTTGGTGAAGATCTGAGTATGTCGTTTTTGACCTTATCTGGAACATCCTTTCTGAAAATTTGAAAATTGCTAAAAAATTCGTCGAAAATCTTGATGTCTCCAATCTCTTGTTTTGTACGTTTTTTCCACGTGTCTTGACATCCAATGTATCCCTGCAAAGTTTGGTGAAGATCTGAGTATGTAGTTTTTGACTTTATATGGAACCTCCTTTCTGAAAATTTGAAAATTCTCAAAAAATTCGTCCATAATCTTGATGTCTCCAATCTCTTGTTTTGTACATTTTTCCACGTGTCTTGGCATCCAATGTATCCCTGCAAAGTTTGGTGAAGATCTGAGTATGTAGCTTTTGACCTTATATGGAACCTCCTTTCTGAAAATTTGAAAATTCTTAAAAAATTCGTCCAAAACCTTGATGTCACCAATCCTATGTTTTGTATGTTTTTTCCACGTGTCTTGACATCCAATGTATCCATGCAAAGTTTGGTGAAGATCTGAGTATGTCGTTTTTGACCTTATCTGGAACCTCCCATCTGAAAATTTGAAAATTCTCAAAAAATTCGTCCAAAATCTTGATGTCTCCAATCTCTTGTTTTGTACGTTTTTTCCACGTGTCTTGACATCCAATGTATCCATGCAAAGTTTGGTGACGATCTGAGTATGTCGTTTTTGACCTTATCTGGAACCTCCCATCTGAAAATTTGAAAATTCTTAAAAAATTCGTTGAAAATCTTGATGTCTCCAATCTCTTGTTTTGTACGTTTTTTCCACGTGTCTTGACATGCAAAGTATCCCTGCAACGTTTGGTGAAGATCTGAGTATGTAGTTTTTGATCATATCTGGAACCTCCTATCTGAAAATTTGAAAATTCTTCAAAAATTCGTCGAAAATCTTGATGTCTCCAATCTCTTGTTTTGTACGTTTTTTCCACGTGTCTTGACATCCAATGTATCCGTGCAATGTTTGGTGGAGATCTGAGTATGTAGTTTTTGACCTTATCTGGAACCTCCTATCTGAAAATTTGAAAATTCTTCAAAAATTCGTCCAAAATCTTGATGTCTCCAACCTCTTGTTTTGTACGTTTTTTCCACGTGTCTCGACCTCCAATGTATCCCTGCAAAGTTTGGTGAAGATCTGAGTATGTCGTTTTTGACCTTATCTGGAACATCCTTTCTGAAAATTTGAAAATTCTTAAAAAATTCGTCCAAAATCTTGATGTCTCCAATCTCTTGTTTTGTACGTTTTTTCCACGTGTCTTGACATCCAATGTATCCCTGCAAAGTTTGGTGAAGATCTGAGTATGTAGTTTTTGACCTTATATGGAACCTCCTTTCTGAAAATTTGAAAATTCTCAAAAAATTCGTCCATAATCTTGATGTCTCCAATCTCTTGTTTTGTACGTTTTTTCCCCGTGTCTTGACATCCAATGTATCCCTGCAAAGTTTGGTGAAGATCTGAGTATGTAGTTTTTGACCTTATATGGAACCTCCTTTCTGAAAATTTGAAAATTCTTAAAAAATTCGTCCAAAATCTTGATGTCACCAATCCTATGTTTTGTATGTTTTTTCCACGTGTCTTGACATCCAATGTATCCATGCAAAGTTTGGTGAAGATCTGAGTATGTAGTTTTTGACCTTATCTGGAACCTCCCATCTGAAAATTTGAAAATTCCTAAAAAATCCGTCCAAAACCTTGATGACCCCAATCTCTTGTTTTGTACGTTTTTTCCACGTGTCTTGACATTCAATGTATCCCTGCAAAGTTTGGTGAAGATCTGAGTATGTAGTTTTTGACCTTATATGGAACCTCCTTTCTGAAAATTTGAAAATTCTTAAAAAATTCGTCCAAAATCTTGATGTCTCCAATCTCTTGTTTTGTACGTTTTTTCCACGTGTCTTGACATCCAATTTTTCCCTGCAAAATTTGGTGAAGATCTGAATATGTAGTTTTTGACCTTATATGGAACCTCCTATCTGAAAATTTGAAAATTCTTAAAAAATTTGACCAAAATCTTGATGTCCCCAATCCTATGTTTTGTATGTTTTTTCCACGTGTCTTGACATTCAATGTATCCCTGCAGAGTTTGGTGAAGATCTGAGCATGTCGTTTTTGACCTTATCTGGAACATAATTTCTGAAAATTTGAAAATTCTTAAAAAATTCGTCCAAAATCTTGATGTCTCCAATCTCTTGTTTTGTACGTTTTTTCCACGTGTCTTGACATCCAATGTATCCCTGCAAAGTTTGGTGAAGATCTGAGTATGTAGTTTTTGACCTTATCTGGAACCTCCTATCTGAAAATTTGAAAATTGTTAAAAAATTCATCCAAAATCTTGATGTCTCCAATCTCTTGTTTTGAACGTTTTTCCCACGTGTCTTGACATCCAATGTATTCCTGCAAAGTTTGGTGAAGATCTGAGTATGTAGTTTTTGACCTTATCTGGAACCTCATTTCTGAAAATTTGAAAATTCCTCAAAAATTCGTCCAAAATTTTGATGTCTCCAATCTCTTGTTTTGTACGTTTTTTCCACGTGTCTTGACATCTAATGTATCCATGCAAAGTTTGGTGAAGATCTGAGTATGTAGTTTTTGACCTTATCTGGAACCTCCAATCTGAAAATTTGAAAATCCTTAAAAAATTCGTCCAAAATCTTGATGTCTCCAATCTCTTGTTTTGTACGTTTTTTCCACGTGTCTTGACATGCAAAGTATCCCTGCAACGTTTGGTGAAGATCTGAGTATGTAGTTTTTGACATTATATGGAACCTCCTTTCTGAAAATTTGAAAATTCTTAACAAATTCGTCCAAAATCTTGATGTCCCCAATCCTATGTTTTGTATGTTTTTTCCACGTGTCTTGACATCCAATGTATCCATGCAAAGTTTGGTGACGATCTGAGTATGTCGTTTTTGACCTTATCTGGAACCTCCCATCTGAAAATTTGAAAATTCTTAAAAAATTCGTTGAAAATCTTGATGTCTCCAATCTCTTGTTTTGTACGTTTTTTCCACGTGTCTTGACATGCAAAGTATCCCTGCAACGTTTGGTGAAGATCTGAGTATGTAGTTTTTGATCATATCTGGAACCTCCTATCTGAAAATTTGAAAATTCTTCAAAAATTCGTCGAAAATCTTGATGTCTCCAATCTCTTGTTTTGTACGTTTTTTCCACGTGTCTTGACATCCAATGTATCCGTGCAATGTTTGGTGGAGATCTGAGTATGTAGTTTTTGACCTTATCTGGAACCTCCCATCTGAAAATTTGAAAATTCTCAAAAAATTCGTCCAAAATCTTGATGTCTCCAATCTCTTGTTTTGTACGTTTTTTCCACGTGTCTTGACATCCAATGTATCCATGCAAAGTTTGGTGACGATCTGAGTATGTCGTTTTTGACCTTATCTGGAACCTCCCATCTGAAAATTTGAAAATTCTTAAAAAATTCGTTGAAAATCTTGATGTCTCCAATCTCTTGTTTTGTACGTTTTTTCCACGTGTCTTGACATGCAAAGTATCCCTGCAACGTTTGGTGAAGATCTGAGTATGTAGTTTTTGATCATATCTGGAACCTCCTATCTGAAAATTTGAAAATTCTTCAAAAATTCGTCGAAAATCTTGATGTCTCCAATCTCTTGTTTTGTACGTTTTTTCCACGTGTCTTGACATCCAATGTATCCGTGCAATGTTTGGTGGAGATCTGAGTATGTAGTTTTTGACCTTATCTGGAACCTCCTATCTGAAAATTTGAAAATTCTTCAAAAATTCGTCCAAAATCTTGATGTCTCCAACCTCTTGTTTTGTACGTTTTTTCCACGTGTCTCGACCTCCAATGTATCCCTGCAAAGTTTGGTGAAGATCTGAGTATGTCGTTTTTGACCTTATCTGGAACATCCTTTCTGAAAATTTGAAAATTCTTAAAAAATTCGTCCAAAATCTTGATGTCTCCAATCTCTTGTTTTGTACGTTTTTTCCACGTGTCTTGACATCCAATGTATCCCTGCAAAGTTTGGTGAAGATCTGAGTATGTAGTTTTTGACCTTATATGGAACCTCCTTTCTGAAAATTTGAAAATTCTCAAAAAATTCGTCCATAATCTTGATGTCTCCAATCTCTTGTTTTGTACGTTTTTTCCCCGTGTCTTGACATCCAATGTATCCCTGCAAAGTTTGGTGAAGATCTGAGTATGTAGTTTTTGACCTTATATGGAACCTCCTTTCTGAAAATTTGAAAATTCTTAAAAAATTCGTCCAAAATCTTGATGTCACCAATCCTATGTTTTGTATGTTTTTTCCACGTGTCTTGACATCCAATGTATCCATGCAAAGTTTGGTGAAGATCTGAGTATGTAGTTTTTGACCTTATCTGGAACCTCCCATCTGAAAATTTGAAAATTCCTAAAAAATCCGTCCAAAACCTTGATGACCCCAATCTCTTGTTTTGTACGTTTTTTCCACGTGTCTTGACATTCAATGTATCCCTGCAAAGTTTGGTGAAGATCTGAGTATGTAGTTTTTGACCTTATATGGAACCTCCTTTCTGAAAATTTGAAAATTCTTAAAAAATTCGTCCAAAATCTTGATGTCTCCAATCTCTTGTTTTGTACGTTTTTTCCACGTGTCTTGACATCCAATTTTTCCCTGCAAAATTTGGTGAAGATCTGAATATGTAGTTTTTGACCTTATATGGAACCTCCTATCTGAAAATTTGAAAATTCTTAAAAAATTTGACCAAAATCTTGATGTCCCCAATCCTATGTTTTGTATGTTTTTTCCACGTGTCTTGACATTCAATGTATCCCTGCAGAGTTTGGTGAAGATCTGAGTATGTCGTTTTTGACCTTATCTGGAACATAATTTCTGAAAATTTGAAAATTCTTAAAAAATTCGTCCAAAATCTTGATGTCTCCAATCTCTTGTTTTGTACGTTTTTTCCACGTGTCTTGACATCCAATGTATCCCTGCAAAGTTTGGTGAAGATCTGAGTATGTAGTTTTTGACCTTATCTGGAACCTCCTATCTGAAAATTTGAAAATTGTTAAAAAATTCATCCAAAATCTTGATGTCTCCAATCTCTTGTTTTGAACGTTTTTCCCACGTGTCTTGACATCCAATGTATTCCTGCAAAGTTTGGTGAAGATCTGAGTATGTAGTTTTTGACCTTATCTGGAACCTCATTTCTGAAAATTTGAAAATTCCTCAAAAATTCGTCCAAAATTTTGATGTCTCCAATCTCTTGTTTTGTACGTTTTTTCCACGTGTCTTGACATCTAATGTATCCATGCAAAGTTTGGTGAAGATCTGAGTATGTAGTTTTTGACCTTATCTGGAACCTCCAATCTGAAAATTTGAAAATCCTTAAAAAATTCGTCCAAAATCTTGATGTCTCCAATCTCTTGTTTTGTACGTTTTTTCCACGTGTCTTGACATGCAAAGTATCCCTGCAACGTTTGGTGAAGATCTGAGTATGTAGTTTTTGACATTATATGGAACCTCCTTTCTGAAAATTTGAAAATTCTTAACAAATTCGTCCAAAATCTTGATGTCCCCAATCCTATGTTTTGTATGTTTTTTCCACGTGTCTTGACATCCAATGTATCCATGCAAAGTTTGGTGAAGATCTGAGTATGTCGTTTTTGACCTTATCTAGAACCACCCATCTGAAAATTTGAAAATTTTGAAAAAATTCGTCCAAAATCTTGATGTCTCCAATCTCTTGTTTTGTACGTTTTTTCCACGTGTCTTGACATCCAATGTATCCCTGCAATGTTTGGTGAAGATCTGAGTATGTAGTTTTTGATCTTATATGGAACCTCCTTTCTAAAAATTTGAAAATTCTTAAAAAATTCGTCCAAAATCTTGATGTCCCCAATCTCTTGTTTCGTACGTTTTTTCCACGTGTCTTGACATGCAAAGTATCCCTGCAACGTTTGGTGAAGATCTGAGTATGTCGTTTTTGACCTTATCTGGAACCTCCCATCTGAAAATTTGAAAATTCTTAAAAAATTCGTCCAAAATCTTGATGTCTCCAATCTCTTGTTTTGTACGTTTTTTCCACGTGTCTTGACATCCAATGTATCCCTGCAAAGTTTGGTGAAGATTTGAGTATGTAGTTTTTGACCTTATATGGAACCTCCTATCTGAAAATTTGAAAATTCTTAAAAAATTCGTCCAAAATCTTGATGACCCCAATCTCTTGTTTTGTACGATTTTCCACGTGTCTTGACATGCAAAGTATCCCTGCAACGTTTGGTGAAGATCTGAGTATGTAGTTTTTGACCTTATCTGGAACATCCTATCTGAAAATTTGAAAATTCTTAAAAAATTCGTCCAAAATCTTGATGTCTCCAATCTCTTGTTTTGTACGTTTTTTCCACGTGTCTTGACATCCAATGTATCCCTGCAAAGTCTGGTGAAGATCTGAGTATGTAGTTTTTGACCTTATCTGGAACCTCCTATCTGAAAATTTGAAAATTGTTAAAAAATTCGTCCAAAATCTTGATGTCTCCAATCTCTTGTTTTGTACGTTTTTCCCACGTGTCTTGACATCCAATGTATCCCGGCAAAGTTTGGTGAAGATCTGAGTATGTAGTTTTTGACCTTATCTGGAACCTCATTTCTGAAAATTTGAAAATTCCTCAAAAATTCGTCCAAAATCTTGATGTCTCCAATCTCTTGTTTTGTACGTTTTTTCCACGTGTCTTGACATCCAATGTATCCCTGCAAAGTTTGGTGAAGATCTGAGTATGTAGTTTTTGACCTTATCTGGAACCTCCTATCTGAAAATTTGAAAATTCTTAAAAAATTCGACCAAAATCTTGATGTCCCCAATCCTATGTTTTGTATGTTTTTTCCACGTGTCTTGACATCCAATGTATCCATGCAAAGTTTGGTGAAGATCTGAGTATGTCGGTTTTGACCTTATCTGGAACATCCTTTCTGAAAATTTGAAAATTCTTAAAAAATTCGTCGAAAATCTTGATGTCTCCAATCTCTTGTTTTGTACGTTTTTTCCACGTGTCTTGACATGCAGAGTATCCCTGCAAAGTTTGGTGAAGATCTGAGTATGTCGTTTTTGACCTTATCTGGAAAATCCCATCTGAAAATTTGAAAATTCTTAAAAAATTCGTCGAAAATCTTGATGTCTCCAATCTCTTGTTTTGTACGTTTTTTCCACGTGTCTTGACATGCAAAGTATCCCTGCAACGTTTGGTGAAGATCTGAGTATGTAGTTTTTGACCTTATCTGGAACCTCATTTCTGAAAATTTGAAAATTCCTCAAAAATTCGTCCAAAATCTTGATGTCTCCAATCTCTTGTTTTGTACGTTTTTTCCACGTGTCTTGACATCCAATGTATCCCTGCAAAGTTTGGTGAAGATCTGAGTATGTAGTTTTTGACCTTATCTGGAACCTCCTATCTGAAAATTTGAAAATTCTTAAAAAATTCGTCCAAAATCTTGATGTCTCCAATCTCTTGTTTTGTACGTTTTTTCCACGTGTCTTCACATCCAATGTATCCCTGCAAAGTTTGGTGAAGATCTGAGTATGTAGTTTTTGACCTTATATGGAACCTCCTTTCTGAAAATTTGAAAATTCTTAAAAAATTCGTCCAAAATCTTGATGTCACCAATCCTATGTTTTGTATGTTTTTTCCACGTGTCTTGACATCCAATGTATCCATGCAAAGTTTGGTGAAGATCTGAGTATGTCGTTTTTGACCTTATCTGGAACCTCCCATCTGAAAATTTGAAAATTCTTAAAAAATTCGTCCAAAATCTTGATGTCTCCAATCTCTTGTTTTGTACGTTTTTTCCACGTGTCTTGACATCCAATGTATCCCTGCAAAGTTTGGTGAAGATCTGAGTATGTAGTTTTTGACCTTATCTGGAACCTCCCATCTGAAAATTTGAAAATTCCTAAAAAATCCGTCCAAAATCTTGATGACACCAATCTCTTGTTTTGTACGTTTTTTCCACGTGTCTTGACATTCAATGTATCCCTGCAAAGTTTGGTGAAGATCTGAGTATGTAGTTTTTGACCTTATATGGAACCTCCTTTCTGAAAATTTGAAAATTCTTAAAAAATTCGTCCAAAATCTTGATGTCTCCAATCTCTTGTTTTGTACGTTTTTTCCACGTGTCTTGACATCCAATGTATCCCTGCAAAGTTTGGTGAAGATCTGAGTATGTAGTTTTTGACCTTATATGGAACCTCCTATCTGAAAATTTGAAAATTCTTAAAAAATTTGACCAAAATCTTGATGTCCCCAATCTCTTGTTTTGTATGTTTTTTCCACGTGTCTTGACATCCAATGTATCCCTGCAGAGTTTGGTGAAGATCTGAGTATGTCGTTTTTGACCTTATCTGGAACATCCTTTCTGAAAATTTGAAAATTCTTTAAAAATTCGTCCAAAATCTTGATGTCTCCAATCTCTTGTTTTGAACGTTTTTTCCACGTGTCTTGACATCCAATGTATCCCTGCAAAGTTTGGTGAAGATCTGAGTATGTAGTTTTTGACCTTATCTGGAACCTCCTATCTGAAAATTTGAAAATTGTTAAAAAATTCGTCCAAAATCTTGATGTCTCCAATCTCTTGTTTTGAACGTTTTTCCCACGTGTCTTGACATCCAATGTATCCCTGCAAAGTTTGGTGAAGATCTGAGTATGTAGTTTTTGACCTTATCTGGAACCTCATTTCTGAAAATTTGAAAATTCCTCAAAAATTCGTCCAAAATCTTGATGTCTCCAATCTCTTGTTTTGTACGTTTTTTCCACGTGTCTTGACATCTAATGTATCCCTGCAAAGTTTGGTGAAGATCTGAGTATGTAGTTTTTGACCTTATCTGGAACCTCCAATCTGAAAATTTGAAAATTCTTAAAAAATTCGTCCAAAATCTTGATGTCTCCAATCTCTTGTTTTGTACGTTTTTTCCACGTGTCTTGACATGCAAAGTATCCCTGCAACGTTTGGTGAAGATCTGAGTATGTAGTTTTTGACCTTATATGGAACCTCCTTTCTGAAAATTTGAAAATTCTTAAAAAATTCGTCCAAAATCTTGATGTCCCCAATCCTATGTTTTGTATGTTTTTTCCACGTGTCTTGACATCCAGTGTATCCATGCAAAGTTTGGTGAAGATCTGAGTATGTCGTTTTTGACCTTATCTAGAACCACCCATCTGAAAATTTGAAAATTTTGAAAAAATTCGTCCAAAATCTTCATGTCTCCAATCTCTTGTTTTGTACGTTTTTTCCACGTGTCTTGACATCCAATGTATCACTGCAATGTTTGGTGAAGATCTGAGTATGTAGTTTTTGACCTTATATGGAACCTCCTTTCTAAAAATTTGAAAATTCTTAAAAAATTCGTCCAAAATCTTGATGTCCCCAATCTCTTGTTTCGTACGTTTTTTCCACGTGTCTTGACATGCAAAGTATCCCTGCAACGTTTGGTGAAGATCTGAGTATGTCGTTTTTGACCTTATCTGGAACCTCCCATCTGAAAATTTGAAAATTCTTAAAAAATTCGTCCAAAAGCTTGATGTCTCCAATCTCTTGTTTTGTACGTTTTTTCCACGTGTCTTGACATCCAATGTATCCCTGCAAAGTTTGGTGAAGATCTGAGTATGTAGTTTTTGACCTTATATGGAACCTCCTTTCTGAAAATTTGAAAATTCTTAAAAAATTCGTCCAAAATCTTGATGTCCCCAATATCTTGTTTTGTACGTTTTTTCCACGTGTCTTGACATGCAAAGTATCCCTGCAACGTTTGGTGAAGATCTGAGTATGTAGTTTTTGACCTTATCTGGAACATACTATCTGAAAATTTGAAAATTCTTAAAAAATTCGTCCAAAATCTTGATGTCACCAATCTCTTGTTTTGTACGTTTTTTCCACGTGTCTTGACATCCAATGTATCCCTGCAAAGTCTGGTGAAGATCTGAGTATGTAGTTTTTGACCTTATCTGGAACCTCCTATCTGAAAATTTGAAAATTCTTAAAAAATTCGTCCAAAATCTTGATGTCTCCAATCTCTTGTTTTGTACGTTTTTCCCACGTGTCTTGACATCCAATGTATCCCTGCAAAGTTTGGTGAAGATCTGAGTATGTAGTTTTTGACCTTATCTGGAACCTCATTTCTGAAAATTTGAAAATTCCTCAAAAATTCGTCCAAAATCTTGATGTCTCCAATCTCTTGTTTTGTACGTTTTTTCCACGTGTCTTGACATCCAATGTATCCCTGCAAAGTTTGGTGAAGATCTGAGTATGTAGTTTTTGACCTTATCTGGAACCTCCTATCTGAAAATTTGAAAATTCTTAAAAAATTCGTCCAAAATCTTGATGTCTCCAATCTCTTGTTTTGTACGTTTTTTCCACGTGTCTTGACATCCAATGTATCCCTGCAAATTTTGGTGAAGATCTGAGTATGTCGTTTTTGACCTTATCTGGAACATCCTTTCTGAAAATTTGAAAATTCTTAAAAAATTCGTCCAAAATCTTGACGTCTCCAATCTCTTGTTTTGTACGTTTTTTCCACGTGTCTTGACATCCAATGTATCCCTGCAAAGTTTGGTGAAGATCTGAGTATGTAGTTTTTGACCTTATCTGGAACCTCCCATCTGAAAATTTGAAAATTCCTAAAAAATCCGTCCAAAATCTTGATGTCCCCAATCCTATGTCTTGTATGTTTCTTCCACGTGTCTTGACATCCAATGTATCCCTGCAAAGTTTGGTGAAGATCTGAGTATGTAGTCTTTGACCTTATATGGAACCTCATATCTGAAAATTTGAAAATTCTTAAAAAATTCGACCAAAATCTTGATGTCTCCAATCCTATGTTGTGTATGTTTTTTCCACGTGTCTTGACATCCAATGTATCCATGCAAAGTTTGGTGAAGATCTGAGTATGTAGTTTTTGACCTTATATGGAACTTCAAATCTGAAAATTTGAAAATTCTTAAAAAATTCGTCCAAAATCTTGATGTCTCCAATCTCTTGTTTTGTACGTTTTTCCACGTGTCTTGACATCCAATGTATCCCTGGAAAGTTTGGTGAAGATCTGAGTATGTAGTTTTTGACCTTATCTGGAACCTCCCATCTGAAAATTTGAAAATTCCTAAAAAATTCTTCCAAAATCTTGATGTCTCCAATCTCTTGTTTTGTACGTTTTTTCCACGTGTCTTGACATCCAATGTATCCCTGCAAAGTTTGGTGAAGATCTGAGTATGTAGTTTTTGACCTTATCTGGAACCTCCTATCTGAAAATTTGAAAATTCTTAAAAAATTCGTCCAAAATCTTGATGTCTCCAATCTCTTGTTTTGTACGTTTTTTCCACGTGTCTTGACATCCAATGTATCCATGCCAAGTTTGGTGAAGATCTGAGTATGTAGTTTTTGACCTTATATGGAACCTCCTATCTGAAAATTTGAAAATTCTTAAAAAATTCGACCAAAATCTTGATGTCCCCAATTCTATGTTTTGTACGTTTTGTCCACGTGTCTTGACATCCAATGTATCCATGCAAAGTTTGGTGAAGATCTGAGTATGTCGTTTTTGACCTTATCTGGAACCTCCCATCTGAAAATTTGAAAATCCTTAAAAAATTCGTCGAAAATCTTGATGTCTCCAATCTCTTGTTTTGTACGTTTTTTCCACGTGTCTTGACATCCAATGTATCCCTGCAATGTTTGGTGAAGATCTGAGTATGTAGTTTTTGACCTTATATGGAACCTCCTATCTGAAAATTTGAAAATTCTTAAAAAATTTGACCAAAATCTTGATGTCCCCAATCCTATGTTTTGTATGTTTTCCCACGTGTCTTGACATCCAATGTATCCCTGCAAAGTTTGGTGAAGATCTGAGTATGTAGTTTTTGACCTTATCTGGAACCTCCTATCTGAAAATTTGAAAATTCTTAAAAAATTCTTCCGAAATCTTGATGTCTCCAATCTCTTGTTTTGTACGTTTTTCCACGTGTCTTGACATCCAATGTATCCCTGCAATGTTTGGTGAAGATCTGAGTATGTAGTTTTTGACCTTATATGGAACCTCCTATCTGAAAATTTGAAAATTCTTAAAAAATTTGACAAAATCTTGATGTCCCCAATCCTATGTTGTTTTTTTCCACGTGTCTTGACATCCAATGTATCCCTGCAAAGTTTGGTGAAGATCTGAGTATGTCGTTTTTGACCTTATCTGGAACATCCTTTCTGAAAATTTGAAAATTCTTAAAAAATTCTTCCAAAATCTTGATGTCTCCAATCTCTTGTTTTGTACGTTTTTTCCACGTGTCTTGACATCCAATGTATCCCTGCAAAGTTTGGTGAAGATCTGAGTATGTAGTTTTTGACCTTATCTGGAACCTCCTATCTGAAAATTTGAAAATTCTTAAAAAATTCGTCCAAAATCTTGATGTCTCCAATCTCTTGTTTTGTACGTTTTTTCCACGTGTCTTGACATCCAATGTATCCCTGCAAAGTTTGTTGAAGATCTGAGTATGTAGTTTTTGACCTTATCTGGAACCGCATTTCTGAAAATTTGAAAATTCTTAAAAAATTCTTCCAAAATCTTGATGTCTCCAATCTCTTGTTTTGTACGTTTTTTCCACGTCACTTGACATCCAATGTATCCCTGCAAAGTTTGGTGAAGATCTGAGTATGTAGTTTTTGACCTTATCTGGAACCGCATTTCTGAAAATTTGAAAATTCTTAAAAAATTCGTCCAAAATCTTGATGTCTCCAATCGCTTGTTTTGTACGTTTTTTCCACGTGTCTTGACATCCAATGTATCCCTGCAAAGTTTGGTGAAGATCTGAGTATGTAGTTTTTGACCTTATCTGGAACCGCATTTCTGAAAATTTGAGAATTCCTAAAAAATCCGTCCAAAATCTTGATGACCCCAATCTCTTGTTTTGTACGTTTTTTCCACGTGTCTTGACATCCAATGTATCCCTGCAAAGTTTGGTGAAGATCTGAGTATGTAGTTTTTGACCTTATCTGGAACCTCCTATCTGAAAATTTGAAAATTCTTAAAAAATTCGTCCAAAATCTTGATGTCTCCAATCTCTTGGTTTGTATGTTTTCCCCACGTGTCTTGACATCCAATGTATCCCTGCAAAGTTTGGTGAAGATCTGAGTATGTAGTTTTTGACCTTATCTGGAACCTCATTTCTGAAAATTTGAAAATTCCTTAAAAATTCGTCCAAAATCTTGATGTCTCCAATCTCTTGTTTTGTAAGTTTTTTCCACGTGTCTTGACATCCAATGTATCCATGCAAAGTTTGGTGAAGATCTGAGTATGTAGTTTTTGACCTTATACGGAACCTCCTATCTGAAAATTTGAAAATTCTTAATAAATTCGACCAAAATCTTGAAGTCCCCAATTCTATGTTTTGTATGTTTTTTCCACGTATCTTGACATCCAATGTATCCATGCAAAGTTTGGTGAAGATCTGAGTATGTCGTTTTTGACCTTATATGGAACCTCCTATCTGAAAATTTGAAAATTCTTAAAAAATTCGACCAAAATCTAAATGTCCCCAATTCTGTTTTGTACGTTTTTTCCACGTGTCTTGACATCCAATGTATCCATGCAAAGTTTGGTGAAGATCTGCGTATGTCGTTTTTGACCTTATCTGGAACCTCCCATCTGAAAATTTGAAAATTCTTAAAAAATTCGTCGAAAATCTTGATGTCTCCAATCGCTTGTTTTGTACGTTTTTTCCACGTGTCTTGACATCCAATGTATCCCTGCAATGTTTGGTGAAGATCTGAGTATGTAGTTTCTGACCTTATCTGGAACCTCCTATCTGAAAATTTGAAAATTCTTAAAAAATTCGTCCAAAATCTTGATGTCTCCAATCTCTTGTTTTGTACGTTTTTTCCACGTGTCTTGACATCCAATGTATCCATGCAAAGTTTGGTGAAGATCTGAGTATGTAGTTTTTGACCTTATATGGAACCTCCTATCTGAAAATTTGAAAATTCTTAAAAAATTCGACCAAAATCTTGATGTCCCCAATTCTATGTTTTGTACGTTTTTTCCACGTGTCTTGACATCCAATGTATCCATGCAAAGTTTGGTGAAGATCTGAGTATGTCGTTTTTGACCTTATCTGGAACCTCCCATCTGAAAATTTGAAAATTCTTAAAAAATTCGTCGAAAATCTTGATGTCTCCAATCGCTTGTTTTGTACGTTTTTTCCACGTGTCTTGACATCCAATGTATCCCTGCAATGTTTGGTGAAGATCTGAGTATGTAGTTTTTGACCTTATATGGAACCTCCTATCTGAAAATTTGAAAATTCTTAAAAAATTTGACCAAAATCTTGATGTCCCCAATCCTATGTTTTGTATGTTTTTCCCACGTGTCTTGACATCCAATGTATCCCTGCAAAGTTTGGTGAAGATCTGAGTATGTAGTTTTTGACCTTATCTAGAACCTCCTATCTGAAAATTTGAAAATTCTTAAAAAATTCGTCCGAAATCTTGATGTCTCCAATCTCTTGTTTTGTACGTTTTTCCACGTGTCTTGACATCGAATGTATCCCTGCAATGTTTGGTGAAGATCTGAGTATGTAGTTTTTGACCTTATATGGAACCTCCTATCTGAAAATTTGAAAATTCTTAAAAAATTTGACCAAAATCTTGATGTCCCCAATCCTATGTTTTGTATGTTTTTTACACGTGTCTTTACATCCAATGTATCCCTGCAAAGTTTGGTGAAGATCTGAGTATGTAGTTTTTGACCTTATATGGAACCTCCTATCTGAAAATTTGAAAATTCTTAAAAAATTCGTCCAAAATCTTGATGTCTCCAATCTCTTGTTTTGTACGTTTTTTCCACGTGTCTTGACATCCAATGTATCCATGCAAAGTTTGGTGAAGATCTGAGTATGTAGTTTTTGACCTTATATGGAACCTCCTATCTGAAAATTTGAAAATTCTTAAAAAATTCGACCAAAATCTTGATGTCCCCAATTCTATGTTTTGTATGTTTTGTCCACGTGTCTTGACATCCAATGTATCCATGCAAAGTTTGGTGAAGATCTGAGTATGTCGTTTTTGACCTTATCTGGAACCTCCCATCTGAAAATTTGAAAATCCTTAAAAAATTCGTCGAAAATCTTGATGTCTCCAATCTCTTGTTTTGTACGTTTTTTCCACGTGTCTTGACATCCAATGTATCCCTGCAATGTTTGGTGAAGATCTGAGTATGTAGTTTTTGACCTTATATGGAACCTCCTATCTGAAAATTTGAAAATTCTTAAAAAATTTGACCAAAATCTTGATGTCCCCAATCCTATGTTTTGTATGTTTTTCCACGTGTCTTGACATCCAATGTATCCCTGCAAAGTTTGGTGAAGATCTGAGTATGTAGTTTTTGACCTTATCTGGAACCTCCTATCTGAAAATTTGAAAATTCTTAAAAAATTCGTCCGAAATCTTGATGTCTCCAATCTCTTGTTTTGTACGTTTTTCCACGTGTCTTGACATCCAATGTATCCCTGCAATGTTTGGTGAAGATCTGAGTATGTAGTTTTTGACCTTATATGGAACCTCCTATCTGAAAATTTGAAAATTCTTAAAAAATTTGACAAAATCTTGATGTCCCCAATCCTATGTTGTTTTTTTCCACGTGTCTTGACATCCAATGTATCCCTGCAAAGTTTGGTGAAGATCTGAGTATGTCGTTTTGACCTTATCTGGAACATCCTTTCTGAAAATTTGAAAATTCTTAAAAAATTCTTCCAAAATCTTGATGTCTCCAATCTCTTGTTTTGTACGTTTTTTCCACGTGTCTTGACATCCAATGTATCCCTGCAAAGTTTGGTGAAGATCTGAGTATGTAGTTTTTGACCTTATCTGGAACCTCCTTTCTGAAAATTTGAAAATTCTTAAAAAATTCGTCCAAAATCTTGATGTCTCCAATCTCTTGTTTTGTACGTTTTTTCCACGTGTCTTGACATCCAATGTATCCCTGCAAAGTTTGTTGAAGATCTGAGTATGTAGTTTTTGACCTTATCTGGAACCGCATTTCTGAAAATTTGAAAATTCTTAAAAAATTCTTCCAAAATCTTGATGTCTCCAATCTCTTGTTTTGTACGTTTTTTCCACGTCACTTGACATCCAATGTATCCCTGCAAAGTTTGGTGAAGATCTGAGTATGTAGTTTTTGACCTTATCTGGAACCGCATTTCTGAAAATTTGAAAATTCTTAAAAAATTCGTCCAAAATCTTGATGTCTCCAATCGCTTGTTTTGTACGTTTTTTCCACGTGTCTTGACATCCAATGTATCCCTGCAAAGTTTGGTGAAGATCTGAGTATGTAGTTTTCGACCTTATCTGGAACCGCATTTCTGAAAATTTGAGAATTCTTCAAAAATCCGTCCAAAATCTTGATGACCCCAATCTCTTGTTTTGTACGTTTTTTCCACGTGTCTTGACATCCAATGTATCCCTGCAAAGTTTGGTGAAGATCTGAGTATGTAGTTTTTGACCTTATCTGGAACCTCCTATCTGAAAATTTGAAAATTCTTAAAAAATTCGTCCAAAATCTTGATGTCTCCAATCTCTAGGTTTGTATGTTTTCCCCACGTGTCTTGACATCCAATGTATCCCTGCAAAGTTTGGTGAAGATCTGAGTATGTAGTTTTTGACCTTATCTGGAACCTCATTTCTGAAAATTTGAAAATTCCTTAAAAATTCGTCCAAAATCTTGATGTCTCCAATCTCTTGTTTTGTACGTTTTTTCCACGTGTCTTGACATCCAATGTATCCATGCAAAGTTTGGTGAAGATCTGAGTATGTAGTTTTTGACCTTATATGGAACCTCCTATCTGAAAATTTGAAAATTCTTAATAAATTCGACCAAAATCTTGAAGTCCCCAATTCTATGTTTTGTATGTTTTTTCCACGTATCTTGACATCCAATGTATCCATGCAAAGTTTGGTGAAGATCTGAGTATGTCGTTTTTGACCTTATATGGAACCTCCTATCTGAAAATTTGAAAATTCTTAAAAAATTCGATCAAAATCTAAATGTCCCCAATTCTGTTTTGTACGTTTTTTCCACGTGTCTTGACATCCAATGTATCCATGCAAAGTTTGGTGAAGATCTGCGTATGTCGTTTTTGACCTTATCTGGAACCTCCCATCTGAAAATTTGAAAATTCTTAAAAAATTCGTCGAAAATCTTGATGTCTCCAATCGCTTGTTTTGTACGTTTTTTCCACGTGTCTTGACATCCAATGTATCCCTGCAATGTTTGGTGAAGATCTGAGTATGTAGTTTCTGACCTTATCTGGAACCTCCTATCTGAAAATTTGAAAATTCTTAAAAAATTCGTCCAAAATCTTGATGTCTCCAATCTCTTGTTTTGTACGTTTTTTCCACGTGTCTTGACATCCAATGTATCCATGCAAAGTTTGGTGAAGATCTGAGTATGTAGTTTTTGACCTTATATGGAACCTCCTATCTGAAAATTTGAAAATTCTTAAAAAATTCGACCAAAATCTTGATGTCCCCAATTCTATGTTTTGTACGTTTTTTCCACGTGTCTTGACATCCAATGTATCCATGCAAAGTTTGGTGAAGATCTGAGTATGTCGTTTTTGACCTTATCTGGAACCTCCCATCTGAAAATTTGAAAATTCTTAAAAAATTCGTCGAAAATCTTGATGTCTCCAATCGCTTGTTTTGTACGTTTTTTCCACGTGTCTTGACATCCAATGTATCCCTGCAATGTTTGGTGAAGATCTGAGTATGTAGTTTTTGACCTTATATGGAACCTCCTATCTGAAAATTTGAAAATTCTTAAAAAATTTGACCAAAATCTTGATGTCCCCAATCCTATGTTTTGTATGTTTTTCCCACGTGTCTTGACATCCAATGTATCCCTGCAAAGTTTGGTGAAGATCTGAGTATGTAGTTTTTGACCTTATCTGGAACCTCCTATCTGAAAATTTGAAAATTCTTAAAAAATTCGTCCGAAATCTTGATGTCTCCAATCTCTTGTTTTGTACGTTTTTCCACGTGTCTTGACATCGAATGTATCCCTGCAATGTTTGGTGAAGATCTGAGTATGTAGTTTTTGACCTTATATGGAACCTCCTATCTGAAAATTTGAAAATTCTTAAAAAATTTGACCAAAATCTTGATGTCCCCAATCCTATGTTTTGTATGTTTTTTACACGTGTCTTTACATCCAATGTATCCCTGCAAAGTTTGGTGAAGATCTGAGTATGTAGTTTTTGACCTTATATGGAACCTCCTATCTGAAAATTTGAAAATTCTTAAAAAATTCGTCCAAAATCTTGATGTCTCCAATCTCTTGTTTTGTACGTTTTTTCCACGTGTCTTGACATCCAATGTATCCCTGCAAAGTTTGGTGAAGATCTGAGTATGTAGTTTTTGACCTTATATGGAACCTCCTATCTGAAAATTTGAAAATTCTTAAAAAATTCGTCCAAAATCTTGATGTCTCCAATATCTTGGTTTGTATGTTTTCCCCACGTGTCTTGACATCCAATGTATCCCTGCAAAGTTTGGTGAAGATCTGAGTATGTAGTTTTTGACCTTATCTGGAACCTCATTTCTGAAAATTTGAAAATTCCTCAAAAATTCGTCCAAAATCTTGATGTCTCCAATCTCTTGTTTTGTACGTTTTTTCCACGTGTCTTGACATCCAATGTGTCCCTGCAAAGTTTGGTGAAGATCTGAGTATGTAGTTTTTGACCTTATCTGGAACCTCCTATCTGAAAATTTGAAAATTCTTAAAAAATTCGTCCAAAATCTTGATGTCTCCAATCTCTTGTTTTGTACGTTTTTTCCACGTGTCTTGACATCCAATGTATCCCTGCATAGTTTGGTGAAGATCTGAGTATGTAGTTTTTGACCTTATATGGAACCTCCTATCTGAAAATTTGAAAATTCTTAAAAAATTCGACCAAAATCTTGATGTCCCCAATCCTATGTTTTGTATGTTTTTTCCACGTGTCTTGACATCCAATGTATCCATGCAGAGTTTGGTGAAGATCTGAGTATGTCGTTTTTGACCTTATCTGGAACCTCCCATCTGAAAATTTGAAAATTCTTAAAAAATCCGTCGAAAATCTTGATGTCTCCAATCTCTTGTTTTGTACATTTTTTCCACGTGTCTTGACATCCATTGTATTCCTGCAATGTTTGGTGAAGATCTGAGTATGTAGTTTTTGACCTTATATGGAACCTCCTATCTGAAAATTTGAAAATTCTTAAAAAATTTGACCAAAATCTTGATGTCCCCAATCCTATGTCTTGTATGTTTTTTCCACGTGTCTTGACATCCAATGTATCCCTGCTAAGTTTGGTGAAGATCTGAGTATGTAGTTTTTGACCTTATATGGAACCTCCTATCTGAAAATTTGAAAATTCTTAAAAAATTCGACCAAAATCTTGATGTCCCCAATCCTATGTTTTGTATGTTTTTTCCACGTGTCTTGACATCCAATGTATCCATGCAAAGTTTGGTGAAGATCTGAGTATGTAGTTTTTGACCTTATATGGAACCTCCTATCTGAAAATTTGAAAATTCTTAAAAAAATCGTTCAAAATCTTGATGTCTCCAATCTCTTGTTTTGTACGTTTTTTCCACGTGTCTTGACATCCAATGTATCACTGCAAAGTTTGGTGAAGATCTGAGTATGTAGTTTTTGACCTTATCTGGAACCTCCCATCTGAAAATTTGAAAATTCCTAAAAAATCCGTCCAAAATCTTGATGACCCCAATCTCTTGTTTTGTACGTTTTTGCCACGTGTCTTGACATCCAATGTATCCCTGCAAAGTTTGGTGAAGATCTGAGTATGTAGTTTTTGACCTTATACGGAACCTCCTTTCTGAAAATTTGAAAATTCTTAAAAAATTCGTCCAAAATCTTGATGTCTCCAATTTCTTGTTTTGTACGTTTTTTCCACGTGTCTTGACATCCAATGTATCCATGCAAAGTTTGGTGAAGATCTGAGTATGTCGTTTTGAACCTTATCTGGAACCTCCCATCTGAAAATTTGAAAATTCTTAAAAAATTCGACGAAAATCTTGATGTCTCCAATCTCTTGTTTTGTACGTTTTTTCCACGTGTCTTGACATGCAAAGTATCCCTGCAACGTTTGGTGAAGATCTGAGTATGTTGTTTTTGACCTTAAACCTCCTATCTGAAAATTTGAAAATTCTTCAAAAATTCGTCCAAAATCTTGATGTCTCCAATCTCTTGTTTTGTACGTTTTTTCCACGTGTCTTGACATCCAATGTATCCCTGCAATGTTTGGTGAAGATCTGAGTATGTAGTTTTTGACCTTATATGGAACCTCCTATCTGAAAATTTGAAAATTCTTAAAAAATTTGACCAAAATCTTGATGTCCCCAATCCTATGTTTTGTATGTTTTTTCCACGTGTCTTGACATCCAATGTATCCCTGCAAAGTTCGGTGAAGATCTGAGTATGTAGTTTTTTACCTTATATGGAACCTCCTATCTGAAAATTTGAAAATTCTTAAAAAATTCGACCAAAATCTTGATGTCCCGAATCTTATGTTTTGTATGTTTTTCCACGTGTCTTGACATCCAATGTATTCCTGCAAAGTTTGGTGAAGATCTGAGTATGTCGTTTTTGACCTTATCTGGAACCTCCCATCTGAAAATTTGAAAATTCTTAAAAAATCCGTCCAAAATCTTGATGACCCCAATCTCTTGTTTTGTACGTTTTTTCCACGTGTCTTGACATCCAATGTATCCCTCCAAAGTTTGGTGAAGATCTGAGTATGTAGTTTTTGACCTTATCTGGAACCTCCCATCTGAAAATTTGAAAATTCCTAAAAAATCCGTCCAAAATCTTGATGACCACAATCCCTTGTTTTGTACGTTTTTTCCACGTGTCTTGACATCCAATGTATCCCTGCAAAGTTTGGTGAAGATCTGAGTATGTAGTTTTTGACCTTATCTGGAACCGCATTTCTGAAAATTTGAAAATTCTTAAAAAATTCGTCCAAAATCTTGATGTCTCCAATCTCTTGTTTTGTACGTTTTTTCCACGTGTCTTAACATCCAATGTATTCCTGCAAAGTTTGGTGAAGATCTGAGTATGTAGTTTTTGACCTTATATGGAACCTGAAAATTTGAAAATTCTTAAAAAATTTGACCAAAATCTTGATGTCCCCAAACCTAGGTCTTGTATGTTTTTTCCACGTGTCTTTACATCCAATGTATCCCTGCAAAGTTTGGTGAAGATCTGAGTATGTAGTTTTTGACCTTATATGGAACCTCCCATCTGAAAATTTGAAAATTCTTAAAAAATTCTTCCAAAATCTTGATGTCTCCAATCTCTTGTTTTGTACGTTTTTTCCACGTCACTTGACATCCAATGTATCCCTGCAAAGTTTGGTGAAGATCTGAGTATGTAGTTTTTGACCTTATCTGGAACCGCATTTCTGAAAATTTGAAAATTCTTAAAAAATTCGTCCAAAATCTTGATGTCTCAAATCTCTTGTTTTGTCCGTTTTTTCCACGTGTCTTGACATCCAATGTATCCCTGCAAAGTTTGGTGAAGATCTGAGTATGTAGTTTTTGACCTTATCTGGAACCGCATTTCTGAAAATTTGAAAATTCCTAAAAAATCCGTCCAAAATCTTGATGACCCCAATCTCTTGTTTTGTACGTTTTTTCAAACGTGTCTTGACATCCAATGTATCCCTGCAAAGTTTGGTGAAGATCTGAGTATGTAGTTTTTGACCTTATCTGGAACCTCCTATCTGAAAATTTGAAAATTCTTAAAAAATTCGTCCAAAATCTTGATGTCTCCAATCTCTTGGTTTGTATGTTTTCCCCACGTGTCTTGACATCCAATGTATCCCTGCAAAGTTTGGTGAAGATCTGAGTATGTAGTTTTTGACCTTATCTGGAACCTCATTTCTGAAAATTTGAAAATTCCTCAAAAATTCGTCCAAAATCTTGATGTCTCCAATCTCTTGTTTTGTACGTTTTTTTTACGTGTCTTGACATCCAATGTATCCATGCAAAGTTTGGTGAAGATCTGAGTATGTAGTTTTTGACCTTATATGGAACCTCCTATCTGAAAATTTGAAAATTCTTAAAAAATTCGACCAAAATCTTGATTTCCCCAATTCTATGTTTTGTATGTTTTTTCCACGTGTCTTGACATCCAATGTATCCATGCAAAGTTTGGTGAAGATCTGAGTATGTCGTTTTTGACCTTATCTGGAACCTCCCATCTGAAAATTTGAAAATTCTTAAAAAATTCGTCCAAAATCTTGATGTCTCCAATCGCTTGTTTTGTACGTTTTTTCCACGTGTCTTGACATCTAATGTATCCCTGCAATGTTTGGTGAAGATCTGAGTATGTAGTTTTTGACCTTATATGGAACCTCCTATCTGAAAATTTGAAAATTCTTAAAAAATTTGACCAAAATCTTGATGTCCCCAATCCTATGTTTTGTATGTTTTTTCCACGTGTCTTGACATCCAATGTATCCATGCAGAGTTTGGTGAAGATCTGAGTATGTCGTTTTTGACCTTATCTGGAACCTCCCATCTGAAAATTTGAAAATTCTTAAAAAATCCGTCGAAAATCTTGATGTCTCCAATCTCTTGTTTTGTACATTTTTTCCACGTGTCTTGACATCCATTGTATTCCTGCAATGTTTGGTGAAGATCTGAGTATGTAGTTTTTGACATTATATGGAACCTCCTATCTGAAAATTTGAAAATTCTTAAAAAATTTGACCAAAATCTTGATGTCCCCAATCCTATGTCTTGTATGTTTTTTCCACGTGTCTTGACATCCAATGTATCCCTGCTAAGTTTGGTGAAGATCTGAGTATGTAGTTTTTGACCTTATATGGAACCTCCTATCTGAAAATTTGAAAATTCTTAAAAAATTCGACCAAAATCTTGATGTCCCCAATCCTATGTTTTGTATGTTTTTTCCACGTGTCTTGACATCCAATGTATCCATGCAAAGTTTGGTGAAGATCTGAGTATGTAGTTTTTGACCTTATATGGAACCTCCTATCTGAAAATTTGAAAATTCTTAAAAAATTCGTTCAAAATCTTGATGTCTCCAATCTCTTGTTTTGTACGTTTTTTCCACGTGTCTTGACATCCAATGTATCACTGCAAAGTTTGGTGAAGATCTGAGTATGTAGTTTTTGACCTTATCTGGAACCTCCCATCTGAAAATTTGAAAATTCCTAAAAAATCCGTCCAAAATCTTGATGACCCCAATCTCTTGTTTTGTACGTTTTTTCCACGTGTCTTGACATCCAATGTATCCCTGCAAAGTTTGGTGAAGATCTGAGTATGTAGTTTTTGACCTTATACGGAACCTCCTTTCTGAAAATTTGAAAATTCTTAAAAAATTCGTCCAAAATCTTGATGTCTCCAATTTCTTGTTTTGTACGTTTTTTCCACGTGTCTTGACATCCAATGTATCCATGCAAAGTTTGGTGAAGATCTGAGTATGTCGTTTTGAACCTTATCTGGAACCTCCCATCTGAAAATTTGAAAATTCTTAAAAAATTCGACGAAAATCTTGATGTCTCCAATCTCTTGTTTTGTACGTTTTTTCCACGTGTCTTGACATGCAAAGTATCCCTGCAACGTTTGGTGAAGATCTGAGTATGTAGTTTTTGACCTTAAACCTCCTATCTGAAAATTTGAAAATTCTTCAAAAATTCGTCCAAAATCTTGATGTCTCCAATCTCTTGTTTTGTACGTTTTTTCCACGTGTCTTGACATCCAATGTATCCCTGCAATGTTTGGTGAAGATCTGAGTATGTAGTTTTTGACCTTATATGGAACCTCCTATCTGAAAATTTGAAAATTCTTAAAAAAATTGACCAAAATCTTGATGTCCCCAATCCTATGTTTTGTATGTTTTTTCCACGTGTCTTGACATCCAATGTATCCCTGCAAAGTTCGGTGAAGATCTGAGTATGTAGTTTTTTACCTTATATGGAACCTCCTATCTGAAAATTTGAAAATTCTTAAAAAATTCGACCAAAATCTTGATGTCCCGAATCTTATGTTTTGTATGTTTTTCCACGTGTCTTGACATCCAATGTATTCCTGCAAAGTTTGGTGAAGATCTGAGTATGTCGTTTTTGACCTTATCTGGAACCTCCCATCTGAAAATTTGAAAATTCCTAAAAAATCCGTCCAAAATCTTGATGACCACAATCCCTTGTTTTGTACGTTTTTTCCACGTGTCTTGACATCCAATGTATCCCTGCAAAGTTTGGAGAAGATCTGTGTATGTAGTTTTTGACCTTATCTGGAACCGCATTTCTGAAAATTTTAAAATTCTTAAAAAATTCGTCCAAAATCTTGATGTCTCCAATCTCTTGTTTTGTACGTTTTTTCCACGTGTCTTAACATCCAATGTATTCCTGCAAAGTTTGGTGAAGATCTGAGTATGTAGTTTTTGACCTTATATGGAACCTGAAAATTTGAAAATTCTTAAAAAATTTGACCAAAATCTTGATGTCCCCAAACCTAGGTCTTGTATGTTTTTTCCACGTGTCTTTACATCCAATGTATCCCTGCAAAGTTTGGTGAAGATCTGAGTATGTAGTTTTTGACCTTATATGGAACCTCCCATCTGAAAATTTGAAAATTCTTAAAAAATTCTTCCAAAATCTTGATGTCTCCAATCTCTTGTTTTGTACGTTTTTTCCACGTCACTTGACATCCAATGTATCCCTGCAAAGTTTGGTGAAGATCTGAGTATGTAGTTTTTGACCTTATCTGGAACCGCATTTCTGAAAATTTGAAAATTCTTAAAAAATTCGTCCAAAAATCTTGATGTCTCCAATCTCTTGTTTTGTACGTTTTTTCCACGTGTCTTGACATCCAATGTATCCCTGCAAAGTTTGGTGAAGATCTGAGTATGTAGTTTTTGACCTTATCTGGAACCGCATTTCTGAAAATTTGAAAATTCCTAAAAAATCCGTCCAAAATCTTGATGACTCCAATCTCTTGTTTTGTACGTTTTTTCAAACGTGTCTTGACATCCAATGTGTCCCTGCAAAGTTTGGTGAAGATCTGAGTATGTAGTTTTTGACCTTATCTGGAACCTCCTATCTGAAAATTTGAAAATTCTTAAAAAATTCGTCCAAAATCTTGTGTCTCCAATCTCTTGGTTTGTATGTTTTCCCCACGTGTCTTGACATCCAATGTATCCCTGCAAAGTTTGGTGAAGATCTGAGTATGTAGTTTTTGACCTTATCTGGAACCTCATTTCTGAAAATTTGAAAATTCCTCAAAAATTCGTCCAAAATCTTGATGTCTCCAATCTCTTGTTTTGTACGTTTTTTTTACGTGTCTTGACATCCAATGTATCCATGCAAAGTTTGGTGAAGATCTGAGTATGTAGTTTTTGACCTTATATGGAACCTCCTATCTGAAAATTTGAAAATTCTTAAAAAATTCGACCAAAATCTTGATGTCCCCAATTCTATGTTTTGTATGTTTTTTCCACGTGTCTTGACATCCAATGTATCCATTCAAAGTTTGGTGAAGATCTGAGTATGTCGTTTTTGACCTTATCTGGAACCTCCCATCTGAAAATTTGAAAATTCTTAAAAAATTCGTCGAAAATCTTGATGTCTCCAATCGCTTGTTTTGTACGTTTTTTCCACGTGTCTTGACATCCAATGTATCCCTGCAATGTTTGGTGAAGATCTGAGTATGTAGTTTTTGACCTTATATGGAACCTCCTATCTGAAAATTTGAAAATTCTTAAAAAATTTGACCAAAATCTTGATGTCCCCAATCCTATGTTTTGTATGTTTTTTCCACGTGTCTTGACATCCAATGTATCCATGCAAAGTTTGGTGAAAATCTGAGTGTAGTTTTTGACCTTATATGGAACCTCCTATCTGAAAATTTGAAAATTCTTAAAAAATTCGTTCAAAATCTTGATGTCTCCAATCTCTTGTTTTGTACGTTTTTTCCACGTGTCTTGACATCCAATGTTTCACTGCAAAGTTTGGTGAAGATCTGAGTATGTAGTTTTTGACCTTATATGGAACCTCCTATCTGAAAATTTGAAAATTCTTAAAAAATTTGACCAAAATCTTGATGTCCCCAATCCTATGTTTTGTATGTTTTTCCCACGTGTCTTGACATCCAATGTATCCCTGCAAAGTTTGGTGAAGATCTGAGTATGTAGTTTTTGACCTTATCTGGAACCTCCTATCTGAAAATTTGAAAATTCTTAAAAAATTCGTCCGAAATCTTGATGTCTCCAATCTCTTGTTTTGTACGTTTTTCCACGTGTCTTGACATCCAATGTATCCCTGCAATGTTTGGTGAAGATCTGAGTATGTAGTTTTTGACCTTATATGGAACCTCCTATCTGAAAATTTGAAAATCCTTAAAAAATTTGACCAAAATCTTGATGTCCCCAATCCTATGTTTTGTATGTTTTTTACACGTGTCTTGACATCCAATGTATCCCTGCAAAGTTTGGTGAAGATCTGAGTATGTAGTTTTTGACCTTATATGGAACCTCCTATCTGAAAATTTGAAAATTCTTAAAAAATTCGTCCAAAATCTTGATGTCTCCAATCTCTTGGTTTGTATGTTTTCCCCACGTGTCTTGACATCCAATGTATCCCTGCAAAGTTTGGTGAAGATCTGAGTATGTAGTTTTTGACCTTATCTGGAACCTCATTTCTGAAAATTTGAAAATTCCTCAAAAATTCGTCCAAAATCTTGATGTCTCCAATCTCTTGTTTTGTACGTTTTTTCCACGTGTCTTGACATCCAATGTGTCCCTGCAAAGTTTGGTGAAGATCTGAGTATGTAGTTTTTGACCTTATCTGGAACCTCCTATCTGAAAATTTGAAAATTCTTAAAAAATTCGTCCAAAATCTTTATGTCTCCAATCTCTTGTTTTGTACGTTTTTTCCACGTGTCTTGACATCCAATGTATCCCTGCATAGTTTGGTGAAGATCTGAGTATGTAGTTTTTGACCTTATATGGAACCTCCTATCTGAAAATTTGAAAATTCTTAAAAAATTCGACCAAAATCTTGATGTCCCCAATCCTATGTTTTGTATGTTTTTTCCACGTGTCTTGACATCCAATGTATCCATGCAAAGTTTGGTGAAGATCTGAGTATGTCGTTTTTGACCTTATCTGGAACCTCCCATCTGAAAATTTGAAAATTCTTAAAAAATCCGTCGAAAATCTTGATGTCTCCAAACTCTTGTTTTGTACATTTTTTCCACGTGTCTTGACATCCATTGTATTCCTGCAATGTTTGGTGAAGATCTGAGTATGTAGTTTTTGACCTTATATGGAACCTCCTATCTGAAAATTTGAAAATTCTTAAAAAATTTGACCAAAATCTTGATGTCCCCAATCCTATGTCTTGTATGTTTTTTCCACGTGTCTTGACATCCAATGTATCCCTGCTAAGTTTGGTGAAGATCTGAGTATGTAGTTTTTGACCTTATATGGAACCTCCTATCTGAAAATTTGAAAATTCTTAAAAAATTCGACCAAAATCTTGATGTCCCCAATCCTATGTTTTGTA
Organism: Lepisma saccharinum; assembly: GCF_977018435.1. Taxonomy (NCBI): domain Eukaryota; kingdom Metazoa; phylum Arthropoda; class Insecta; order Zygentoma; family Lepismatidae; genus Lepisma; species Lepisma saccharinum. Next base: position 55,903 of record NW_028142966.1, on the reverse strand, counting down.
TGTTTTTTCCACGTGTCTTGACATCCAATGTATCCATGCAAAGTTTGGTGAAGATCTGAGTATGTAGTTTTTGACCTTATATGGAACCTCCTATCAGAAAATTTGAAAATTCTTAAAAAATTCGTTCAAAATCTTGATGTCTCCAATCTCTTGTTTTGTACGTTTTTTCCACGTGTCTTGACATCCAATGTATCACTGCAAAGTTTGGTGAAGATCTGAGTATGTAGTTTTTGACCTTATCTGGAACCTCCCATCTGAAAATTTGAAAATTCCTAAAAAATCAGTCCAAAATCTTGATGACCCCAATCTCTTGTTTTGTACGTTTTTTCCACGTGTCTTGACATCCAATGTATCCCTGCAAAGTTTGGTGAAGATCTGAGTATGTAGTTTTTGACCTTATACGGAACCTCCTTTCTGAAAATTTGAAAATTCTTAAGAAATTCGTCCAAAATCTTGATGTCTCCAATTTCTTGTTTTGTACGTTTTTTCCACGTGTCTTGACATCCAATGTATCCATGCAAAGTTTGGTGAAGATCTGAGTATGTCGTTTTTGACCTTATCTGGAACCTCCCATCTGAAAATTTGAAAATTCTTAAAAAATTCGACGAAAATCTTGATGTCTCCAATCTCTTGTTTTGTACGTTTTTTCCACGTGTCTTGACATCCAATGTATCCCTGCAAAGTTTGGTGAAGATCTGAGTATGTAGTTTTTGACCTTAAACCTCCTATCTGAAAATTTGAAAATTCTTCAAAAATTCGTCCAAAACCTTGATGTCTCCAATCTCTTGTTTTGTACGTTTTTTCCACGTGTCTTGACATCCAATGTATCCCTGCAATGTTTGGTGAAGATCTGAGTATGTAGTTTTTGACCTTATATGGATCCTCCTATCTGAAAATTTGAAAATTCTTAAAAAAATTGACCAAAATCTTGATGTCCCCAATCCTATGATTTGTATGTTTTTTCCACGTGTCTTGACATCCAATGTATCCCTGCAAAGTTCGGTGAAGATCTGAGTATGTAGTTTTTTACCTTATATGGAACCTCCTATCTGAAAATTTGAAAATTCTTAAAAAATTCGACCAAAATCTTGATGTCCCGAATCTTATGTTTTGTATGTTTGTTCCACGTGTCTTGACATCCAATGTATTCCTGCAAAGTTTGGTGAAGATCTGAGTATGTCGTTTTTGACCTTATCTGGAACCTCCCATCTGAAAATTTGAAAATTCTTAAAAAATCCGTCCAAAATCTTGATGACCCCAATCTCTTGTTTTGTACGTTTTTTCCACGTGTCTTGACATCCAATGTATCCCTGCAAAGTTTGGTGAAGATCTGAGTATGTAGTTTTTGACCTTATCTGGAACCTCCCATCTGAAAATTTGAAAATTCCTAAAAAATCCGTCCAATTCTTGATGACCCCAATCCCTTGTTTTGTGCGTTCTTTCCACGTGTCTTGACATCCAATGTATCCCTGCAAAGTTTGGTGAAGATCTGAGTATGTAGTTTTTGACCTTATCTGGAACCGCATTTCTGAAAATTTGAAAATTCTTAAAAAATTCGTCCAAAATCTTGATGTCTCCAATCTCTTGTTTTGTACGTTTTTTCCACGTGTCTTAACATCCAATGTATTCCTGCAAAGTTTGGTGAAGATCTGAGTATGTAGTTTTTGACCTTATATGGAACCTGAAAATTTGAAAATTCTTAAAAAATTTGACCAAAATCTTGATGTCCCCAGTCCTAGGTCTTGTATGTTTTTTCCACGTGTCTTGACATCCAATGTATCCCTGCTAAGTTTGGTGAAGATCTGAGTATGTAGTTTTTGACCTTATCTGGAACCGCATTTCTGAAAATTTGAAAATTCTTAAAAAATTTGTCCAAAATCTTGATGTCTCCAATCTCTTGTTTTGTACGTTTTTTCCACGTGTCTTGACATCCAATGTATCCCTGCAAAGTTTGGTGAAGATCTGAGTATGTAGTTTTTGACCTTAAATGGAACCGCATTTCTGAAAATTTGAAAATTCCTAAAAAATCCGTCCAAAATCTTGATGACCCCAATCTCTTGTTTTGTACGTTTTTTCCACGTGTCTTGACATCCAATGTATCCCTGCAAAGTTTGGTGAAGATCTGAGTATGTAGTTTTTGACCTTATCTGGAACCTCCTATCTGAAAATTTGAAAATTCTTAAAAAATTCGTCCAAAATCTTGATGTCTCCAATCTCTTGGTTTGTATGTTTTCCCCACGTGTCTTGACATCCAATGTATCCCTGCAAAGTTTGGTGAAGATCTGAGTATGTAGTTTTTGACCTTATCTGGAACCTCATTTCTGAAAATTTGAAAATTCCTCAAAAATTCGTCCAAAATCTTGATGTCTCCAATCTCTTGTTTTGTACGTTTTTTCCACGTGTCTTGACATCCAATGTATCCATGCAAAGTTTGGTGAAGATCTGAGTATGTAGTTTTTGACCTTATATGGAACCTCCTATCTGAAAATTTGAAAATTCTTAAAAAAATCGACCAAAATCTTGATGTCCCCAATTCTATGTTTTGTATTTTTTTTCCACGTGTCTTGACATCCAATGTATCCATGCAAAGTTTGGTGAAGATCTGAGTATGTCGTTTTTGAACTTATCTGGAACCTCCCATCTGAAAATTTGAAAATTCTTAAAAAATTCGTCGAAAATCTTGATGTCTCCAATCGCTTGTTTTGTACGTTTTTTCCACGTGTCTTGACATCCAATGTATCCCTGCAATGTTTGGTGAAGATCTGAGTATGTAGTTTTTGACCTTATATGGAACCTCCTATCTGAAAATTTGAAAATTCTTAAAAAATTTGACCAAAATCTTGATGTCCCCAATCCTATGTTTTGTATGTTTTCCCACGTGTCTTGACATCCAATGTATCCCTGCAAAGTTTGGTGAAGATCTGAGTATGTAGTTTTTGACCTTATCTGGAACCTCCTATCTGAAAATTTGAAAATTCTTAAAAAATTCGTCGAAAATCTTGATGTCTCCAATCTCTTGTTTTGTACGTTTTTCCACGTGTCTTGACATCCAATGTATCCCTGCAATGTTTGGCGAAGATCTGAGTATGTAGTTTTTGACCTTATATGGAACCTCCTATCTGAAAATTTGAAAATTCTTAAAAAATTTGACCAAAATCTTGATGTCCCCAATCCTATGTTTTGTATGTTTTTCCACGTGTCTTGACATCCAATGTATCCCTGCAAAGTTTGGTGAAGATCTGAGTATGTCGTTTTTGACCTTATCTGGAACATCCTTTCTGAAAATTTGAAAATTCTTAAAAAATTCGTCCAAAATCTTGATGTCTCCAATCTCTTGTTTTGTACGTTTTTTCCACGTGTCTTGACATCCAATGTATCCCTGCAAAGTTTGGTGAAGATCTGAGTATGTAGTTTTTGACCTTATATGGAACCTCCTATCTGAAAATTTGAAAATTCTTAAAAAATTCGTCCAAAATCTTGATGTCTCCAATCTCTTGGTTTGTATGTTTTCCCCACGTGTCTTGACATCCAATGTATCCCTGCAAAGTTTGGTGAAGATCTGAGTATGTAGTTTTTGACCTTAATGGAACCTATCTGAAAATTTGAAAATTCTTAAAAAATTCGTTCAAAATCTTGATGTCTCCAATCTTCTGTTTTGTACGTTTTTTCCACGTGTCTTGACATCCAATGTATCCATGCAAAGTTTGGTGAAGATCTGAGTATGTCGTTTTTGACCTTATCTGGAACCTCCCATCTGAAAATTTGAAAATTCTTAAAAAATTCGTCGAAAATCTTGATGTCTCCAATCGCTTGTTTTGTACGTTTTTTCCACGTGTCTTGACATCCAATGTATCCCTGCAATGTTTGGTGAAGATCTGAGTATGTAGTTTTTGACCTTATATGGAACCTCCTATCTGAAAATTTGAAAATTCTTAAAAAATTTGACCAAAATCTTGATGTCCCCAATCCTATGTTTTGTATGTTTTCCCACGTGTCTTGACATCCAATGTATCCCTGCAAAGTTTGGTGAAGATCTGAGTATGTAGTTTTTGATCTTATCTGGAACCTCCTATCTGAAAATTTGAAAATTCTTAAAAAATTCGTCCGAAATCTTGATGTCTCCAATCTCTTGTTTTGTACGTTTTTCCACGTGTCTTGACATCCAATGTATCCCTGCAATGTTTGGTGAAGATCTGAGTATGTAGTTTTTGACGTTATATGGAACCTCCTATCTGAAAATTTGAAAATTCTTAAAAAATTTGACCAAAATCTTGATGTCCCCAATCCTATGTTTTGTATGTTTTTTCCACGTGTCTTGACATCCAATGTATCCCTGCAAAGTTTGGTGAAGATCTGAGTATGTAGTTTTTGACCTTATCTGGAACATCATTTCTGAAAATTTGAAAATTCTTATAAAATTCGTCCAAAATCTTGATGTCTCCAATCTCTTGTTTTGTACGTTTTTCCCACGTGTCTTGACATCCAATGTATCCCTGCAAAGTTTGGTGAAGATCTGAGTATGTAGTTTTTGACCTTATATGGAACCTCATTTCTGAAAATTTGAAAATTCTTAAAAAATTCGTCCAAAATCTTGATGTCTCCAATCTCTTGGTTTGTATGTTTTCCCCACGTGTCTTGACAACCAATGTATCCCTGCAAAGTTTGGTGAAGATCTGAGTATGTAGTTTTTGACCTTATCTGGAACCTCATTTCTGAAAATTTAAAAATTCCTCAAAAATTCGTCAAAAATCTTGATGTCTCCAATCTCTTGTTTTGTACGTTTTTTCCACGTGTCTTGACATCCAATGTGTCCCTGCAAAGTTTGGTGAAGATCTGAGTATGTAGTTTTTGACCTTATCTGGAACCTCCTATCTGAAAATTTGAAAATTCTTAAAAAATTCGTCCGAAATCTTGATGTCTCCAATCTCTTGTTTTGTACGTTTTTTCCACGTGTCTTGACATCCAATGTATCCCTGCATAGTTTGGTGAAGATCTGAGTATGTAGTTTTTGACCTTATATGGAACCTCCTATCTGAAAATTTGAAAATTCTTAAAAAATTCGACCAAAATCTTGATGTCCCCAATCCTATGTTTTGTATGTTTTTTCCACGTGTCTTGACATCCAATGTATCCATGCAAAGTTTGGTGAAGATCTGAGTATGTCGTTTTTGAACTTATCTGGAACCTCCCATCTGAAAATTTGAAAATTCTTAAAAAATCCGTCGAAAGTCTTGATGTCCCCAATCCTATGATTTGTATGTTTTTTCCACGTGTCTTGACATCCAATGTATCCCTGCAAAGTTCGGTGAAGATCTGAGTATGTAGTTTTTTACCTTATATGGAACCTCCTATCTGAAAATTTGAAAATTCTTAAAAAATTCGACCAAAATCTTGATGTCCCGAATCTTATGTTTTGTATGTTTTTTCCACGTGTCTTGACATCCAATGTATTCCTGCAAAGTTTGGTGAAGATCTGAGTATGTCGTTTTTGACCTTATCTGGAACCTCCCATCTGAAAATTTGAAAAATTCTTAAAAAATCCGTCCAAAATCTTGATGACCCCAATCTCTTGTTTTGTACGTTTTTTCCACGTGTCTTGACATCCAATGTATCCCTGCAAAGTTTGGTGAAGATCTGAGTATGTAGTTTTTGACCTTATCTGGAACCTCCCATCTGAAAATTTGAAAATTCCTAAAAAATCCGTCCAAAATCTTGATGACCCCAATCCCTTGTTTTGTGCGTTTTTTCCACGTGTCTTGACATCCAATGTATCCATGCAAAGTTTGGTGAAGATCTGAGTATGTAGTTTTTGACCTTATCTGGAACCGCATTTCTGAAAATTTGAAAATTCTTAAAAAATTCGTCCAAAATCTTGATGTCTCCAATCTCTTGTTTTGTACGTTTTTTCCACGTGTCTTAACATCCAATGTATTCCTGCAAAGTTTGGTGAAGATCTGAGTATGTAGTTTTTGACCTTATATGGAACCTGAAAATTTGAAAATTCTTAAAAAATTTGACCAAAATCTTGATGTCCCCAGTCCTAGGTCTTGTATGTTTTTTCCACGTGTCTTGACATCCAATGTATCCCTGCTAAGTTTGGTGAAGATCTGAGTATGTAGTTTTTGACCTTATCTGGAACCGCATTTCTGAAAATTTGAAAATTCTTAAAAAATTCGTCCAAAATCTTGATGTCTCCAATCTCTTGTTTTGTACGTTTTTTCCACGTGTCTTGACATCCAATGTATCCCTGCAAAGTTTGGTGAAGATCTGAGTATGTAGTTTTTGACCTTAAATGGAACCGCATTTCTGAAAATTTGAAAATTCCTAAAAAATCCGTCCAAAATCTTGATGACCCCAATCTCTTGTTTTGTACGTTTTTTCCACGTGTCTTGACATCCAATGTATCCATGCAAAGTTTGGTGAAGATCTGAGTATGTAGTTTTTGACCTTAAACCTCCTATCTGAAAATTTGAAAATTCTTCAAAAATTCGACGAAAATCTTGATGTCTCCAATCTCTTGTTTTGTACGTTTTTTCCACGTGTCTTGACATCCAATGTATCCCTGCAAAGTTTGGTGAAGATCTGAGTATGTAGTTTTTGACCTTAAACCTCCTATCTGAAAATTTGAAAATTCTTCAAAAATTCGTCCAAAATCTTGATGTCTCCAATCTCTTGTTTTGTACGTTTTTTCCACGTGTCTTGACATCCAATGTATCCCTGCAATGTTTGGTGAAGATCTGAGTATGTAGTTTTTGACCTTATATGGATCCTCCTATCTGAAAATTTGAAAATTCTTAAAAAAATTGACCAAAATCTTGATGTCCCCAATCCTATGATTTGTATGTTTTTTCCACGTGTCTTGACATCCAATGTATCCCTGCAAAGTTCGGTGAAGATCTGAGTATGTAGTTTTTTACTTTATATGGAACCTCCCATCTGAAAATTTGAAAATTCTTAAAAAATCCGTCGAAAATCTTGATGTCCCCAATCCTATGATTTGTATGTTTTTTCCACGTGTCTTGACATCCAATGTATCCCTGCAAAGTTCGGTGAAGATCTGAGTATGTAGTTTTTTACCTTATATGGAACCTCCTATCTGAAAATTTGAAAATTCTTAAAAAATTCGACCAAAATCTTGATGTCCCGAATCTTATGTTTTGTATGTTTTTTCCACGTGTCTTGACATCCAATGTATTCCTGCAAAGTTTGGTGAAGATCTGAGTATGTCGTTTTTGACCTTATCTGGAACCTCCCATCTGAAAATTTGAAAATTCTTAAAAAATTCGTCCAAAATCTTGATGTCTCCAATCTCTTGTTTTGTACGTTTTTTCCACGTGTCTTAACATCCAATGTATTCCTGCAAAGTTTGGTGAAGATCTGAGTATGTAGTTTTTGACCTTAAATGGAACCGCATTTCTGAAAATTTGAAAATTCCTAAAAAATCCGTCCAAAATCTTGATGACCCCAATCTCTTGTTTTGTACGTTTTTTCCACGTGTCTTGACATCCAATGTATCCATGCAAAGTTTGGTGAAGATCTGAGTATGTAGTTTTTGACCTTAAACCTCCTATCTGAAAATTTGAAAATTCTTCAAAAATTCGACGAAAATCTTGATGTCTCCAATCTCTTGTTTTGTACGTTTTTTCCACGTGTCTTGACATCCAATGTATCCCTGCAAAGTTTGGTGAAGATCTGAGTATGTAGTTTTTGACCTTAAACCTCCTATCTGAAAATTTGAAAATTCTTCAAAAATTCGTCCAAAATCTTGATGTCTCCAATCTCTTGTTTTGTACGTTTTTTCCACGTGTCTTGACATCCAATGTATCCCTGCAATGTTTGGTGAAGATCTGAGTATGTAGTTTTTGACCTTATATGGATCCTCCTATCTGAAAATTTGAAAATTCTTAAAAAAATTGACCAAAATCTTGATGTCCCCAATCCTATGATTTGTATGTTTTTTCCACGTGTCTTGACATCCAATGTATCCCTGCAAAGTTCGGTGAAGATCTGAGTATGTAGTTTTTTACTTTATATGGAACCTCCCATCTGAAAATTTGAAAATTCTTAAAAAATCCGTCGAAAATCTTGATGTCCCCAATCCTATGATTTGTATGTTTTTTCCACGTGTCTTGACATCCAATGTATCCCTGCAAAGTTCGGTGAAGATCTGAGTATGTAGTTTTTTACCTTATATGGAACCTCCTATCTGAAAATTTGAAAATTCTTAAAAAATTCGACCAAAATCTTGATGTCCCGAATCTTATGTTTTGTATGTTTTTTCCACGTGTCTTGACATCCAATGTATTCCTGCAAAGTTTGGTGAAGATCTGAGTATGTCGTTTTTGACCTTATCTGGATCCTCCTATCTGAAAATTTGAAAATTCTTAAAAAAATTGACCAAAATCTTGATGTCCCCAATCCTATGATTTGTATGTTTTTTCCACGTGTCTTGACATCCAATGTATCCCTGCAAAGTTCGGTGAAGATCTGAGTATGTAGTTTTTTACCTTATATGGAACCTCCTATCTGAAAATTTGAAAATTCTTAAAAAATTCGTCCAAAATCTTGATGTCTCCAATCTCTTGTTTTGTACGTTTTTTCCACGTGTCTTAACATCCAATGTATTCCTGCAAAGTTTGGTGAAGATCTGAGTATGTAGTTTTTGACCTTATATGGAACCTGAAAATTTGAAAATTCTTAAAAAATTTGACCAAAATCTTGATGTCCCCAGTCCTAGGTCTTGTATGTTTTTTCCACGTGTCTTGACATCCAATGTATCCCTGCTAAGTTTGGTGAAGATCTGAGTATGTAGTTTTTGACCTTATCTGGAACCGCATTTCTGAAAATTTGAAAATTCTTAAAAAATTCGTCCAAAATCTTGATGTCTCCAATCTCTTGTTTTGTACGTTTTTTCCACGTGTCTTGACATCCAATGTATCCCTGCAAAGTTTGGTGAAGATCTGAGTATGTAGTTTTTGACCTTAAATGGAACCGCATTTCTGAAAATTTGAAAATTCCTAAAAAATCCGTCCAAAATCTTGATGACCCCAATCTCTTGTTTTGTACGTTTTTTCCACGTGTCTTGACATCCAATGTATCCATGCAAAGTTTGGTGAAGATCTGAGTATGTAGTTTTTGACCTTAAACCTCCTATCTGAAAATTTGAAAATTCTTAAAAAATTCGACGAAAATCTTGATGTCTCCAATCTCTTGTTTTGTACGTTTTTTCCACGTGTCTTGACATCCAATGTATCCCTGCAAAGTTTGGTGAAGATCTGAGTATGTAGTTTTTGACCTTAAACCTCCTATCTGAAAATTTGAAAATTCTTCAAAAATTCGTCCAAAATCTTGATGTCTCCAATCTCTTGTTTTGTACGTTTTTTCCACGTGTCTTGACATCCAATGTATCCCTGCAATGTTTGGTGAAGATCTGAGTATGTAGTTTTTGACCTTATATGGATCCTCCTATCTGAAAATTTGAAAATTCTTAAAAAAATTGACCAAAATCTTGATGTCCCCAATCCTATGATTTGTATGTTTTTTCCACGTGTCTTGACATCCAATGTATCCCTGCAAAGTTCGGTGAAGATCTGAGTATGTAGTTTTTTACTTTATATGGAACCTCCCATCTGAAAATTTGAAAATTCTTAAAAAATCCGTCGAAAATCTTGATGTCCCCAATCCTATGATTTGTATGTTTTTTCCACGTGTCTTGACATCCAATGTATCCCTGCAAAGTTCGGTGAAGATCTGAGTATGTAGTTTTTTACCTTATATGGAACCTCCTATCTGAAAATTTGAAAATTCTTAAAAAATTCGACCAAAATCTTGATGTCCCGAATCTTATGTTTTGTATGTTTTTTCCACGTGTCTTGACATCCAATGTATTCCTGCAAAGTTTGGTGAAGATCTGAGTATGTCGTTTTTGACCTTATCTGGAACCTCCCATCTGAAAATTTGAAAATTCTTAAAAAATCCGTCCAAAATCTTGATGACCCCAATCTCTTGTTTTGTACGTTTTTTCCACGTGTCTTGACATCCAATGTATCCCTGCAAAGTTTGGTGAAGATCTGAGTATGTAGTTTTTGACCTTATCTGGAACCTCCAATCTGAAAATTTGAAAATTCCTAAAAAATCCCTCCAAAATCTTGATGACCCCAATCCCTTGTTTTGTGCGTTTTTTCCACGTGTCTTGACATCCAATGTATCCATGCAAAGTTTGGTGAAGATCTGAGTATGTAGTTTTTGACCTTATCTGGAACCGCATTTCTGAAAATTTGAAAATTCTTAAAAAATTCGTCCAAAATCTTGATGTCTCCAATCTCTTGTTTTGTACGTTTTTTCCACGTGTCTTAACATCCAATGTATTCCTGCAAAGTTTGGTAAAGATCTGAGTATGTAGTTTTTGACCTTATATGGAACCTGAAAATTTGAAAATTCTAAAAAAAATTTGACCAAAATCTTGATGTCCCCAATCCTATGTTTTGTATGTTTTTCCACGTGTCTTGACATCCAATGTATCCCTGCAAAGTTTGGTGAAGATCTGAGTATGTCGTTTTTGACCTTATCTGGAACATCCTTTCTGAAAATTTGAAAATTCTTAAAAAATTCGTCCAAAATCTTGATGTCTCCAATCTCTTGTTTTGTACGTTTTTCCACGTGTCTTGACATCCAATGTATCCCTGCAAAGTTTGGTGAAGATCTGAGTATGTAGTTTTTGACCTTATATGGAACCTCCTATCTGAAAATTTGAAAATTCTTAAAAAATTCGTCCAAAATCTTGATGTCTCCAATCTCTTGGTTTGTATGTTTTCCCCACGTGTCTTGACATCCAATGTATCCCTGCAAAGTTTGGTGAAGATCTGAGTATGTAGTTTTTGACCTTAATGGAACCTATCTGAAAATTTGAAAATTCTTAAAAATTTCGTTCAAAATCTTGATGTCTCCAATCTTCTGTTTTGTACGTTTTTTCCACGTGTCTTGACATCCAATGTATCCATGCAAAGTTTGGTGAAGATCTGAGTATGTCGTTTTTGACCTTATCTGGAACCTCCCATCTGAAAATTTGAAAATTCTTAAAAAATTCGTCGAAAATCTTGATGTCTCCAATCGCTTGTTTTGTACGTTTTTTCCACGTGTCTTGACATCCAATGTATCCCTGCAATGTTTGGTGAAGATCTGAGTATGTAGTTTTTGACCTTATATGGAACCTCCTATCTGAAAATTTGAAAATTCTTAAAAAATTTGACCAAAATCTTGATGTCCCCAATCCTATGTTTTGTATGTTTTCCCACGTGTCTTGACATCCAATGTATCCCTGCAAAGTTTGGTGAAGATCTGAGTATGTAGTTTTTGATCTTATCTGGATCCTCCTATCTGAAAATTTGAAAATTCTTAAAAAATTCGTCCGAAATCTTGATGTCTCCAATCTCTTGTTTTGTACGTTTTTCCACGTGTCTTGACATCCAATGTATCCCTGCAATGTTTGGTGAAGATCTGAGTATGTAGTTTTTGACGTTATATGGAACCTCCTATCTGAAAATTTGAAAATTCTTAAAAAATTTGACCAAAATCTTGATGTCCCCAATCCTATGTTTTGTATGTTTTTTCCACGTGTCTTGACATCCAATGTATCCCTGCAAAGTTTGGTGAAGATCTGAGTATGTAGTTTTTGACTTTATCTGGAACATCCTTTCTGAAAATTTGAAAATTCTTAAAAAATTCGTCCAAAATCTTGATGTCTCCAATCTCTTGTTTTGTACGTTTTTCCCACGTGTCTTGACATCCAATGTATCCCTGCAAAGTTTGGTGAAGATCTGAGTATGTAGTTTTTGACCTTATATGGAACCTCATTTCTGAAAATTTGAAAATTCTTAAAAAATTCGTCCAAAATCTTGATGTCTCCAATCTCTTGGTTTGTATGTTTTCCCCACGTGTCTTGACAACCAATGTATCCCTGCAAAGTTTGGTGAAGATCTGAGTATGTCGTTTTTGACCTTATCTGGAACCTCCCATCTGAAAATTTGAAAATTCTTAAAAAATTCGTCGAAAATCTTGATGTCTCCAATCGCTTGTTTTGTACGTTTTTTCCACGTGTCTTGACATCCAATGTATCCCTGCAATGTTTGGTGAAGATCTGAGTATGTAGTTTTTGACCTTATATGGAACCTCCTATCTGAAAATTTGAAAATTCTTAAAAAATTTGACCAAAATCTTGATGTCCCCAATCCTATGTTTTGTATGTTTTCCCACGTGTCTTGACATCCAATGTATCCCTGCAAAGTTTGGTGAAGATCTGAGTATGTAGTTTTTGATCTTATCTGGATCCTCCTATCTGAAAATTTGAAAATTCTTAAAAAATTCGTCCGAAATCTTGATGTCTCCAATCTCTTGTTTTGTACGTTTTTCCACGTGTCTTGACATCCAATGTATCCCTGCAATGTTTGGTGAAGATCTGAGTATGTAGTTTTTGACGTTATATGGAACCTCCTATCTGAAAATTTGAAAATTCTTAAAAAATTTGACCAAAATCTTGATGTCCCCAATCCTATGTTTTGTATGTTTTTTCCACGTGTCTTGACATCCAATGTATCCCTGCAAAGTTTGGTGAAGATCTGAGTATGTAGTTTTTGACTTTATCTGGAACATCCTTTCTGAAAATTTGAAAATTCTTAAAAAATTCGTCCAAAATCTTGATGTCTCCAATCTCTTGTTTTGTACGTTTTTCCCACGTGTCTTGACATCCAATGTATCCCTGCAAAGTTTGGTGAAGATCTGAGTATGTAGTTTTTGACCTTATATGGAACCTCATTTCTGAAAATTTGAAAATTCTTAAAAAATTCGTCCAAAATCTTGATGTCTCCAATCTCTTGGTTTGTATGTTTTCCCCACGTGTCTTGACAACCAATGTATCCCTGCAAAGTTTGGTGAAGATCTGAGTATGTAGTTTTTGACCTTATCTGGAACCTCATTTCTGAAAATTTAAAAATTCCTCAAAAATTCGTCAAAAATCTTGATGTCTCCAATCTCTTGTTTTGTACGTTTTTTCCACGTGTCTTGACATCCAATGTGTCCCTGCAAAGTTTGGTGAAGATCTGAGTATGTAGTTTTTGACCTTATCTGGAACCTCCTATCTGAAAATTTGAAAATTCTTAAAAAATTCGTCCGAAATCTTGATGTCTCCAATCTCTTGTTTTGTACGTTTTTTCCACGTGTCTTGACATCCAATGTATCCCTGCATAGTTTGGTGAAGATCTGAGTATGTAGTTTTTGACCTTATATGGAACCTCCTATCTGAAAATTATGAAAATTCTTAAAAAATTCGACCAAAATCTTGATGTCCCCAATCCTATGTTTTGTATGTTTTTTCCACGTGTCTTGACATCCAATGTATCCATGCAAAGTTTGGTGAAGATCTGAGTATGTCGTTTTTGACCTTATCTGGAACCTCCCATCTGAAAATTTGAAAATTCTTAAAAAATCCGTCGAAAATCTTGATGTCCCCAATCCTATGATTTGTATGTTTTTTCCACGTGTCTTGACATCCAATGTATCCCTGCAAAGTTCGGTGAAGATCTGAGTATGTAGTTTTTTACCTTATATGGAACCTCCTATCTGAAAATTTGAAAATTCTTAAAAAATTCGACCAAAATCTTGATGTCCCGAATCTTATGTTTTGTATGTTTTTTCCACGTGTCTTGACATCCAATGTATTCCTGCAAAGTTTGGTGAAGATCTGAGTATGTCGTTTTTGACCTTATCTGGAACCTCCCATCTGAAAATTTGAAAATTCTTAAAAAATCCGTCCAAAATCTTGATGACCCCAATCTCTTGTTTTGTACGTTTTTTCCACGTGTCTTGACATCCAATGTATCCCTGCAAAGTTTGGTGAAGATCTGAGTATGTAGTTTTTGACCTTATCTGGAACCTCCCATCTGAAAATTTGAAAATTCCTAAAAAATCCGTCCAAAATCTTGATGACCCCAATCCCTTGTTTTGTGCGTTTTTTCCACGTGTCTTGACATCCAATGTATCCATGCAAAGTTTGGTGAAGATCTGAGTATGTAGTTTTTGACCTTATCTGGAACCGCATTTCTGAAAATTTGAAAATTCTTAAAAAATTCGTCCAAAATCTTGATGTCTCCAATCTCTTGTTTTGTACGTTTTTTCCACGTGTCTTAACATCCAATGTATTCCTGCAAAGTTTGGTGAAGATCTGAGTATGTAGTTTTTGACCTTATATGGAACCTGAAAATTTGAAAATTCTTAAAAAATTTGACCAAAATCTTGATGTCCCCAGTCCTAGGTCTTGTATGTTTTTTCCACGTGTCTTGACATCCAATGTATCCCTGCTAAGTTTGGTGAAGATCTGAGTATGTAGTTTTTGACCTTATCTGGAACCGCATTTCTGAAAATTTGAAAATTCTTAAAAAATTCGTCCAAAATCTTGATGTCTCCAATCTCTTGTTTTGTACGTTTTTTCCACGTGTCTTGACATCCAATGTATCCCTGCAAAGTTTGGTGAAGATCTGAGTATGTAGTTTTTGACCTTAAATGGAACCGCATTTCTGAAAATTTGAAAATTCCTAAAAAATCTGTCCAAAATCTTGATGACCCCAATCTCTTGTTTTGTACGTTTTTTCCACGTGTCTTGACATCCAATGTATCCATGCAAAGTTTGGTGAAGATCTGAGTATGTCGTTTTTGACCTTATCTGGAACCTCCCATCTGAAAATTTGAAAATTCTTAAAAAATTCGACGAAAATCTTGATGTCTCCAATCTCTTGTTTTGTACGTTTTTTCCACGTGTCTTGACATCCAATGTATCCCTGCAAAGTTTGGTGAAGATCTGAGTATGTAGTTTTTGACCTTAAACCTCCTATCTGAAAATTTGAAAATTCTTCAAAAATTCGTCCAAAATCTTGATGTCTCCAATCTCTTGTTTTGTACGTTTTTTCCACGTGTCTTGACATCCAATGTATCCCTGCAATGTTTGGTGAAGATCTGAGTATGTAGTTTTTGACCTTATATGGATCCTCCTATCTGAAAATTTGAAAATTCTTAAAAAAATTGACCAAAATCTTGATGTCCCCAATCCTATGATTTGTATGTTTTTTCCACGTGTCTTGACATCCAATGTATCCCTGCAAAGTTCGGTGAAGATCTGAGTATGTAGTTTTTTACCTTATATGGAACCTCCCATCTGAAAATTTGAAAATTCTTAAAGAATCCGTCGAAAATCTTGATGTCCCCAATCCTATGATTTGTATGTTTTTTCCACGTGTCTTGACATCCAATGTATCCCTGCAAAGTTCGGTGAAGATCTGAGTATGTAGTTTTTTACCTTATATGGAACCTCCTATCTGAAAATTTGAAAATTCTTAAAAAATTCGACCAAAATCTTGATGTCCCGAATCTTATGTTTTGTATGTTTTTTCCACGTGTCTTGACATCCAATGTATTCCTGCAAAGTTTGGTGAAGATCTGAGTATGTCGTTTTTGACCTTATCTGGAACCTCCCATCTGAAAATTTGAAAATTCTTAAAAAATCCGTCCAAAATCTTGATGACCCCAATCTCTTGTTTTGTACGTTTTTTCCACGTGTCTTGACATCCAATGTATCCCTGCAAAGTTTGGTGAAGATCTGAGTATGTAGTTTTTGACCTTATCTGGAACCTCCCATCTGAAAATTTGAAAATTCCTAAAAAATCCGTCCAAAATCTTGATGACCCCAATCCCTTGTTTTGTGCGTTTTTTCCACGTGTCTTGACATCCAATGTATCCATGCAAAGTTTGGTGAAGATCTGAGTATGTAGTTTTTGACCTTATCTGGAACCGCATTTCTGAAAATTTGAAAATTCTTAAAAAATTCGTCCAAAATCTTGATGTCTCCAATCTCTTGTTTTGTACGTTTTTTCCACGTGTCTTAACATCCAATGTATTCCTGCAAAGTTTGGTGAAGATCTGAGTATGTAGTTTTTGACCTTATATGGAACCTGAAAATTTGAAAATTCTTAAAAAATTTGACCAAAATCTTGATGTCCCCAATCCTATGTTTTGTATGTTTTTCCACGTGTCTTGACATCCAATGTATCCCTGCAAAGTTTGGTGAAGATCTGAGTATGTAGTTTTTGACCTTATATGGAACCTCCTATCTGAAAATTTGAAAATTCTTAAAAAATTCGTCCAAAATCTTGATGTCTCCAATCTCTTGGTTTGTATGTTTTCCCCACGTGTCTTGACATCCAATGTATCCCTGCAAAGTTTGGTGAAGATCTGAGTATGTAGTTTTTGACCTTAATGGAACCTATCTGAAAATTTGAAAATTCTTAAAAAATTCGTTCAAAATCTTGATGTCTCCAATCTCTTGGTTTGTATGTTTTCCCCACGTGTCTTGACATCCAATGTATCCCTGCAAAGTTTGGTGAAGATCTGAGTATGTAGTTTTTGACCTTATCTGGAACATCCTTTCTGAAAATTTGAAAATTCTTAAAAAATTCGTCCAAAATCTTGATGTCTCCAATCTCTTGTTTTGTACGTTTTTCCACGTGTCTTGACATCCAATGTATCCCTGCAAAGTTTGGTGAAGATCTGAGTATGTAGTTTTTGACCTTATATGGAACCTCCTATCTGAAAATTTGAAAATTCTTAAAAAATTCGTCCAAAATCTTGATGTCTCCAATCTCTTGGTTTGTATGTTTTCCCCACGTGTCTTGACATCCAATGTATCCCTGCAAAGTTTGGTGAAGATCTGAGTATGTAGTTTTTGACCTTAATGGAACCTATCTGAAAATTTGAAAATTCTTAAAAAATTCGTTCAAAATCTTGATGTCTCCAATCTTCTGTTTTGTACGTTTTTTCCACGTGTCTTGACATCCAATGTATCCATGCAAAGTTTGGTGAAGATCTGAGTATGTCGTTTTTGACCTTATCTGGAACCTCCCATCTGAAAATTTGAAAATTCTTAAAAAATTCGTCGAAAATCTTGATGTCTCCAATCGCTTGTTTTGTACGTTTTTTCCACGTGTCTTGACATCCAATGTATCCCTGCAATGTTTGGTGAAGATCTGAGTATGTAGTTTTTGACCTTATATGGAACCTCCTATCTGAAAATTTGAAAATTCTTAAAAAATTTGACCAAAATCTTGATGTCCCCAATCCTATGTTTTGTATGTTTTCCCACGTGTCTTGACATCCAATGTATCCCTGCAAAGTTTGGTGAAGATCTGAGTATGTAGTTTTTGATCTTATCTGGATCCTCCTATCTGAAAATTTGAAAATTCTTAAAAAATTCGTCCGAAATCTTGATGTCTCCAATCTCTTGTTTTGTACGTTTTTCCACGTGTCTTGACATCCAATGTATCCCTGCAATGTTTGGTGAAGATCTGAGTATGTAGTTTTTGACGTTATATGGAACCTCCTATCTGAAAATTTGAAAATTCTTAAAAAATTTGACCAAAATCTTGATGTCCCCAATCCTATGTTTTGTATGTTTTTTCCACGTGTCTTGACATCCAATGTATCCCTGCAAAGTTTGGTGAAGATCTGAGTATGTAGTTTTTGACTTTATCTGGAACATCCTTTCTGAAAATTTGAAAATTCTTAAAAAATTCGTCCAAAATCTTGATGTCTCCAATCTCTTGTTTTGTACGTTTTTCCCACGTGTCTTGACATCCAATGTATCCCTGCAAAGTTTGGTGAAGATCTGAGTATGTAGTTTTTGACCTTATATGGAACCTCATTTCTGAAAATTTGAAAATTCTTAAAAAATTCGTCCAAAATCTTGATGTCTCCAATCTCTTGGTTTGTATGTTTTCCCCACGTGTCTTGACAACCAATGTATCCCTGCAAAGTTTGGTGAAGATCTGAGTATGTAGTTTTTGACCTTATCTGGAACCTCATTTCTGAAAATTTAAAAATTCCTCAAAAATTCGTCAAAAATCTTGATGTCTCCAATCTCTTGTTTTGTACGTTTTTTCCACGTGTCTTGACATCCAATGTGTCCCTGCAAAGTTTGGTGAAGATCTGAGTATGTAGTTTTTGACCTTATCTGGAACCTCCTATCTGAAAATTTGAAAATTCTTAAAAAATTCGTCCGAAATCTTGATGTCTCCAATCTCTTGTTTTGTACGTTTTTTCCACGTGTCTTGACATCCAATGTATCCCTGCATAGTTTGGTGAAGATCTGAGTATGTAGTTTTTGACCTTATATGGAACCTCCTATCTGAAAATTTGAAAATTCTTAAAAAATTCGACCAAAATCTTGATGTCCCCAATCCTATGTTTTGTATGTTTTTTCCACGTGTCTTGACATCCAATGTATCCATGCAAAGTTTGGTGAAGATCTGAGTATGTCGTTTTTGACCTTATCTGGAACCTCCCATCTGAAAATTTGAAAATTCTTAAAAAATCCGTCGAAAATCTTGATGTCCCCAATCCTATGATTTGTATGTTTTTTCCACGTGTCTTGACATCCAATGTATCCCTGCAAAGTTCGGTGAAGATCTGAGTATGTAGTTTTTTACCTTATATGGAACCTCCTATCTGAAAATTTGAAAATTCTTAAAAAATTCGACCAAAATCTTGATGTCCCGAATCTTATGTTTTGTATGTTTTTTCCACGTGTCTTGACATCCAATGTATTCCTGCAAAGTTTGGTGAAGATCTGAGTATGTCGTTTTTGACCTTATCTGGAACCTCCCATCTGAAAATTTGAAAATTCCTAAAAAATCCGTCCAAAATCTTGATGACCCCAATCCCTTGTTTTGTGCGTTTTTTCCACGTGTCTTGACATCCAATGTATCCATGCAAAGTTTGGTGAAGATCTGAGTATGTAGTTTTTGACCTTATCTGGAACCGCATTTCTGAAAATTTGAAAATTCTTAAAAAATTCGTCCAAAATCTTGATGTCTCCAATCTCTTGTTTTGTACGTTTTTTCCACGTGTCTTAACATCCAATGTATTCCTGCAAAGTTTGGTGAAGATCTGAGTATGTAGTTTTTGACCTTATATGGAACCTGAAAATTTGAAAATTCTTAAAAAATTTGACCAAAATCTTGATGTCCCCAGTCCTAGGTCTTGTATGTTTTTTCCACGTGTCTTGACATCCAATGTATCCCTGCTAAGTTTGGTGAAGATCTGAGTATGTAGTTTTTGACCTTATCTGGAACCGCATTTCTGAAAATTTGAAAATTCTTAAAAAATTCGTCCAAAATCTTGATGTCTCCAATCTCTTGTTTTGTACGTTTTTTCCACGTGTCTTGACATCCAATGTATCCCTGCAAAGTTTGGTGAAGATCTGAGTATGTAGTTTTTGACCTTAAATGGAACCGCATTTCTGAAAATTTGAAAATTCCTAAAAAATCCGTCCAAAATCTTGATGACCCCAATCTCTTGTTTTGTACGTTTTTTCCACGTGTCTTGACATCCAATGTATCCATGCAAAGTTTGGTGAAGATCTGAGTATGTCGTTTTTGACCTTATCTGGAACCTCCCATCTGAAAATTTGAAAATTCTTCAAAAATTCGTCCAAAATCTTGATGTCTCCAATCTCTTGTTTTGTACGTTTTTTCCACGTGTCTTGACATCCAATGTATCCCTGCAATGTTTGGTGAAGATCTGAGTATGTAGTTTTTGACCTTATATGGATCCTCCTATCTGAAAATTTGAAAATTCTTAAAAAAATTGACCAAAATCTTGATGTCCCCAATCCTATGATTTGTATGTTTTTTCCACGTGTCTTGACATCCAATGTATCCCTGCAAAGTTCGGTGAAGATCTGAGTATGTAGTTTTTTACCTTATATGGAACCTCCTATCTGAAAATTTGAAAATTCTTAAAAAATTCGACCAAAATCTTGATGTCCCGAATCTTATGTTTTGTATGTTTTTTCCACGTGTCTTGACATCCAATGTATTCCTGCAAAGTTTGGTGAAGATCTGAGTATGTCGTTTTTGACCTTATCTGGAACCTCCCATCTGAAAATTTGAAAATTCTTAAAAAATCCGTCCAAAATCTTGATGACCCCAATCTCTTGTTTTGTACGTTTTTTCCACGTGTCTTGACATCCAATGTATCCCTGCAAAGTTTGGTGAAGATCTGAGTATGTAGTTTTTGACCTTATCTGGAACCTCCCATCTGAAAATTTGAAAATTCCTAAAAAATCCGTCCAAAATCTTGATGACCCCAATCCCTTGTTTTGTGCGTTTTTTCCACGTGTCTTGACATCCAATGTATCCCTGCAAAGTTTGGTGAAGATCTGAGTATGTAGTTTTTGACCTTATCTGGAACCGCATTTCTGAAAATTTGAAAATTCTTAAAAAATTCGTCCAAAATCTTGATGTCTCCAATCTCTTGTTTTGTACGTTTTTTCCACGTGTCTTAACATCCAATGTATTCCTGCAAAGTTTGGTGAAGATCTGAGTATGTAGTTTTTGACCTTATATGGAACCTGAAAATTTGAAAATTCTTAAAAAATTTGACCAAAATCTTGATGTCCCCAGTCCTAGATCTTGTATGTTTTTTCCACGTGTCTTTACATCCAATGTATCCCTGCTAAGTTTGGTGAAGATCTGAGTATGTAGTTTTTGACCTTATCTGGAACCGCATTTCTGAAAATTTGAAAATTCTTAAAAAATTCGTCCAAAATCTTGATGTCTCCAATCTCTTGTTTTGTACGTTTTTTCCACGTGTCTTGACATCCAATGTATCCCTGCAAAGTTTGGTGAAGATCTGAGTATGTAGTTTTTGACCTTAAATGGAACCGCATTTCTGAAAATTTGAAAATTCCTAAAAAATCCGTCCAAAATCTTGATGACCCCAATCTCTTGTTTTGTACGTTTTTTCCACGTGTCTTGACACCCAATGTATCCCTGCAAAGTTTGGTGAAGATCTGAGTATGTAGTTTTTGACCTTATCTGGAACCTCCTATCTGAAAATTTGAAAATTCTTAAAAAATTCGTCCAAAATCTTGATGTCTCCAATCTCTTGGTTTGTATGTTTTCCCCACGTGTCTTGACATCCAATGTATCCCTGCAAAGTTTGGTGAAGATCTGAGTATGTAGTTTTTGACCTTATCTGGAACCTCATTTCTGAAAATTTGAAAATTCCTCAAAAATTCGTCCAAAATCTTGATGTCTCCAATCTCTTGTTTTGTACGTTTTTTCCACGTGTCTTGACATCCAATGTATCCATGCAAAGTTTGGTGAAGATCTGAGTATGAAGTTTTTGACCTTATATGGAACCTCCTATCTGAAAATTTGAAAATTCTTAAAAAAATCGACCAAAATCTTGATGTCCCCAATTCTATGTTTTGTATGTTTTTTCCACGTGTCTTGACATCCAATGTATCCATGCAAAGTTTGGTGAAGATCTGAGTATGTCGTTTTTGAACTTATCTGGAACCTCCCATCTGAAAATTTGAAAATTCTTAAAAAATTCGTCGAAAATCTTGATGTCTCCAATCGCTTGTTTTGTACGTTTTTTCCACGTGTCTTGACATCCAATGTATCCCTGCAATGTTTGGTGAAGATCTGAGTATGTAGTTTTTGACCTTATATGGAACCTCCTATCTGAAAATTTGAAAATTCTTAAAAAATTTGACCAAAATCTTGATGTCCCCAATCCTATGTTTTGTATGTTTTCCCACGTGTCTTGACATCCAATGTATCCCTGCAAAGTTTGGTGAAGATCTGAGTATGTAGTTTTTGACCTTATCTGGAACCTCCTATCTGAAAATTTGAAAATTCTTAAAAAATTCGTCGAAAATCTTGATGTCTCCAATCTCTTGTTTTGTACGTTTTTCCACGTGTCTTGACATCCAATGTATCCCTGCAATGTTTGGCGAAGATCTGAGTATGTAGTTTTTGACCTTATATGGAACCTCCTATCTGAAAATTTGAAAATTCTTAAAAAATTTGACCAAAATCTTGATGTCCCCAATCCTATGTTTTGTATGTTTTTCCACGTGTCTTGACATCCAATGTATCCCTGCAAAGTTTGGTGAAGATCTGAGTATGTCGTTTTTGACCTTATCAGGAACATCCTTTCTGAAAATTTGAAAATTCTTAAAAAATTCGTCCAAAA
Source organism: Lepisma saccharinum (assembly GCF_977018435.1). Lineage (NCBI taxonomy): Eukaryota > Metazoa > Arthropoda > Insecta > Zygentoma > Lepismatidae > Lepisma > Lepisma saccharinum. Next base: position 33,820 of record NW_028142966.1, on the reverse strand, counting down.
TCTTGATGTCTCCAATCTCTTGTTTTGTACGTTTTTTCCACGTGTCTTGACATCCAATGTAACCCTGCAAAGTTTGGTGAAGATCTGAGTATGTAGTTTTTGACCTTATATGGAACCTCCTATCTGAAAATTTGAAAATTCTTAAAAAATTCGTCCAAAATCTTGATGTCTCCAATCTCTTGGTTTGTATGTTTTCCCCACGTGTCTTGACATCCAATGTATCCCTGCAAAGTTTGGTGAAGATCTGAGTATGTTGTTTTTGACCTTAATGGAACCTCCTATCTGAAGATTTGAAAATTCTTAAAAAATTCGTTCAAAATCGTGATGTCTCCAATCTTCTGTTTTGTACGTTTTTTCCACGTGTCTTGACATCCAATGTATCCATGCAAAGTTTGGTGAAGATCTGAGTATGTCGTTTTTGACCTTATCTGGAACCTCCCATCTGAAAATTTGAAAATTCTTAAAAAATTCGTCGAAAATCTTGATGTCTCCAATCGCTTGTTTTGTACGTTTTTTCCACGTGTCTTGACATCCAATGTATCCCTGCAATGTTTGGTGAAGATCTGAGTATGTAGTTTTTGACGTTATATGGAACCTCCTATCTGAAAATTTGAAAATTCTTAAAAAATTTGACCAAAATCTTGATGTATCCAATCCTATGTTTTGTATGTTTTTTCCACGTGTCTTGACATCCAATGTATCCCTGCAAAGTTTGGTGAAGATCTGAGTATGTAGTTTTTGACCTTATCTGGAACATCCTTTCTGAAAATTTGAAAATTCTTAAAAAATTCGTCCAAAATCTTGATGTCTCCAATCTCTTGTTTTGTACGTTTTTCCCACGTGTCTTGACATCCAATGTATCCCTGCAAAGTTTGGTGAAGATCTGAGTATGTAGTTTTTGACCTTATATGGAACCTCCTATCTGAAAATTTGAAAATTCTTAAAAAATTCGTCCAAAATCTTGATGTCTCCAATCTCTTGGTTTGTATGTTTTCCCCACGTGTCTTGACAACCAATGTATCCCTGCAAAGTTTGGTGAAGATCTGAGTATGTAGTTTTTGACCTTATCTGGAACCTCATTTCTGAAAATTTGAAAATTCCTCAAAAATTCGTCAAAAATCTTGATGTCTCCAATCTCTTGTTTTGTACGTTTTTTCCACGTGTCTTGACATCCAATGTGTCCCTGCAAAGTTTGGTGAAGATCTGAGTATGTAGTTTTTGACCTTATCTGGAACCTCCTATTTGAAAATTTGAAAATTCTTAAAAAATTCGTCCGAAATCTTGATGTCTCCAATCTCTTGTTTTGTACGTTTTTTCCACGTGTCTTGACATCCAATGTATCCCTGCATAGTTTGGTGAAGATCTGAGTATGTAGTTTTTGACCTTATATGGAACCTCCTATCTGAAAATTTGAAAATTCTTAAAAAATTCGACCAAAATCTTGATGTCCCCAATCCTATGTTTTGTATGTTTTTTCCACGTGTCTTGACATCCAATGTATCCATGCAAAGTTTGGTGAAGATCTGAGTATGTCGTTTTTGACCTTATCTGGAACCTCCCATCTGAAAATTTGAAAATTCTTAAAAAATCCGCCGAAAATCTTGATGTCTCCAATCTCTTGTTTTGTACATTTTTTCCACGTGTCTTGACATCCATTGTATTCCTGCAATGTTTGGTGAAGGTCTGAGTATGTAGTTTTTGACCTTATATGGAACCTCCTATCTGAAAATTTGAAAATTCTTAAAAAATTTGACCAAAATCTTGATGTCCAGAATCCTATGTCTTGTATGTTTTTTCCACGTGTCTTGACATCCAATGTATCCCTGCTAAGTTTGGGGAAGATCTGAGTATGTAGTTTTTGACCTTATATGGAACCTCCTATCTGAAAATTTGAAAATTCTTAAAAAATTCGACCAAAATCTTGATGTCCCCAATCCTATGTTTTGTATGTTTTTTCCACGTGTCTTGACATCCAATGTATCCATGCAAAGTTTGGTGAAGATCTGAGTATGTAGTTTTTGACCTTATATGGAACCTCCTATCTGAAAATTTGAAAATTTGAAATTTGTACGTTTTTTCCACGTGTCTTGACATCCAATGTATCACTGCAAAGTTTGGTGAAGATCTGAGTATGTAGTTTTTGACCTTATCTGGAACCTCCCATCTGAAAATTTGAAAATTCCTAAAAAATTCGTCCAAAATCTTGATGACCCCAATCTCTTGTTTTGTACGTTTTTTCCACGTGTCTTGACATCCAATGTATCCCTTGAAAGTTTGGTGAAGTTCTGAGTATGTAGTTTTTGACCTTATACGGAACCTCCTTTCTGAAAATTTGAAAATTCTTAAAAAATTCGTCCAAAATCTTGATGTCTCCAATCTCTTGTTTTGTACGTTTTTTCCACGTGTCTTGACATCCAATGTAACCCTGCAAAGTTTGGTGAAGATCTGAGTATGTAGTTTTTGACCTTATATGGAACCTCCTATCTGAAAATTTGAAAATTCTTAAAAAATTCGTCCAAAATCTTGATGTCTCCAATCTCTTGGTTTGTATGTTTTCCCCACGTGTCTTGACATCCAATGTATCCCTGCAAAGTTTGGTGAAGATCTGAGTATGTAGTTTTTGACCTTAATGGAACCTCCTATCTGAAAATTTGAAAATTCTTAAAAAATTCGTTCAAAATCTTGATGTCTCCAATCTTCTGTTTTGTACGTTTTTTCCACGTGTCTTGACATCCAATGTATCCATGCAAAGTTTGGTGAAGATCTGAGTATGTCGTTTTTGACCTTATCTGGAACCTCCCATCTGAAAATTTGAAAATTCTTAAAAAATTCGTCGAAAATCTTGATGTCTCCAATCGCTTGTTTTGTACGTTTTTTCCACGTGTCTTGACATCCAATGTATCCCTGCAATGTTTGGTGAAGATCTGAGTATGTAGTTTTTGACGTTATATGGAACCTCCTATCTGAAAATTTGAAAATTCTTAAAAAATTTGACCAAAATCTTTATGTCCCCAATCCTATGTTTTGTATGTTTTTTCCACGTGTCTTGACATCCAATGTATCCCTGCAAAGTTTGGTGAAGATCTGAGTATGTAGTTTTTGACCTTATCTGGAACATCCTTTCTGAAAATTTGAAAATTCTTAAAAAATTCGTCCAAAATCTTGATGTCTCCAATCTCTTGTTTTGTACGTTTTTCCCACGTGTCTTGACATCCAATGTATCCCTGCAAAGTTTGGTGAAGATCTGAGTATGTAGTTTTTGACCTTATATGGAACCTCCTATCTGAAAATTTGAAAATTCTTAAAAAATTCGTCCAAAATCTTGATGTCTCCAATCTCTTGGTTTGTATGTTTTCCCCACGTGTCTTGACAACCAATGTATCCCTGCAAAGTTTGGTGAAGATCTGAGTATGTAGTTTTTGACCTTATCTGGAACCTCATTTCTGAAAATTTGAAAATTCCTCAAAAATTCGTCAAAAATCTTGATGTCTCCAATCTCTTGTTTTGTACGTTTTTTCCACGTGTCTTGACATCCAATGTGTCCCTGCAAAGTTTGGTGAAGATCTGAGTATGTAGTTTTTGACCTTATCTGTAACCTCCTATCTGAAAATTTGAAAATTCTTAAAAAATTCGTCCGAAATCTTGATGTCTCCAATCTCTTGTTTTGTACGTTTTTTCCACGTGTCTTGACATCCAATGTATCCCTGCATAGTTTGGTGAAGATCTGAGTATGTAGTTTTTGACCTTATATGGAACCTCCTATCTGAAAATTTGAAAATTCTTAAAAAATTCGACCAAAATCTTGATGTCCCCAATCCTATGTTTTGTATGTTTTTTCCACGTGTCTTGACATCCAATGTATCTATGCTAAGTTTGGGGAAGATCTGAGTATGTAGTTTTTGACCTTATATGGAACCTCCTATCTGAAAATTTGAAAATTCTTAAAAAATTCGACCAAAATCTTGATGTCCCCAATCCTATGTTTTGTATGTTTTTTCCACGTGTCTTGACATCCAATGTATCCATGCAAAGTTTGGTGAAGATCTGAGTATGTAGTTTTTGACCTTATATGGAACCTCCTATCTGAAAATTTGAAAATTTGAAATTTGTACGTTTTCTCCACGTGTCTTGACATCCAATGTATCACTGCAAAGTTTGGTGAAGATCTGAGTATGTAGTTTTTGACCTTATCTGGAACCTCCCATCTGAAAATTTGAAAATTCCTAAAAAATTCGTCCAAAATCTTGATGACCCCAATCTCTTGTTTTGTACGTTTTTTCCACGTCTCTTGACATCCAATGTATCCCTTGAAAGTTTGGTGAAGTTCTGAGTATGTAGTTTTTGACCTTATACGGAACCTCCTTTCTGAAAATTTGAAAATTCTTAAAAAATTCGTCCAAAATCTTGATGTCTCCAATTTCTTGTTTTGTACGTTTTTTCCACGTGTCTTGACATCAAATGTATCCATGCAAAGTTTGGTGAAGATCTGAGTATGTCGTTTTTGACCTTACATGGAACCTCCCATCTGAAAATTTGAAAATTCTTAAAAAATTCGTCGAAAATCTTGATGTCTCCAATCTCTTGTTTTGTACGTTTTTTCACGTGTCTTGACATGCAAAGTATCCCTGCAACGTTTGGTGAAGATCTGAGTATGTAGTTTTTGACCTTATCTGGAACCTCCTATCTGAAAATTTGAAAATTCTTCAAAAATTCGTCCAAAATCTTGATGTCTCCAATCTCTTGTTTTGTACGTTTTTTCCACGTGTCTTGACATCCAATGTATCCCTGCAATGTTTGGTGAAGATCTGAGTATGTAGTTTTTGACCTTATATGGAACCTCCTATCTGAAAATTTGAAAATTCTTCAAAAATTTGACCAAAATCTTGATGTCCCCAATCCTATGTTTTGTATGTTTTTTCCACGTGTCTTGACATCCAATGTATCCCTGCAAAGTTCGGTGAAGATCTGAGTATGTAGTTTTTTACTTTATATGGAACCTCCTATCTGAAAATTTGAAAATTCTTAAAAAATTCGACCAAAATCTTGATGTCCCGAATCTTATGTTTTGTATGTTTTTTCCACATGTCTTGACATCCAATGTATTCCTGCAAAGTTTGGTGAAGATCTGAGTATGTCGTTTTTGACCTTATCTGGAACCTCCCATCTGAAAATTTGAAAATTCTTAAAAAATCCGTCCAAAATCTTGATGACCCCAATCTCTTGTTTTGTACGTTTTTTCCACGTGTCTTGACATCCAATGTATCCCTGCAAAGTTTGGTGAAGATCTGAGTATGTAGTCTTTGACCTTATCTGGAACCTCCCATCTGAAAATTTGAAAATTCCTAAAAAATCCGTCCAAAATCTTGATGACCCCAATCCCTTGTTTTGTACGTTTTTTCCACGTGTCTTGACATCCAATGTATCCCTGCAAAGTTTGGTGAAGATCTGAGTATGTAGTTTTTGACCTTATCTGGAACCGCATTTCTGAAAATTTGAAAATTCTTAAAAAATTCGTCCAAAATCTTGATGTCTCCAATCTCTTGTTTTGTACGTTTTTTCCACGTGTCTTAACATCCAATGTATTCCTGCATAGTTTGGTGAAGATCTGAGTATGTAGTTTTTGACCTTATATGGAACCTGAAAATTTGAAAATTCTTAAAAATTTGACCAAAATCTTGATGTCCCCAATCCTAGGTCTTGTATGTTTTTTCCACGTGTCTTGACATCCAATGTATCCCTGCAAAGTTTGGTGAAGATCTGAGTATGTAGTTTTTGACCTTATATGGAACCTCCTATCTGAAAATTTGAAAATTCTTAAAAAATTCGACCAAAATCTTGATGTCCCCAATCCTATGTTTTGTATGTTTTTTCCACGTGTCTTGACATCCAATGTATCCATGCAAAGTTTGGTGAAGATCTGAGTATGTAGTTTTTGACCTTAATGGAACCTCCTATCTGAAAATTTGAAAATTCTTAAAAAATTCGTTCAAAATCTTGACGTCTCCAATCTCTTGTTTTGTACGTTTTTCCACGTGTCTTGACATCCAATGTATCCCTGTAAAGTTTGGTGAAGATCTGAGTATGTAGTTTTTGACCTTATCTGGAACCTCCCATCTGAAAATTTGAAAATTCCTAAAAAATCCGTCCAAAATCTTGATGACCCCAATCTCTTGTTTTGTACGTTTTTTCCACGTGTCTTGACATCCAATGTATCCCTGCAAAGTTTGGTGAAGATCTGAGTATGTAGTTTTTGACCTTATCTGGAACCTCCTATCTGAAAATTTGAAAATTCTTAAAAAATTCGTCCAAAATCTTGATGTCTCCAATCTCTTGTTTTGTACGTTTTTTCCACGTGTCTTGACATCCAATGTATCCATGCAAAGTTTGGTGAAGATCTGAGTATGTAGTTTTTGACCTTATATGGAACCTCCTATCTGAAAATTTGAAAATTCTTAAAAAATTCGACCAAAATCTTGATGTCCCCAATTCTATGTTTTGTACGTTTTTTCCACGTGTCTTGACATCCAATGTATCCATGCAAAGTTTGGTGAAGATCTGAGTATGTCGTTTTTGACCTTATCTGGAACCTCCCATCTGAAAATTTGAAAATTCTTAAAAAATTCGACCAAAATCTTGATGTCTCCAATCGCTTGTTTTGTACGTTTTTTCCACGTGTCTTGACATCCAATGTATCCCTGCAATGTTTGGTGAAGATCTGAGTATGTAGTTTTTGACCTTATATGGAACCTCCTATCTGAAAATTTGAAAATTCTTAAAAAATTTGACCAAAATCTTGATGTCCCCAATCCTATGTTTTGTATGTTTTTCCCACGTGTCTTGACATCCAATGTATCCCTGCAAAGTTTGGTGAAGATCTGAGTATGTAGTTTTTGACCTTATCTGGAACCTCCTATCTGAAAATTTGAAAATTCTTAAAAAATTCGTCCGAAATCTTGATGTCCCCAATCCTATGTTTTGTATGTTTTTTCCACGTGTCTTGACATCCAATGTATCCCTGCAATGTTTGGTGAAGATCTGAGTATGTCGTTTTTGACCTTATATGGAACCTCCCATCTGAAAATTTGAAAATTCTTAAAAAATTTGACCAAAATCTTGATGTCTCCAATCTCTTGTTTTGTACATTTTTTCCACGTGTCTTGACATCCAATGTATTCCTGCAAAGTTTGGTGAAGATCTGAGTATGTAGTTTTTGACCTTATATGGAACCTCCTATCTGAAAATTTGAAAATTCTTAAAAAATTCGTCCAAAATCTTGATGTCCCCAATCCTATGTCTTGTATGTTTTTTCCACGTGTCTTGACATCCAATGTATCCCTGCAAAGTTTGGTGAAGATCTGAGTATGTAGTTTTTGACCTTATCTGGAACCTCATTTCTGAAAATTTGAAAATTCCTCAAAAATTCGTCCAAAATCTTGATGTCCCCAATCCTATGTTTTGTACGTTTTTTCCACGTGTCTTGACATCCAATGTGTCCCTGCAAAGTTTGGTGAAGATCTGAGTATGTAGTTTTTGACCTTATCTGGAACCTCCTATCTGAAAATTTGAAAATTCTTAAAAAATTCGTCCAAAATCTTTATGTCTCCAATCTCTTGTTTTGTACGTTTTTTCCACGTGTCTTGACATCCAATGTATCACTGCAAAGTTTGGTGAAGATCTGAGTATGTAGTTTTTGACCTTATCTGGAACCTCCCATCTGAAAATTTGAAAATTCCTAAAAAATCAGTCCAAAATCTTGATGACCCCAATCTCTTGTTTTGTACGTTTTTTCCACGTGTCTTGACATCCAATGTATCCCTGCAAAGTTTGGTGAAGATCTGAGTATGTAGTTTTTGACCTTATACGGAACCTCCTTTCTGAAAATTTGAAAATTCTTAAGAAATTCGTCCAAAATCTTGATGTCTCCAATTTCTTGTTTTGTACGTTTTTTCCACGTGTCTTGACATCCAATGTATCCATGCAATGTTTGGTGAAGATCTGAGTATGTCGTTTTTGACCTTATCTGGAACCTCCCATCTGAAAATTTGAAAATTCTTAAAAAATTCGACGAAAATCTTGATGTCTCCAATCTCTTGTTTTGTACGTTTTTTCCACGTGTCTTGACATCCAATGTATCCCTGCAAAGTTTGGTGAAGATCTGAGTATGTAGTTTTTGACCTTAAACCTCCTATCTGAAAATTTGAAAATTCTTCAATAATTCGTCCAAAATCTTGATGTCTCCAATCTCTTGTTTTGTACGTTTTTTCCACGTGTCTTGACATCCAATGTATCCCTGCAATGTTTGGTGAAGATCTGAGTATGTAGTTTTTGACCTTATATGGATCCTCCTATCTGAAAATTTGAAAATTCTTAAAAAAATTGACCAAAATCTTGATGTCCCCAATCCTATGATTTGTATGTTTTTTCCACGTGTCTTGACATCCAATGTATCCCTGCAAAGTTCGGTGAAGATCTGAGTATGTAGTTTTTTACCTTATATGGAACCTCCTATCTGAAAATTTGAAAATTCTTAAAAAATTCGACCAAAATCTTGATGTCCCGAATCTTATGTTTTGTATGTTTTTTCCACGTGTCTTGACATCCAATGTATTCCTGCAAAGTTTGGTGAAGATCTGAGTATGTCGTTTTTGACCTTATCTGGAACCTCCCATCTGAAAATTTGAAAATTCTTAAAAAATCCGTCCAAAATCTTGATGACCCCAATCTCTTGTTTTGTACGTTTTTTCCACGTGTCTTGACATCCAATGTATCCCTGCAAAGTTTGGTGAAGATCTGAGTATGTAGTTTTTGACCTTATCTGGAACCTCCCATCTGAAAATTTGAAAATTCCTAAAAAATCCGTCCAAAATCTTGATGACCCCAATCCCTTGTTTTGTGCGTTTTTTCCACGTGTCTTCACATCCAATGTATCCCTGCAAAGTTTGGTGAAGATCTGAGTATGTAGTTTTTGACCTTATCTGGAACCGCATTTCTGAAAATTTGAAAATTCTTAAAAAATTCGTCCAAAATCTTGATGTCTCCAATCTCTTGTTTTGTACGTTTTTTCCACGTGTCTTAACATCCAATGTATTCCTGCAAAGTTTGGTGAAGATCTGAGTATGTAGTTTTTGACCTTATATGGAACCTGAAAATTTGAAAATTCTTAAAAAATTTGACCAAAATCTTGATGTCCCCAGTCCTAGGTCTTGTATGTTTTTTCCACGTGTCTTGACATCCAATGTATCCCTGCAAAGTTTAGTGAAGATCTGAGTATGTAGTTTTTGACCTTATATGGAACCTCCCATCTGAAAATTTGAAAATTCTTAAAAAATTCTTCCAAAATCTTGATGTCTCCAATCTCTTGTTTTGTACGTTTTTTCCACGTCACTTGACATCCAATGTATCCCTGCAAAGTTTGGTGAAGATCTGAGTATGTAGTTTTTGACCTTATCTGGAACCGCATTTCTGAAAATTTGAAAATTCTTAAAAAATTCGTCCAAAATCTTGATGTCTCCAATCTCTTGTTTTGTACGTTTTTTCCACGTGTCTTGACATCCAATGTATCCCTGCAAAGTTTGGTGAAGATCTGAGTATGTAGTTTTTGACCTTAAATGGAACCGCATTTCTGAAAATTTGAAAATTCCTAAAAAATCCGTCCAAAATCTTGATGACCCCAATCTCTTGTTTTGTACGTTTTTTCCACGTGTCTTGACATCCAATGTATCCCTGCAAAGTTTGGTGAAGATCTGAGTATGTAGTTTTTGACCTTATCTGGAACCTCCTATCTGAAAATTTGAAAATTCTTAAAAAATTCGTCCAAAATCTTGATGTCTCCAATCTCTTGGTTTGTATGTTTTCCCCACGTGTCTTGACATCCAATGTATCCCTGCAAAGTTTGGTGAAGATCTGAGTATGTAGTTTTTGACCTTATCTGGAACCTCATTTCTGAAAATTTGAAAATTCCTCAAAAATTCGTCCAAAATCTTGATGTCTCCAATCTCTTGTTTTGTACGATTTTTCCACGTGTCTTGACATCCAATGTATCCATGCAAAGTTTGGTGAAGATCTGAGTATGTAGTTTTTGACCTTATATGGAACCTCCTATCTGAAAATTTGAAAATTCTTAAAAAAATCGACCAAAATCTTGATGTCCCCAATTCTATGTTTTGTATGTTTTTTCCACGTGTCTTGACATCCAATGTATCCATGCAAAGTTTGGTGAAGATCTGAGTATGTCGTTTTTGAACTTATCTGGAACCTCCCATCTGAAAATTTTAAAATTCTTAAAAAATTCGTCGAAAATCTTGATGTCTCCAATCGCTTGTTTTGTACGTTTTTTCCACGTGTCTTGACATCCAATGTATCCCTGCAATGTTTGGTGAAGATCTGAGTATGTAGTTTTTGACCTTATATGGAACCTCCTATCTGAAAATTTGAAAATTCTTAAAAAATTTGACCAAAATCTTGATGTCCCCAATCCTATGTTTTGTATGTTTTCCCACGTGTCTTGACATCCAATGTATCCCTGCAAAGTTTGGTGAAGATCTGAGTATGTAGTTTTTGACCTTATCTGGAACCTCCTATCTGAAAATTTGAAAATTCTTAAAAATTCGTCGAAAATCTTGATGTCTCCAATCTCTTGTTTTGTACGTTTTTTCACGTGTCTTGACATCCAATGTATCCCTGCAATGTTTGGCGAAGATCTGAGTATGTAGTTTTTGACCTTATATGGAACCTCCTATCTGAAAATTTGAAAATTCTTAAAAAATTTGACCAAAATCTTGATGTCCCCAATCCTATGTTTTGTATGTTTTTCCACGTGTCTTGACATCCAATGTATCCCTGCAAAGTTTGGTGAAGATCTGAGTATGTCGTTTTTGACCTTATCTGGAACATCCTTTCTGAAAATTTGAAAATTCTTAAAAAATTCGTCCAAAATCTTGATGTCTCCAATCTCTTGTTTTGTACGTTTTTTCCACGTGTCTTGACATCCAATGTATCCCTGCAAAGTTTGGTGAAGATCTGAGTATGTAGTTTTTGACCTTATATGGAACCTCCTATATGAAAATTTGAAAATTCTTAAAAAATTCGTCCAAAATCTTGATGTCCCCAATCCTATGTCTTGTATGTTTTTTCCACGTGTCTTGACATCCAATGTATCCCTGCAAAGTTTGGTGAAGATCTGAGTATGTAGTTTTTGACCTTATCTGGAACCTCATTTCTGAAAATTTGAAAATTCCTCAAAAATTCGTCCAAAATCTTGATGTCCCCAATCCTATGTTTTGTACGTTTTTTCCACGTGTCTTGACATCCAATGTGTCCCTGCAAAGTTTGGTGAAGATCTGAGTATGTAGTTTTTGACCTTATCTGGAACCTCCTATCTGAAAATTTGAAAATTCTTAAAAAATTCGTCCAAAATCTTTATGTCTCCAATCTCTTGTTTTGTACGTTTTTTCCACGTGTCTTGACATCCAATGTATCACTGCAAAGTTTGGTGAAGATCTGAGTATGTAGTTTTTGACCTTATCTGGAACCTCCCATCTGAAAATTTGAAAATTCCTAAAAAATCAGTCCAAAATCTTGATGACCCCAATCTCTTGTTTTGTACGTTTTTTCCACGTGTCTTGACATCCAATGTATCCCTGCAAAGTTTGGTGAAGATCTGAGTATGTAGTTTTTGACCTTATACGGAACCGCCTTTCTGAAAATTTGAAAATTCTTAAGAAATTCGTCCAAAATCTTGATGTCTCCAATTTCTTGTTTTGTACGTTTTTTCCACGTGTCTTGACATCCAATGTATCCATGCAATGTTTGGTGAAGATCTGAGTATGTCGTTTTTGACCTTATCTGGAACCTCCCATCTGAAAATTTGAAAATTCTTAAAAAATTCGACGAAAATCTTGATGTCTCCAATCTCTTGTTTTGTACGTTTTTTCCACGTGTCTTGACATCCAATGTATCCCTGCAAAGTTTGGTGAAGATCTGAGTATGTAGTTTTTGACCTTAAACCTCCTATCTGAAAATTTGAAAATTCTTCAAAAATTCGTCCAAAATCTTGATGTCTCCAATCTCTTGTTTTGTACGTTTTTTCCACGTGTCTTGACATCCAATGTATCCCTGCAATGTTTGGTGAAGATCTGAGTATGTAGTTTTTGACCTTATATGGATCCTCCTATCTGAAAATTTGAAAATTCTTAAAAAAATTGACCAAAATCTTGATGTCCCCAATCCTATGATTTGTATGTTTTTTCCACGTGTCTTGACATCCAATGTATCCCTGCAAAGTTCGGTGAAGATCTGAGTATGTAGTTTTTTACCTTATATGGAACCTCCTATCTGAAAATTTGAAAATTCTTAAAAAATTCGACCAAAATCTTGATGTCCCGAATCTTATGTTTTGTATGTTTTTTCCACGTGTCTTGACATCCAATGTATCCCTGCAAAGTTTGGTGAAGATCTGAGTATGTAGTTTTTGACCTTATCTGGAACCTCCCATCTGAAAATTTGAAAATTCCTAAAAAATCCGTCCAAAATCTTGATGACCCCAATCCCTTGTTTTGTGCGTTTTTTCCACGTGTCTTGACATCCAATGTATCCCTGCAAAGTTTGGTGAAGATCTGAGTATGTAGTTTTTGACCTTATCTGGAACCGCATTTCTGAAAATTTGAAAATTCTTAAAAAATTCGTCCAAAATCTTGATGTCTCCAATCTCTTGTTTTGTACGTTTTTTCCACGTGTCTTAACATCCAATGTATTCCTGCAAAGTTTGGTGAAGATCTGAGTATGTAGTTTTTGACCTTATATGGAACCTGAAAATTTGAAAATTCTTAAAAAATTTGACCAAAATCTTGATGTCCCCAGTCCTAGGTCTTGTATGTTTTTTCCACGTGTCTTGACATCCAATGTATCCCTGCAAAGTTTGGTGAAGATCTGAGTATGTAGTTTTTGACCTTATATGGAACCTCCCATCTGAAAATTTGAAAATTCTTAAAAAATTCTTCCAAAATCTTGATGTCTCCAATCTCTTGTTTTGTACGTTTTTTCCACGTCACTTGACATCCAATGTATCCCTGCAAAGTTTGGTGAAGATCTGAGTATGTAGTTTTTGACCTTATCTGGAACCGCATTTCTGAAAATTTGAAAATTCTTAAAAAATTCGTCCAAAATCTTGATGTCTCCAATCTCTTGTTTTGTACGTTTTTTCCACGTGTCTTGACATCCAATGTATCCCTGCAAAGTTTGGTGAAGATCTGAGTATGTAGTTTTTGACCTTATATGGAACCTCCTATCTGAAAATTTGAAAATTCTTAAAAAATTCGTCCAAAATCTTGATGTCTCCAATCTCTTGGTTTGTATGTTTTCCCCACGTGTCTTGACAAAAAATGTATCCCTGCAAAGTTTGGTGAAGATCTGAGTATGTAGTTTTTGACCTTATCTGGAACCTCATTTCTGAAAATTTGAAAATTCCTCAAAAATTCGTCAAAAATCTTGATGTCTCCAGTCTCTTGTTTTGTACGTTTTTTCCACGTGTCTTGACATCCAATGTGTCCCTGCAAAGTTTGGTGAAGATCTGAGTATGTAGTTTTTGTCTTTATCTGGAACCTCCTATCTGAAAATTTGAAAATTCTTAAAAAATTCGTCCGAAATCTTGATGTCTCCAATCTCTTGTTTTGTACGTTTTTTCCACGTGTCTTGACATCCAATGTATCCCTGCATAGTTTGGTGAAGATCTGAGTATGTAGTTTTTGACCTTATATGGAACCTCCTATCTGAAAATTTGAAAATTCTTAAAAAATTCGACCAAAATCTTGATGTCCCCAATCCTATGTTTTGTATGTTTTTTCCACGTGTCTTGACATCCAATGTATCCATGCAAAGTTTGGTGAAGATCTGAGTATGTCGTTTTTGACCTTATCTGGAACCTCCCATCTGAAAATTTGAAAATTCTTAAAAAATCCGTCGAAAATCTTGATGTCTCCAATCTCTTGTTTTGTACATTTTTTCCACGTGTCTTGACATCCATTGTATTCCTGCAATGTTTGGTGAAGATCTGAGTATGTAGTTTTTGACCTTATATGGAACCTCCTATCTGAAAATTTGAAAATTCTTAAAAAATTTGACCAAAATCTTGATGTCCCCAATCCTATGTTTTGTATGTTTTTTCCACGTGTCTTGACATCCAATGTATCCATGCAAAGTTTGGTGAAGATCTGAGTATGTAGTTTTTGACCTTATATGGAACCTCCTATCTGAAAATTTGAAAATTCTTAAAAAATTCGTTCAAAATCTTGATGTCTCCAATCTCTTGTTTTGTACGTTTTTTCCACGTGTCTTGACATCCAATGTATCACTGCAAAGTTTGGTGAAGATCTGAGTATGTAGTTTTTGACCTTATCTGGAACCTCCCATCTGAAAATTTGAAAATTCTTAAAAAATTCGTCCAAAATCTTGATGACCCCAATCTCTTGTTTTGTACGTTTTTTCCACGTGTCTTGACATCCAATGTATCCCTTGAAAGTTTGGTGAAGTTCTGAGTATGTAGTTTTTGACCTTATACGGAACCTCCTTTCTGAAAATTTGAAAATTCTTAAAAAATTCGTCCAAAATCTTGATGTCTCCAATTTCTTGTTTTGTACGTTTTTTCCACGTGTCTTGACATCAAATGTATCCATGCAAAGTTTGGTGAAGATCTGAGTATGTCGTTTTTGACCTTACATGGAACCTCCCATCTGAAAATTTGAAAATTCTTAAAAAATTCGTCGAAAATCTTGATGTCTCCAATCTCTTGTTTTGTACGTTTTTTCCACGTGTCTTGACATGCAAAGTATCCCTGCAACGTTTGGTGAAGATCTGAGTATGTAGTTTTTGACCTTATCTGGAACCTCCTATCTGAAAATTTGAAAATTCTTCAAAAATTCGTCCAAAATCTTGATGTCTCCAATCTCTTGTTTTGTACGTTTTTTCCACGTGTCTTGACATCCAATGTATCCCTGCAATGTTTGGTGAAGATCTGAGTATGTAGTTTTTGACCTTATATGGAACCTCCTATCTGAAAATTTGAAAATTCTTCAAAAATTTTACCAAAATCTTGATGTCCCCAATCCTATGTTTTGTATGTTTTTTCCACGTGTCTTGACATCCAATGTATCCCTGCAAAGTTCGGTGAAGATCTGAGTATGTAGTTTTTTACTTTATATGGAACCTCCTATCTGAAAATTTGAAAATTCTTAAAAAATTCGACCAAAATCTTGATGTCCCGAATCTTATGTTTTGTATGTTTTTTCCACATGTCTTGACATCCAATGTATTCCTGCAAAGTTTGGTGAAGATCTGAGTATGTCGTTTTTGACCTTATCTGGAACCTCCCATCTGAAAATTTGAAAATTCTTAAAAAATCCGTCCAAAATCTTGATGACCCCAATCTCTTGTTTTGTACGTTTTTTCCACGTGTCTTGACATCCAATGTATCCCTGCAAAGTTTGGTGAAGATCTGAGTATGTAGTCTTTGACCTTATCTGGAACCTCCCATCTGAAAATTTGAAAATTCCTAAAAAATCCGTCCAAAATCTTGATGACCCCAATCCCTTGTTTTGTACGTTTTTTCCACGTGTCTTGACATCCAATGTATCCCTGCAAAGTTTGGTGAAGATCTGAGTATGTAGTTTTTGACCTTATCTGGAACCGCATTTCTGAAAATTTGAAAATTCTTAAAAAATTCGTCCAAAATCTTGATGTCTCCAATCTCTTGTTTTGTACGTTTTTTCCACGTGTCTTAACATCCAATGTATTCCTGCATAGTTTGGTGAAGATCTGAGTATGTAGTTTTTGACCTTATATGGAACCTGAAAATTTGAAAATTCTTAAAAATTTGACCAAAATCTTGATGTCCCCAATCCTAGGTCTTGTATGTTTTTTCCACGTGTCTTGACATCCAATGTATCCCTGCAAAGTTTGGTGAAGATCTGAGTATGTAGTTTTTGACCTTATATGGAACCTCCTATCTGAAAATTTGAAAATTCTTAAAAAATTCGACCAAAATCTTGATGTCCCCAATCCTATGTTTTGTATGTTTTTTCCACGTGTCTTGACATCCAATGTATCCATGCAAAGTTTGGTGAAGATCTGAGTATGTAGTTTTTGACCTTAATGGAACCTCCTATCTGAAAATTTGAAAATTCTTAAAAAATTCGTTCAAAATCTTGATGTCTCCAATCTTCTGTTTTGTACGTTTTTTCCACGTGTCTTGACATCCAATGTATCCCTGCAAAGTTTGGTGAAGATCTGAGTATGTAATTTTTGACCTTATCTGGAACCTCCCATCTGAAAATTTGAAAATTCCTAAAAAATCCGTCCAAAATCTTGATGACCCCAATCTCTTGTTTTGTACGTTTTTTCCACGTGTCTTGACATCCAATGTATCCCTGCAAAGTTTGGTGAAGATCTGAGTATGTCGTTTTTGACCTTATCTGGAACCTCCCATCTGAAAATTTGAAAATTCTTAAAAAATTCGTCGAAAATCTTGATGTCTCCAATCTCTTGTTTTGTACGTTTTTTCCACGTGTCTTGACATGAAAAGTATCCCTGCAACGTTTTGTGAAGATCTGAGTATGTAGTTTTTGACCTTATCTGGAACCTCCTATCTGAAAATTTGAAAATTCTTCAAAAATTCGTCGAAAACCTTGATGAATCCAATCTCTTGTTTTGTTCGTTTTTTCCACGTGTCTTGACATCCAATGTATCCCTGCAATGTTTGGTGAAGATCTGAGTATGTAGTTTTTGACCTTATATGGAACCTCCTATCTGAAAATTTGAAAATTCTTAAAAAATTTGACCAAAATCTTGATATCCCCAATCCTATGTTTTGTATGTTTTTTCCACGTGTCTTGACATCCAATGTATCCCTGCAAAGTTTGGTGAAGATCTGAGTATGTAGTTTTTGACCTTATCTGGAACCTCCTATCTGAAAATTTGAAAATTTTTTAAAAATTCGTCCAAAATCTTGTTGTCTCCAATCTCTTGTTTTGTACGTTTTTTCCACGTGTCTCGACCTGCAATGTATCCCTGCAAAGTTTGGTGAAGATCTGAGTATGTCGTTTTTGACCTTATCTGGAACATCCTTTCTGAAAATTTGAAAATTCTTAAAAAATTCGTCCAAAATCTTGATGTCTCCAATCTCTTGTTTTGTACGTTTTTTCCACGTGTCTTGACATCCAATGTATCCCTGCAAAGTTTGGTGAAGATCTGAGTATGTCGTTTTTGACCTTATCTGGAACCTCCTATCTGAAAATTTGAAAATTCTTAAAAAATTCCTCGAAAATCTTGATGTCTCCGATCTCTTGTTTTGTACGTTTTTTCCACGTGTCTTGACATGCAAAGTATTCCTGCAAAGTTTGGTGAAGATCTGAGTATGTAGTTTTTGACCTCATCTGGAACCTCCTATCTGAAAATTTCAAAATTCTTAAAAAATTCGTCCAAAATCTTGATGTCTCCAATCTCTTGTTTTGTACGTTTTTTCCACGTGTCTTGACATCCAATGTATCCCTGCAAAGTTTGGTGAAGATCTGAGTATGTAGTTTTTGACTTTATCTGGCACCTCATTTCTGAAAATTTGAAAATTCTTAAAAAATTCGACCAAAATCTTGATGTCCCCAATCCTATGTTTTGTATGTTTTTTCCACGTGTCTTGACATCCAATGTATCCATGCAAAGTTTGGTGAAGATCTGAGTATGTCGTTTTTGACCTTATCTGGAACCTCCCATCTGAAAATTTGAAAATTCTTAAAAAATCCGTCGAAAATCTTGATGTCTCCAATCTCTTGTTTTGTACATTTTTTCCACGTGTCTTGACATCCATTGTATTCCTGCAATGTTTGGTGAAGATCTGAGTATGTAGTTTTTGACCTTATATGGAACCTCCTATCTGAAAATTTGAAAATTCTTAAAAAATTTGACCAAAATCTTGATGTCCAGAATCCTATGTCTTGTATGTTTTTTCCACGTGTCTTGACATCCAATGTATCCATGCAAAGTTTGGTGAAGATCTGAGTATGTAGTTTTTGACCTTAATGGAACCTCCTATCTGAAAATTTGAAAATTCTTAAAAAATTCGTTCAAAATCTTGATGTCTCCAATCTTCTGTTTTGTACGTTTTTTCCACGTGTCTTGACATCCAATGTATCACCGCAAGGTTTGGTGAAGATCTGAGTATGTAGTTTTTGACCTTATCTGGAACCTCCCATCTGAAAATTTGAAAATTCCTAAAAAATCCGTCCAAAATCTTGATGACCCCAATCTCTTGTTTTGTACGTTTTTTCCACGTGTCTTGACATCCAATGTATCCCTGCAAAGTTTGGTGAAGTTCTGAGTATGTAGTTTTTGACCTTATACGGAAACTCCTTTCTGAAAATTTGAAAATTCTTAAAAAATTCGTCCAAAATCTTGATGTCTCCAATTTCTTGTTTTGTACGTTTTTTCCACGTGTCTTGACATCAAATGTAGTAGTCCAATCAAGCCGGTTCAACGCCTTCTTTTGGGGCTCGGTGGGGCTCGCAGTGTTGCCAACCGCTTATTCGAAAAAATCACCAAGGTTTTTGGTCTAACCTAACCTAAAACAGCAAGGAGTTGGCAACTTTGCTTGAGAGGTCACAAACCGGAAGTGGGGCTCGGTGGGGCTCGCAGTGTTGCCAACTTCTTACTTGAAAAATCACCAAGGTTTTTTTTGGTCTAACCTAACCTAAAGCAAGGAGCTGGCAATCTTGCTTGAGAGTTCTGCAACCGAAAGTAAAACTCGCAGTGTTGCCAACACCTACTCGAAAAAAAATCACCAAGGTTTTTCTTGGTCTAACCTAGCCTAAAGCAAGGAGCTGGCAACCTTGCTTGAGGCTTGTTTTACAGTGCATAAAGCAAGGTTGCCAACCTACTGGTACTTTTGCCATAGTTTTTTACAAAAAAGAGAGAGAAGAGAGGGAGGGAAGAGTTAAACAGCCGGCAGCCTACCTGCAGCTTTTCTTGTCTAACTTAACCTCAAGCAAGGGGCTGGCAATTTTGCTTGAGGTTTGCTTTACAGTGCATAAAGCAATGTTGCCAACCTACATATACAGGGCAAGGAGAGCCGGCACTGCCGTAAAAGAGAGAGATGGATGGATGGGAACACTACACGGGTTCAACGTCATCAAATAAAAATCGCCTTAATGGTTTTTTTCTTGTAAGGCATGATTTCTATTTTCTCGCAGTGTTACCAACTCCTACCTACATTTTTTTTTAGTTGGCAAGGGCTAGAGAGAGAGAGAAAAACCTATAGCTGGGAACAGTAACGAGCGAATGTGCCATATCGTAATTTTCCAACTCCCGGGGGGCCAATGTTTGTATATCGCGATCTTTGTAAACCTCTCTCTCTCGGGGGGAAACGATGTGCCTCGCACACACACACACACACACACATGCACACACATGCACACACGTATGTGCGCGCGTATGTATTGTAACACAAACAAACAAACAAAATAATAATTGTTGTTTTTTAGGAGGCCTGGCCCCTATAACCTTGCCAGGGTGCGTGGTGCCCAACCAAAAATGTAAAAGTTTTCTAATGGCTGCGGTTATAGATTACTGCACCTCTGTAGAGTTTCACGTGTTTTTTTTTTCCCCAAACTTCCATGAAGCCCTACAGAGGACCTCCGTAATGCATGCAATGTGTACTAACGACTCTAGTGTTATTTGATGTTGCGATATTTTTGGATATAGAGTTTTATTGTGAGATATAGATAAAAATAATTATGTTTATTATAATATTTTCTTGATGAAGATGGTGAATGTATGTGCGTGTTACAAATAAAGTTGCATGTTTTTTTCTAGTGTGTGTGTATGTGTTTTTGATGTTTCGACAGCATCTGATTGCTTCACAAACTTTTTGTTTTTTTAAAAAAAATTGCCATATGATATTTCAGAGGCGAGGCTAACCTACAAATAGGAGTTGACAGCGTAGCCTTCTAAGATGATAAGTATGCAGTAAAATGAAGAAGAAGAATTAATGATGCTAACCGGCGGTGCAGTGTTAATGCTTTCTCTTCTTTTTTTTTTTCTTCTTCTCTGTATTTTCTAGCATACTGATCTATTGCATGCTAACCAAACCTCTTGGGAGGTGGGCCACGGGTCCTCCACATGTATGTATGTATGAAATGCGATTTGGGGGAGGCCAAATTTTAAATTTACAGCTTAATTAATCTGCATGCATGCTTAATGTTTGATTTTTTTGTTTCTAGTTCGACATGAGATACATACAATTTTATTTTTTGAAGTACAGTTAATATTACCTAGGTTAATCTGTGACATACAACTAGCGATCGACACGACCACCTGATACACAGACACAGAGAGAGTGAGCAAATTTAAAATGTGATCTATCGTGAATTAAACTAAGCTCCCTCACCTACCCACATATAGCCTTACAGGTGACTCAAAAGCAGAAATTGGTCATAGCGTGACAGGTCGATCTATCGTGAACTAAACTAACCTCCCCCACTCATACATACACACTATGTCTTACAATAAGTAAGGCTGCTATATCACATGTAAGGGCTGACGGTTGCCAACACATACAAGATTTATTGCAAATTTTATTAACCTACGACATAAGCCATGGACACACACACACCAAGCCTTCCAGATAGGCTATAAGCAACTCACCTCTTGCAATTGTATAACGGGGAAAATTAACCTACAGCTAGCAACACTGTTTGAGCTGCTTTCGACGAGTGGTGTTACCAAACTTATTTTTTGCAAATAGGCTCTACAGCTAGAGGCTTGAAACATATACCCTACCAGAGTATGCCAACTTACCTCATGTAAAAATATTACCTAGTACGGGTTAAGCTGTGACATACAACTAGCGAACGACACGACCACCTGACACACAGACAGAGAGAGTGTGATACAGCTTATACGTAGTTTTTCCTACACACGTACTGGGTTTAAAAGATAACTTGCAACAACCATTTCACTCACCTCCAATCATATAATAAAATTACCACAGGTTTTTGATACTTGCTGCCAGAACATGGTGGTTTTAGACTGGAAATTCAGCCCGATTATTCTATTTGTGCAAGAGAAAAATGATGATGCCTGCACTTGGAATATATAATTCTTCTTACGGTATTTTGCGTGCCCCCAGTAACCTTGCTTTCGATTCACGGAAGCTATGACGTGTATTTCCTGTTTCGCGAACATACGAGAACCTTTCACAATGTCGCATCAGATAATATATTGCAAGAGCGAGTTGGTTGTGTATATAAATCTAGTCTTGGGGAATGGACATGAATATAATGTCAAAATTTTTGCATAACTTAAAAAGAATATTTATTGCACTGCGCTTTCTAGCAAAGGTAAATGTGGAATGCCCCGGCCCCTCAGAGATTCGAATACTGTTAGTTAAACAGCAAGTATTGTCATATGGACTGACGATTATTATTTTTTTAAAAAAACAGACCTCGTAGTAAGTTATAACCTGTAACGTATTAGGTGGGTGCTCGATTAATTAGCAAAAAATGTGAGAAAACGTGCAAAGAGGCCGTGGATGTGAACTACGCATACCCAACCTAATGGTTACAAACGTTATTGTTTTTTGAGGTTAATGGAGCGTATTTTGTACGACCACCTCAGTCTCAAGCGAGAACCGATTAAATTAGTACTATGAGTCACGTTAACAAACGACTTCTTCGTACTGACGACAAAAGCTTGTCCCCCTTTTCTCTTTCTCTCTTATGATCACCTGAACCTTAAATTAGAACGTAAATTTAGCCACGACTCCATGTTCGAACAACTACGAGTTCATTTTTTATGCAATTATAACCTAAGGTACAGTTCTTTTAGTATGGCAAACAAAGACGTACTACAAAATTAGTTTGCGACGCATGGTCAGTTATTTATTATATTAACCTCGCAACGGAGTATGGTTAATATTCCTTTTCATTCAAGTAACAAATACATCCATATAATTACAACAATTCTTTCTTTGGTGAATTGGACAAATATTCAAAAGTTTGATATTCACTCGTAACAATATAATAAATTAGTTGAACGAATAACACATGTATATAAACGTACGACGGGTACAAAAATGCCGTTAAAAGATACAATATCAATTCTTGGCTTGTAAGACCACAACTTTTCTTGGGAAAAGTAACCCCCCGATTTCTTTGATGCTCTTATTCTTTTCGTCAAAATACGTAAGGTGCTTACTCATTTACTCGAGTGGCAACAAAAATTACTTAATTGCATTCCCCTTCCTTCCTTTTTAATTTCGTTACAGTCAGTGCTTGCCTTGCGAGAAAAAATGAATGGGACAAGGTCATGTCACTACCAATCAGTACAACCGCGACGACGCGATGCAAATATGGGAGGAAACGACGATGAACTTCTCATTTGAGTTTTTTTCTTTTTTCTGACATTTCGCCGAGATATCGCAACTCGTGGTTAGTTGCAGAGTGACACGTTCATTTGTCGGAGAAAAAAAACACTTCACTGTTCACTGAGTTAATGGTTACAAAAGTACATACCTCAAAACAGGACCGATTGTACTGCGTGGCTCATCAAAGACGGTTGCTAGAGAACCGAACGGGACCTTCCAATAGTACTATCCACAATCGTCCACAGTATCTTGTCCTGTTGTCTCTGTGCTTCCTTCTCGTAATTGCCAAATTACGTCTTCTAAATTTGGGGTTCCATTTCCAACACGAGAGAAACGACGATCAAAACGGTCAATTGTCAAAACTGATCCACATGGTCGTATCCACTGCTTACTGTAATTTCTCCGAAGAAACCAACTGTAACTTCCACGTATCGTTCGTAACTCAAGTGCGAAAACAAGGGACAACTTCACGACGTGTTCGAATGAAAAAAAATGTAGTCCCCTTCTGCCACAGATCCACGAAAGCCCAACTGAGGCATGTCTAGCGATACGAGTTGCTCATCGCTCTCAATTCGAGGTCGTGACTTCCTGTCTTCCGTGCAACTGATGAACCACTTACTTTTTCTTCGATCGTGGTCGCAGAAAAAAGGAATTGCAACTGAGGGCCTCTAGCGGTCAATCGACCAACTAGTCGTCAAAAACAAACTGACGCACTGGCGTACCGAAGAAATGAGGGGGATGTGGGGGTTTTCCACGCAATAAATTAACGTAATACTTTTTTATTACAGTTTGCGGGGAAAAACGTCACAAACTCCCCCCTCTAGCACAAAAGGAATCTCCCATGCAAGGCACTGACTCAATCAATATAGTATAAGCACCTGTAGCACCATAATTATAATGAACCCGTAACAAATAAATAGATATAAATATATGAGAGCATTTCATGACCCCTTATTTTTATGTTAGAGAACTCGACAAACATTAAAATAGATAAGCCAAATACCACACAAGGTCATGTTGCAAATTAAACAACATGAAAAAATTTTTTGCCCAAGAAACCTGTTACCTAGTATAAGTCAATAGCCA
This sequence comes from Lepisma saccharinum, assembly GCF_977018435.1. Lineage (NCBI taxonomy): Eukaryota > Metazoa > Arthropoda > Insecta > Zygentoma > Lepismatidae > Lepisma > Lepisma saccharinum. The sequence goes on along the minus strand of NW_028142966.1, from coordinate 10,332 downwards.
ATATCATAATAAATATACATAAAACATCCATAAAAATGGAAAGATAGCAAATAGAAATAATTAATAATTACAATTAATGTGATGTTAAAAAAAATGGACATGAATGAAGCGATTGCAATCTGAAATGAAATGAACAAGAAAATATGAAAACACTTAACGATTATAAGATATGAAAAATACATAACATTACTTTCCAAAATTACCCGTATACGCTTATAAAGAGTCTATAATATTCCTTGGTTGGCGCGTATGAATTATATAGCACTGAAGAAGATGATAACATACTTGGTTGCGTTGCACTTAGTTTTTTTTTTTTTTGTGGGGGGGACTAACAATTGAGAAAGGCACTCGGGATGTACACTAATATGTAGAAGGATTCCAGAGAACACGTAAGACCACTATTTTGAGAGGATAGGGTGGCCATTCCAGTAGATGCCTCATTCCAAAATTCCGAGATGGTACGTAAATTTTGTAGGTTTCCTCGTAAACCATGAAAAATAAAGAAAACGACAAATTAGAAGGAAAAATAGAAGAAAAATAGGAAAGAAAGGAGGAAACATAAAAGGAAGGGAATAGAAAAGGGAATAAGAGCATCAATTACAATTTTGTTTTGTTTAAACAGCCAAATATAAACATATCCTCAAGAATATACTACAAGTGAGATCAAAGTTACCAAAGGAATTCAATATGAGTTATGCAAATTATAATCCATCTTGAAATAAGCATGTTTTAACAAATGGTTATAGGTTAAACAGTGTTCCAACAATAAACATAAGGGAACACATTTACATAATGAAAGACACACATTATCAAAATCCATAATAAAACCCTTAATATACTAAGATACACATAACAGTATTAATACGGTCCAACATTCTTATTACTAAATGAACCTGTCACTGGTCATATCTCAAGGGAATTGTAGTTGTTCGAAGAAGGACGACGTCGGCAGTGCTGTGAGGAGTGTCCAGTGCGCCGGCAAAAATTGCAGTATAGCGCTGGAAGATGACGCTGTGGACGATTATAAGTCTGTCCCCGTGGCGTGACATTAGGTGGGGGAAAGGGTACACATTGATTAATCTGTCCTAATTGTTGTTGAGTGTACGCTTTTTGCATTTCTAGCGGCGTAATAGATTGTGCCAATGCCACTAATTCATGCATAGACTGCGGACGAGCCTGGAATAAAAGGCAATTGGTGGAGGTGTTATTGAGATGTTGGAGAATGAAAGTTACCAAAACGGCAGGATCCCATCCCAATTCCAACGCCTCTGCCGAATCTCTGACGTCCGACACGTAAGTATGGAGCGTCTCTGTTTCGTTTTGAGGGCGTGTAACATGTGTATTTACCAAAACGGTATACAAGGACATCGGAACGGAATGGCGCCAAATATAAACTTTCATGTCCTGCCAGGACATCATCGAAGCCATGGCGGTCATCCAAAGAGTTTGCAAAACTCCCGCGGTACGGCGAGTAGCATTTTGCAGGAGCCAATGTAAAGGATATTGGTGGGATATCACTAAACGTTGTAATGCCAGCATAAATATAAACAAGGCGGTATGACGTTGGCCATCACATATGACAAGGGCATCAATATGGGTATTTAAATTCCTCAACAATATCTTATTAGAAATAGAATTATCACTACTATGGTGAGAAGACATAACCGAAATCGGGGATGTCGGGACCGTTACTGTCGCGGCGGTTGTGGCCGGCGAAGGTGATGAAAAGGTTAAGGAAGCCGTAGAAGTCGTAGCCACATTTTCTGAAATCATGGTTGCCTGGGAGGTAACATTAACTGGATGTGAAGAATGAGGACCAGTTAAAGACGGAGGTGGTGGTATAACAAATGGGGAGGACTGCTGCTGTATAGGGACCAATTCTCCAACACTACTAAATTCAGGTGGAGCCATGATAACAAAAGATCAGGAACGGGTGTGTGTGAAAGGGGGGGGGGGGGAATCTGCTGTGGTGCTAACCAAATTGCAAAATAAGGGAAAAAAATTTTTTTCCAAAATTAAGCCCGATAATTTCTTCCCTTTGCAAAAAAATAAACAATATAGATAAGGTACAACCAAACGTCCCGGAAAGGGGAGAAAGAAAAAGTTTCTAATGGGGGGAGGAAAAAAATTTTTATTAAAAAAGAAGTGAATCCAAATTTTCTTACTTTTCTTTCTTTTAAGACGTAACACGAAAAAACTGGAAGTATGGAGAACCAGATCTGCTACCAAAACTTTGTAACGTATTAGGTGGGTGCTCGATTAATTAGCAAAAAATGTGAGAAAACGTGCAAAGAGGCCGTGGATGTGAACTACGCATACCCAACCTAATGGTTACAAACGTTATTGTTTTTTGAGGTTAATGGAGCGTATTTTGTACGACCACCTCAGTCTCAAGCGAGAACCGATTAAATTAGTACTATGAGTCACGTTAACAAACGACTTCTTCGTACTGACGACAAAAGCTTGTCCCCCTTTTCTCTTTCTCTCTTATGATCACCTGAACCTTAAATTAGAACGTAAATTTAGCCACGACTCCATGTTCGAACAACTACGAGTTCATTTTTTATGCAATTATAACCTAAGGTACAGTTCTTTTAGTATGGCAAACAAAGACGTACTACAAAATTAGTTTGCGACGCATGGTCAGTTATTTATTATATTAACCTCGCAACGGAGTATGGTTAATATTCCTTTTCATTCAAGTAACAAATACATCCATATAATTACAACAATTCTTTCTTTGGTGAATTGGACAAATATTCAAAAGTTTGATATTCACTCGTAACAATATAATAAATTAGTTGAACGAATAACACATGTATATAAACGTACGACGGGTACAAAAATGCCGTTAAAAGATACAATATCAATTCTTGGCTTGTAAGACCACAACTTTTCTTGGGAAAAGTAACCCCCCGATTTCTTTGATGCTCTTATTCTTTTCGTCAAAATACGTAAGGTGCTTACTCATTTACTCGAGTGGCAACAAAAATTACTTAATTGCATTCCCCTTCCTTCCTTTTTAATTTCGTTACAGTCAGTGCTTGCCTTGCGAGAAAAAATGAATGGGACAAGGTCATGTCACTACCAATCAGTACAACCGCGACGACGCGATGCAAATATGGGAGGAAACGACGATGAACTTCTCATTTGAGTTTTTTTCTTTTTTCTGACATTTCGCCGAGATATCGCAACTCGTGGTTAGTTGCAGAGTGACACGTTCATTTGTCGGAGAAAAAAAAACACTTCACTGTTCACTGAGTTAATGGTTACAAAAGTACATACCTCAAAACAGGACCGATTGTACTGCGTGGCTCATCAAAGACGGTTGCTAGAGAACCGAACGGGACCTTCCAATAGTACTATCCACAATCGTCCACAGTATCTTGTCCTGTTGTCTCTGTGCTTCCTTCTCGTAATTGCCAAATTACGTCTTCTAAATTTGGGGTTCCATTTCCAACACGAGAGAAACGACGATCAAAACGGTCAATTGTCAAAACTGATCCACATGGTCGTATCCACTGCTTACTGTAATTTCTCCGAAGAAACCAACTGTAACTTCCACGTATCGTTCGTAACTCAAGTGCGAAAACAAGGGACAACTTCACGACGTGTTCGAATGAAAAAAAATGTAGTCCCCTTCTGCCACAGATCCACGAAAGCCCAACTGAGGCATGTCTAGCGATACGAGTTGCTCATCGCTCTCAATTCGAGGTCGTGACTTCCTGTCTTCCGTGCAACTGATGAACCACTTACTTTTTCTTCGATCGTGGTCGCAGAAAAAAGGAATTGCAACTGAGGGCCTCTAGCGGTCAATCGACCAACTAGTCGTCAAAAACAAACTGACGCACTGGCGTACCGAAGAAATGAGGGGGATGTGGGGGTTTTCCACGCAATAAATTAACGTAATACTTTTTTATTACAGTTTGCGGGGAAAAACGTCACAAACCTGAGCTGTCTTGCAAGTCTCTCGAGTTTGATATCTGGTGAAGGAATATGATGCCACTATAAACTGTATACAAGATATACCCAGTCCCTGGCATGAGATGGACGAGGACCTATACAGTTGTACAATGGTTGTTTTTTTTATTAAAGCATAGCGCTTATTTACATGTCAGCGCAACATGCATGCAAAGAAGGGAGGGAGACCATAACGGATAATTCTTATTTCGATTTCAATATTTTTGCTAGTCACGCTATCTAGACGAACACTGGAAGATGGGCAAAAGCGAGGGAAAGAGAGAAATGTTATTTTTTGCCTCTCTGCCCGTGTGTGATATACTAGTTTTACATGCATACGGCTGTATCGTGAAGCGAGGCCGAAAATAATTTTTGAAAGCAGTCTCGAGCATCTTCGCGTTCAGCCAACAAGAGAAATAAAATATTACACATGGGTGTGGGGTGCAACAGCCACAGTACGGTAATGTGCATGGATGTTAAAACTTTTGGGTTTTTCTAAATAGACATACATATCAGTTTTGCAGTCTCCAGATGGGACCGGAGCTTATTTTTTATTTGGACAAGGGAGTTCAGATCAACTATAATTTTTGTTTACATCAAAATGAAACAAAGGATTTTACTCCACTGCTTACTTATTCAATATTTTTATTATTGTAAAGAATGGGGCGGTGTGTCTTATTGTATATAGTCTTCCAACAACCACCTCGGGGGCGTAAATTTATGTTTCTGGATGTATGCAAAATGCACTTAACTTCTGTTGTGAAGTTTGTTTTGCTGTTGTGATTAAATACTAAACCAAAATCTCACTACATAATTTTGAATTATATTTGTTAAAATCGATCTATATTATATCATCGCTATAGGTGGTCCATGTTATGCGCAGGAGAATTTTTAAAAAATGTCTTGTTTCTCGAACCTGTGGCCTGTAGATTTGCTTTGTTGGCAAACAGAAACGGAAAAATGGCACCATGTTATTCTATACTGATATACTGATAGTCAACAACTATGTTGAAAAGCAATGATGTTGGGTCTTATTAACAACTTCACAGCTGTACCTGCACAACTCATCGACAACAAATCAACAATGTTAGGAAATGTGTGCATGGCCCCCGAGAATACAATTTAAAATTACTGATGTGATATGAACCCCCTTCACTTGTGTGTATTTGAATATGCGAACATGAGGCATTTTGAATAATCGAGGCGGACAATCACAAAAACAGCTTGCAACAGTATGGAGAGTTCAAACTTCAGACGATTTTTGTTAATCTACGAAAAGCCAAGGGGCGAACGGAGATTACTACGAAAATTGTAACGCGAGGCTATTTTGGCTAATGGCAACGATGAGGATGAATAATGGTTGTTTTGATGAAATTGAAAAAGTGGGGTACGTCTGCTTCGAAGTGCATTACACCAACAACTACAATTGTCCCTCTTCCCCACACGAGGCGATTAACAGAGGTGTATTTTTGCCGGTCTACGACTCTGAGGGCTCAAGTTACAATGTTTACCTATAGCTGTACATATTTAAAAATGACCTGAGCAATTAAATGTTACAATACCGATCCTGATTTTTGTCGGATGACGTAGGTTGCAATTCCACCCCCCCCCCCCCCCCCGATGGCGTATAGACTTAAATGTTTCCATAACATGAAATACTGTTAATGGAAATCTGTCGTTTCTAATGTAAAAATCATATAACAAGAAAAAGAAGAAAATAAATGTTGCGAGCAAATACGGAGCCTCAACCCAAACACATAAATAATCAGACAAGATGTCAACGGTGCGTTCATAACTAACAAGTGATTATTCAAAAATTGAAATGGTGCAGGGGGAAACAACCAACTAACTAACTAGGCTTCTTAAACCCGAGGACAGCAAATACAAGCCTATTCTGATCTGAGAAAGATCTCTATCCACTTTTTTTCCATCCCAACCGATTTTTTTAGGTCTATTCAACCCCTCATGGTACACGAGCTCCCACTGCCCTGATGGTGGAGGAAGCGAATCTATTTGGACATGAAAGAGCATTATGTGTGGGAGACTATAATTTATACATGTGGTTGCTTGGATGCTTACAGAGGATGCCATAGCTCGTGCGAATGAGGTATTTTATTAAGCACATATTTTGATGAGTGTAAAGAATTAAATAAGTCACAAGGGGCTGAGGCATGGTTCGAATTTCTCGATCTAGGTATGGATGCAGACAGACACGAAGTTTTGTGTGTGGACACAAATGATAATGGAAAAATGCCGTTCACCCCCGATAGCATAGTGGTAATGTTGTTCTTGCCTCGTTTCCATCGACAACATAGTGGTTACACTGTCCAATATTAAGAAGTTCTCAAAATTATTCAATCATTTTCTCTCTTCTTCTTCTATCATCTCGGTAACCAAAAAAAAAGGTTTTCTCAAACGTTTAGACGACTACGAAAACGTTGAAATGTAAAATATTGTTGCATTGTAATCAAAAAAGAATTCGTTGAATATGCCTAACCTAAAATAAAATTCAAGAATTAATAGAGTTAAATATTTGCCACTCTGAAATGGCGACGGCTATCATAATATTATTTTCAGCAGGATAATAATGACAATATTATATATATTAAGGATTAGGCCCGAGGGATTCTTATTCACTACACTCGTTTCTAACCTGTCCACACTGGAAACCGAAAACACAAGTACGAGATACTAACTTGGGAGAGGACATGCAAAAACTCTGCGGGGGCTCATCTTAAAAACTTCAGTAGATGTTTGTCATGGAACTCCCTCCTTAAATTCGATTCGAAAGGCACAAATATTCCGGTTCTTGAATAAGAAGCGCGTATGCCTTCGGAAAGAGAGAAGAAGAAATAAATAAATCAACTCATTCATATTCTTCATGTACGTACGCTTGGTGACAAGAAACAGTATTTTTTTTTCTCTTCAAGAAATTGTTTTCAATTTTTTGCTAGGTGACCCAACAGGAGTGGACGAAATAGCTTATTCATTCAAACTGGAAGCTTGCTTTTTTTTTCAACAATGGAAAACACATTATTTCCAGTGAAATATCGACTCAACTACCTAGAATGGCTACCACGGGCTTGGTGACTGAATACTAAAAAACTATCGAGCGACTTACTTCACAGCAGTGTCACTTAGTTTCAACAAGAACAGTTCAAGGCTTCCCGGGTGTCCTGCAAGGTTCGGCATTTATTTTTTTTAATAGCAAGCAGATGAACTGGCCTTACAATATGAAGACCCCTCTCACTGTGTCGGTTGCAGTTATTTTCTGGTAATTATGTCTTGCCGATGGCGTTGTCGCTTTGTAATCATACTTAGGAGTTATTTTTTTTTTATTTTGTCTTTCGCGACATGTTCGACTAATCGTGACAATGCGTTTCAACTTTTCTGCATAAACGTTGATCATCGTTTATCTTGTCCGCATCGATTAATCTTCTTATGTTTTTTTTTGTTTTTTCGTCGCGTCCATCTCTTCTGTTATCACAATCGAGACTTCTAGATTATTATTTTTTCTCCCTGCAATTTTAGAAATGTAATTTTTCATGATCATCCAGCGAACGCCTGAGACATTTCAGCAAAATGTCGATTATTCAATGGATGTTGTAAGGTTCCATGTTTGTTTTTTTTTCACTATCTCTTGTTTGGTCGATTTTGAATTTGGGAGTTATTTTTTTTATTTTGCCTTTCGCGACATGTTCGACTAATCGTGACAATACGTTTCAACCTTTCTACATAAACGTTGAAACGTTTCAACGAACAAACGTTTGTTCGTTGAAACGTTTCAACGTTTATGTAGAAAGGTTGAAACGTATTGTCACGATTAGTCGAACATGTCGCGAAAGGCAAAATAAAAAAAATAACTCCCAAATTCAAAATCGACCAAACAAGAGATAGTGAAAAAAAAACAAACATGGAACCTTACAACATCCATTGAATAATCGACATTTTGCTGAAATGTCTCAGGCGTTCGCTGGATGATCATGAAAAATTACATTTCTAAAATTGCAGGGAGAAAAAATAATAATCTAGAAGTCTCGATTGTGATAACAGAAGAGATGGACGCGACGAAAAAACAAAAAAAAACATAAGAAGATTAATCGATGCGGACAAGATAAACGATGATCAACGTTTATGCAGAAAAGTTGAAACGCATTGTCACGATTAGTCGAACATGTCGCGAAAGACAAAATAAAAAAAAAATAACTCCTAAGTATGATTACAAAGCGACAACGCCATCGGCAAGACATAATTACCAGAAATAACTGCAACCGACACAGTGAGAGGGGTCTTCATATTGTAAGGCCAGTTCATCTGCTTGCTATTAAAAAAAATAAATGCCGAACCTTGCAGGACACCCGGGAAGCCTTGAACTGTTCTTGTTGAAACTAAGTGACACTGCTGTGAAGTAAGTCGCTCGATAGTTTTTTAGTATTCAGTCACCAAGCCCGTGGTAGCCATTCTAGGTAGTTGAGTCGATATTTCACTGGAAATAATGTGTTTTCCATTGTTGAAAAAAAAAGCAAGCTTCCAGTTTGAATGAATAAGCTATTTCGTCCACTCCTGTTGGGTCACCTAGCAAAAAATTGAAAACAATTTCTTGAAGAGAAAAAAAAATACTGTTTCTTGTCACCAAGCGTACGTACATGAAGAATATGAATGAGTTGATTTATTTATTTCTTCTTCTCTCTTTCCGAAGGCATACGCGCTTCTTATTCAAGAACCGGAATATTTGTGCCTTTCGAATCGAATTTAAGGAGGGAGTTCCATGACAAACATCTACTGAAGTTTTTAAGATGAGCCCCCGCAGAGTTTTTGCATGTCCTCTCCCAAGTTAGTATCTCGTACTTGTGTTTTCGGTTTCCAGTGTGGACAGGTTAGAAAACGAGTGTAGTGAATAAGAATCCCTCGGGCCTAATCCTTAATATATATAATATTGTCATTATTATCCTGCTGAAAATAATATTATGATAGCCGTCGCCATTTCAGAGTGGCAAATATTTAACTCTATTAATTCTTGAATTTTATTTTAGGTTAGGCATATTCAACGAATTCTTTTTTGATTACAATGCAACAATATTTTACATTTCAACGTTTTCGTAGTCGTCTAAACGTTTGAGAAAACCTTTTTTTTTGGTTACCGAGATGATAGAAGAAGAAGAGAGAAAATGATTGAATAATTTTGAGAACTTCTTAATATTGGACAGTGTAACCACTATGTTGTCGATGGAAACGAGGCAAGAACAACATTACCACTATGCTATCGGGGTGAACGGCATTTTTCCATTATCATTTGTGTCCACACACAAAACTTCGTGTCTGTCTGCATCCATACCTAGATCGAGAAATTCGAACCATGCCTCAGCCCCTTGTGACTTATTTAATTCTTTACACTCATCAAAATATGTGCTTAATAAAATACCTCAATCGCACGAGCTATGGCATCCTCTGTAAGCATCCAAGCAACCACATGTATAAATTATAGTCTCCCACACATAATGCTCTTTCATGTCCAAATAGATTCGCTTCCTCCACCATCAGGGCAGTGGGAGCTCGTGTACCATGAGGGGTTGAATAGACCTAAAAAAATCGGTTGGGATGGAAAAAAAGTGGATAGAGATCTTTCTCAGATCAGAATAGGCTTGTATTTGCTGTCCTCGGGTTTAAGAAGCCTAGTTAGTTAGTTGGTTGTTTCCCCCTGCACCATTTCAATTTTTGAATAATCACTTGTTAGTTATGAACGCACCGTTGACATCTTGTCTGATTATTTATGTGTTTGGGTTGAGGCTCCGTATTTGCTCGCAACATTTATTTTCTTCTTTTTCTTGTTATATGATTTTTACATTAGAAACGACAGATTTCCATTAACAGTATTTCATGTTATGGAAACATTTAAGTCTATACGCCATCGGGGGGGGGGTGGAATTGCAACCTACGTCATCCGACAAAAATCAGGATCGGTATTGTAACATTTAATTGCTCAGGTCATTTTTAAATATGTACAGCTATAGGTAAACATTGTAACTTGAGCCCTCAGAGTCGTAGACCGGCAAAAATACACCTCTGTTAATCGCCTCGTGTGGGGAAGAGGGACAATTGTAGTTGTTGGTGTAATGCACTTCGAAGCAGACGTACCCCACTTTTTCAATTTCATCAAAACAACCATTATTCATCCTCATCGTTGCCATTAGCCAAAATAGCCTCGCGTTACAATTTTCGTAGTAATCTCCGTTCGCCCCTTGGCTTTTCGTAGATTAACAAAAATCGTCTGAAGTTTGAACTCTCCATACTGTTGCAAGCTGTTTTTGTGATTGTCCGCCTCGATTATTCAAAATGCCTCATGTTCGCATATTCAAATACACACAAGTGAAG